>NC_138117.1:38384772-38997500 GCF_964146895.1 Miniopterus schreibersii | reverse complement strand
GGGCAGGCAGGCTGGTGGGGCAGGGGCCCTGCACTGGGCCAGCTGGCGCGCCGCGCTCCTCCCCTCCACCTCTTCAAATCCCACCGCGAGTCTCCGCATCCTGGAGCTAGTCGGCGACTCGCACAGTCGCCAGCAGGGGGACCGGCCCCTGTTAGCTACCCTGCACCCCGCGGGGCTCTTCTGGGCACCGCCCCGTGCTCGCCGTGGGCGCGCGCAGCCTCCTCCCGGGGCCCGACCCCGCGGGGCCCCGGGCCACCTGGACGCCCTTCCCTGGCGTCGCGGGTTTACGCGCGGCGGCCTCCCCGAGAGGTGTCGCGGGGCTGTCCCCGCAGCGTCCCTCTCCGGGCGGCGACTGGGTCCCCACGCCGCCGCCAGGGTCTCTCCAGCCGGGCCTCGGCCGAGCCGGCTTCGGTCCACGTGGCTCCGGAGCGCTGTACTCGGCCCGCAGGGAGCCGGGAGCGCGGGGCCCACGAGCCGCGCGCGGGCGGGGGGCGGGGGGGGGGAGCGCGGCGCGGGCCGGGGCGGGCGCTGGGCGGGGAAGGGGCGGGCCGCGAGCCCGGCGCCCGCCCCGCTCAGCTCCCCGCCCGGCTCGGGATCGCGCCGCCGGGCCCGCCCCGCCCGCTACCCGGGGGAAGGTGTTCCCGAGACCGCTCCCAGCCTCCCCCGCCCCCGGCTCCAGCCTCCGCCGGCGGAGCTCCACTATGCCAGACAGTTTCGACACTTTGCAAAGACAAAGACCAGAGGGAGGAGGGAGCGGAGGAGAGAGGGGAGGAAGGGGCGATGTGAGCTGAGGAGGGGCGGCTGCTCGGGACTCTCCGGAGCCCCTCTCCGCCGAAGCCACGGAAACCCCGGCCGGTCCGCGGCGCGGTGAGTGAGCGCGGAGCCGGCCGCTGCCGGGCGCGGGGCTGCGTCCGCGGAGCCGGGGTCGGGCAGTTCCGCGTGTGCTCCGGGGTGACTGCGGGACCCGGGAGGGGGGCGCCTGGGAGAGTGTGGCAGTGGAAGTGGGCTCGAAGACCCCAGGCGCCTGGAGGAAGACACGCGTAGGGCGACCCTCCCCTCGCCCAGGTGTCGCGGGGATCTTTGGGAGAGAAAGGGGAGGGGGCTGGGGCCGGGGATCTTCGGCTTTTGCTGGGAGAGCTGCGGGGAAGCCCAGCGGGGAGCTTACGCCGGGCCCTGGGTAGCGGTCCCGGGGCGGCCCCCGTGACGCTGCGCCGGGAGCCGGGCTGGAATCTCCCGGGTCGCGGCTGCGGGAGGACCGCGCGCCAGCGGGGCCGCGGGTGGGGGGACACCCCTCCAGCGGCGGGGCTCAGGCGCTCTCCAGGGGAGCTGGGGTCGCGGAGGCCAGCGGTGGCGGGACGGTATCCGGATCCAGGCTCCAAATCCGCTGCGAGCAGGCGCAGATCCGGGAGGTGGCCATCGCCCCCGGGCGCCAGCGGCCCGCGCGTGTTTCGGGACGCACTGGAGAGGAGGAGAAGTTGGCGCCAGGGACAGGGCAGCTGGCGTGGCGTGGTGGGCAGTGAGGGGCTGGGGTGGGCGAAGCAGAGCGGGGCGGGGGTGGCGCTGGTGGCAACTGGAAACTCTGAGTCCCCCCTAATCCCGTTAGGCGCCACAGCTGCCGCGAAATAATACAAAAGTTAACAACTTGTTTGTGTCTCCTGGGTGACGTGCGGGGGCAGGGGCGGCTCCTTCGCAGAGCACCAGCGGGCAGGGAACTGTGACCCTGGGGCAGCGCGCCCGGATGGGGTTACAGTTAGATTCCGAGCTGGGACAGTGGCGCAACTTTCAGCTCCTTTTACTGAGCGTGAGTGTGTCTGAGCATGACCTTGAGGGAGGAAACGCCGCTGAACTTGAGGTGGGAGTTGAGACTGCATCCGGGCTTGGCACGGCTATGCCCGAGCCTGCCTTCCTCTATCATCTGGGCCTGGTCTCCGGGAAGGGTGTAGGGATCATCTCCACTCTCTCTCCTGTCTGGAGCCCTGGGTCTCTCCTCCCTCCTACCGGAGGGTGTCTGGTAGCACCGACCACGCGAGGAGCTTGGTGGAGAAGCCCTTCCAGACCACGCGGGTGCGCTCAGAAGTACGCGAGTGGATGGGGGCTGGGCGAGTCACTGCATATCGGGGTCTCCTGTCTGCAGAGGAAGGTAGCCTTGACCCTGAGGGCAGTGACCTCTTCACCAGGTCTCTGCATCAGGCATCCTCCTGGCCATCTCTGGGGATCCCTCTCCTCTTCTGTCTCATCCTCGTTGTAGGCCTCCAGGCCCAGTGGATTTGTGCAGAGATGGTTCCCCCAGGGAGAGAGCGAGTGCCACCCTTGTTCTGCAGCTGTGTGCTGGTGGTGGGGAGGCCAGTTCTCTCCAGCGGGGATGAGATAAATGGGGATGGTGGCTATCTAGTTGTCAGCAACGCACATGGCACATAGTAGGTACAAATGCTGTCGGAAAAGGCCTCTAGGATGGAAAGCACTGGCAGGGGCCTGGACATCCCCTTCTCTACCCTATTTTAACTGTTGAATACACATTAATCTACCTAGTCAAGCCCTTTCGGCTTCTGACGTGCCTTGAGCACCTACTACACGTTGGGCTCAAAGCCGGGCGTTCCTAGAAGCTGCTGGCAGAACCTCTTGGTTTTCTTTTCTGGGAGCTGCAGGAGAGCGCCTGGAGGATAGGGGAAGAAGTTGCACTGCCCCCTGCCGGCTACCTTGGAAACGCGCTTGGCTCTGAGGTGGGAAAGGGGCACCAGCAGCAGCCTGCCTAGGGTCATTCATAGTGCCCCCTTCACCTTCCCTTCCTGCCCCCAAACAACATAGCCCTGTTATTTTCTGAAACCCTTGGTTGGCTGAAAAGATCACCATTCCATGTCCCCTGCCTCTGCCCAGATCTGGGTGTAAAGTACAGGGCTCACCTAGTCTCCCATTCTCTCTCTCTCTCCTCTCTCTCTTTCTCTGACTTTGGGTATGAGACCTAATTTCTCAAAGTCTCAGTTTCCATATCTGTAAAATGGGATCATTATTACTATCTTACAGATGAATGTAATATATAATTGTATGAATGTGTGTGTATATATTTGCATATGAGGGAAAGAAATTCCATCATACAGTTTTGGATTGAATAAATAAGTGACAGAATGAGTAGGGGTTTTCTTCCCTGGCCTTTGAACAATCTCACAAGTTTGGAAACAGCTGTGCCTGCATCTTCATAGACCCCCACTTACTGTCCAGGTTTTACCACTGGGGCACAGCCAAGACCTGAGCAGAGCAACATCTTCCATTCACCTCACTGCTGGCAGGCCTCAGCAACCCCCTGGAGCACTGGGCTAAGAGAGAAACAGGAAGGGTTGCCAGAGACGGCAGAGGGTTTCTTTGTTGGGGCGGGGGGCGTGGATTCTGCTTCCAGCAGCTCTGCACCAACAGCTTGAAGCTAGCTTCTAAGCAGCCTGCTTGCTGAACTCAGGGCTGTGAGCCCCCTTGGAGGCACAAGCTGGGCACTCCACTGTCTAGACTCTTCAGCACCCCTCCTGAAATTGAGGATATCCATAGAGTTGACTGGTGGGAACCTTTGGTCCCCTAGGTATGGTGAGGTGGCAGTGAGGGGTCCTGGAGCCTAGCGGTGAGTGGGGGGCTTTGTGCCAGGTAGATCTCTGTCTCCCCTCTCCACCAAGCAGTGCCCCCCCAGGCCAGGACATCACTTGGGGGCAAACTGTCAGCAGCCCCCCTGGAAGAGGCCTCTCTAAATCTCTTGGTCAGTTAACCTTGCTTCAGTCCTTCACTGGGTAGCAGCTGCTGACTCAAAGGAGTTATATTTGGACAAGACTTTGTCTTATGAGATCTAAACCTTAACCCCCTCCCTAGGCCCCTCCCACACTTTAAAGGCAACTGAGAAAGCGGAAAATGAAATCCACCGGTCATCTTGACCTTACACTGCTTCCCGGTGAGTCCTGTGTGCATATATGTACACACACGCATAAGACAGTCCAGTGGAAAAGCTGGCCTGGGCACACAGAATCCTAGCATAAGATTTACATACACTTTGTTCAGTTGCAGAAGTCATGTGGGACCCTCAGCACCCCCCTTGCAAACCCGAAGATCTGAGAGCTCTCTCTAGCTCTGATTTGAGCACAGGAGCCCAACCTTGGGCCCCAGCGAGCACCTCAGTTCTATTCCCGGGGCCAATACTTTGAAACTTGGCACCCAAACTGTTTCAAGCTCTGGGTCTCAGTTTCGCTCTCTGCAGAATGAGAGGCTTGGGGTTCTGCTGAAGTCACCTGGGGCACATTAAAGCCTGTCTTTGTGGAGACAGCCCCACCTCATTTGCTTTTGCCTCCAGCTCATCTTCGGAACCCTTCAGGCGTTCCTGGCATCGCAGGCAGCCCTGGGCCGCCCTGTCCCCACGGCCTCCCCTCTCAATCCCGGAGCACCGGGCTGTCATTCAGCGGTGGTTCTCAGCACTGGACAGAGAGAGAGCTGAGAGGTTTCAGACTCTGGGGCTTGCAACCTGCTGGTGGAGGTGACATTTGTGGGGATTCCCAAGTGATGCTATAGCAAATAAGAACCATGATGACATCAACAGGACCTATTTTGTCCCTGTCTTGAAGGCTGAAATGTTTTTTTAGAATCACTTTAATCAACTCTTTCATTTTAATGCAAAAATCTTGAGACCCAGAGGGGAAGTCCCGGGACCTTTGGTGACAGAGCTGATCTAGAACAGCGGCGGGTCTCACAAACTCCAAAACCCTCCGTGCACGTGCGTCCCTTCCCCTAAGCCACGCGGTTTCCTTCTTGGAAACCAGTGCATTCTTGGGAAGCCTGGGGTTTTGTTGTTTCTTTGGGTTTTGTTGTTGGTTAGATTGTTCTGATTTCAGTTGAACCAACATTTATTAGGCACTTACATTCCAGGCACCATGCAGGTGCTGGAAATACACAGACCGAAGAACGTGAGGTTGATCCTTGGCCCTTGGCCCCCACCCCCCTCCCAGAGGTCACAGTGGTGGTCACCCTGCTTGTGCAAGAAAAATAAGTAAAATAACAGATTGGCCATAGGTGTGTTCCACATGGTTCTGCAGAGGTGAGGGACCTGGGAATTTGGGGGTTCGGTGCTTTGGCCCCCATTTCCTGCAGTACACCCTGATCTCTGGTTGTTGCCTCCATGGGATCCATCCTTGCCACTCAGCCAGAGAGCAGACCCCTGAACTAGGTGATCCTCCAAGGGCTTCAGTGTGGTGTGCAAGAGAGAGTGGCTGCTTTTGCTTTAAAAGCTGAAATCCAATGCTTTACCTTTATTTTTATTTTTTTTTAATCCTCACTTGAGGATATTTTTTCTATTGCTTTTCAGAGAGCATGGACGGGAGAGAGAGAGAGAGAAACATCGATGTGAGAGAGACACATCGGTTGGTTGCCTCCTGCACGTCCCCCACCCAGGGTCAGGGATGAAGCCTGCAACTGAGGTACATACCCTTGGCTGGAATTAGACTTGGGACCCTTCCGTCCTCAGGCTGACGCTCTAACCACTGAGCCAAACTGGCTAGGACCCAGTGCTTTACCTTTAATACTGGTCCTTATATTTGATCTCAGATTTAAACAGCTGAGTTGGGAGAGTGTCGGGGAAGGGCCCAGGTTTCAGGAGCATGCCACCATGCTCTAGCTGCAGGAATCCTAACGGACAGAGGAGAAACCAGAGGCCGGGGAGGAAACTCCCTTTCCCAGGGCCACACAGTTGGTGGAGGCTCAAGCTTTAACCTAGTGTAAGCATAAGATATTATTAAGACCCTTATTTTTTTTAATAACATCTTAATGAAAAGCAGAAGAGCCTAAGTATTAAGGATTCAGTCCAAAGTTTGTCACTTATGACCCAATGATTGAATTTTTTACCTTCTCTGCATCTCAGTTCCTCGTTTGTCATGGAGATGATGTGGCTGATGTGAAAAATAAACCAGAGCCACTGAGCAATTAGTTTTTATTCCTGTGAGGGTCGGCGGAGGGCTGGGTTGTCCTGTCAGCCTATTCACTATTCAAATAATACAGTTTGAATATTTTTCAGTTAAAAGTTTTTTCTTTCCCAAACCATCTGAGGATGTTTGGACCATTTCTTCTGTGTGTGTGTGTGTATATCTATTTCTCCTCTAAAATACATAAGAGCTTTCTAACCAGGTCTTGTGGCGGGCAGTTAGACAGACCTGAGCAGGGCAAGGACCATGGGACAATTACAGAAAGTCACCAGGACGGAACATCCCAGACACCTAGCAATGGAAAAGAAACTGGCAGGGGAGGTATTGGATACAAGCATTGCTAATCAGGACGTCGCCCTAAGACCCCCTCTCCACCCTAGAATGCCTCCAGTCATGCTGGTGGGTTCTCCTGACCTTTTCTCTCCTGGCCTGTGGTTAAGCCAGGTGGTAGACCCCATCCTTAGAAGAGAGCAAGGGGGCTGGAGGAAAGCCCCATCTAACCTCCATACAAAGACAGAAGAGGACAGGACAGGCCCTGATAGGTCAATTTGAAGAAGACAGCAGTTAACACCCCTCCGAGGGGTTAAAAGGAGCCTTAACTCCACTCCCCAGAGCAGTTCTATGAACTGCCCGCTTGAAATTTCTCTTCGAGTGTACCCTCTCTTTGCTGCCCAATAAATCTTCTCTAGTGGGTTTGGGTCTTGGCTATGAATTCTTTTCTTAGCCAGAACTCAAGTACCGAGGTTGCTGAACCCCAGTGTGGTCTGACCCTGTGGGTAAGACCCCTGGTGTGGTTCCCGCCGCCTACAACAGTCTGATTCTAGAGCCCTTAAGAAAGAATTTTTGGAAGGTTCACATTTAGGTGTACAAGAAAACATTTTCTCTGAATTTCACCAGATGCCTTTAAGAAAATCAAAGCCAGCTAGATATCATTGTAATAGATTTTGCTACATTAAAAAAAAAATCCATTTGAGTCCATATTGAACGAACAGCCGGAACTGGCTAAAAATTCCCTTCATGCATATTTACTTAACCAAGGGCTCTTGAGAAAAACCCAACCAAAAAAACAGAACCAAAGCAAACCTGGCTACTTCTCTACCAAGAGAGTGGAATGACTCCAAAATAGTGTTTCATGCTCAAAAAGCCTAAAACAACTCCACATGAAAGGAAAAATCCATCTAATTGGGCATTTACCTTTTCAGAAATAAAAGGCTCAGTGGCAAGAAAAGAAAAGAAAAACACACACACACAAACCCTCTTTTCTTGGAAGACTCGACCGGAGCCCAAATAAACACCTTGAATTTGCTTGGCCAGCCTATGAAGACCTGCCTCCTTCTCCCTCCCTTAGTGGACCCTTGTGGTAAGGACCTCAGAGAACTCCTGGTGGTCTAAAAGCGAAGACACCTGGAACAGGGGCCTCTGCATCGCAGCCATTGGCATTTGCAGCCTTGACCCTCTGGCCCTCAGGTCAACTTCTTTCTGTGCTACCCAGGGATGAGGGTCCTCCTGGTGGCGCCCTGAAGTGACTCACCACGGTCATACCACCTCTCCCCGCCCAGATCTTCCTTGGGCCACAATTCCTGTTGCTCCTTTTCTGCCTGAAGCCTGAGATCTCAGGCACCATGCTGTGTAAGTCCCAGGCTCATCCTGCATCTCTAGACCCAAGGAGCCTGGAAGGGTGAAGCAGCCCGCTAGCAGTTGCAGATGTGAAACACATCATACTGGGTACCTGCCCCTGGGCCCAGCCCAGGAGGTGCACTATCCATCCAGTGGGCGTAGCAGATGGACCCAAGTCCTATAACAGCCTTTTGGAAGGAGGTCTTGATTTCTCTGCACACGCTGTTTCCCAAGTATTATACCAGCAGCAGCAGCCTCCTGAAGGCTGGGATCCAAACCTTTTTCCTGATTGGGACGAGCCGGATGGGTTTATTTAGCCCAAGATAATCTGGATGGGTTTTTAGATCCCCACATCGTGCCTTGCATGTCTGATTGCAAGCACTCATCCTTTGGCTCGTTGGTGTAAATGGAAATGGGACAGCCCCACGGTGCCTGGGATTCGGGAAGGACTGAGCCTGCCAGAGGGTCAGAGACAGGACCCTGAGCAGGAAGGTTGTCATCAGACATGAAAATCTACCCAGCTCCCTAGACAGGTGCCTCTCAGGCACCTGCACCCAGAAAAACGACTAGAACATTGCTGTTGCAACATTGGAAAATTCCCTTTTAGTGACTAACATCTTCACAATGGAGAGAGGGTTTGTTGTTCCTCTTGCTCGTTGAAAACGCTGTTAATCCTACCACTTGGTAGGGATTCTAATGAGTCAAGACCAGTGCCTGGGAAGCATTAGCTGCCACAAGCAAGGATGTCTTCGTGGGGAGCATTCCTGCTTGTGTCTAAAGCACGATCTAATAGGAAACTTCAGTCGTTGGGCAAAAAAGGAAATTAAAGCCAAAGGAGCAGATCAGAAGACAGTGGTGGTGTGCTACCGCCTAACAGAAGTTTCAAACGAAAGCCATGCCTTTCTTAATGGTTTGAAGAATTGGTTCTGACATAAGGCCCCTGTTACTTTTCTGTCTCTACCTATGGCAGGGAACAAACTGAGCTAAGCCAAAGTGATCCTTGCACTACAGGATGGTGTCCATTAAAGCCACGTCTGTATAATGACAAGCACCCAAATGGGGAGGAAAGATGGACTGGCCTTGGGGACAGTTTTGAATATTGGAAAACTTCGGCATGGTCGGGAACCTGCCCCTGGGATGATATAAAAGAGGGCTTCTCTCTTTCTCCGCACGCGAGCCACGGCGTCATACATAAGCTGTGACCATTACTGGAGTGGGCAGGAGGGAGGTGTGTGTGAGTAGGTTGAATGATGACAGATCACAGAGGTTGCACACGTAGCATGAAACAAGAAGGAACTGAACAAACCTAGCGTTTCCAAGGAGGCTCAGCAGCGCCCTTGCTCAGGCTTCACCCACTCCAAGGCTTCAGTTATTTATCCCCTGAGTTATTCATTGATTCACTCAATAAAAGCACTGTGACCCTGCCACTTCCTTGCTGTGTGACCTTGAGTGAATGGCTTAACCTCTCTGTGCCTCTGTGTCCTCTGAGCACGTTTCTGTTGGTTTTTGTGGATTCTGGCTTTGGTCTTTGCTTTTATCTTTCCTGAGTTTCTGCCCAGGAAATGCCATGTATTGGTCATTCTGGACTCACTGAACATTCTAAAGAGACTCCACAGTTGTCCTTGTTAGAGGTATTTTGACAGTTGAGGACACCGAGGCTCATTGAAGGTGGCCACTTGACCTAAGGTTCCTCAGGTTGGGAGGGGCAAGTTGGTGGCTGCAGCGTACCCCTTCCCTTCACATCCCCACGAACCCCTCTAACATGCCCACATGGTGGGAGGTTCCTGGTCTCGCCCCCTGAATTAACGGGATCCTTGCCCACCTCCTTCCCACCTCCTTCACTTTGTCCTGAGAGTCAGATAAAAGTCCAGAAGAACAAAGTTCCCCCTTCACTGAACCGCATTTCAAAGGGCTATAAATAGGACAGTTAGTGGTGGCACTAGGGTCACATTCACCACTGACAGACTTTGCATGACGCCAGCCATGTCCTTTGGTTCAGGGTTTCCATGGTCAATAGAAGTTTTCTTTCCTTCTCTCTTCCTTCCTTCCCTCCCTTCCCCCTTCCCTTCTTTCTGCCTTTTTTCTTTCCTCTGATCTTTGTTCAAAAGCATGTAGTTATGCCTCCTTAATGAGGCTACAGTTGCCTAGAAAACAAACACATTTCTCAGTTACTCCCAAATCTGAGGAAGGAGCCCAATTCTGGGCAGACACAGAGAAGAGTGCTCGCCAGGCCTGGAGGAGACTGCTCAGCCCGCCAGCATCTCCCTCCTGAGGGCAAAGCCAATTTACTCAACAGGAAGGCTGGCCGAGGGGGCACCTTCTGTTCAGGGGGCCTCGGGCAGAGGGGCCAGTGGGGGCCAGAGTGAGCAGCGGGCCACTGTTGATTAGCAGTGGGATCTGGAGCGAGTCACTTCCATGTTCTGTGCATAAGCCCGCCTATCTTAGCAGCTGGGAGTTGAGATAAATGACAGCAGAGAGGGTGGAACAGCCCAGGGAACAGCTGTGAGATGGATAAGCCTGCTGACAGCAGCTGAGGGTGGAGAGCGCCGATGGGCCCCACGGAGGAACCGCAGACCCAGCCATGTGAAGGAAGGAGTGAGAGGAAACCGGCAAGGTCCACCCCAGTGCGTCCTACATGACCTGTGTTCTTTCAGTAACAAGGCCCAATCATGGGCTTCCTCCTGCGAGCAGAAAGAGATTGAGTCAGACCCACGTTTTAGGAAAACCAGCCGGCTGCCAGTCCATAGGTGGTCCATGTGGGACCTCCTGGGCATCGCGCTGGAGTATTTGCTCCAGTGTGAGAACTGGTGACTTTGTCTCTCTGGGCTTGTAGAACTGATTCTATTTGGGGGCTGAGAAACTAGAAACTGAAAACCACTCGGAGATGTCCATCCTGGTCACTGAGGGAACTGGGGAGCCATTGATGACTGCAGGGAGCCCAGTAAAGGAGGTACATGCTGTCCCTCCCATCACGTACCTATGGGATTTGAGGTGGAGAGGACCACCTTCTAGAGCCCAGCCAGTCTAGGTGATGAAGAGAAAGCCTGCTATTCACCATGGCCCTGGCTTTGCCAGTTTCTAACTGTGTGGCCCTGGGCAAATGGCATTGCTCTTTAGAGCCTCAGTCTCTATATCTGTGAAATGGGGGCAAGACTGCCACCCTCAAGGACTGCTGTGGAGATGGAATGAAATCGTGCATCTGAAATGCTGAGCACAGTGCTGGCCTCATTGTCTGTACTCATTCCATGGTAGCTATTGTTAATAATAATGCCACCCCGGACACAGCAGCCAGACCTCAGCAGTTAGCCCCCGAATTCGGAAATGCACTCCTGAGGACTCCTTTCGGAGAGGGAGGGTGCACACCGGAGAGCAGCTTTCGCAGCCTAAGAAACACACTTCCTGCCCAAGAGCAGCTTTTGCAGCCTCACAAGCAAACACACTTCCTGCCCAAGTTCTGTTCCGGTTCATTCTCAGATGCGCCAGGCTGGCTTCCTCACCACCGGGCCCCAAGGCCACCCCCGAAGGGAACCGTGCCAGTGGCTCCACTCTGCTTTTTCTTTTGCCCTCAGCGTCAGCCCTGTTTCTGATTTCCACACCCAGAGTTTCTGCCCTGCACCCTGCTCTCATCATGAGCCTGGCATCCCAGCCACACCACACTTTTCCATCAGCTTCTGACCTGCCCTTGCGCCTTCTGATCCTGGGTCACCTGTCCCCTTTGCAGACTGATTTGGCCAGTCTCCGTCTAGATCTCATCCTCCATGATCATTGTATTCTGGACAGTTACTCACTAAGAGACCACCCACTTGTTCGTTTGCCGTCTCCTGCTGGGTGCAGAGAGGCCTGGTTCCTTGCTGTGTGCCCGTCTCCCCTCCCCGCCCGGTGGGTTTCTCGCAGGCGAGCACGGGAGTGTAGTGCTGTCCCCACCAGGGCAGAGCACAGCGCAGGGAAGGCTCAGTGAATGCTGCTGGGAACTGTGTTAGTCCTGCTCTACAAGAGCCCACCATTCAGGCTCCGCTCTTCACTGTGACCTTGAGCAAGTTACTTAATCTCTTCAAACCTCCATTTGCTCGCCTGGAAAATGATGCAGATAATAATGCACACGTCATAGGACCGCTGTGAGGATTAACTGGGGTTTGGAGTACAAACAGCTTCGTTTGGCAAAGTGCTAGGAAGCACTTAGAAATGGTATCTGCTACTACTTATTACTACCAGTTTTACCTGATGATTATTATTAAAGTGACTTCATGTTGTTTTTCTGTTCACTTAGTTTTCCGTACAACCCTGCAAAGTATTGAAGCAGCTACAGTTTCTGTCTTACCAGCAAGTCAACGAACACTTAGAGAAAGGCTGTTTCTCTGCAAGTGCACACCTAGACTTAACCAGCCTCCCGCCCGGTCAGCACGGCTAGCAGCAGGTCATATGTTTGGGAACATGATGTGACCACAGGCCTCAGAGAAAAGGTCCCTGTAATTTAAAAAGGCAGCAGTATTGTTCAGCCAGGCCCCATGTGAGCAATTATTCAGATGATCTGTTTGCGCGGAGGGAAAAGCGATGATTTATTAAGCGGACTGGCTGCACTCCTCTAGGAGTGAGGGAGAGGTTTTGTCCAATCTCCTGCTCTGCCCGAGAAGGAACAAAACTGGAGCACGATCAAGTCTCTTGTGAGGTTTATTGTGTTATATTGCACAGGAGAAATGCACATCGGATTGCACAAGGGGCCTGTGAATGGTGGAGGCCCTAATGGAGGCAAAGAAGGAATAATTACAGATCCAGAACAGGAGGGCAACAGAACTGGGATTTTGTTTTAAACTGGAATTTGTCCCAATCTGTGTACCCACTAGAGTTGCTGCACAGTGTCCTCCAAGAGTCCTGCTTGAAATCCAGCAGTTCACTGCTGAGAGAGGGTCTGGGTTGGTACCTGGTGGCAGCCAGTTTGATGGGTGGATGTGAGGCGCTGGATGGGCTGGGACTGCATGACAAGAAGTCAGCCTGGTATCCAGAACGGAGCACTGAGCACGGAGTCTAAGCCCTTGGCCCTGCCCCCCCGCTGCCCCCCCCACGAGCCTACCTCTCTGGGCCTCGGTTTCCTCCTTTGTGATCTTGCCAGTCGCAGGACCTTTCTGGGCCTCCCTGAAAATGGGGATTATGTCTGATTTGTCTTCCCTGGATGAGGCCCATGTGTGTAAACACACCTCATCTGTTCTTAAAGAGTTTAGTTGTTCTGATTGGGAGTCATTGTGGAAGGGTCAGGGAAATGGGAGGAATAGAGGAGAAGTTGGGCATGGCAGAGTGTGGCCAGCAGAGCTGCAATAGCATTTTAGAAGTTTTCAGGGCCTGTGTTATTAACCGAGACAAGGAGAGTCTAAGTGAATGAGGCTGCTCCTGGGACCAGCTTGCAAGGTAGTGGGGTAATGACCTTCTCTGCATGTTCAGCGCCCTAGGGCCTTTAGAGGACCTGAGAAACTGAGGCCTCAGAAGGTAGGTGCACTTGGGTACAGTCTATCTTTAAAAGCCCTGCAGTTGCAAGCTTGCCAGTTGGGGTAACAATTGCCAAGTATATTTTTAAAATCCAAGAAGACTAATGGCAGAATTGCTTCAGGTTTATGTTTTGCTCCAAGGTGAGTCTTAGACTCTAACCAAAGGTCATAGGTGGCCACAGGTGCCAGGCTGTAGAGTGAGATGCCTGAGGCTCAGCTGGGAGGGTGCGGAGCTCCATGTGTAATTTAATGGACAGATTTTCCCCGACATCTTATGGTATGGAACAGTTACAGTATGTGTCCCTATATGTGCCGTGTACATGCGGGCTTTCGTTTTATCGTGATTATCAATTATTTAGTAAGATGTGGAGTATGTAACACTCAGCTACAGGCTCCTGTTAATGGTATATCAGCCACATCCTAGTGATACGCAGTCATCTGCTCATTCATTTCATTCATTCATTGGTCAGTACTGAGTGTCTCCCATACCCACAGGCTGTCCAATGGGGGCTGGGGTGGGGAAATCTAGTGATAAGCAGAATACGCCCCCCCCCCCCCCAAGGCACTCAGTCTAGTAAGAGTAACAGATAATAGGATTGAGGTGATGTCTGACACCTAGTAAATTCTTGGTAAATGAGAGCATGAAGGAACAGACGAATGAGCCCATGCTGGGAGGGGAGGTCTGTGTTACAGTTTGCAAGGATCCCTCTGGCTGCTGCTAAGAGCCGGGGCTGGCATTGGAGGAGGCAGCATTGGCAAGCCAGGTTAGGAGGCGGGGACAGCGGGCACCCACCTTAATTTTTCTTTCAAACAACAGGGACTGAAAAGAGAGCTTCATTCCCGCAGCTTTCCTCCCCGGGACACTCAGCCCTAACTGCCCTGCCTCTAGCCACTTTGTGTATCTTCTATGTAAACACCCGCCCCCACCAGTGAGCTCTAAATAGAATCTGTTTATAGTGAACACCAGATGCCTTTAGACAACTCTGGGGTCAGTCCCTAGCTAAATCCTGTTGATTTTACTTCTAAAATAGCTCTGAACCACTCACTCCTCCGTTTGCCTGCAGCCCTGCCTTAGCTCAGGTCCTCGTCAACCCCTGACCATCGCCACCTTGGGCGGACCTTTCTTTCTAACATGCCCGCACTGTACAGATAACTTGGTGGTGTATCTGTTAGCTTTCTCTGCATAACAAAGAGCCCTGGACCTTAGTGCCTTCAGCAGTAAACATTGTTTTCTCCTGAGTCTGTGGGTTGACCGGGCATTTCTTCATTTCTTTTAGTCTGGGCAGCGTGGCTGAGGCTTCCCAGATGAGTGTGGGGCGCAGCTGGGACGGCTGGTGCTCCTCGGGCCTCTCTCGGCAATTTCTCGTCCTCCTGGGGTGGAGGGGGGGCTTGCTCAGGTGTGTTAATGTGGCAGCAGCAGGATTCATTCCCAGCAGCAAGAGAGAGGAAGTTCTGAGCGATCCTCACCTGAGGATGTTTTTTCCATTGATTTTCAGAGTAAGTGGAAGGGAAAGAGAGAGATGGGGAAGGGGGAGAAACACTGATGAGAGAGACGCATCAGTTGGTTGTCTCCCACACACACCACACCCCGACCAGGGCTGGGCATCGAGCCTGCAACCGAGGTACATTCCCTTGACTGGGATCCAACCCTGGACCCTTCAGTCCACGAGCCAACCCTCTAGCCACTGAGCCAAACTGACTTGGTCAGAGCCTGAGCACTTTTTATTCAGGTCACATTTGTTATTGGCCCATTGGCTAAAACAAGTTACGTGACCCAGTTCTGAGTCAAAGGGTGGAGAAGTCAACTCCACTGCAAAAGGCTGCGCATAGGAGGTGTCATGAGCAAATCGGGGGGCCTTACTGCTATCTTCTGTCCCAGTGGCTAAGATGAAGGCTTGGGACCAGATGGAAAGGGGTGTCCTGTTTTGGTCTGTTCTCTGCCACTTACTGCCTTTGTCATGCTGGGCAAGTTGACTCTACTAAGCTCTCCGAGCTGTGGCTGCCCATTCATAATATGGGAATAATCAGTGCGGCCCCTCAGGGATTTCCTGAGAGGATCAGATGGGAAACAGGTGGCCTGCATGCTTCTCAGTGTTTGGGACCAGTGAGGGCTCAGCTGGGAGTCTGTTGTCATTCCCAGACCAAGTCTTCAAAGGCCATTTCCTGCCTGGCCTCAAACCAGTTTCCTCACCCTGAGCTCAGGCCTCCACATTGTCCCCGAGACGCTGTCCCAGAGCCTCTTCTTTTTGCCAAACAGCATCTCACTGGTACTTTGATGGAGAAGCAGCTAAAAATATCAACTCCTGTTCAAACTATTCCTTTACCAAATTGGTCGTTTTTGTTTTGTTTTGTTTCATTTTAATTTTTTTAAATATATATCTTTATTGATTTCAGAGAGAGGAAGGGAGAGGGAGAGGGAGAGGGAGAGGGAGAGGGAGAAACATCAATGATGAGAGTCATTGATCGGCTGCCTCCTGCACGCCCCCTACTGGGGATTGAGCCCACAACCTGGGCATGTGCCCTGACCAGGAATCGAACCGTGATCTCCCGGATCCTAGGTTGATGCTCAACCACTGAGCCACGCCGGCAGGGCAAGTTGGTTATTTTTTCCTCAGTTCTCCTGCGTGGCACTCACAGCCCTGTGCGCGTTGGCCCCCTAGGACTTGTCTGTCTGTTTCCTTCACCAGGCTGAGCAGCTTGAGGCCTCCGCTATGGTTTACTCGCCTTTCTGTCTCTAGCACTTGGTCTGGGCATGGACCAACATAGGTGTTCCCATAAGAAACATTTGATGTAGAAAGTACGGGCTGAGTGGCGAAGTGGGTGAATGCCTGTTTATCTGGAGCCAACTTCGAAGGCAGTGGGTGAACTAAACGCCCAAAGTAACTTCGACCTTTCTCCTCTTTTGGTCCAGCTGGTACCATTTTCAGACTCAGCTGACCTGGAAATTCCAACAGGAGTCATTGGCATCGCTCGGGGCTGTGGTGGCAGACACTTTGAGCTTTGTGGCCAGGACAGTTCCATTTGAGGACCAGAGATGGACAGCCCCTCACCCTACTGAGGTAAATGTCAACATAGAAAACATGCAAATCTGTAGAGAATTTTTGTGAGTTTATTTGAGCCAAATTGACTGCAATTGCCTGGAAGCAAAACCTCAATGGATTGAGAAAATGCTCCAGAGAATGGCAGTTCTGCACCTTATTTTATTTACTAGAATCAAAGGAGGAAACGGGCCTGGGTTACATGAAATCCATTGGTGATAGATTAGGAAGCAGGAGAAAGCAAAGCAGGGAAACCTGGGATTGGATATAAAGTAAAACGCTAGACATGCACTTCATTTACTTAGGTGGGTGCAGGATAGTTAACAGTCAACAATTAGTATGATCCCAGTAACAATGAAGGTATTTGCAGTCTCTGTGCTGGTGGGTGCCTGTGCTTTGAGGGGTCTGGAGAAAGGGAAATTACCTTGTTTTTGCAAAGGCATGTTTATCAGGTGTGTTATTCTAGATGCAGAAAGACTACAGACAGATTCAGTGAAGGTGAAGATTGACCTTTGTTAGGGAAATTCTGCTTAAGGACATGACTACCAGCCATGACCCACCTTTCTTTACAAAGTTTTCATTTCAGAGCATCCTATGTGGCTACTTTTGGCCTCTGAGTTTGTAAGGCCGCTACACAGGCCTCCCCTGAGTTTGTCAAGTTTAATATGTGGCCCCTTTTCGTCCACATAAATGACTCACTAACCCTCCCCGCAGGCGTGGGAGATGTTATCTTTTCTGGTTTCTTTCTGGGATCATGCTGGCTGGGGATGGTCCCTGTTTCTTGGTCTCTGTGACTTGGCCTTTCGTCCTGGGATAGTCCACAGGGATGGAATTCTTTCTCCCTCAGTGAAAAGCACAGGCCTCTTAGCATATCAAGCAACCTCCTTTCTTAAAAGGGAAGCCTGAGCTCTCATGAAAACTGGTAAGTAAAATCCTGGGTTGGGAACATCCTTCTATGACAAGTGCCTGCCTTCCCAAAGGAGGCCTGAATGACACTCTGCCGTGTCCTGGAGTGAGAGCTGGCAAACAGCTATGACCCACAGGACAAATCTGGCCTGGATATTTACTGTAAATAAAGTTTTATTGGTGCCCAGCGCGCTCCTCTTTCAGGCGTGTCTATGGCACTGTCACACACCGTGGAAGTTGCGACAGAGACTGTGTGGACGAAAAACCTAAAATATTCACAGTCTGGTCCCAACAGAAAATGTGTGCCAGCCCCTGGTCTAAAGCTGAACTGTCCCCATGTCGCAGCCACTCCATATGTGGCTGTTTCAATTTTAATTCATGAAAATGAAATAAAATTAAAAATTTAGTTCTCAGTTGCCCTCCCTGCTTTTCAAGTGGGAATAGCCACAGTGGCTGGTGGCTGCCGCTGTGGACGGTGCCCACGGAGAATGTTTCTAGCAGCACTTGGGAAAACAGTGATCACTCTGGGCTGTCTCTCTTCGCTCTGCCGGTGCCTAACTCGGCTTGGATGTAATTGCAGCCATCATGGAGGAGGAAGGTTGGGGGTGTGTGTATCTATTCTATATGATTATTGGCAAGGACATCTATCTACCTACCTACCAACTTACCTATCTATAAAGTGGAGTTAATTTAAAAATCTCTTTGGGCGTCTGACCTATGATCTCTGTATGTGAATCCGTATAGAAACTACGCCACTTGGGCCTTGGGATTTATTAATTTTATGTATACAAATAGGTAGATAAGATATGAGTTTAAGCCGTTCCTAGTCCCAGGCAGAGGCACGTGGGGCCTTCCCTAAAGGTGCAGCAGTGGCTGAAGAGTGCCGTTGGGCTGAAGATAGAGGCAGGGAGATAAGAAACGGAGAGGAAGAAAATGAGCTAAAGATGTGACATCTGGAAGTCGTGGAAGAACGGGAATGATGGAGATAAAAGGTGGGGATGGGATCATGGACTTACTCTCAGAGAACCCCTTGAACAGAGTAATGATCACTTGTCAGAGCTGAGTGCGCACAGGCCGTCCTGCACAGCGCCGGCCTTCCCCAGCAGGGTGATGCAGAGCGCCCATTGATGAATGCTGGTTCCATTCATGCCTCAGCAAGTACTCCTGAGCTCCTTCTACGTGCCAGACACTGTTCTAGGCAGAGACCCAGTGAGTTCACATCCTAGCAAGGAGTGGGGGAGGGGAAGAGACCGAGGGTAAGCAGGAAAAATATATGTGTGTCAGGATCGGGCAGGCAGGGGGTTGGGAGGACAGCTTAGGTGTGGTGTCCAGGAGGTGTTTGTGGAACCCAATGCAGTGCTGGTAAAGGATAACAAACAGTGAAGGGTGAAGGGGAGCTGGGGGGGGGTTGCTGATCAGAGGACAGGGAGAGGTGTGTGGCCACCTGAGACCAGGCCTGTTTTGTCCCTGTGCATCCTTTGAGGCTTGAACACACTCCCTTAAAACTCTGGCATTTCCTCCCCCAAATTTGTGTTATCAGTTAGCCCAGAAGCAGACTGGGGGTGGAAGCATTCCTATTAGATTAGGGCATCCTGACAATTTAGACCCGAGAATGGGCCCCAGGGAAAGCTAGTGGAATTTCCGTAGCTGATAACCTTTAAGAAAAGAGCCACAGTGTCTGGAACAGGGGTTGTTTCCCTGGAAGAGAAGAGACTTGGGGAGATTTCAGTTCAGGCTGTTTTTCCTTCTTTTCCATTCATTCATTCACTTACTCACTCAGCAAACACTCCGAGTCCCTGTCACCCGCCACTCGCTGGAGGTGAAAGTGGGTAAGACAAGAGCTATGTCCTCAAGATATTAATAATTTAGTGGGAGAAACAGACAAGTGAACAAGGCGGTGGTACGCACAGAAGCAGTTCTGGGCGTGGTGAGGCCTGCAGCTAATACAAGTTGGGAGTTCTCCTTAAGAAAAAAATAAAGATGAATTTAAAATAAGATAGAAGCCCAGCTTCCTTTCCACGGTCCTGGCCTCCTCTGGGTTTGTGTGCTGTGGGGTAGGCGGGCATGCCTTCTCTCCCCGGGTACCTAGAGCCCAGGGGGTTGCTGACTGGACAGAAGGCGGCTAGCAAGGCAGAAAGGCTAGAAGAAAGGAAGGCAGAAAAGCTAGCAGTGGAGCCTCTGAGCCCTTGTTCTTGGGCTAATGAATTAGGGTTGTCTTCTTAGCGCTGCTGGGGTTTTTTGTTTTGTTTTGTCTTTTTAAATATATCTTTATTGATTTCAGAGAGAGGAAAGGAGAGGGAGAGAGAGAGAAACATCAATGATGAGAGAGTCATTGATCGGCTGCCTCCTGCAATCCCTGACTGGGGATCGAGCCCACAACTTGGGCATGTGCCCCGACCGGGAGTCAAACTGCGATCTCCTGGATCCTAGTCAATGCTCAACCGCTGAGCCACCCCTGGCTGGGCGCTGCTGGGGTTTTTAAAGGCACTGTCCTTACAATTCTACTGGCTGGCCTTCTGATCCCACTTCCCGGACTGCATTCTAAGGAGTCACCTGAATTTCGGGAGTGTGAGTGCTGGTGGACCGTTTGCCAGCACTTACTAATGGCTAACTGTGGGTTGGACACTCTTCTAACAGCCCCAGACATGGACAGGTTTAACCCCATAGCCACCCCGGGGGCCAGCTGTGCTGTCATTCTCCCTGTTTCACTGAGGATGATGGAACTGAGGCACAGAGTGGTTAAGTAACTTACCCACAGATGCACAGCTCATAGGAAGTGGAGAAGCTATGCTTTCCAGGCAGGTACTCTGCCTCTGGAGCCCAGTCCCTTGCTGTTCGGCCTCTGCATGATTCTTGCTGCCTGTTTCTTTGATAGCAGCGCACTGGAAACGCCTTTAGTAGCCAAGGTTAGAGAATAGCCGCAGAATGGAATAATATGTGTAGGATCCATTCCAGGAGTTCTTACCAGCATGTTTCAATGCTTTGATTATTAGGTGTGAAGGTGGAATAGACGGGACGTGAGACCCAGTGTTAACTGTCATTGTGTTAACAGTGCTTGAACTCCCTCTCGCCTTTGTACCCCTCCTGGGCAGTCAGGACAGGCTCATTGGTCCAAGCATCCATTCGGCAGGTTTTTACTGAGTGCTGGTTACGTGCCTGATACTGGGGAGACAGCGGTAAGGAGTTCGTGGTCTCTGCTCTCCTGCAGTTTATAATCCAGGCTCTCCCTCCACATTGCACTAGATGTGTCTGCCAGCAGCCCTCATTGTCCCCAGTGCCCTCAGGCCCTGTCCTCCGTGTACCTGTTGCCTCATTTGTAAGGCAGACCAGGGGACCCACAGACCAGGGCGTAGGCTCTTCACAGTTGTCAGCAGGAGGTTTGCAGGTGGGTCACATCATTACCACCTTCTGCAGAGGTCAGCACCTGAAGGCCAAACCCTCCGGGATGCTCAGATGCAGCCCTGGTTTCCAGCTGGGCTGTAGCCGAGGAAAAAGGCCCTGGATTCTTCCGAACAAGCTTTCACATGGTTCTCCGGTTGCCAGCTGTGTGTCCTTCACCCGCCAAGCTTTGTTCTCTTAATAAAATGAGGCCAGTCCCACCCACCAGACGAGATGGGCCCCACAGTTGTAGAGGGTTCAAGAGAATGGGCCCTGGATCGAACAAGCCTGGCGGGCACCCCTGGCTGCCTCTCTGCAGCTCTTGGAGCTGGGGCAGGTATTTCTTGTCTCTGTGACTCAGTTTCCCATCTGTAAGAAAGGAGATGATCGTAGTACCCACCTACAAGAGTTCGTCAGGATTAAATGAAATGATGACTCAGCAAGCTGGGCACAGTGCCTGGCCCATAGTAAATGCTGACTAAATTACAGACAGGACACCACTAGTATCATTTATAGCTGAGCCGCATTGGTGGGACAGGGGCGGGCTGTGAGGCTGTGAGCAGGGCTCCCCTGCTGCTAGATTAGGGAATGCCTCTGCCTGTAGCAGCGATTTCCAACCTTTTTCATCTCAGGACACACAAACTAATTACTAAAATTCTGTCCCACACCAAAAACATATTGTATTTTTTGCCAATCTGACAAAAAGTAGTTATAATATTGCTTCATTCACACTGGATGGCTATTGTGTTGACTGTTATTTTTTTTCTTTGACAATCTAAAGGAAAAGAGGTCAATGTCCCTGACTCACTGGTCAGGTACTGCATGTTTTAAAAATCCTTCTGCTGGAAAATCTCTGGCCTACAGCAAAGACGTCTCTTCCAGGAAAGGATGGACATTCCAGGGTTATCTGTGGTGGCCACACCCAGAGGCTTTGACAGTACCAGTGTCCCAGGTACAGGGGGCCACTGGGGACAAGGAGATTTCTCATGTGCCCACTAGAAATCAAACTTATAGATTGAGTCACCCTCAAAACACTGATTTTTATTCTGGTCATGCCTGGCTGATAAACATTTGGGCTTTTACCAGTAACCTTTGTTTCCCAAGGGCGTCCAATTGCGTCTGTCAGCCTCTCAGGGTTATATCACTTATGGCCCTGGGACTGAGTCCAAATTCCATAGCAGGACGGACAAGGTTCACCCATGACCTGGGCCTCACCGATGCTCACCCGGCCCCACCCCACCTTCTGCTAATCCCAGAGTAATTTTAAGAGTAATATTAAGAGTGTGGACTCTGAGGACAGATGACCTGAATTCGAATCACACTTCCGTGCCCTCTTGGGAAAGTGCCACCTAAGCTCTCTTAATTTGCAAAATGGACACAAGAGATGACAATTGCACCAACTCGTAGGGTTGTTGTGAGGATTAAATCAGTTAATATACATGGAAATGTGTAGGACCCTGCTGGACACAGAGCAGTTCCTGACGGCTAGTGCTTTACATGGCACTCACTGGGGCTGGGACTCCTAAGGATGCCGGGCACTCCCCTGGGCCGGGGTGACTGTGGCACCCCCGCTGACATTCCTTCGCCAGAGTCAGTGTTGTGGCTGGACCAGCCCTTGTGCTTCTTATTATGATTGTAAGCTGCGCCTCAGAAATAACCATCAGGGAACTTTGAAAAAAACAAACCAACTAAGGTTTGTTACTCACACACAGGTCCTGGAGGGTGCATAGCGAAGTCACAGAGAGAGAGACCAGACTGGGGTTCTGCTTTTATGGAGGTGGAGGGTGGGGTGCCCTACAGTTTCCCTTTACTAGTGAATTTGAAACATAGGAGGGGGAATTAGGGCACAGGAAGGGCAAAGCAGGTCATTCTGATGGGCACTTATCTGAGGCTTCCTAAAGCGAGAACTTCATGGGTGGGGCGGCCAGGCTGCTTATCAGCTGCATTTTTATTTCAGAGGGTGTCTTTGAAGTGGATGCCCTGGCAACCAGAAGCTCAGTACTAGGCACTGGCCCCATAATCCAAAAAGCTGAGGGTCAGGTACTCACACTACACAATCATAGATGTAGATGTGGCTGCGGCTGTGGTGTGACTATAGATGTAGGTATCTCCCATGTACCCCATTAATAATATTCACCCTAAATGAAGTGACACCCTCCCCTTCCCTCCCCGCTTGAACCATCCTTCAAAACTTAACTCAAGTGTCACCTCCTCTGGGAATTCTTTCCCCACACTTGCACCCCACCCTCCCTCTGCATCCCCCAAACACCCCACGTGTATCTTGGCCGCACCACTTGTCCTGAGTGGCCGGCCTGTGTGGTGTTGGTTTTCCTTGTGAGAGTGGGTGCTCCTTGGTGAACAGGAGCGTGTGATTCATTGTTCACGGGGGCTTATTGAAAACCCACCTGTGCCAGTTCCATCTTTGCATCTCTGGAGCCAAGGATGGATACATGAAGCAGACACTGTTTGTCTGCTTGTCTCAGCCACACAGAGCAGCCCCAGCCCCTGGGTTGATGAACAGAACAGACAGCTAGCTGACCACTGCTGGGTGGACAGAGGCCTGGACCCCTTGGGGATTCTTTGTCTCTTTTTCAGCCTCCTCGGGCATCAACCAGCCTTCCAAGCTTCCTGCAAGTTCTGTCTCCAGCTTTTGGGGAAGTGGAAATGGAGGGTTTCTCTGTTTGGGGGACCTTCTCAGTGTGGCTCACAGCTCAACACAAACAAGGGTCTTGAGATTCCAGGAGTCTGCAATATCTGACAAAAGCCACCTCTTTGGGAGCCCAAGAGGACTGCCACCATTGTGCTTGGGGATTGCCTCATATGGAGCATAACCTGGTTAAATGCCTGAGCCCAGATGGGAGTGCAGCTGTAGGCCCAGGGGCCACCACCCTCTGCTCCCCTTCTCGCTTCCCTGGAGCCCCATCAAGGGCGTGGTGACAATTCCTGGCTGCGAACCTCATTTTCTCTTCCTCTGTTTGCTGGTGGAGCCACTGCCTTCCTTTAACCCTCTTATGGAGAACATCTGGCCTCCCAGCAGAAATCAAAGAAGGAACCCATAGTGTGGGCCACAGGGATGCCCGACACCCCAGGCTGCTCCCAAGGCAGGCTTGTGTTGCTCAGGGCCCATCGCACCCAGGGCCCTTTCCTGAAGTGTTTTCTATCGGGAAGCCCTCAGTGGGAGCTTTACAAAGGCATTTGCATTCCTGAAGCCTTTGAAAGTACACATAGGTTAAAAAAAAAAAGGTAAAAGGTGGGCTTGGATTACCTCACCACAGCACAAGAGGGTGGAAGAGCCTGGGAGGCAGGGAGGTGGCCCTCCAAAGAGCTGGCTCCTTTTCCACCGATGGGACACTCCCCTGGAAGACTGGGCCCCCATTCACTGTGCCGCTCGCTCCCCACCTGGCTTATTCATTGATTCAGCCAACAGATGTAGGTCAGATCAGGAGCCTCCCAGTGCCAGGCAGGGTTCAGAGAGCTGGGGAGCTTCAGTAACTACCAAAGGGCAGCCCCTTGTGAAACCTCCATTGTAGTGGGGAGACCTCTGATAAACTACAGAATTGATAGTAGATCTAAGGATCTGTAGGAGGGTGAGAAGTGCTGAGGGGGAGGGGCAGGATTTGTGAGTATTTCAAGGATGACGGGCTGGCCACACTAAGACAGGTGAGCAGAGACATGGAGACCTTGAGAGCATCATCCACATGGGTACCTGTGGGGACAGCCATTGCCAGGCTCTCAGTGGGAGCAGTGTGCCTGATGACCCGAGCGGCAGGCCACTCAGGGAGCCCCTGCAGAGAGAGCAAGCAGCTAGCAGATTGCCAGGGAGGAAAGGGTCATTGTAAGGTCTCCTTGGCCTTGGGGGACACTGCCTCCAAGACTTCCTATGGCTAACTCCCTAAACTCCTCAAATTCTCAACCTTGCCCCCTCTGGGAAAGCACCCTCGCTCCCATCACTGGGCCTGGAGCTTCTCTCACAGTGACTTCTGGTCTCACTGCCAACTTCAGTTGGAACCTAATTCTGCTGCCGGACAGACCCATTCTGGGTCTTTCCGTTCTCTGTCTGCCGAGTGGGGCCACTGGCTGGTCCTGGGCCCATGGCCTCCTTCCCTTGCTCAGGAGCAGCACCTGAGCTCTTCTGCGGGACATTTTCACCCTGCCCCAAGCAGACAGGACCCACTCCCGTCCTCTCTGCCTATCCCAGCACTCAGCACATTGCCTCATTCGCCTGCCAGATTCCTACAGGACATGCTGAATTCCACAGGGCAGGGGCTGGGTCCCCGTGGTAATGGCAGCCTGTCACCTTCCCCACTGTGGCAATGGTGTGCTGACTGCTCTGTCCCATCAGGATGAGGACCATCCCCCTCCCTCCCTGCACCACGAGTTTTGCCCCAGAAGTCTTTCTGCCCGGCCCTCGCTGGGCTCTTTCAAAGCTCCCTTGGTGCCCACATGTGCCCTCTACCTGCACTGAGCCACCAGCACGGAACTTTCTGGGTCCATGTGTCCTTGCACAGCTGTCCCTAGGCCTGCAGTGCCTCTGCCCTGTTTCTTTTTTTCTTTTTTTAAATATACCTTTATTGATTTCAGAGAGCGGAAGGGAGAGGCAGAGAAAGAGATGGAAACATCAATGATGAGAGTCATTGATCAGCTGCCTCCTGCACGCCCCCTGCTGGGGATCGAGCCTGCAACTGGGGCATGGGCCCTGACCGGGAATCGGACCTCGATCTCCTGGATCCAAGGTCGATGCTCAAGCATTGAGCCAAGCTAGCCGGGCTGCCCTGTTTCTTCACCCAGCAAGTCATCTGCTCTCCTTACGAATTCAACTCCTGGGCCACCTCCTTGAGAGACTGTCGCTGAGGCCCCATCTCCTTCAGCACTGGCCCCTGCCCATCTTGGTGGCGTGTTCTCATCTCGCCAAGTGGACCAGGAGGGTCCGATGTGTGAGAAGGATTCCTGTGGCCCTGCCCTTGGAGCCTGCACAGTCTAGAGCAGGGCAGCGGCTTCTCTGTAAAGGCCATATTGTTAGTGTCTTCTGGTCTGTGGGTCAGATCGTCCCTGGGGTGACTGCTCAGTCCTGCCATCATGGCACAAAACACCACTCGCAAAAGTAGCTCAACGACAGGGCAGGGTAGTTCTTGTGTCCCAAGGGAACTTCAGTGGCCAGCACCAAGCCTGCATACAGGTAAATCAGTGAGCCTCTGAGTCTCATGATCTGGGCAGGACCCTGCCCTTTCCCTCCCAGCACCCAATGCTGGGGACAGACTAGGTGGGCTCTCTGGGGTCCCTGAGCAATAAACCCTCTCCTCTCCTCCAGGGGCACTATTTCTGGGCAGAGTCGGGATTTGAACCCAGCAATCCAGCACCAGGGCCTTTGTTCATAATCCCGTGCCAAGCTGACATGCAACACACAGGACTCACAGCTGAAGGGGACCAGGGTGGATCAAACCCACCCACCCCACCCCTTTCCCCAGCTGACAGTGTTGCACAGAGCAGCGAAGTAATTTGCTCAAGATCACACAGCATCTGGAGTAGAGGCGAGATTTGAAGCTGGGTGATTCCATTCCTAATCCAGGGCTTTATCCACAAGCCCAGACCCCTCCTTTGGCTTTGGACCTGCAGAGAAACAGAGGCAAGGTCCCAGCCCCCACCCGGAGTAAAACAGCCTCTCACCTTAATCCCTATTAACAGTAGCCCCTTCTCTGGAAGGTGACAGTATATGGATGGTTGTCCTGGGCTTGGAGTCAGCCAGATCTGGGTTCAAGAGTCAGCACTCAGGTGGGCTCAGGCAAGCCTCACTTCCCCGATCCTCTGGTTTCTCTCCTGGCCACTGGGGCTACAAGGCCTGACTGGGCTGGAGGACTCGCTGACTCGCTCTGAGAACTGAGTGCAGCGATGACTCTGAGGACCCAGCCGGCACTGTGCCCTTGGCCTCAGCACATACGGCTTCTTGCCCCGCTTCCTCTCTCAGTGCCCCAGCCCTTTCCCACCCCGCTCCAGGAGCCTCCTGCACCCCACCCATGCCTCTCAGTGCAGAACTTCATCGAGCGGTTCCTCCTGTGAGCGGCCACACTGATCTCATCTTGTGCAGTGTTGCAAGTCCAGGAAACCACGCTGGGCTGTTTCCACCCGGGCTGAGGGAGCTCACTGTTTATTCCTGCCCTGTAATCGCAGTGGTTTCCCTGTTGCCCCAAAGCCCCAGTGCTCTCTCTTTCTCTCCGATACGTAATTGTAACATGGGAACCCATAGCAATTAGGTCCTGGCCCCTTAGTGGGTGCCGTTTTCTATGGAGACAGATGTCCAGATGAAAAGGAAGACATTAGCTGGTTAATGCAAACTGTACGATTAGTCAAGCCCTTTAATGAGGCCTCCACATGGATTTGGTGGTTCTGGGTGGTTGGCGAGCCTTAAAAGGCTTCATCAACTCTTCATCTTCCCGCCTCTTGATCTAGAACAATCTGAAGGAGCCCAGATCTTGGGTGCTGGCTGGGGAATGAGTCATGGGACAGTGACTGGCAGAGGAGGTAGGGGTTGTGGTGTCCAGAAGACTGCAGAGCTGGAAGAGTTTTCATGTCTGCAAAGCGAGGGACTGGGTCCTCAGCTCAATGCAGGCTGCCGAAGTCAGCTGGAGGTGTAGCGGTGCCTGTTGGTTAAGAGCTCTGTTCTGGAGGACGCTGCCTGGGTTTGTGTCCTGGCTCAGCCATTTCCACGCTGGGTGACCTAGGACAAGTCCTTAACCTCTCTGTGTTTCAGATTTTCATCTGTAAAACTGGGACGATAAGTCATTCAATCCTCATCAAAAACATGTGTTTTGAGTGGTCATAAACCTCTTATCTGGGGAGAGGGCCGACCCCACTGCAGGCCTCGCTGGCTCCTGGGAATCCCGTGAGAGTTGACACAGACCAGGACAGGTGGCTGGCCATGCTGCTCTCCCATCTATGACATGACACTTCAAGTGCTTTACATAAACTTCTGGTCCGTCCTCACAGTGTCCCTGTGAGGTCAGTGCTAGTATTAGCACTGCCGTCCCCCCTTTACAGAGAAGGGGAAAGAGGCAAAGAGAGGTTAAGACATTTGCCTAGGGGTGCCCAGCAAAGATTTGGCAGAGTGGGATTCAGACATGGGTAACTTGGCTCTAAGTCCAAGTGCTTAACCACTGGGCTCACTGTCTCTTGGCATGGAGGGAGCAACAGCATCTGCGTAGTTGTTTCGACAGTAACCATGACCATGGGCTGCGACCGGGTGTGCACAAGGGCGGGGCTGGGTCTGCCTGTTTGTTTGGGCGAATGCCAACTGGACCTCCCAGTCTGGGCCTCTGTGGTGTTTGGGAGGACTGAACAACCTCCCAGGAAGGGCTGTACCCCACCCTCCCCTGAGGAGGCCTTGCAGCTCCCCTCTAGCCTGGTCTCCCCCTTCAAGAGGCCGCTGCTGCTTTCTGGGGCCCCTGGAGCAGGCGGGGAGCAACTGAGCTGGGTGGGGGCAGGGCATAGACCCATCTGTTTGGAATTAGACACAAACTGAGCACAGTTGGCCAGAAACCAGTTCCATTAAGCCAGAAAGCAGAGTTTGGAAATAGGCCGCCAAATGTCTAAGCATAGCCACTGTCCTCTTGAGAATCCATCCTGGTCTTTTCCCTCCAACTCTCTTTCTCCTCAGCACCTTCTGCACACTGGGCTGGGGACAGACACCAGGAGACCCTGTCCTTGCCCTGTGCTAACAGGAAGCCGGGACTTACTACTCCACCCCCTGGGTCAGTATTAGGTTTGTCTCCAGTTTACTGATGAAACCTGGGCTCCTAGGGGTTAACTAGTAAGACCCCACAGTCACTGATTCCACTGGGATTTCAACCCAGGCTTCCTGGATGCTAGGGGTGGGGCACAGTCCATCCAGGGAACCGGGAGGGGGTGGGTCAAATCAGAAGGCCTGAGACCCATTTCCTGCTCTGTCCCCGTACCAGCTGTGTGGCCTCAGGCAAGTTGGTTAATCACTCTGAGCCTCTCAAGCAGGTGGGTTAACCTCTCTCAGCTGGGCCATATAATGCGTATGACATTGTGACATGTCCCTACAGGACAGTGCAAGGGGATCCAATTATACTGTGACGATGTTTGAAGTCAAGGGTGGACCTGTCTGGGCTCCTGGGTGAGAGTGCCAGCATCCTATAGGCTTTCCAGGTGGGGGTCAGAGAGAGAAACGCAGGGCTGGGAGGGGCCCTAGGGAGCCTCGGAATCTGGGGACAGTGTTCCCAAGCTCTGTTCCTGGGAAGCCATTTGTTGTTGTTTTTTAATTTTTAAAACTGTTGCTGGGTCTCCATCCTCACCCCCCTTCCTTCTCTCCCTTGCTGGTGCTCTCTGTTGATTTCCATTGTTCTGTCTCTGCTTTGGGCCTAACCCTGTGGGAATGGAATCCCGGGTCCTGAGAGGCTGTCTCATTAAACACAGCCCTTGGGAGATCGCTAGGTGCCGGTCCTGGGGAGGCCCAGCTAAGTATTGGGGTGCCAGAGGAGGTTTTCAAGTGCCACCATTTTTAGTTTTTTTAATGGTAGTTTTATTTTCTGATCATAAAAGTAGCCATGACCACTGAAGAAAATCCTGAAAGGAATGAAAATGTTAAGTCTGGAGGTGGGGGGGACCCCACATAAATGCCCCTTCTGGAAAGTACCTGTCTTAGCATTTTAGAGCATTTCCTGTTTCTGTCTTTTGGTTCCTATAATGCTAATGCTGTAATTCTGCTTCTGGTATTATCGCCCTTAGTTTTTCCACTTGACAGTGTTATTCTTCACGAGCGTTATTATCGATGCAGACTTTTCTGTCACCTAGCAGATATTGGAACGCACCGCGAGGCACTTAATAATTTCCCTGCGGTGGAGCGTGTGCGAGCTCTCTGACATTTTGCTGTTAAAAATGATAAACCTCTTTGGGCAGCACTCTCTGCATG
This sequence comes from Miniopterus schreibersii, assembly GCF_964146895.1. Taxonomy (NCBI): domain Eukaryota; kingdom Metazoa; phylum Chordata; class Mammalia; order Chiroptera; family Miniopteridae; genus Miniopterus; species Miniopterus schreibersii. The sequence continues at coordinate 38,968,219 of NC_138117.1, read as the reverse complement.
CGGAGCCACTTTCTGGAAGACATTCCTAGAAGGGGGATGACTGGCTTTGGGCACCCATAGGAATGGCCTTTTATGATAGCACAGGGCTGGGCTGGGGCAGGGCTGGCTGGAGCTAAGCCCCATCTGCGGGGGGATCGTGTTTCTGCCCAAAGGGGATCAGAATCCATTTGCGGGGAGTCAGAGGAATGGTATGAGATGGGCCAAACTCAACATCTTTTCTTTTTTAAAAAAAGTTTTATTGAGTTTATTGGGTGACAATGGTTAATAAAGTCATAGGTTTTAAGTGTACGACTCCATAAGACATCATTTGTATACTGCGTCGTGTGTTCACCACCCAAAGTCAAGTCACCACATGTCCCCCCTTTACCCTTTTCTACCTCCCCCCACCTTTCCCTCTGGCAATCACCATATTGTTGTCCGTGTCTGTTTTTGTTTTATTTTTTCTTAATTCCTTCATTTTCTTTCACCCAGCCCTGAAACACCCTCCCTCTGACAGCTGTCAGTCTCTTCTCTGTATCTATGAGTCTGTTTGTGTTTTGTTTTCAACATCTTTTCTTGATGCCTTTGAGGAAGTTCTGAGCATCCTGATGGTCTAACTTCAGTGTCACTGGAAGCTGGGACAGCTAGCAGGACTCGGAGGACAGAAGTGCCAGGCCATAGCGGGTCCCCCCTGGCTGAGTCCACCATGGAGTGTGTGCAAAACGTGGCCCCTGGGCGTGGGCATGCCCACTCGCTGCATCCTCCCCCGGCCTTGCTCTTCATCTGGGCTCGTCTGACCTCCTGTACTTGGACGTCTGTGTTGTTCTCTCTGGGGCCTGGGGTTGAAGCTGCTTCACCTCCCAGCTGTAGGCCGGCCGCCTGGAGCCTTGCCTGGCCCACAGCAGGTATTCAGCAAACATGCACTGAATGAATGCATGGTGAGTGGCGAAGCATGATTGTTAGAGGTGACAGCACTTGACCACATTGACTTACAGAGTTCTTAATGTGTGCCTGGCATGTAATCCTGGACACCTCCCAGGTCACCCCTGAGGTGGCTGTTAGCATCCTATGTGTTTCCTGACTCCCACCACCTTGCCATTATAACAGAAACATTTCCCCATGTTTTAAAAAAAAAATTCTTTGTGACCCAGAATTTTTCTTCCTTTAACATATGGCCCGACTAGTGTGCCTCAGTGATCGAGCATTGGCCCATGAACCAGCAGGTCACGGTTTAATTCCTGGTCAGGGCACCTGCCCGGGTTGTGGGCTCGATCCCCACGAGGGGGCGTGCAGGAGGCATCCGATCAATGTTCCTCTTTCGTCAATGTTTCTATCTCTCTACCCTCTCCCTTCCTCTCTAAAAATCAATAAAAATATATTTAGAAAAAAAATTATATATATATATATATATATATATATATATATATATATATATATATGAACAATCTGGATTGTGCTTGACAGTCTCCTAGACACTTTGGATAGCTCTGGTGTTCACCTGAAAGTGAGATTGCTGGAGCATGAGTGTGCCTCTCTCTAACTTGTTCCAGTGCTGCCAGGTGGTTCCCAAGAGTAGCTCATAAGTCCACTTTCCTATTAGCAGGGCCTGAGCTTCCAAGTTGCAAAACTCGCAGACACTTGGCATCTCAGTGCCTGTGCATTTTTGCCAGGCTAATAGGTGTCAAATGATGTCTCATCCTGTGTGTTTTTTTCAGCATTTCTCTAATTGCTAATGAGGCCCCAGACCTCTGTGCCTCCCCCTGGCCCCTCACCCACCCAGGGTTCACTCTCTCTTTTGTTTGCCTTTCTCTGCTCCCCAGGCCACCCAGCTGGCTAAGGTCTCCTTTGCAAACTCAGCTGTGGAGTCTCACATAACTGGGATTAAAGCCTGCTTCAGCACCTATAGGCTGTGCCACTTCAACAAAGGGCCTTAACCTCTCTGAGCCTCAGAGTTCCCACCCGCAAATCAGGGATTAAACTTGAGAATTAGGTGAGATCATTTATGTGAAGTGTTTGGCACTTAGTATGGCTGAGCAGTGCTAGCTGTGGGAGTTAGGGTCCTTGCAGCCCTGCTTTGTCACTATCTGTTTACCTGACCTGCCTCCACAGCCTGGGAGGACTCCAGCGTGGGGCTTCGTGCCTCACTTCTTTCTATTTTCAGCTTCCAGCAGTGCTGGGCAAACAGTAAGACCTTGAACCAATCATGCCAGCCTCACTGGAGGAGAGTTAAGTGTCAAATGATGGGTTGGCCTAGATGCCTTCCAGTCCTGAAATTCTATGATCAGGAAATTACCCAGGAAAAAGTTCTCCTTTCTAAGGTTTCTAAATGGGGCTTTATTACACACTGCAGGTAATTATAGGAGGCTTCAGCAGCGGAGCTCTCTGCGTGGCCTGGTGGCTGCTTGGTGCATTTCAGAGGCTATCATCTTTCTGCTGACCAGGGGATCGGAATCCTGGCAGAGGCAGAGCCTCTCCCTTCAGCTGGGCAGTGGGAGGCAGCCCTGGAGGACTCAGACTCAAGCTGGTGGCCCCCTACTATATACTATAGCAGGGCAGCATCTAGTGGCATGTGAATAACATCAGGAAAATCATGGAAAGCAGGAGCAGGGGAGACCTTTAGAACATCAGTCCAGGGGTCACAGTTTCCTATGTCCACAGGGGTCACATGGGTAATACCAGTGGATAAAGAGGTTTGGGTAAGCATTAGGGAGTAGTGGGCCTGTGGCAAACTGGAAAACTGACTAAGTTCTGAACAAAGGAGATGACTGTTGCTCAGCCCCAGGGAATTGTCGCTATGGGGAATATGAGCCCAGGGTTCCCGGACCTTCCCTTCTTTTACGAAGGGAAGCCAGAGTCCAGATTTTTTGTGAGGTTTTCTAAGTTGCAGCTAATTGAAAGTTTTGTCAGTTGCTGTATGCCATAGACAAAACATCCCATGAGGCAAGTTTCCATATCCTTGGATTTAGTGCAACATTGGGCAGATTGGGAAACTGAGACCTGGAATTTGGGAACTTGCCAAAAATCACCAGGGAGGTAGTGACCCTGAGGGACATAAAGCATGGTCCTTTGTGGCTTAGTCTGGGTGTGTGGTCCACCACCCTGATGGGCTCCTCACCACTGCCTTTTCCCAAGGCAGGAATTGAAGCCCAGAGAAGGAATGGGGCTTGCTCAAAGACACACAGCTTGTTATGGCAGAGTCCAGAGTCAGGCTGGGGCTTTTGGGCCCTCCACTATGGGACTATCCAGCCACTGTGCTGCCAGAAATGACCCTGGATTGGCTCCACTAAAAGCCTGACCCGGAGCTTGGCACAGGTCAAATTCTGACTCACTGCCAATCTTCAGAAAACGGCTCGCACACCAGTGGGCAGGCAACTACTGCTGCCCAGGGAGATCCGTCTGTGCATTTGCTGAGCTAACACTTTCAGGCTTGAAGGTTGTCTGGCAACCTGGATTCAGATACTGACTCTGCCATCTACTTGCTGTGTGACTTTGGACAAATCACTTCACCTCTCTGGACTCCCCTGCATAGGGAGTGACACTAAGGACACCTAATACAAGGTTGTTTGGGAGATCGACTGGCTTAATCCATATGAAGTGTTTGAAACAGTGCACCTGTACTAGTTAGTAAATGTTAGCTTTTGTATGGAAGGGCCAGGCCCATAGTAGGTGTTGCATAAGGACAGTTGCCCTTCTGTGCTTCGTTACACCAGAACTGGCCCCTTATGTTACTCTTGCTGCTTTCCCAAGGACCACAGCCTTCATGCATATCTGCTTCCCCATGCTCCGCCAACGAGGGCCCCAAACCCAGATAAGCTTGCTTTCCCATCCTGGCTCAGCTTTAGCTGGATGATGATTTTCCAAATGTGTTTGTCGATCTTTTAAAAACCCCGAGATGAGTATTTAGTACCAAAATGTACAAGTGTATCAAAGGGACTTAATTCGAGCCCTGGATAGTGATGCTGGAGTTTTGAAGAGGGAAACCGACAAAGTTTTCCTTTCTTTGCCTTTTGTGGCTGCTGTGGCTACAGCACTCCCGTTTACCACTTCAAATTCTGTTCAAAAAGGTCGCCAGCTATTTGCGTGAATCACAGTGTGAGGACTTAGGAAGAAAGAGCTGGAGAGTGGTCTCCTCAGATTCATACTCCATCCCCTGTCTTTCCCTGGTGATGGATTTTGTCCCCTTACTGCTCCCAGCGGTGGTGGCCACCCCCGGGCTGAGGGCCGCTGAGCCCAGGCACATGATGCCATCAGTCATGAGAAGACCAGACACTGTGCCCAGAATGGGGACGCCAGTGTTCTTGTTTCCCAGAGGCGGAGATGGAGGCTTCAAACTCTTTCAGCGTCGGTTTCACGTTGCCTGGCTAGTAAGTCCCACAGCCCGCAGCTGCCGTGGGCAGCAAGGAGCCCCTCCGGGAGCCCGCACCCTGCTCAGCTCCCCTCTGACGCCTGGCAGGGGCTCCCACGCCTCCTGCAGCCCGCGTCTCATTCGATGTGAAGGGCCGCGAAGGGCTGCAAAGTCGCTCCTGGTCCACATCTGACAGGTGCCTGCACGTGAAAGCCCAGAGCGACACTTTGGAAAGCGGAGCTGGTGTTCGAAAGGCCACTGATTGCTTTATTCTCAAGGCTTAATCTCCGATACCGAAATAGCTGGCATGAAACGGGGGTCTCGGCCTGGGACCTCCTGTGGGAACAGGTGTGTGGCGGGTTCCCCAAGGACAGAGCTAGCCCAGAGGAAGTGACTAGAAAGGGACATCATGAGGATCCTCTCACCTTTGCTAATTTATTGGGTGACAAGCCATTGTCCTCCTGGGGTGACATCATCAGGCCTTGCTTCCCTCTCTGACCTCATCCTGTAAAATGATCCCTTAGACTCAGCAGGCTCACACCGCACAGGCCTTCGGGCTGAATTCGAGCTCATGTCTGCTTGTGATTTCACAGGACTCTCTGCCTGAACTCTGGTCCCTCGCCCCACCTTTGCGTGGCTGACTCACTGGGGAGCTCCCGGTGCTGCCTCCCCATCACCCAGTGTCACACATTGTCATGTGGAATGTTACTGCTCTGTTTGATTGGATGTGACAGCTTAGAGAACAGGGGAGTTGGCCTTGATCACCTTTTTATCAGCAGCATCCCCACCATGGCCCAACACATTCTGGGCCCCACTGAGTCTTTGCTAAATGACTGATGGCTTCTGGTTGCTCGTCCTAAAGCTCCAAGAGTCTGGACCAGGTGGTTGAAGAGGCTCCTTGTTCTCAAAAAAATTCTCTGAGCTCGAAAGAAGCTTTCCCTTTCTGAGGGTTGGGGCTCAGGCCAGCCTCATGCAGGGCTTTCAGTTCCTCCCAGCAGAGCCTGAGGAGGTGCTTTGGAGGAGGGGGCTGGGGAGGGAAGGAGCTGAACAAGTGCCCCCAGCTGGACTCGACCTTCAGCCTGACCCCACAGGGACCCTGGAACACGAAGTGCCCCACTGCAGGGTTGGTTCCACACTGAGGCAAAGGGGGCCTCATAAAGCCCCAGGTCTCTCAGGCATTGTCTGGGGCTGCCCAGGGTGGTGGGATCAGGAGATGGTCACCTCCCAGGGGAAGCATCTCCTCTCTGGCTGGGGCAAACCTCAGAGCAAGGGGCATCTAGGAGCTGCTAGCAGCCAACCGCAGCTATGGCAGAGGGGTGATGGTCCTATCCAGCAAAGGCCATCGGGCTAAGTGCCCACAGCGTTCCCTCTGCAGGGACCTGGCACTGTCCAGGTAGCCTGTCCCAGCTGAGGGAGGGAAAACCTGAAACCTGCCTGCCCAGGTGCAGTGACTCCCAGGGTCACTAGGAATCATCTCTACCTAAGGAAAGCCCAGCAGCTCCTAGCTATCCACCCCTGCCCCTCTGTACCACAGTGGGGTAGGTGACTCACTGAAGGATGCTTAGCTGTAAGAGACAGACTGGCAGTCCCCCAGCCTCTGCAGGCGTGGCCTTGAGGCTCACCTGTCGCGAGGTAGCAGGACCGAGTCCCACCAAAGCTTCCATGTATATGGCGGGAGAAGGTGAGCAAGTAACACACGCTGCTTGTTCAGAAAGTGATGACATAACTAAAATGTGTTATGAATTTAATATCCCTCCTTTCCCCAGAGAGTCAGTGGCAGGCCCGGCCCATCCTGGGCACCGACCCCCTCCTGCTGGCCAGGCAGCCCGTGTGATATTAGTGTCCATGGGTCTTGGGTCATCCATTATTGACTGCAGAGGTCAGTGAGCTCAGGCGAGAGGGCGAAGAGAAACCAGGCCTGTGGACCATTCAGAAAGTTCTCTTTGCCCCACCCCCCGGAGGAAGGCATTTTGCACACCTCACAGGTAACCAGAGCCAAGACAGCATGTGGCTGAAGCTGCTGGTAGTCCACAGGGTTATTATTATCAAGGGCATTATTATTATTATTATTATTTTTAATATATCTTTAATGACTTCAGGGAGAGGAAAAAAGAGGGAGAGAGAGATAGAAACATCAATGATGAGAGAGTCATTGATCGGCTGCAGCCCGCAACCCGGGCATGTGCCCTGACCGGGAATCGAACCCCGATCGCCTGGATCCTAGGTCGACGCTCAACCGCTGAGCCACGCCCGGCCGGGCTGTTATTATCTTTTGCCATCGTTGTTTAGGGTGGGCCTCCACTCAGCATTTAGGAAAAAAGCTAAAGCAACAATAACACTGCCCCAGTTTTCAGATTCAGGTCCTCTACCCCTTTACAAAGTACCCAGCTGTCTGTTTCCTGACAATCAGAATACTCCAGAGTCAGACCCACGCCCACCCCATGTGGTGTGGGACCTGCCACCAGTCCATTTGCAGGTGCCACCTGCACAGGCCTCTGCCATGGGGGGAGGACGGCTTCGAGCTGACAGACAGGTTTCCAGCCCTCCTCTGCCACTCTCCACCCCGGGACCCCACCCAGCTCCTCTGCCATCTGAACCCCGTTTCCTCCTCTGTCCGGCAGGAAGCTGGAGCTCCCCTGGGACTGCGTGAGGTTTAATGGTGCCTGTGGTGCCCGGTGCAAGAGCGATCTCAGCATTAGAATGCCCCATTTTCTCATCTGTCTGGAGCAGGAAGTAGTCTGAGAGGTGACACAGCACAGAGCTTTCATCAACAGTGTGCTGCTCAAAGCCTGATGCTCAGGTCCCCTGACTTCCATCCAGCGCTCTGCAGGTGACTGCTGCTCTCTCCTCACCGGGAGCTTGATGGGGCTCTGTCACTTCACACAAACCCATAACATTTACTCTGTGTGTCTGAGCTGAGCACATGGCAGGCACTCTCTGGTTAGGCCTGCACATCCTCTCCCTGCGGTAAGTCTGAGTATTTTTTTTTCCTGTTTTTCAGATAAAGAAACTGAGGCTCAGAGAGGTTAAGGAACTCCCCCGAGGTCACACAGCTGGTAAGTGGCAAAGCTGGGATTTGAACCCAGCTCTCTTTCGCTCCAGAAACAGTGCTTTTAATTGTCTTGCTTTGTCTGCCTTAAACTGTGTTGAAGCGATATCCCCCTTCCACCCAAGTCTGGGGACCTGTGACATGGTGATGGCTGTGTCTCTCCCTGTGCCTCCTACAGCGCCCTGGTCACAGTGGCTCTCATGCCTGTAGGAAATCCTCTATAACTCCACATGGTCAGGCAGTGTTCAGGGAGTGGGATGTTCATCTAATCATTAGAAAGTCTGGTTAACTGAGGGTTTTCCCTTTTTGCCATGTTCAAATGCATTAAGTCACCAACATGGACCACATGAGAAGTGTGTTCTGCCCCCGATTATAAAGGCACCCCATGTGCAGCATGTAGCTATAGGCTGTTGCGAAGATGGATGTTCTTTGTGATTGAGAAAGTGGGACCCCTGACTTTGTGGTAGAAAGGTGGAAGCGGGTCCAGCGTGGGGCCCCCACCCCTCATCCAGTTAGGCACCCACCAGGTGCTGACTCCCCCTCAGCCTCTCCTCTGTACCCCCACATGCCTCTGACTGTATTCTGGTCCCCCTACCTCTCTCCATCACCAGGAGTGCCTGAGCCCTGTTCCCTATCTTTGAAACCCACTCTTCTTTTCAGAAGATTTCTTAGAAGCCGTTTCTGAGAAATCTTTGAGAGTGAACCAGCCCCACTTAGTGGCATGGCCACAGATTAACTGCCTGATTTAGTCTCTGAAGTCTTCAGATACACGCCATGGGATGGGGGCTGGAAGTGGGTATGACCTTCTGGGGCCACCAGCAGGAACAGTGGGTGTGATCTGTTACTGGCTTTGGTTTTCACACCACCTTGAGGATGGCGAGGAGGTCCAATGGCTAGGCTTGGGATCCCCACCCCCACCTCAGTCGGAAAAACTCAGCGTCAGTAGCTGGTTTCTACCTTGGTGTAAGATCCACTTTCAAGAACATTTGAAAACTACTGTCTAATGGGAGATGTTGTCCAGAAATGTGGAAAGCAGGTTCCAGGTCTGGCTCTGCCAGGTCACACTGTGCAGCCTGTGCCAGCTGCTTCTCTTTGCTGGGCCTCAGTTTGCCCATTTGTACAGTGGGCTGTGGAGCAGACATAGCTACAGCTCCATAGCCCCTGTACAGCCAGGAAGTCAGTGAGCCTTTGGTGATGCTCATGCAGATTTTTCAGTTGACAAGGCAGAGCCACTGGAACAGAGAAGTGGGAAGGGGTGGGTGACATTAGATAAAAAAACCCATCCCCCATGGGGGTCCTAGTCAGGACAAACCCAGAGCCTTACTCACACCTGGGTTCAAGAATGAGCCACTATGGCTGACAGAGGCCATTCTGCCATTCCAGGGAAGTCTCTGTGGCTCCAGGTTGTCTGGGAACCAGACTCGTGGGCCCACAGTGGGGCCAGTTGCTCCCTCCTGGGCTGGGTGCCCCACATCCTGCCCAGCCTCAAGCAGCCTAGCAGGCAGGACTCACAGTTTCTTGCCACAGTTCTGGGTGGCTGCACAGATGCACAGTGTGGTTTGTAGTATTTTTGGTTTGTTGTTTTTACAAAAGCCAAAGGAAGTCTGTAGGTGGAGCTCTGCACTCCCTCCCTGAGGATGGCTGACCTGCTCAGCCATCGACAAGCAGAGCTCAGCTAGAAGAGGAAACCTCCAGACACAAAGTCCAGTGACCAGAGGGGAGCTGTGCTGAGCTGGACACTGTCCCGGGCTGTTCCTGGCCAGGGCTGCTTTGAGATTGTTATTGTAACCATTCCATTTTCCACATGAGGACCCCGAGGCCCAGCAATGACCAAGGTCTCCACCTTTCACCATGCACAAACCAGATGAGCCTCTGCCCCCTGAGTTTGGAGCACTCATCACTCGCCTCAGTCCACACATGTGGATTGGGCAAAAGTAGGTTTACAGTTGTTTCTATGGAAAATAATGCAATAATAAATAGTAATATAAGAATAAACTCTGTTTTGCATACTCACAACTATAAACCTACTTTTGTCCACCCCTGTATTTTTGAGGATCTTCCACTGTTCTCAGCAGGGGGACCACAGCAGTAAGGGGCACAGATGAAGTTTCTGCCCTCCAGGTGCGGGGGTGTGGGGGGGGGGAGCAGTGAGACAAACAAACAACGAGGATTTCAAAACACAAGGGAATATCATTTTGTGATTAAGGCTGTGAAGGAAAATGTAGCCCAGCAAGGGGGTGGTGACAATGTTTAGAGTGACCAAGGAAGGCCTCTCTAAGAAGGGCATTGGGCAGGACCAGGAGTGCAGCAAGGGAACAAGCAGCCACATGGATTCTAGGAAAGAATATTCTAGGTGGCGGGAACAGCACATGCAAAGGCCCCGGGGCAAGGAATGTGCTTGTACCATTGCACTCCGTGATTCTTATCCTCTGTGTGTTTGCCTCCCCACTCTCCCATCAGCACAGCTACTATTCTGTATCGTCCCCTCCATCTGTCACCTCTAAGTGTCTGTAGGGATTGGCAACGGTAGTAGGTGTGTAGTAGAAAAATCTAAAAGAATTGAATGGGGCAGAAAGGTCTATATCTAGTAAGAAACTGATTCTCGTTCCTTCATCCTCTCTGTACAGTTCACTCCTGGGTGACATTTTATTTTTTTTATTTTTTTATTTTTAAATATATCTTTTTGATTTCAGAGAGAGGAAGGGAGAGGGAGAGAGAGAGAGAGAAACATCAATGATGAGAGTATCATTGATCGAGCCCACAACCCGGGCATGTGCCCTGACCGGGAATCGAACCCCAATCGCCTGGATCCTAGGTCGACGCTCAACCGCTGAGCCACGCCCGGCTGGGCTGGATGACATTTTAAATGGTTTCATATTCTTGCTTTGTATTTTTTGTCAAAACTCGAGCTTGAACCAGGACTGTGAGTTTTTAGTGCACCGTAATCCACTCTTTCAGGCCCTTCTTTCCAAACAGTGCAGGAATTCCAAAACCACAGAAATAGAGCAAAAAATTGTGTTGTAGCTCACTGCTGACCTTGAATTGACCGCGGGAGTGGGGGGGTCCAGCGAGCAGAGCCTGGGTGCAGACAGAGGTGGAGGCAGACACCTCTGTCCAACCATGGCCATGAGCAGGCTGTGGTCTTGGGCAGGCCCGGCCCGTCTGGGGGTCAGTTCTCCCCGCCATCTGTGTTGGCATTGATGCCTGCCTGGCCCACAGGCTGGGCATGCTGGAAGGGACATGCTTTGGGAGTTAAGGTCTCCAGGTTCTAGTCTTGGTGCCACCAGACTTGCTTACTACCTTGGGCAAGTCACATCTTCCTGAGCCTTGGTTTCCTTAAGTGGCAAAAGGAGCAGAGAAGTGTGGGCCTCCCTGTGTTCCTCTGTGATCCTGAACTGCCCCAATCCTTTGTCTCAGAGGCGGCAGCAGCCCGACCGGCCAGCCAGGGACAGAGCCTCCTGGAAGCCTCCCTTGGATTTCCTAGAACTGGGGCGCGATGGAGGGAGCATGACCTTGGTGGTCCTGCCTCGGGCATTCAGGTTAAAGCTTCAAGCAGTTCTCACCTCTCCCAGATCTGGGACCTGTGGCCACCTAGCAAGAAACCTGTCTGAGCAGGGGAAAGTCTCTTTCCTCGGGGTCCAGGAGTTATTAAGTCTTCCATTAACTGAATCTCATTCAGCTGGAAAAATAATAATCCAAAAGCAGTCTGCCTGGGGACTGGCCTCTGAGCTCCTGGGAATTTTCCCATAAGGAAGGCTCACAAAGCTTCCTTGCCGGGAGACTCGGAGCCTGGCCCTGCCTGCCTGCTCCCCAAGGGCAGGTGGCCTCCTGGTGGTCGAACAGCAAGCCTGTCATCAGTCAGCATCACTGGCTTATCCATGTGTCCATTGTCCATAAACAGCCCCCATGGGGGATCAGAGCAGAGACACAGAACTAAACAGCACACAGTCTGTGCCCTCAGCGGTCAGGCTCACCCTGACCACATGCTCCATTTGGCTGAATTCCAGAGAGTTCATGGAGCTCACTCTCAAGCCATAAAAATGCAAACGTTAAGAAACTTACCCCTATGTTATCTCTTTTCCCCAATGTCTGCCCCAAATTCATCGATTTAATATGTTCTATGTTTCCTAAAGCTAATGTCTCTCAAAATCAAATCAAAGTTTCTTCTGGTCCATTTCATCTGACACATCCCAGCCTTGCGTGAATTCTGGGGAAAAGCGGGAATCGGGAGTATTCCTGGGGAAGGTGGCACTTGAGACATGACTTTTACCAGCTGGGAAGAAGCATGGGACAGAAAGCTGCTCCATCAACAAAAACATTTTATTGATAATAAAATGTGGAAAATAGAACAACAAAAGTGTTAAGTCTGGGATTTGATTTTATTTCACGTATAAGCTAATACGTTAGCCTATTAGTGTTTCGTGGATTTTAGCAGAAGACCTAGGACTCCTGAGTCAGAGACCAGGGACTTTATTACTCACAGCACAGCCAGAAGCTTGAGCTTTAGGTTTGGTTGGCTCCCATTTTGCCCCTAAGTCCCCAGGGGCCAGCCACAGGCCCAGACATATGTTAGCACATGGGATGGATGGCAATGTGGACCCAGAACACTGAGCTTGGGGAATCCACCATGTGTAGCAAACAGAAAGCAAGCCATTCCCTCATGTTTCATGATTTCTTGCTGCAAACACAACCCTAAAACTTATTCTGGTAAGGAGCATTCATGACTTTTTATTCTTAACTTACCCTGAAAATGAGTATGAATATGAGACCTGTGGAGGAGCATCTTCTGACACTAAGCTGGTATTGAAGAAGTCTGGATTTGAATCCTAGGTTTAACACCTACTAACTGTGAGATTAGGCAGATTGTAATATCTGGCCTTCTTTTAGCCTCAGTTTTCTCATCTGTAAAATGGGGATGATACCTGCCTTTCAGGTGATTATTAAAGAATATGTAAGATCACTCTGCTAGGAACCCACTGGGGAACAAGAGAAGGTCTTTGAGCTCAGGAAGCCAAGTTGCATGGAGAATCTTTTCAGCTGTACATATAATGTTGGAAACAAGGACAGGGGAAATGCAAGGGGAGAGGTGCACAGCATGAACCAGGAATACAAAAGTTCGGGGAGTTTTTCCAAGGCATGGACATTTGACCTGGCATCCTGAGTTAAGTAAAGAATATCTTAATATCTATGGGCAAAGCATTCTAGGCAAAGCTTACAGACTGTGCAAAGGTCCTGTGGTTGTCATGCTTGAGGCCGGTGTAGCTCGAGCAGAGTAAGCAAAGAAATGGTGTAGAAAATGGAGTCAGACAGTAGGCAAGACCAGCTCTTGCAGGCTCTCGCAGACCATGGTAAGGACCTTGGATTTCATTCTAGGTGTGCAGAGAACCCACTGGATATTTGAGCAGGTGAGAGGCATGAGCAGAGAACAGTGTGGAGAGGGCATGGAAAGGTGTAAGGTCTGGGAAGTGAATTTGTTCTGCTAAGAAGCTAGACTGTCAGTGATGAATCCTGGGTCAGAGATGAGGGCTTGTTGGAAGGATCCCACTCCTTCAGCGCCTGGAGCCTGCGCTCAGAGTGAACTCTGTTCTAGGGCAGATGGTAGCTCAGTTGATACTTCCAGAGACTGAACTCAGGAAACACGGGAGTGGAGGCATTTGGGACGGCTCCTAGGTCCGGGTATGCCGGGGGCCGTTCCCAAGCCTGCCTATCCACCTGTAAAACGGGAAACCGGCACCGGGCAGCCTGCGGGGGCCTGTCAGTGCGCGCATCTGAAGACCGTGCTTGTCTGCATCAGCGAGAGGAAGCAAGCTCACCCTCGTCATTCAGCCTCTGGGCTTTCATTTTTCTTTTCTTCTCGGAGAATAAAAATGTTCGGGGTGTAGCTCTGAGTCCACAACCACAGACACCTGCCCGCGAAACCCGCCTGCCAGTGTCTTCCTGATACAGGGGGGTGCTGGTCATTCACTGGGACACAGAGGAAGGTCAGGACCCCAGAGGGCAGCCCGGGACTGCCGTCGGGATAGCTGCATGGCCCCTCTGCGTGTCTTGTCGCTCACTTCCACCCGTGCTGTCCACCTGCAGGGAGCCCTGGTGCTGGTGTCCCTCACACGCAGACTCGCGTGGGCCCCACAGCAGCCCAGGGCGCTCACGGGTGAGGTCTGCTCCACCCCTTTACAGATAAGGAGGGTTTCCGGGAGGTCACCCAGCTGGCACCCGCAGGGGGAGAGCCCTGCCTGGTATTGTGTATGCAGAGCCAGCCTGTCCAGCCTCTGTCTCTGAGACCTCAGGGGAGCAGCCAGCCTCTCCAAAGTCCGCCTCTCACCACTACCTTTTAGGAGATAAAAGGAAGCAAAATGGGCAGAACAGGAGTTTTTGAGAGTGCTGTGTTCCCTGAGTGGGAGGCCCTGAGATGGCCAGTAGGGGAGAGGCCGTGCAGGCTCCGCCCCCAGCCCTCAGGAACCAGCACAGAACAGACCTGTGGCCACGAGGGTGGTGGCCAACCTGAGGGCCAGTGTCACTCACTCTCTACCTCTCTCCTTCCTGACTCGCCCCCTCCATTGGGTAGAGAGGGTGAATTGCAGCTGTGGACGCCTTCCTGGGAGGGGGGCGGGGGGGTGGGGTAGAGCTGAGTGGAGGCACAATCCCCCTGCCTGCATGGACGCGCCTGCAGGGGAGGTAGTGGGCTCTGGCCAGGGCTCCTGCTGTGAGACCATCTCACACTGCGACTCAGAGGTAGACACTTAGCCTGAAGACCCCGGGCCTCCATTTTCTCATCTGTAAAATATGCATATTAGTTGATTTAGCTCTTAGATTTGCTCTGAGAGCTGCTCTCAGGGCTCAATACACAGGGATGACCCCTCTCAGTGGGATTAATACAGGGACAGAGCAGATAGGCCACTGGTCCTCATCGAGGCCAGAGCTCCTCCCGGTGGCCTTGTGTTCGCTCCGCACTCCTTGGCGTGTGCTGTTGTGTTTTTATTTGTACAAAAGCGCCACGTGTGGTGTGTCAAGTGGCTTGTCCAAGGTCACACAGCTAATCAGGGTTTGGAACTGCAGCCTCTGTCACCTTCCCTCTTTATACCTGGACCGGCCTCATCTGCCTCCATCCACTGCTGACTGACGGGTGACCCTGAGCAGGACCTTGAACCTGCCTGAGCCCCTTTGTCCTATAAATGCTAAGTGACGAGCCACCTGTAACCACTAATGACACAAGGTGGGAGGCGGGACTCGAGGGCCGTGAAGCTCCAGCGGAGGGACAAACTTCCTCGGTGTCCCTGGTCCCTGACATCCCCTGTGGAGCCGGCCATCGCTGTGGCACTGCAGGGCAGAGCAGTCTTTCACTCTGGATTGACTCCTGGGTCCGCGTCACTCACAGTGGCCTTAGACCAGCCTCCTCTGCCTCTGCTGTGACCAAGGAGCCCCCCTTGCAGAGCTATTATGAGGGTGAGATGAGCACCCTGGAAGAAGCGCCCAGCTCGTTGCCTGCACTCAGCGTGGACATCAGGGACAGGTCCCGAGCCTCCTTCCCGACAAGTGTTTGCATGGGTTTCTCCAGGACTCGCCAGCTGTGGGTGCAAATGGGGAGACGTCAACACTGTGGCCCTGAGGCCCCTTTTCCCACCTCCTCCAGACTCTGGGGGCACCACCCATGCCCTCCCGGGTGTGCCAGGTCATGCCGATCCCTGCTGCCTTAGCTGCCTGTGCTCTCTCCTGTTTCCTACCGGAGCCTCTCCAGGGCTGGCCGGTCTCAGCTGTGCGAACGCGCCATGGCCCCCTGAGATGCGATCCTTGCCACCTGCTCTAAGCACCACATTCCTGGTCCTCCCAGCGGACCCCTTGCAATCCCTTGTCAATGGGCAAGGTCTCCCTCCTTTCCCGAGTTGGGCTCAGGATGGGGCTGGGCCCAGAGTACTGCCAAGTTGATTGGGTGGCTCTTTCTACTGGGCTGTCCTTCTCCGAGGGCTCCTGGGGGTGCTGGCCCAGGGCAGTTTTATCCCAGGGACCCCACTAGACACCCTGACAGCCCCTAGCCCATGGTTTCTGGGGATGGTTCATGCTTGTTGTCTGGGGCTGCCACCTATCTCAGACCATGTGGGTGGGGGATGCACCCCTTGCCACTTTTGCCACCAGGTTTATCCTGCAATCTGAATCCCCATTTTGGGTGTCACCAGCATTATGTCTCCTCAACCCCTTCAAGAGCCTTCTGGATGCCCCTGTTATTCATTAGAGTTAAAAACCTCCCTACAGAATCAGGGGGCCTGGCAGCAAAGTTATTTCTTTATGCCTCATGTCAACTATCCAGACCAGCCAGGGCTCTGCCTCTCACCCAAGCACAAGCTGTTAGAATCAGCCACAGACCCCAGAGGTGGGGCTGGGATGGGGTTTATAGCTCCACATAGTCTATTTTTTGCAGGGCAGCTGTCAACTGGGCATGCTGGCAGAGACTCCCCCAAATTCTTGACTGCATTTCACGCTTCGAATGCTGTGTGGATGTCTCCGGGCTCCTTTTAACACCCCTCACTCCACACACTAAGATTTGTGGATTTAAATCCCTTTTGTGTGACTCAAAACGTGAGAACTTACCCAGCTCCTTGTCATATGACCCTGATCTTGTTAATCGTGTTTCTCAGGGCACTTCTCCCAACCGCCTGATCTGAACCTGGATTCGTGCTTAGGGAACCTTATTTCCCCTCCAACTCCCCACAAAGGAGCAGGCAAGATGTGCCTGGGTCAGGAGGGCTTGCAAGCCCAAGAAAGGCTCGCCCAGCCTGCCAGCAGGCGGGGGGACCTGGGCACACAGTAAAGTCCTTGCAGGGAGGAGTGGGAAAACTGAGGCCCCAGAGGAGACGGGTTTCTCAAGGCACTAAGAAGGAGACAGGGTTGCTTTCCAGACCCCCGGGGTGTCGTGTGCACCCCTCCAGTCCAGCTTCCATGTCATAACCATCTGCTGCTCACAGACTGTCAGTGGCTCCCCATTGCCTTCATCCCAAAGCCCACATTCCTAGACTTCCGTGACCTGGCTGCACCCACTGCGGCCGCTCTGAAGGGCACCCTCTTTTTCTTAACTGTGTCAGGTGCCCCCATCACCACTGCCACTACTGTGTGCTTTGGGGAGCTGCCCCATTCTCTCTGCTCTCGCCCGTCACTGTCAGAGTCCCCCCGTCTTCAAAGCTCGTCTCCATGGCCACCACCACAGAGCCTGCTCTCTCCCTTCAGTTGCCATTGTTGAATCTCTAAGGCCCTTGCCGTTCCCTTTGGAGGTCAGTCCCTGGTGAGCAGAGTGACACGTATAAACTGCCATGTCCACCTCTCTGGCCCCCCTCATCGAGACTGGATTTCTCCCGATGCTGTTCAGTGGAGGATCTGGGTTTGGCCGCAGCTGTGGCTAATCCTTCCTGAGCTGGAAGGAGGGAGGCAGAGCTGGTCCAGGCCTGAGCTGCAGGAGCACAGAGACCAGCTTCGAGGTGACTCAGCGGGTGGAGTTCAGCTGGAGAGAAGTCAAGGAAGGGAGGGCTCACATTCGGCTGTGCTGGGCCCTGAGCTGGGCCACACTTGACCCCTGTGCAGTGCTCATGCCACTATCACTGAATGAGGATGGTCCCCGTCCCTCTCCGACAGCTCAGATGCCAGGCTCAGGGCAGGGAACATGCCCCACCAGACACCACCACTGGGCTCCGGCCTGGGCTGGAATCCCAGCTCCCAGGCAGGTCACTGGACCGCTGTGGGCCTCAGGTTTTCCCTACAGGGCCGCCCCTGCTGCAGCAGGCAGGCAGGCTCTGGGACCTCTCCACCTCTGGCTCTGCCTGCACTTTCTTGGTTCCGTCTCAGCCCAGGGTGCTGTCCTAGCTCCTTCCCCTGGAAGTGCCATGCTAGGGGAGCTGGGCATGTCTTGGAGTTTGGGGCCTGGTTCTTCTCTCAGCTATGGCACCCTTTCTCTGTGTGTCATTGGAAAGGTCTTCCCCTTTCTGAGCTCAGCCTCCACATCTGTAAATAAAAAGGGGCAGAAAGGATGCTGGGGTGGGGGGTGTTAGTTGGCGCTTCGGGCAGGAAGACAGAAACCACTGGAAGGAATTCAGTAATGAAACCTGACATTCGGGAGCACTCGCGACGTGCCAGGCACCTAAATGCTTCACCTGCCCCGACTCACGTCCTCCTTAGCACAACCCTGTGAGGTCGGTACCATGCTGACAGGTGAAGAAACTGAGGCAAAGCTTCAGGCCGTCTCACAAGGCTGGGGAGTAAAACAAGTCAAGTACAAAATCGAGCTCAGGACTGCTACCTAGTCGGCCAGAATCTGAGGAGCCGGGAGCCTAGACCAAAAGGAAAGTCAGAGGAGACCATCGTTATTCTGCACTTTTTTTCTTTGAAGGCATTTGCCAGAACTTAAGGTGCTTGGATCCAGAGCCTAGGAACCAAGCCAAAACCAGCAGCCACAAGGCCAAAAGACTAGACCGGGCTTTTGGCCATTTCCCAATGCGGGGGGGTTAGAAATTAGAGATGACAGCATGCAAGGAAGAGACACCTTGGTAGGCATCCCAGCTATCCTTTGAGAAGGGCTGTGCCTTATCAGTAAGGGCAAACCAGAAATCCCCAGTCATCGTAGGTGACCAAGGTGCAGCTCCATCATCCTCATCACCCAGTGGAACGAGGGAATGTGCTCCTGCTCCACCTGCCCACCAGGAGGAAGCAGCTTCCTCTCTGAATGAGGACAGCCTTAACCAGAGCCTTTGCATCTCTGTTATACACAGTATCCGCGTTTACCACGCCGAGAGACAGAACCAAACGACCAAAGAGAGAAAATAGGCACTAGAAATAGACCCACATGTTTTCCAAATGTCACAGGCATAGACATGGCCTCTAAAATAACTGTGATAGCCCTGGCCGGTGTGGGTCAGTGGTTAGAGTGTCAGCCTGTGCACTGAAGGGTCGCAGGCTCAATTCTCCATCAAGGGCACAGATGTGGATTACAGGTTTGATCCCTGGCCCTGGTCAGGGTGGGTGCGGGAGGCAGCCGATCCACGTATCTCTCTCACATTGATGTTTCTCTCTCTGCCTTCCTCCTTCCCTCCTTTCTACTCTGTCTAAGAAAAGTAAAAAAAAAAAATCAGTGGAAAAAATATCCTCAGGTGAGGATTAACAAAAAAGTAAAATAACTGATAATGAATTGCAGGACGATAGATGACAAGATGTGGAATTTCACCAGAAAACTACAACTTAGACAAAAATTACTCAGATGGAAATGCTAGAACTGAAAAATACAATAAAATGAATATATGATTCAGATGCATTAGACACAGCAGAAGAGAGGAAGAACACGGTAGTATCTACCTCAAGGAGTTGGGAAGACAACAGGTTTTAAACCCAAAAGGAAATGTCAAGAAAGCAAATAATCAAGAGAGCAGGTATTGGTGGAGTAGAAGGATTCACCGTGGCTACACAGGGACCCAGGAGGAGGCAGAAGTCTGGGTCATAGTGCTGGCTCTGCCTCCACTTTGCTGTGTGACCTTAGACAAGTCACTTGCCTTCTCTGGATCTGTTTCCCATTTCAGGGAAATAGGCATGACCACCCATTGTGCCCAGCTGACGTGAGGATCACAGGGAGGACAGCTGTGACAGCCCTTTATTAGAAGTGCTAATGTTACCACCAATCTGCAGTGTTGGCTCAGTCATGTCACCAGCACCCACAGAGCAGGGAGCTATGCGAGGAGCCGGGAGGGCTTCCTGGTTCAGCAGGCATTTGCTCGACATTCAGAAACCCACACTGTTCATTCAATTCATTGTCTAAGTATTTGAAACCTTTAGTGGCTCCATCTCATTGCCTCCACCTCTCTGTTGCCAAGGGCGTTTATCTTTGTTAGGGACCCTCCTTGAGAAACCCATACTTTCCGAGCCCTTGAATGGGCTCTGACCCCTGTCAGCCCTCTGCTGCTGGTGGCCGGTTAGAGTGTCATGAACACTTCCTCTGTGCCTTCTCCTGCAGACAGGGCAGGAAGCTGGGCCTCCCCTCGCTCGTGTCTTGCTCTGTTTTGGGAGGCGTGGCTCCCTTGGCAGCAGAGATCCTTGGCCCGTGGAGTCTTGGCCCAGGTTCCTTTCCAGAGAGCCAGGGCTGGCGTTCCCCGTGGGTTGCGGACGCCTCACGTAATAGAGTACAGGGAAGTCACGCACGCCTCCTTTCCTCCCTGGGCCAGGGAAAGTGTGGAGGGCGTTCCTGCTTCTCCACTGCACTTTTCCCCAGTGCTTTTGAAAGCGTTAATTGCTACCAGCCCAGAAGCCCCTGCTGGTAGGTGGGAGCCCAGTGAGCACCCTGGCCTTGGAGATGTGGCTGCCAGGACATGCCAGATGGAGGGGAGGAGGGTGTCGCCACCCCCCTGGTTCTGCAGCTCAGCCTCGCCCTCAGTCTCATTCCACCCCTGGCATTCATATCTCACACGGAGCCAGGATATGGCGGGGAGCTCGCCTCTCATCCTGAATCTTTTTGATCAACGTGGCTCAAGAGTCATCTCTTTAAGGGAACTTGTCTCTGCCCTTGGCATTGGGATACAGAGTTAGAAAGAACATCATGGGCCCTGCTCATCACAAGACAGACGCAGTGAGACCATGTCACTGCTCAGCTCAGACCCCCCAGTGGGCTCCATGCCACTCAGAGAAAACGTGGTCTTGGGAATGGCTTCTGAAGCTGCACACCCCACCCCCAAATGCATCCCTCTCCCCTCCTCCACGCTGACCAAGCGCACCAGGCTTTCTCCCAAAGGCACTGGAGCCTTACCGATGCTCAGGAAGTCCCCACCTTAGAGTCTTTATCCTGGATCTCAACCACCTAACCCCTTGCCTGGCCCAGCAAATACACAGTGAGTGCGTTGGATGGATGGACAGATCTTGCTTGACTGACAGCCTGAGAAGTGAGCAGAATCTCTCTTACCAGCTCCATTTTCCAGTCACAGGAATGATTCAGAGGGTTAGGTAGCTTGTTCCCAGTCACACAGCACATGGGTGATACAACCTGGTGGGAGTCAGCGTCCTCAGACTGGCCTTAGTCTGTGCTCTCTGCTCAGATCTCTGAATTGTCAGCCCTTGCCTTTCCCTTCATTCACATCTGCATTCCTTGATGCCATGTGTGTGCCAGACAGGGCCACAGTGAGTGAGACAGTTCTATCCTCGTGGAGCTCCCAGCCCGGGGAGGAAGGAGGCAGATCAGTAAACAGTGCAGGCAGAATGGAGCCAGGACTCTCCAGACACCCAGAGAGGCCCCTCCTCATGCCAGGAGCGGGCAGGCCTTCCTCTGGGGGTCAGAGCCCGCTCAGCCCTTAAGAGTAAGAACCAAGTGGGGAGGGGGCGCTGTTCTGGATGCGGGAGCCCAGAGTCAGGAACAAGTGTGACCTGTGGCTCAGTTGTGTTGCTTCAAGTTGCAAGTAATCTGCTTCATACAATTAAGGGGACTTAGTGTCTCATGTCACTGAAAGGTCAGAGTGTGGGGTGGGCTGCAGGTGCAGCTAGATCAGGGATTTAATACCATTAGCCTGGTCCTGTTCAGCAATCCCCTTTCTCACGAGCCAGCAAAATGGGCAGCGTGACCCTGACTTCCACATCCAACTGTCAGATGGACCAGAGCAAAGGGAAACTTGTTCCCTCTGTACAAAAGTCAGGGGTTTCACTCTGACTGGGTGGAATTAGGGCACGTTCTCACCCCTGGACCACCTTCTATGGTGAGAGGGGTGGGAACCCTCCGCTGGCCCGCCTTTGAAGGTTGATCTAGCTCAAATGGCCGAGAAGCTTCCTGATGGAGGGCGGGGGGCGATGGGGGGCAAGCAGCTGAAGGGACAACTATGGTCACTGTAAGGTTCGAAATATAAGCCCAGTGGTCATGAAAAGTGGAAAATGAAGCAGTAGGACAATCCAAATTTCTTTGCTGACTGAGCTGAGGCATTGAGTCCCAGTACATCTTGGGGCCTGGATGTCTCATTTTCAGTCAGTCATGGTGGATTTAATCATTTCTGAGCAGCCCCTCTTTCTACTGAAAGGTAGTCACTATTCCTTCAAATGTCACTTTCCTGGAAAGAATACATCCTGATCGCTGATGATCTACAGGTTGAGGGTGGGAGGAATTGATCAGACAAATAGAGATGGAGGCACAGTCCAAACAAAGACCAAAGGGCTCATGCCCAAGGGCAGAGATGTGAGCACAACTGTTTTCTGCAGAAGCCAGAAGATGCCAGTGAGTCTGGGGGCTGGTGTTATGGGCATCAGAGGAGTCCCTGTTTGCTTTCTTTGATTGCATATACTCCCCTTTTTCTAAATCCCTCCAACTATGGTCATCTGAAGACCAGTTAAAGGACAGGAGGCCACCTCTGGAGCAGGGCCCCCATCCTTCTTCCTGGCGCCCCAGCTCCTCCAGGTTTATGGAATCAGAGGATTGTGAGTGTTTCCCATGACCTTGGGCAGGTTATTTAATCTCTCCGAATCTCACTTTCTTCCCAGAACAAAATGGGAAACCCCTATCTAGCTGGCGGTAGACTTGGAGGATGATCTGAGTAAATAGATTTATTTGAAGAATATGCCATTGTGTCCGGCTTTTAGTGGATCATGTAAGAATATTCATTCATTGAAAAAGGAAAATTAAAGCTTAGCAGTTGCCCGATACTAGAAGCTTAGCAGCTGCCGTTTTATCTCATCTTCTGTAAGTGGAGGTGGTATTGCCCAATTTCCTAAAGAGGACATTGAGGGCCAGGAGGGTCAACAAACTTTCCCAAGGTCACATAGCTGGCAAACCAGAACTTGAACCTGGCCACTTAAGGGCCACTCTGTGGGACTGAGGGTAAGTGGCAGAGCCTACATGCCAGGGTAGGTGGAAGCTTACCCTTTGTGTGGTTGGAATTAGAAGCCATAGAGTGGAGGAGAGAGAAGGCAGCAAGCACTTCACAACCTCTGCGTGCGTTGCACTGTCTGGGCATCCTTGACTCAGTGCCCAGATTTTGGGTGAATGCTTAAATGCACTAGGTTCTGGTGGCAGGAAAGGGGGGTGGGACACCTTCTGTGTCCCTTACCTACCTTGCAGAATAGGCAGTGACACCCCATTGTACATGTGCACACACCAAGGCTCAAGAGGGTGAAAAAACCGTCCATAGTCACCCACCACCTTGGCTTGACGATAGAGCGGGAGGTAATGACTTCATCCTGCGGGTCATGGGGACAGAGAGACTTTTTAATAACAAGGTGATATAATTTCATCCTGTTCTTCCCCCTTCTCTGTGCAGATGACAGACGACCCTCGCTGCCTTCGTGGAACTCCCTGCCTGACGGCCGCATCTCCGGTGACAGCACTGTCAGGCTGAGCCCTAATTAGGGAACTTCACACGCCATCCTTTCTGGAGGACAGTGAAAGGATAGCTTCCCTCTGTCCCGCACCATGAGCCTTCCGTCCAGGTCCTCACGGCCAAGGGTCCCGACACTACCATAGAGGTTAATCACCCCTCAACCCCTTTGGATGGGAAAGGAAACCACCGGTATTAAGTTTGATTAACGTTGCACCAAGAGACAGTATCGGCTGCTGACGGAGCAGGCTGCTTTATTTCTGCAAGCGACAGATTTTATGCAAGAAGAGTCATCCCACTCCGAATGGTCCACGTAGCCTTCGAGTGTCACGGGGTGATGTCCGGTGCCCCGGGGTGACCGTCGCCAAGGAGAAGTGAAGTTGGCCGTTGCAAGCCTTGAGGCCCCCCTGGGAATCCCCACCTTGCCTTGTGATTCCCTTCGGGAGTGTTCTTCCTCCGTCCCTCCTCAGTTAGGTGTGACTTCCTCCAGCCCATCGCTGGGACGCCCCATCGGGAAGGCAGAAATGGTGGCCACCAGGAAGAGGGCCCTCAAACTACTCACCCTCCTCGTTCTCTTCGTCTTCCTCACCTCCTTCCTCCTGAACTACCACACCGTGGCCACCACCGCCTGGTTCCCCAAGCAGATAGTCATCGCGCTCTCGGAGAACTTCAAGAAGCTGGTGGCCTACTCTCCCCGGCCCTGCAGCTGCGACACCTGCATCAGCCAGCAGAGGGTCTCGCCCTGGTTCGACCAGAGGTTCAACCTGTCCATGCAGCCTCTGCTCACGCTGCAGAATGCCGTCTTGGACAAAGACACCTACCTCTGGTGGCTGGTGAGAGCTCGGGCTGAGTGTGGGTCTGGGCGTGAGTGGGGACCCTGGCACCTGGGTACGCACCTGAGACCCTGCCTGGTGCTTTGCAGGAATCACAGTATTGGTCGTTCATTCATTCATTCATTCATTCATTCATTCATTCAAGAGCTACTCATTGAGGATCTACTATATATAAATCCGAGCAGAGGCTTCTGTGAGGACACTCTGGTCCCGAGCACTTAGCAATGCTGGGGTACACAGGAGTTCTTCCTGGTGGGGACCTTGAGGAGGTTCCTGCAGGGGAGCCTGCCTGTGGCCACTACCCCAGGGGTTTTCAGAGAGTGATCACCACACCAGCAGCGGCAGCCCCATGGCCTGGGAGCCTGTTGGACACGCAGGATGTGGGGCCCGGCCCAGCCTGACTGAGTCGGGATCACCAAGGTGGTGAGATCTTGGGCAGTTACCATTCAGGAGCTTGGAACTGCCCCCAGAGATCTTATCAGAAGCAGGCATTTAATCCTGGACTATTGTTTTTCTTCTATTGTTATGAAATAATGTTTATCATCTTAACTGTTTATAAGTGTACATTTCAGTGGCATTTCAATACATTCACAGTGCCAGGGAACAATCCCCACTGTCTACACCCAGCACGTTTTCATCGCCCCCCACACTCTGCACCCAACTCCCCTCCCCCGACCCCTGGCAACCACCATTCTACTCTCTGTCTGTGCATTTGCCTCCTCCAGGAAGCTCACATAAGTTCAATCGCCGGGTATTTGTCCTGTGTCTGGCTTGTTGCACTAAGCATGTTGTCAAGGTCCACTTTTGCTGTAGCATGTATCAGAATTTCCTTCTGTTTTATGACTGAATGATGTTCCATTGTATGTATAGTCCTCATTTTTAAATCTATTAATCTGTCTGGACACATGGCAGAACACACCCCCCCCCCCGTCTCCCCCACCCCCCGCCAGAGGCAGCACAGCCAGGCTGACCTGCCTCCTTCTGCCCTCCACCCCCAGAAGCTGCAGCGGGAGAAAGAGCCCAGTAACTTGAACGACACCATCAAGGAGCTGTTCCAAGTTGTGCCTGGCAATGCGGATCCACTGCTGGCAAAAAAGTCAGTGAGCTGCAGGCGCTGTGCTGTTGTGGGCAACTCGGGCAACCTGAGAGAGTCCCAGTATGGGCCTCAGATAGATAGCCACGACTTTGTGCTGAGGTGAGTGCTCGGACCCTCACCCCAGGCCCACCTTGCTGCTCCCCAGCACCCCCAGATGCTGAAGGAGGCACCTTGGCTCTGGGCCAGGAGGTCAAGGTCCCAGCCCTGGTGTGCTCAGACTTATCTGGGGAACACAGGTCCCTTGCTGCACCCTCTGGGCCTCAGTTTCCCCATTTGTGCACTATAAGATGGAGACGGACTCACAGTGCCTCTCTGGATGCAGTGGGCCAGGAGGTTGGCGCCAAGAGCTCTGTCAAGATGGCAAGATGACTTTGAAGACCCTTTGAATCTTTAAAATTTGTCCCATTTTAGCCCTGGCTGGTTTGGCTCAGTGGTTAGAGCGTCAGCCTGGAAATGAAGGGTCCCAGGTACAATTCTAGCCAAGGGAATGTACCTCGGTTACAGGCTCGGTCCCTGGCCCTGGTTGGGGCTCATGCGGTAGGCAGCTAGTTGCTGTGTCTCCCTCACATCGATGTCTCTCTCTCTCCCACTCTCTCTGAAAAGCAATGGAAAAAATATCCTGGGGTGAAGATTAAAAAAAATTATTCCATTTTGCAATCTAGGCCATAATATAACGATATGCTTTTAATGTAAAATATATTTCCCTGTCACTAAGTGAAACACATTCCAGGAAGATGCCCCATGTCTCTCGGGGTTTCTTGTAACCTCCATTCATTCGACCCAGAGGCACTGGTGCCTGAGAGCAAGAAACATAAGCAGCGGTGGGCTGGCGATCCCCAGGCGCCTGCTGGAATCTTCCCGGGGCTGGCGATCCCCAGGCACCTGCTGGAATCTTCCCGGGGCTGGCGATCCCCAGGCACCTGCTGGAATCTTCCCGGGGCTGGCGATCCCCAGGCGCCTGCTGGAATCTTCCCGGGGCTGGCAATGCCCAGGCGCCTGCTGGAATCTTCCCGGGGCTGGCGATCCCCAGGCGCCTGCTGGAATCTTCCCGGGGCTGGCGATCCCCAGGCGCCTGCTGGAATCTTCCCGTTTCTGTGATCTCTGGCTTTGCATCCTTAGACCACTCACCTGGCCTCTCAGAGCCTCAGCATACACCTGGTTCAGCGGGGATGTCCACGGTGAGGGGGATGGAGTCAGGTTCAGGGTCAGACAGACCCACTTGAGGCTGCCACTTGGTAGCTCCGTGTCCTGGGACAGATCCTTTGTGTTCAGATGTCTGACCATAAAACACCTGCTGGACACGGTTATCATTACAGTTTAATGAGGCGTGTCACTTGGCCACGGCAGTGCCTTGCTCTTAGTAGCTCGTCAATGGCAGCAATAGTTAGGCTTACTTGAGATCATAAAAAAGAAAACAAACACAACTCTTTTGAGCTGTGTGTTAACTGTCTCCATTTTACAGATGAGGGAGCTGGTGGAAGGAGGGCACTGGCCTGAGGTCACAGTGGATCCCTGGAATCGGTGACCAAGTGATACGACGAATGTTCTCTCCCTTCTCCTCCCAGGATGAACAAGGCCCCGACTGAGGGGTTTGAGGCTGATGTGGGGAGCAAGACTACCCACCACCTCCTGTACCCCGAGAGTTTCAGGGAGCTGGCCGAGAACGTCAGCATGATCCTGGTCCCCTTCAAGACCCTCGACCTGGAGTGGGTGGTCAGCGCCACCACCACGGGCACCATCTCCCAGTAAGTTCCCTCGGGGCATCTGGACAGAGGGTCCCTTGCCTGGCGCCTCACTGCTCCTCCTCGCCATGTGGGTGCCTCCTGGCGCCCCACCATGATATTCCCTGCACCACAGCCTGGCTCATGCTGTTCCTTTCCCTCAAATGCCTCCCTCCGCACACTTCCTCCTGGGATGCACCAGCCCCACAGCCCACAGGCCACCTCTGACTCTCCCCTCTCCCTGACCCTCACCTCCCATCGCTCTTAACACACCCTGGCCTTCCACCTTTTCCCCTTCATGACCTCCAAGGGGACCACCATGGTGTGCTTCCCAGAAACCCTGGCCCTCCCGGGGAAGGGACCCGCTGGAAAGGGCTCAGCACACCTTAGCTCTGACCCCTCACCTCTGCAGTGCTCCTGGGTGTGACAACCATCTGCATCTCAAACTAAAACTGTCCCTGGATGGGGTGGGGGCAGGTGGGAAGATGGGGTGCTGAGCACGTCAGCTGGGCATGAGTCATCCATCGTGTGCTGCCTTGAGACTGGGGAGCTCACATCTTCTGGACACCGCGCTTGGCACCGGGCACGTGCTGCCTGACTGAATTGTCACAACAGTCATTATCACACCTCCCCCTGCCTGGCGGGCCCCGAGCTTGGCTGGGCAGCGCACCAAGGCCAGATTCCACACACAGCCAGGCTCCCACCTGGTCCGCTCCCAAAGTCCCTACTGTTCCCCAAGAGAAGTGGCTTCAATGTCCACATGGCAAAGCTTCCTGTGTGAGGCCCAGAGAGGACTGGGGTGCAGGACACGGGAGGGGGCGCTGTGCTCTCAGGAGAAGGGCAGTGAGGGAAGCTGGCTCCGCAGGGGAAACTCCACCTGGTCCCGGAGTTAGATGCCAAGTGAAGCCAGGTGACCTTCATCTTGGAGGCACCTAGGCCCTTGCAGATAAAAAGGAGGCAGTGTGGGCCTCACCAGCCAGCACCCCAACAGTGGGGGCAGGTGCTCTTTCAGGCTGTGTGGGGGGCTTGGACCAAGTCCCCCTTCTTAACCTTTCTGGGAGAAGGCGCCTGAAACCCCAGATGGCCCTCGAATGAGCCAAGATCGCCCTCTGGTGTCTATCGTGGGCCACTGCAGGGCTGTGGCAGGGAGGCTCTGTGCGTCCCCACTCAGCCTGGCCTGCTCCCCTCCCTGTCACCCCCAGAGCTGCCTCCAGGCAGCCGGGCCTCTCCCCACGTTGCCCATGTGCTCTTTCTCCCCCAGCACCTACGTTCCTGTCCCCAGGAAGATCAAAGTGAAGAAGGATCAGGTGAGTGGCGGCTTAGGCCCCTTGACCCCTGAGCTTAGGCTCATCTGTAAGGCTCTCCCTGGAGAGAGAGCATCCTGTCTTCTGCCAGCATCTGGCTGCAGGGAGCCCCTGGGCGCTGGGCTGGTGGAGGTCCCTGCTGGAGGGACCAACCCTGGGCAAGTTTCTCCACCTGGGGACCCTGGGCCAGCAGCATCGCCTGGGAGATTGTCATAGATGCAGACCTTCAGGCCCACCCCAGACCTACCTAGATTTTTAGGAGGCCTCCAGGGGTGCCCATGAGGCTGCAGTTTGAGAACTACGGTGTGAGCGTCTCAAAGCCAGACCACACCATCTTCTCCCAGTGTGGGATTGGCCAAGACTTGGGCAGAGGGCAGAAGGACGGAGGCAGTGGCCACCACACTGGTCCTTTGCATGCTCGCTCTTATTTAAATGGCGAGATCAGGGTCAGAGAGGTCAGGCAACGTGCCCAGAGACCCACAGCTAGTTTGTGACGATGCCAGAACTGAAGTCCTCCCCTGCCTCTAGCACCTGCCAGTTGTGGGGTCCACTGCTGCAGGGAAGAAGCCACATGTGACTGTAGGGTGGAGCTGGTGGCAGGGAGGGCCTCCCAGACAGGGGGTAGCTTGAGGCCAGGCTAGAGCTGCAGAGGTCACAGGAGAGGAGCACAGTCCCCCTTCTACACCTCTCCCGGGGTGGGGGATGGTGCTTTAGGCTTCCTGGGCTGCAGGGAGCCCCTGGGCCCTGGGGGGGGGGGGACCAAGGCCACGCCTGATACCAGGACACCCCCAGCTCGGCCACCACTGGCTGTGTGGCAATGAGCATGTTGCTAAGCCTCTCTGAGCCTTGATTTTCTCATCTGTAACCGGAGAAGAGGGAAAGCTAGCACATAGGGTCATTTTAGGGACTGGGGCCATTCGGGCCCAGACCAGGTGGTCCACACGGCTCAGTGCGTGGGTTTTCTGCAGTGCGACAGGTGTCCTTGTCCCTCCCTCATGCTGTTTCCTGGAACCTCCTCCTGTAGCCTCACCGTCTCCCTCCTCCTGGGCCTCATTTGATTGTTGTGAGATGTCACCTGCTCAGCAAGCCTCCCCTCGGGGCTTCATTGTCTTTCTTGGCTTTGTTTCTCTCCACGGCCCATAGCTCTTTTCTAGCATCTTCTGTAGCCTCATGATTTGGGTTACTGTGTCTTTTCCCACTCGAATGCAGACCCCGTGAGTGCTGGGGCATTCGCTCCTACCATGTCTGTCTCTCTGGTGGCCACAATAGTGTGTGACACCTATGGGTGGTGGTATCCTTCCCCAAACATCTAAGGGCCGTGTGCTCCCCTCCTGCAGATCCTGATATACCACCCGGCCTTCATCAAGTACGTCTTCGACAGCTGGCTGCAGCGCCATGGGCGGTACCCATCCACCGGCATCCTCTCAGTCATCTTGTCCCTGCACATCTGTGACGAGGTAGGCACCCCCTCGCCTGTGCCCGCCAGCCGCGCCGGGGACCAAGGCTCCTCATTCCCTGCTCCCAAGGGTGGCGGAGAGAGCATCTGTGGTCAAGCTGACCTTGATCCTGACCCCAGGCCCCAGCGGGCCTGGGGGTGCCTCCCCTGCGGGGCTTTGAGGGGCAGAGGCCTGTGGGAATGCCTTCAGGGGCGAGCGCTGGCTCCTCCTGTGAGCTCCCCAGACGGAGGCAGGACCAGCGGGTGAAAGTGCGGGTTTGGGGGCAAAACAAAGGAGCGATTGTCATAGGAGATCTGTGTGAAGTGCTGTTCTGAGTCGGAGCTCAGTCCCGGCACCCAGGCCCCACCCCAGGCCCGATTCTACCAGAATTTCTGAGAGTGGGAACCTGTCCCCCAAGGTTGGCAACCAGAGGCCTTGGGAAGCGTGAGTCCCCATCATGGACTTCCCTCGACATCTGCCAGGCGGCGCCGGGTTTCCATGGATGATCTGGGCTGTTCCCTGCCACCCTGGGCAGAAGAACGGAGGGACCACAGTGCCCCTCACTTTCTCCCTGGCCTTGGGTTCAGGCAGGACCCTGAGATGTCCCTTCTTGTCACGTACAGCCTGTCCCCACCCCCAGCCTGCCTAGCTCATGGTTGGAAACCCAGGAAGGGGTGGAAGCGTTGCCAAGCATGTCCATCATCCCTGCCTCGCTTGTCTGTCACCACCCCTGTCTCTTTAGCCAGAAACCTGGGTGCCTCTCCCAGAAGCATATCTGCCCCACCCCCACTCCCACCCCCCTACCCCCTCCAGCCAGCTGGTCACAGACCCGTGGGGCTCTGCTCAGCAATGCTACTCCCATCTCTTCCCTCCTGCTCTGGGCCGGGCCCATGTCCACACTGGCATGGACTAAAAAAGCTGCCCTGGCCACAGAGCTGTCTCCTGCCCCCAGTCTGTCCCCACCCCTCAAAGCTGTCATCCATGCTGTAGCCCAGAAAGTGTTTCTCTCCCTGGGAGCCCCTCCTCACGTCCCCTCCTGACATCTTCTACTCATTTCCCAAGACCCAACCCCAATGTCACCTGCTCAGATGCGCTCTCTCTGACTTCTTCGGTCATGGCCCCTCCCTCCTCTGGGCTGTCAGAGCCCTGTCGTTACCCCCTCCTGGGCCACTCAGCTGGCGCTTGTCCTGCTTCCCTCGTCCCCCAGCACCCACCCCGGGGGCCCTGATGAAGGTCTGAACTCACGTACAGGTAGTGCGGTGCTTGGCTCAGGATGAGCGCTCAGTAAGCATGGGCCACGTGTCAGAAAGGCCCCACCCACTGGCCAGGGCTCCTGGACCCGATGGATGTCAGCCAAAGGGAAGAAAAGGACCACCTGCCTCGTTAGAGATGTTACTCTTGGCCCCATTTTCCCGATGAGGAGAGTGAGGCTCAGAGAAGGGATGTGGCACTTGCAGGGTCCCCCGGGAAGTGGCCGAGCTGAGTATGGGGCAGCGTGGTCCCCACTCTGCTCCGTGATCCTCTCCCCTAGCTCCTCAAGTCTTGGAGAAGAGGTTGTCCTGCCCCGTAGGTGAGACCCTGCACCCTCAGGGCCACCCACATGCAGTCACCTCCCACTGTGCCTTCTAACACTGAACTTGACTTTTACTTAACTCACTCTTGTGACACCAAGCCCCTGGGAGTTCCGGGAACCTAGAGAAAGATTTTGTGATCCTTGGAGCCAGTGTTTGCAGATTCTGGGGATACCTGCAGGCTCCTTCCTTAGAGGTCCTACCTGCCACCCTGCTGTCCAGTTCTCATCTCTGCTTGGCCTCCTCAGGTGGACTTGTATGGCTTCGGAGCAGACAGCAATGGGAATTGGCACCATTACTGGGAAAACAACCCTTTGGCGGGAGCTTTCCGCAAGACCAGGGTGCACAATGGAGACTTCGAGTCCAACGTGACGTCCATCTTGGCGTCCATCAGCAAAATCCGGATATTCAAGGGGAGATGACGCTGGGAAGGGTTGAGGACAGGTACACCAGAGCATGCCTCTCACGCCAGCCCCAGCTTCTCACGGAGCCGCTCCATTCCATTCTGGGGCTCCCAGGGCTAGCCTCGGGTGTGCCAGGTGCCCTTTGCAGCCTCTTGTGCCCCAACATTTGACAGCACCTACTCAGCAGTGTCACCGGGCTGCAGAGTAAGTCTCAGAACCTGCTTGGGTGGGGGGACCCCTCAATACTGTCCTAGAGCTGGGAAAAGGTGGAGACGTGGGAGAAATCCATTCTCCAAACCCGGCTTCAGAAGATGGGGGGCAGATACTGAAGACTCCCCTGTTTTAAAAGAAAAGACAGTTTTCCAGGGAGGGTGGGCAGAAACTGTCCTCTGCCAGTGGGCCCAGGGCTGACTCCCAAACTCTGATTCTCACTGGGATGTTTCGGAGTGAGGATGGCGTCTGGGACAGAACCACGTGGGCCACGTCGGCATGGGGATGACACGCACCTTACTCGCATGTGATATCCCCAAGTCCCCCTTGTTACCCAGATTCATTCTGGTGGCCAGGAGAGGCTCCCCACCCTGAAGGTCTTCACACTTGGCCGGCTGTTTTTGACTCCAGCGGATGCTCTCTTGAGTAATCAATCTTTGTCGTTCAAGTTATGGCTGAGAGCAGATCCCACCACTTCCATGTGCCTTTGTATCTGGGGGAGAAAGGCATGCACTGGCTGAAATGAAGCAACTCCCCGACTCCGGAAAGAAGACCCCGCACCGCCCCCGTGCTCTCAGCGGGAACATCTTTCCCGCTTTCCTGAGCCAGCCCCTGCGTCAAAACGAAGCTCAGGTGATGCTCACTGCCTCCCGGAGGCAGGCCAGCCGCGGACCGTCAAGGCTGTTGACTTGGCACCGGGACCCCCCAAGCGCCCGAGAGGCTCCCGCCAGCCAGCACTCCCCGCGCCCCACGCCCTGGGCCCGGTTGCTGCTGGCCACGTGCGTGGTGTCCGGGGTGGGGTCTGTCCTCGGAATGTCGCCACCCAAGTGGGGAGGCCATACCTCATTCCCCCACTCTTTCTTTCTCGTTGATCTTCCTGATTATTTATTGATTTTGTTGTTGTTGAATTCAACTGACATCCTGTGCACTTTCTGCTCTATTGCTGGTCCCGGGGTTTTAATTCTGCTGGTTCCCTGCTCTGCCTGGCAGCTGGGGAGTGGGGGGCTTACAGCAAGGTCTGTGGGAATTCTCAGGCTCGGGGTTGGAGGTGCTGAGGGTTCGGGGCTTGCTTGTGGGCAAATCCTGGGGCATCGGGTTAGTGGGTTTGTGGCATGTCCTGCATCTCCTCTCCCAGCCCCACCTTCCTTTTCTCATTGTGAACTTGGATTCAGCCTCAGGCCAGGAATCTCCCACACCCAGTGGAGCTTCCCTGGGGCCAGTGAGAAGTGGGGTTCAGGCAGAGGACAGTGATTGTTGGCTCCATCCAGTTACTGACACTTCATCAGAAAAACCATTATTCCCATTGAGGGCATTCCCCCAGAGGCCGCTGCTACCTGAGGAGGTGTGACAGGTTTCTCCCTGGTGGCGTATGAAGGATGCCCGTCTCAGAAGCCAGGGACTCACGTCCTCTGCTCCCTGCAGTGCTCTGGCTAGCCCTGCTCTCCTGGCCTCAGTGTCTCCCCCTGCAAATGGAGAGGGAGGAATTGTGGGAGCTCAGGGCCACCGATGGTGTCAGGCAGTTCACCAGAGTCCCCCGAAATTGCATGCCACGTTTTTCCCGAGTTTGTACCTGGGAGCATTTTCCTGGGGGAGGTTCCATAGCTCTTACTAGATTCTCAAAGATTGAGAATCCAGAAAACATTTTAAAAAACAACAAACCTGTTCCAGCTTTAAAATCTTCCCAAATCTAAGACCCCCTTGACTGATAAAGGCTTGTAAATCACTGTGAGGTCGAATTCTCACAGTTGGAACGCCCCGCAGCACAGACGGGAGATGGAGGAACTCAGCAAAATCAGCAAGCGTCTGGGGGCCACTGATCCATCCCAGAGACAAACCTTAAGAAAAATGGTCACTGGGACAGAGCAGTGTAGACTGGCTCCTGAGCCCTCCCCCTCTCCTGCAAGCAGAGTCTGCCCAGGCATGTCACATTCGGAACAAGCCACCCACTTCTTTGGGCTTTGCCGAGTCAGAGCAGGTTCCCAAAGGGAGGACATGTCCGCAGCTGAGCTGCCTGCTACCTCAGTTGGCTACCTGGCCCCTGGCCCATCTCCCTCCTTCCCACAAAGCTGTTCAAGCTGTGACATTTCTTTCAACCCTTGGAATCAGGCTCTCCCATTTTATAGATGAGAAAAGCAAGGCTCGGAGAAGGAATGTGACTTGCAAAAGTGAACTAATTATGACAGCGCATTTCAAACATTTTGAGCAAAAACAGTACATGATCAACTCCACGTTTAGAGCATCCAGAGGTGGACTCCCCAGCCAGGTCCATCGGGCACCTCAGAGCACCGTCCCTGGGTGTGGCTGCTGGCCGCTCTGCCTCGGCCTCCGGGCTGCTCCTCGGGCTGCCCACAGGGGCTGTGGCAATCTGGGCTCCTGCCTTCTCGGTGCCATCCCTTCCGTAGAAGGGACAACTTTGTGCACTCCCACCGCCCCAGCAGACATCTCTTTGCATCTTACTGGCTTAGCAAAGGGGACTTAACCAAAATAAACGCCAATCATATGGCCAGGGTTAAATGCACTGATTGGTTTAGGCCAAGGGGACCCACTTGGTGGGTAAGAGTGGCTGAGAATGGGACCAGTGTTTCTCCTAAGGCAGTTGGCAGTGCCATGGGCAGGAGAATGAGAAGCAGCCATGCAGGGAGGCTCTGGCGTGTCCACCACACACGGTTGGACTCCCTAGGGCCCCTGGATCCCAGCTCAGGGCTCATCCACCCTGTAGGCAGAGAGCTCCTCGGAGACCAGCCCCAGCCCCAGGCAGGGAACAGATGTCCCTGCAGCAAACAGTGCTGAGCCTGAGGCGGAAAAGGCCAGGCTGATGAGGGACAGAGATGCCAGCAACATCCCAGCCTCCAGGTCCCCCCAGTGAGCCAGGAGCAGGAGCCACCTGCCGTTAAACTGACACCTGTAGACATCACTGGACCCCTGCCCTCACCCACCTGCTGGGGAAGAAGGTGGGTTTGTAGCCTCTGGTGCCTGGAGCGTACAGGGCAGAGGAGACAGTTTTCACTGCTGCTTCGGCAGGTGTCCCGCAAGCCACAGGGGCTGGGCTTAGTGCGAGAGACGAGACAGAGACAGAAGAAAGTAGGTAGGACATGCATAGGAAAGCCAGGCGGGGGTGGGTCAGGGGCCCGACAGCATCTGTCTCTGTGTGGCCTCGCAGGAACAGCCTCCGGGCACAGGTGGAATAGATCAGAAGGTTTAGACCTGTGACGTTGGCTTTAACCGGGCTCCTCAAGGCAGCCTGAACACAAAATGAGAACAGAAGAGTCACCTAACCTCTCCAAACGTACCTGCCTCATCACTCAGCCCAAGCCCTGAGTGACCACTGTCCAGCTTAAGATGACTGGACGCCGGCCACATGCCATCCGGAATGAGCACTGTCCTCTCCCTCCCAAGAGTTCAGGCTGTCATTGTGCCCGGCACAGACATCTGGGCTGCAGCCGACGTGCCACGCCACCAGCTGGCCGTCCTCCTCGGCGCCTGGCCCGACAAGCAGTGAGTTAGAGCCAGCTTCCCTCTTGTTTGCCATGTACACACCAGCTCCCTGACCCTGGGGTGCTATGTGACACCCTGTGCAAGGGAAAGAAGGGGGCCGGGGGAGCAGCAGAGACGGGCAGAGCACCTCTTACCAGCATCAGGGTATTAGCCATTTCTTTCTACACAAGAGCACTGTGCTTCCTACAGGCAGCCCGCCTGCTTCCACCCTCCTGATGCCCCTCTGGACTCACGTTGCCAGTGCGGGTCTGCCATTTGTGGCCCCCGCCCAGGGCCCCGAGCAGCCACCTGCTCTAACCCGGCCCGCGCTGGAGCCCAGCCCCGCAGGATAAGCCTGGGGCCCAGTCGCCTTAGCCGGCCACCGAAGTCACGAAGCCAAAGTCTCCCGAGCACTTTTCTCTTTTCCTTTGTCCCTGGCAGCCCCTTTGGTTGGTTGCTAGTGTCTTATTAACGTTCACTTTTCCTCCCCCGCCACCCGCTTCTGCTTTCCCGCCGGGCGCTCGCTCATCTGGATGCGTTTTGGGTGAAGTGAGCGAGCCGCCTTCCTTGGCCTCGGCTGTTTTATTTATTGTTGAACATTTCCAATGACCCGAATCGAAGTGAATTAAAAAGCTATTTTATCGTTTGGGTGTGTGAGTCCTAGTTCTTGGAGGGCCGAGCCCTGTGCTGCCCCTCCGGTTCCACCCGGGAGGCATCCTCAGTTCCAAAAGGACGCACGGGGAGGGAGAGGGCCCCCCCAGTGCCCCCGGGCTACTGTCCCCGCTACTGAGCGCCAGGGGGAGAGCTGCACCGCTCCCTGCGCGACTGTGGGAGCCAGCTAACCTCTCCGAACCTCAGCTGTCTTCTCTGTGAAATGGGGCCACAGCACCAGCTGCCAGAATGGAATGAGGTCAAGAAGAAAAGCATCTCCGAAGGCCCAGGAGACCCCTGCCAGTGCTCGGAGTGTTTGCTGTGGAGGGCCTGGCTAGGGTTGGAGCTGAGGAATTTAGAGGTGCTCCATCTGCGCAGTGGGGTACCTTTGCTCAGCTGCGGTCTGGGTGCAGGGCGGGGAGGTGGGGTCTTCAGGGAGGGAGGGAGACGGCAGCGAGGAGATGAAGAGCCCAGGAAGGGATGGGCCGCAGTGGGGGGCACAAGGTGACGGAAGCTGCTGGGAAGGAGAGAGGCAGGAGCTGCTGGTGGGAGACCGCAGAGCTGGAGAGGACTCCTGCAGATGTCAGGACGCGCAGAGCTGGAGAGGACTCCTACGGATGTCGGGACGCAGGACATTTACAGGAGCTGCTCCGAGCTGGAAAGCTGCGGGCACAAGGTGTCCGAATGAATGGCCTTCAAGATGGGGTTGTTCCAGGTGATGGAGAGAAGGTGGAGGGAGGAAGTGAGGGTGAGTAGACACCCAAGGCCTGGGAAGGCATGTGCTGTCTGTGAGCTCCACAGGACACTAAAGTCGCCAGGATGAGGCTGCAAGTTGGTTGTAAACACATTTACTCAATTTACAGAGTCTGCCAGGAAAGAGGGAAAGTAGGCAGCAAGGTGCTGGGTACCCTTGGCAGGGGAAGGCTAAGTACTATAGTACTCCAGGCAGATGGAATATGCAGCTAAGAAAAATGGGGTGATGGGGGGAGGAGAACATGAAGTCCAGGAACATCAGTGGGTGCCCACAGAAACACGGCCCTCACCCTGGATTTTGTGGCGCCTGCCGCAGGTACATCTCAGAAGTCAGGCAGGGAGTCTGCCTGTTTTCAGGGCCAGGAGCCACACACCTGGCACAGGCCCTGGCACACAGGGTCGTGGTTGCTATCAGTCAATTCAGAACACCCTTTTTTGATGCCTTTGGGAAGGGGGGAGCTCATGTAGAACCTATAGCTGCAAAGTTGAATGTCCTGAAGGCACCTTCAGACCAACAGATGTCCAAGTTCAACTTCCCGTGGCCCCCAAGAATCCTGAGAACTCCTTCCGTGTTTTATAGCAGTGGGACTGGCTTTCCCCAGCCTTTGTCCCAAACAGGGAGGTATAGTTGTTGGAGATTTGTGAATTGCCAGAGGATCCCTACCCTTTCTGAGTTCCCCAAGGAGAGGGCTTGGTTGGACCCCGAGCACCCACAGCCCCCGGCTGTGGACTTTCTCCGTGAAGGGGGAGTGATGATTCCTGGTTTGTCTGCCTCACGGGATTGTGTGAAAACTCACATACTTGATGTACACACACATTTCATTGCACAATACATACCGAGGGCCACTGGGGGCTGAGGACACAGAGACGGGTGAGCCAATGTCTCTGCTGTCAGAAGGTCGCAGACTAATTGAGGGGACAGGTGGCTAGTGGCAACACCATGTAAAGGTGGAGATTATCCATAATGGCCATGGCTCCCTTTTGCACTCCACCCATTTGGACTGAATATTTTGCTCTGTACTCTTAGTCCTGCAACAATTCTGGAAAGAGGCACTATTCCTGTTACAGGAGAATTTGCTGAAGAAACCGAGCCTCAGGGGGTGAAATAACTCACCAGGGAGGAAGGGATGTAGCCAGGACTTCAAAAGCAAGGTGCTGTGTTCAGGAGTGCTGGGTACAGTTACAAACCCCTGTTCCCCTCAAGGGCTTGGGGACACTGGATTCTCAGCTTTGCTCCAAACCCAGGCACTTTGGAGGTGAGCCCCCACGGGCTGTTTCGTCATGACAGAGCCCAGAGCTGCCAAAACGTTCCTTCCGACGTTGGCTGAGCGCAGACCAGGCCTCCTACTGATGGTGGCCACCAGAGGGCGCAATGGACTCACCTTCAGCCACTTAATTTCTGTCCACTCGGAGTTTGGTGGGGACCCAGAAAGGGTTTGAAAATCATGTGAGAAAACACACACACACATGTATAAGGTCAGAACTTGAGAAGGCTTAGCATTAGGTGCTATCATGTCCAACACCACCCAGATAAGGAGATGGAGATATTTGCCAATGGGCCAAGAAATTGGGTCAAGAGAAAAATCTGAACCAAGTGGAAAATGTCAGAACCCCAAGCAAGTGGACCGTCCGAAAAGCTTTACGTGGTGTATGTTGTCGCACAGCACAGCTGGCCCCAGACTGTGGAATTTCACTGGCTTCTGACTCCCACCCCTTCTCCTTGACCGATAGGGAAAACCTAACTTCTTGGAGCCTTAGTTTCTTAACTGTAAAATGGGTATTAAATGCCAGAGTATATTTGAAAAAAAGAAGGCAGACACCACTTTTTGAGTCCTTTCTGTGCCAGGCATTTATCATGCATTTTCTCATTTAATTCTCACAACAGCCCCATGATTGAGATGGGTGTTCCATCGTCATGGAATGCCTGAGACTCAGGCTGTAAATTATTTGCCTGGGCTACACATTCCATAGAGATCAGGAGGACTGGAGAGCAGGTCTGATTCCTTCAGTCAGGATGGGACAGGCTAATGCTGCAATAACAAATAAGCCCACATCCCAGTGACTTAGAACAGATCACAAAGGTTGGTTTCCTACTGTGTCTGAGTCTAATGGGTTCTCAAACATGGTCCTTCCATGTGGTGACTTGGGCTTCCTGGAGCCACCTCTAGTGCTCACAGGACAGTAAGAGTGGGACAGGAAGGGTAGGGTTAGGAGGGTCTTTGGAGAAACTTCACAATTAAATTGGCAAGTCTAGTAGGGAGGGGCCAAGAAAGAAAGATAGATAGGAAAGAAGTGGAAGGAAGGAAGGAAGGAAGGAAGGGAGGGAGGGAGGGAGGGAGGGAGGGAGGGAGGGAGGGAGGGAGGGAGGAAGGAAGGAAGGAAGGAAGGAAGGAAGGAAGGGGAAAGAAAGGGAGGAAGAAAGAAAGGAGGGAGGAAGGGAGATGAGGAAATGCTAAAGCTACTAATAGATAACATTAAAAATATAACTGGTATTAAAAATAAATTCTTTTTAAAAATCTACAAAATAGGAGAAAATGTTTCCAAATTATATACCCGAGTCTAGGTACATAATTTAGATATAGTTTATAATATATAGTTTCCAGACTATATAAAGAACTCTTTCAACTCAATTTAAAAACGGGCAAAGGGTTTGAATAGATATTCCCCCAAATATGATAGAACAGTGGACAACAAGCACACGAAAACATGCCCAGCAGCAATAGTCATCAGGGAACTACAAATCAAAACTGCGATGAGGCTGCACTTCACACCCGCTAGAATGACTGACCGAGAAGTTGGAGATGACAAATGCAGGCGCAGATGTGGATAAACTGGTGTCCTTGTCATTGCTGGTGAGAATGTAACGTGGTGCAGCCACTGTGGACGACAGTCTGGAGGTTCCTCCAAAGGTTAAACGTAGGCTCACCATAAGATGTAGCAATTCTGTTCCTCTATCTCTGCCCAAATAATTGAAAACGGGTGCTCAGTCGCATGTCTGTGAATGTTCATTGTAGACTGTTCACCTTAGCCAGAGGTGGAAACAACCCAAGTGTCCATCAGCAGTCGAATGGACTAATTGTGATGTATCCATACCATGGAATATTACTCAGCCCTGAAAAGGAAAATGAAGAACTGATACATACTGCAAAGTGAACGGATGAACCTCAAAACATCCTGCTAAGTGAATGAGGCCAGACCCACAGGATCCAAAGTGTATGAATCCATGTATGCGAAACATCCATAATTGGTAAATCCGTAGAGACAGAAAGCAGATCGGTGGTTGTAGAACTGGGGGGCGGGCTGGAATGGGGGCACAGGCAGTAATGGGGGTTCAGGTTTATATTCTGGGTGACCCAAATGTTTGGAACCAGATGGAGGTGGTGGCTGCACAGCATGATGAAAATGCGAAATACCACCGAATAGTACACTTGAAAATGGCTCATTGCATGGATTTAACCTATGATTACGTGGATTTAACCTATGATTTTAAAAGTTTTAAAATAAGCAACTCTAAAATAGTAATGAATACAAAATGTTTCGTGTATGTTCTCACTGGATAAATGGAGCCCCATGAGGTGGGCTGAATGTGTGTTTCAGGAGTGGAAACTAGGGCTCAGAGTGATTAAGAGACCTGGTCAGAGCCTCACAGGGTCTTTGGAGCAGGAGGAAGATCAGACCCAGCTTCCCTCCATCGCTGGGCCCATGGTCGGGGACACACACACACACACACACACACACACACACACGAGCCCCGGCTGGCCTGAGGCTCTGTGTCCCACAGTCAGGGATTCTCCCTGAGGCCTGGACCAAGGGGCACGGTGACCAGTCCCCCAGCAGCCAGGCCTCCAGGACAGGAGGAGAGGGAAAAAGAGAAACGGGGGAGGGAGGATCCGGCCCAGGAACAATGAAAGAGAAAAGCTGAGCCCTTCCTTTGTCCGCTGGCCTGCGGGAGTTTCATTTGAATTTTCTAAAGAAATCGGAGCCCATAGAATTGTTCCAGAAATAGAGCTGCGATTGCGTCTCACATCCTGGAAATCGGACTTCCTGCTACACGAACATGCTTCCCTTCACCAGCTGAATTTTCCAAATAAAGGTGGAAAAGTCATGGTGCAGCAGCCCCTGGTCATTGTCGGGTGCACAGCGGGAGCCTCGTCATCCTGACAGGCAGAGCTGCGAGGCAGGGGGTTAGGAAAAGCAGCTCATCAGGGACCCTGTGGTCAGACCCTCCCCAGGGCTCGCACGCCTGGGAGTCCAAGCCCCAGCCCCCTCCCCCAAGGCCAGCTCTGCTGAGCTCCTTTCAGGGAGCGGCCTGCTGGGCCTCTGGGAAAGCATCTCTGCCCTCTCGGCCTTGGCTGGAGGACCCCTTCCCTCCTTGTACCCCCATCCTCTGTCTCATCAGCTTCCAGAGCCCCAGGAGGGCCATCTGCCCTTCTTTGCCTCCTGTCGTGCTAGTCCCTGGAGAGCTCTTTAGCAGAGACTCGGAGGTCCCCTGAGCTCTCAGTGCCCAGCATGTGCCTGGCACCTGCAGGAGCACCATGCAGGTGGGCCAAACGGAAAAGGGCGTCATTTCTGCAAACCTTGGATGGGCATGTAGACCAGTAAATGGAAGTGTTGAAGAGGAATCTGAAGGATTGGACAACAAATTGGAAGATCAGAAAGCCATCCCTGCATCATTCTCAACTCACTGGAAAGCCAGGGGATGGCCCTGCTCTGACCCCAGTTCTCTCAGCTATAAATGAGGGGCTTGGGGGATCTGATCCCCAGGGGCCTTTCCTGCTCTGATCCTCTACGAGACTCAGAGCCTGTGACTCTAGGTGGG
The DNA here is from genome assembly GCF_964146895.1 of Miniopterus schreibersii. Classification (NCBI taxonomy): domain Eukaryota; kingdom Metazoa; phylum Chordata; class Mammalia; order Chiroptera; family Miniopteridae; genus Miniopterus; species Miniopterus schreibersii. Next base: position 38,927,266 of record NC_138117.1, on the reverse strand, counting down.
ATTGGAGGGGACCTTCCCCAGGCCAAAGACTCAGGTCAGAGGGGTCATGGACAAAGGCCTCACTTGGAAGGTTCCACTCAGGGTGAGAAGTGGGCATCAACCTAGAACAAGGGCGTGCTTTGTGCTAGGAGGCAGATGTCTCTGGGATAATGTGAAGTCTTCCAAATTCTGACTTTTCCCTTATCCTTTGGTGGCCACAATCACACTGCTGTGACAGCCCTTGCACCGAGCCGGGAGCAGAGGCCACCAGCTCCACATTCACGGGCGGGCGAGGCTTCCCTGAGGCCCACAGCAAGTAGCATCAGGGTCCTGCCTTTGAAGATCTCTGTTCCCATGCAAAGCTGACCAAGGGGAAGGCACTCGCTAAGTCGAGGTGCCAGGACCCTTTGTGTGAGTTACCTGGCTTGCCAGCCTCAGCCCCCAGCAGAGGGGGCTGGAGCTGAGACAGGTCAGATCTGCCTTGAGGGGCTGGGCTGAGCTGGGAGCTCTGGAATGCAGTGTCCTGCAGGCTTGGGACAGGGGTCAGAGGAGCATGGAGGTGATGGCTGAGAAAACACTGGGAGTGGGGTCAGGGGAGCAGGAGGGGAGGACAATGTTGGTGTCGAAGGGCATCACAGGCCGCCCATTCAGGGAGTGGTTCCTTCCAGGTGCTCCCCCCCCCGCAAGTGTTCTGACACAGCTTTGCACGGCAACCTCCAGACTCGCAGCTCTCCTGCCACTGAAGGTAGCCAGAGTTCCCAGTGAGACCCGCAATCCTGCCAAATGATGTGGATCTAAAATGATGTGGATCCTGCCACCTCTCACCTCCCATCACCCGGGACACCAGGGCTTCTAGCTTTATACCCTTAGTGCTCAGCACATAGCCCTGCACTTCGCTGATTCTGTAAACATATGATAACATCCAACATTCACCGGGCGCAGACTATGGCCAGGCCCTGTACCGGTGAATCTATTGAACCTTCGCGTCAAAGGGCAGGGCTGCTGCTGGGTGGCTGCACATGGTAAAGACGTCATCACTATCATCACCATCATCAGCCCCATTTTATAAATGAAGAATGAGAGGCACAGAGAACTTCAGGCACTTGCCCAGAGTCCCACAGCTAGTAAATGACAGAGCCAGGGTCAACTGGCCCCTGACTCCAGAGTTCTGGCTCTTTGCACTGAAGTTTCCTGGCTGGCAACATGTGGTTCTGAATGTAGGAAGGAAAGAGTTAATGGATTGAATGCCTTTAGGAAGAGAGAGGGTGACAAGGCATTTCAGGCGTGGGGTTCATCAGAACGTGTGGGCTCAGGCCTAGAAGGCGCCTCCCGGCCCAGCACTGTGGCGAACTGACGTTACCCGTGGTTCTCTGGCTTCCACTCTTCCCCCCCACCCAAGGGCTAAAGCTCCTGCTACTGATGTAGCAAAGGCCTGACCCTGCCACATACTGTGTGGGATTTGGGCAAATTTCTTAATCTCTCTGAGCCTCAGTGTCCCCATTTGTAAAATGTGGACAAGAATAGCTCCTTAGTCATAGTTAAGGATTAAAGGACATGGTGAAATGAGTTGCTCAGTACAGTGCCACGAACCTTGTGAGGGCCTAAGAAATGGTGGAAGAAGTTTAATATATTTTTGATAAATATGGTCATATTTACAGTGTGGACACTGAACTCTCATCCTGCTCTGCCTGTGAGACCCTGGGGGCTGACACCTGCAAACTACATTTCCTGGGCTCCCTAGCCAATGGCTTCTGTCTGGGATCAGCCAGTGGGGGGCACTGATGGAGGGAAGAGGCAGGAAGAAGGAAGAAGCTCTGGTGTTTCTCCCCCTCCTTCAAGCAGCATCTGGACAGAGCCTGCACCCCCTCCCTGGCCCCGGCCCCAGCCCCAGCCCCAGCCAGGCAGTCCCCACCAGGGTGCCAGCTCCAAGGAGCAGTCTCAGCCCCTGGACCCTGGTAACCGCCCTTTCTCCTCTGTCCCCCAGCACCAGGAAGAAACACTTCCTGCGGTTGCTCCCCCCTAGGTTGCCCCAAAGTCCCCCCCCCCCCCCCCGGTGAGTGGGGTTTACCAGACTTAGTAAATAAATATGCAGGAAACCCAGTTAAATTTGCATTTCAGATAAATGGCAAATCATTTTTTAGTATAAATAGTCCCAAATATTGCATGGTATCCTTGAGTGCACACACACACACACACACACACACACACACACACACACACAAGTTTGTTGTTTATTTGAAATGAAACTTAACTGGCTGTCCTGTATTTTATCTGGGAGCCCTACATGTAAGGATTCTCAACCCTCCTGGCACCATTGTACCTACTTCTCTGTCTTAAATGCTCTCTATTAAACTTCCTGGGCAGGATCTTTTGTTGCTGGATCCTGCCTGATATAAACACTGGGTCCAACGTGATCCAATGGCATATTTCTGGAACCCTAAAGTTACCCCTGTACCCCCGCCTTCTATTCACCTTCCAACTCCTCAGGAGTTCAAAGAAGAAACATGGAATTCAAAACAAACATTCATTGAGCATCTGTGTGTGCCAAGCACTCAAAAATTTGGCAGAGACAAAACACACTACTATCTTAATTGTTGGCATCGAAACACCCCTCAGAGAGAAGTTTTGTTTAGAAAAATACCGTAAGGAGCCACGTGGGGGGGAAATCCGAGAGCCTGAGGGCAGAGGCCAGGACAACGGAAGAACTGGCTAGCCTGCGAGGCTTAAGAAAACGGGGGAAATCTCTTTTGCCTCTGAGAGAGCAGGGAAGGGATGCTTCAGCTGCTACATTACTGTGTAGCGAGGCCTTCCCAAGCAGAGTGCGTGAGACAGTTTTATTATGCTCAGAAACTGTGTGGGTCTGGAATTGGAACAGAACTCAGCAGGGGTGCTTGTGTCTGCTCCAGGAGGGCTGGGCCTCAGCCTCAACAGGATGGGCTGTCTCAGCAGCAGGTGCCAGGAACCATGCGGCCATCTGCATTCATCAGTCTGATGGCTGCTACCATCTCATCAGGGGAAGGGCGGCTGGTGACCAGTGTCCCTCATGGCCTCTCTGTGGTCTGGGCTTCCTCACAGCATGGTGGTCTCAGGGAAGTTGGATTCTTACACGTCAGCTCAGATCTCCAAAAGCAAGCATCCCAGCTCTTGAGCCTAAGCTATTACTTCCATGAGCTATTTGGGAGGAGGAGTTGCAGCCCTGCCAGTCAAGAGGAGAGGAGAGCAGCGCCCCCTCTTGACTGGAGGGTGGAGAGATCACAGAAGAGCACTTGAGGTGGAAGATACAGTTACAACCCTTTTCGGAAGAAAAGCACAATCTACCACCAGAGAGGAAAGAGAAAAGGAGGGAGAGAGGAGAGGAAGAAGAAACCCAAAAGCTAACATGCAATTAGGATATCGTGTGGAGAGAAATGGCAGTGAAAATGCCAGGGCAGAGAGGCTCCTGCAAATTTAAAAATGGGTTGCTTACTTTATCTGGAAGTTGCATGCATTGCTGGGGGGTAAATGTCCTTCTCTGCCTTCCACAAACTTTAGTCAAGTGTCCTGTACACACACAGGCCTTGGGCTGGGGGAAGGGGGGGGGTCACAGGAAGGAAAAATCCAAGTGCCTGTGGCTGGGAGTCAGAGGGAAGCTTGGTAACCTTGGGACCAAAAATCTGTTAGTGATCATTTCAGAGAGAGCTCAAGCCCCTGCACTCACTTGAATAATGGCCCCTCTCCAAAGATATCCCCATCCTACCCCAAGAACCTGGAGAATATGTCACCTTACTTGGCTAGGGGGTGTTTGCAGGTGTGATTAAGTTAAAGGTCTTGAGATGGGAAGGCCATCCTGCATCATGCGGTTGGGCCCCATGTGATCACAGGATCCTTGTAACACAGGGGCAGGTGTCAGAGGCCAGGATGGAGGCGTGAGAACAGAATGACACGGTACCTTGAGCCAGGGACTAGCGGCTGCCTCTTGAATATGAAAAGAGCAAGGGAACAGATCCTCCCCTCAAGCCTCCAAAAGGAACAACGTCCTGCCTGCACTGTGGTTTTAGTCCTAGGAGACCCACGTTGGTCTTCTGACCCCCAAAATTGTAAGAGACCAAACTCATGTTTTGTTTTGTTCCTTTGTGGGTTTGTGTTTTTGTTTTGTTTTTTAAGATTTTTAATTGATTTTTAGAGAGAGAGAAAGGGAGAGAGAGAGCAAGAGAGACATAGATCTGCTGCTTCCTGCATCCCCCTGACTGGGAATTGAACCAGCAACCCTTTGGTGCACAGGACAACACCCAACCAACTGAGCCACACCAGCCACAGCAAACTCATGTTGTTTTGAGCCCTGGTGTTTGGAGGAATTTGTTACAGCAGCCACAGGGAGCTCATACACCCATCCACCAAGACAGTGCTGTGGGGACCTGAAAGATCCAGAACTGCTTGTTAGCTGTTAGCTGCTTCTCTTCACGGTCCTTTTCCTCCCCTTTTTCTGTTTCTCCACAAATATTATTCATGAAAACTTTCAAGCTGAGACCTGTGGGCTCGTCTTGGGGATGTCAGAGACTGTTTGCCAGTGTCCCTGACTCTGAGCCAGCTTGAAGGCCGGGGCAGAGGTGGCAGCTGAGGCCCCGAGTCCAGGGGGAGAGGAGACAGCCAAAGCCCCCAAATGCCTGGGCTGGGGGTGGGCAGGAGAAGCACCATTTCCCCACAGTGGCCTCATAGGACTCAAGGGGCTGCCTTTCCTGAGAAATACCTGCAATAGGGCTTTCGGGGGCTCCAGGATTTGGCGCCAAAGTCAAGGGGCCCATTCCACAGCCAGTTTTCAAGATTCCTGACAGCTAGGCCCAAAAACAAGCCTGGCCTTTGACCCCTGGCCACCTCGCTGAGGTGGCAGTTTCAGCCTCCCCAAGGCTGTGAGCAGCTGGCAGGTCCGGAGAGCGGGTGGTTAATCAGTAGGCTCTTGTTTGTCTGGCCGTTGGGTGACTTGGTGCCCCTGTGGCCTATTTATGAGGGTTGTGATATCAGCACATAACAAAGCGTAACGAATAACCTGCGTTCTGAGGCCTCCGCACCTGCCTCTGTAAACGCAGCCGGTCGCCAGGCCTTTGGGCTGCGGGCAAAACCCGGGCTTGAGAACCTGTGGCCTCCAGTGGGGGTGGCGGCTGAGCCCTGCCCACCCCCAGCCCAGGCATTTTGTTTCTTATTAAAGACGTTTATTTATTTATTCGACACATATTTTTAGGTCTCTCATATCTGCCAGGACTGAGGATACGTGGAAGCGCAAGTTTTCTAGAAAATGAGGAAGTGTCTCTGCCATCACAAAGCCTCTAGTCTAGGTGTACATCACATTATTACACAAATAGCTCTTGGGTTCCTCCCACTAAACTGGGAGACCACAGACACCAAGACCGAATTCGGCCCTTTGGGACAAATGCTGTGCTGATTGTTAGATCCTAAAAGCCACCTGTTAAATATGCAGGAATCTTGCCATCCAGTTAAATTATTGGTAGCTTGAAATCGATGGTGGGAGAATTTACGTCACTGAAATCAGCGGAGACCACAAATGGGGGCTTTTTCTTCCTTAGTAGAGTGAATTCCCAGCACAGCCTTTCCCCTTCTGTATCCGGGGCCCACTCTCAACGAGAACTCAGTAAACACTTGCTCAAGTTGACGAACACTCACAAATCCATTTCTGTGAAAGGCGTGCATTACCCCCATTTTTCAGATGAGGAAACTGAGCTATTATAGTAATTTGCTTGAGGTTGCACAGCTTATAGGTGGTGAAGCTAGAATTCAGACTTGGGTCTCTGGGGCCTATACTCTACTCTTAACCTCCTGTCTACAAGGTCAGCAAGAGAGAACAGTCTACACTGCAGAAAAGAGGAGGGAAGGGGCCCGGTGAGGCGAGGGAGGGTTTGTGAGCTCGGATCTGGCTTTCTGAAAGCCAGGCCCAGGCCCCTGGAGAGTGGAAGCAGAAAATGCTCTTGCCTGTTGTTGATCCGTTTTGTTTCCAAAAATATAAATGTCCCCCTGAGAGACCTGGAGCCCTTCCCAGGTAGGCATGCTGAAAGCCGGTTTAAGGAGAGGTCAGCTGATGTACCCCCGGGGCCGACAGCTTAAATGTGTGCAGCTGTTGGCAGAGCTCTCAGATCTGCTTCTTTTCATAAAAAAAGGTGGCTCCTTAGGGTCCTGTGCCCCTGGGCCGGTGCAGCGGTCAGCTCCCCGGTGACACCGGCTCCGTAGGCGCCGTCTCCAGGCCTCGATCCGGTGAATCCTGACTCCGCCCCAGAGCAGGCACCTGGCAGGTGTTGTGAATGAATGAGACCGTGTATCTCCGATGTGGCTTCAACAAATAGCCTGCGCTTATTCTGATTTGAAAGTGACGTAAAGGCAGTAAGTATACTGTTATTTTGGAAAACAGAGATAATTGTAAGAAAGAAAATGAAAAGTGTAATCCAGCCACAGAGATACCATGCTAATCATTCTGGTGTATTATTTTAGAAATATGTGTGAGCATGTGTATCCACATTAAACCACAGAGCATATATATATTCATATTTTGTTATTTTGCTATTTTCACATAATCCTCTACCAGAACAATTTCTCATGCTGGTAGAGTCCTATGAAAATCTTTAGCTCATAGTCTACTTAACATACTATCATACAGAATTATCGATATTTATTTTACTTAACTGATCCCCTAATTTTTGACATCTATTGTTTTTCTTCTTACAAATCACACTGGCTGCAGATGATTTTTCTACATGAACCATAGTCCAGATGTGTTTTGTTTTGGTTTTCTCTTTTGATTGAGTCCCTAGAGTGGCATTGGTGGGTCAGAAGGGAAGAATTTTTCAAAGTAATGCTTTAGGCTAATTGATGTAAGAAGACGTGTTCCAGGACTTGAAGTGCAATGTGAATTAGAGCTTTTATTTTTATTTTTTAAAATACATCTTTATTGATTTCAGAGAGAGGAAGGGAGAGGGAGAGAGAGAGAGATAGAACATCAATGTTGAGAGAGTCATTGATTGGCCGCCTCCTGCACGCCCTTGACTGGGGATGGAGCCCGCAACCCAGGCCTGTGCCCTGACCCCAGGAATCGAACCTCGATCTCCTAGATCCTAGGTCGATGCCCAACCGCTGAGCCAGGACAGGCTGGGCTGAATTAGCACTTTTAACCTTGCAGATCTGATATGTAACCAGCGTGAGTTTCTTTGATTGCCTGAGGCAGGGGAGCACGAGTTTCTGTTTATTCACGAACTGGTCCCATCCCCTCCTTCTCCGCTTTGCGCTGGCGGGAACCCAGGGCGCAGCCTTCAGCATGGCCCCTGGAGAGGGTGCTGGCACTGCCCCTGGACGCCTCTCCCATCCCCCAGACCCACGTGCCTGCTCTCAGCCCCCAGCTGCCTGCTCTCACGGAGGCCTTCACAGCAGCAGAACCGGGTCTTTCCCTGGCACGTGGGCAGTGTGGATTCCAGAAGGATTGGCACAGCCTGAAGTTTTCTGGGAAAAGCCACAGCCCACCTGGCCAGTGCCCCAGGCGAACTTGGCACCCTAATGCCTCCCTTTCGCAGTGGGAGGCAGGACTGGGGGGGCCCTGGGGAAGAGGCTGGGTGCAGCCTGGCTGGCTCCCAGACTTGCCTCTCGACTCCCTTGGCTCCCAGCGAGGCCAAGCTGCGGCTTCCTCCTCGACCAGCAGGGAGGGGGAAGGTAAAAAGTGAAGTAGGGGAGGAAAAGGTTGCTGGAGTCTAGATTCGGAAGGAACTAGGATCATTCTAGATTCTACTTCAGAATCAACACTAAAATAGTCAACTAACGGGTTTCTGATTATAGAGACACTGTTCTAAGCTCTACCAGCAAAATGTTATTAAATGTCCCATGGTGCTTCCGAAGGAGGCATGCTCTTTTCCCATCTGAACAGCAAGGAAACAGAGGCCCAGAGAGGCTAAGTCCTGGGCCCAAGGGCACACAGTTAGGAGGTGGGAGAACTGGACTCATGACCCTGTAAGCTTGCCCACTGCTGTCTGCCACTTGCAGGGGCCTGACATGCCGTCAAAGGGAAGGTGGGAGGAAAGGCAGAGGCCAAAATGTCCCAAGGTGGGTGGGGAGCAGTCACCACACTGCTGTCCACGTCCACGAGTTCTCTCTTTTTGTCAAGAGCAGACAGAAAGCTCTGGATGGGGGATGGTGGTGGGGGATTGAGCGCCTCTTTCTGTTCCTGCCACTGACCCTCCGTCTTCCTCTCTTAAAGACCCTGTGAGTACATTGGTCCATTTCAAGATCCTGAACTTAATCACTTCTACAAAGTCCCCTTTGCCATGTGAAATGGCATATTCATAGTTTCCAGGATTAGGAATATGGACATCTTTGGGGGTTGGGGGGCCCTTATTCAGCAAATGGCTGGGTCAATTTCTGGAACAAGTGACCTCTTCTATTTTTCCATCTTGGGCCACTGCTAGAGATCGAGTCCAGGCTGGCAGTACAACAGGCCTGGCCTTGGCCACAGGCCCCCAGCTTGGCCAGGAGAGCATAGCCCACCTGGCTGTGGCCCCACAGCCTGCCCACAGTGAGGATAAATAAGTATTTAACCCAAATTCAGGGGCTCTTATCAGACTCAAGGGGATATGGATGCTGGACAGCCCAAACCCAGATCTGCTGCATTCAAGCTGGGTAAGAAGAGCTACAGTGTGAGGAAAAGGCATCATAAGTCTTAAAATAGACTTCAAACCTGTCACAGCTGGACAGAAGTCACCAGGTCCCTCCTTGTTCAGGGGAAAAAGCCTATGCCCGAAGAAATCGTCACTCTGCTTGAGATGGCCAGCAAGGGAGTGGCTGAGCCATCACATGGAGAAGTAGAGAAATGTCTGGATTACCAAAGAAAGAAAACTAAGGTCATGGACTGCTGCAAGAAGACACAATGTGGCCGAGTGTGGGGAAGGGCTGCCCAGAGCCGCACCACTGTCTCTGTCACCCTGGGACCGTGGGCACCATGCCAGGACTATACGATCTGCTCTCCGGGGCTGATGGCGCATCCTTAAACACAATGCCAGAGGCTCTGTCAGTCTACCCATTTTAACCACAGGAAGTCAGCAAACTGAGACTGTCAAAGACTGAAATATCTTGTCCAAGGGCACCCATTGAGTAGGTGGTCAAGTGCAGAGCCCCAGCTTTAAAAGACTTTGAAATCCACACAGTAACGGACCGAATTAAGTGTTAGGCCACTTTGTTTTTTTCTTCTTCTCTGTTTTGTTTTCCATGAAATCCAAGGCGGGGTGGGTAAAGAAAGGAATCCGATACACTTTCTCAGGCCTGGAACTTTTCCCAGAGCCCCGGGGGCAGAGAATCAAATTGTGCAGACACACCCTGCAGGCCAGAAAGTTCTTTAAACAGCCATTCCAGCCGGCTCAGTTCCTGTTTGTCCCAAGGGGAAGAGAGGTGGGAGTGGAGGGAGGTACAAGCTCTCACGAAAGGAGGGCAGGAGAGGATTTCACTCCTGTGCACCCCTGAGCAGGGCATGCAGGAGGCACAGAACAGAGAGAGGTCAAGCTCCCTGCCTGAGGTAACACAGCAGAAGAGGTGGGTACCAGGATGCAAAGTAGGTTCTGCCAGAACACAGGGCCCCTATGACCAGCCTCCTGAAGCAACTCTCGAAAGAGAATCAAGGGTCATGAGCCAAGTCCTACTCTCCAGGGGCTGGGGAAACGCCCTCATTTCATCCCAGTCCCAGGGAATGCCTCTCCTCTCCTCTCTTCTGGCTTGTGGAGGCCTGAAGTTCCAACCAGGAACATCATGCGCGGAATCCACAGCTTTGAGGGGCCCAGCAGACTCTGCCCCAGGAGATCTCAGCTTGTAAGCAAAACAAGAGTCTACATAACCCTGTTTTACCATGTTGTTCCAAACCAACAAAGAAACACTGTGGGCAGGCCCAGCTGGCTCATCTGCAAAATGAGAACTTCGGGACTTGGAGAATTCCACACGGAGGCTGAACGCTTGCTCACACAGCCCAGGACACCTGGAGGCGCCTCAGGGCTCGGGTCTGCTCTGCCACTCACTTGCTGTGTGACTTTGGGCAGCTTGGTTTCCTTCTCTGGCTCCAGTGTTTTGTCTGTTGCAGAGAGAGGATGGGAGGGGCCAGGGGTTCCAACAGGTGACATCCTCTGAGACCTGGTCCAAAGAAGGCAGTGCCTCTGAGGTCCGCCTGAGCTCTGGGTGGGTCTTCCCACCACTGTGCCTTCGCATGAAGAGCTTCATTGTACCTCTTTGAAAGCAGGCTCTGGTCTTGGAAGGTGGCAGGATCCCCCTCTTGAGAGGCAGATCACGGAGAAGGCAGGAGTCCCAGAGCAAGGCTCCTCTGGCCTCCTCTGAGCATCTTCTGACTGGTACAGGAGTGTGTCCCTGTCGGGGCTCTTCCCCTGTATGCCCGTCAACCTCACTCAGATCCCACGTCACCCTGGACACACTTACTACCTTTCAGTTTCTCAAACCAGAAATTCTTTCTCCTCCCGGGGTCTCTCCCAGGAGATACAAAGACCCAGAAATGGAGCCCTGGCCTGGTTCTCAGCTTGGTCAGTGACTCCCTGCGTGATGAGTTAATCGCTTGCAGGCTTCAGTTTCCTCATCTGTCCCCAGGAGCTTGGGACAGCTGCAACCAAGACCCCCCTGTTCTCAAGTGGGAAGACCCCATTACTCAAGGGGAGGAGGCTGAAGAGAACTCTGTGATCCCTGCCGAGTTCACCAAGGTGACCACCCCTCCTGCTTGGTGTCCCCCAGGGCCCTGAGAAAGAGCCACCATCCTGGATGTCAGAGAGAAGATGGGCAGAGACAGGGAGCTGAGCCAAAGTCACAGGCTCATATTCAGAGACCCCCCCTCTGGGAGTCTGGGAAGCCCAGGGACCCTGTAGTGGGTTGAACAGTGTCCCCAAGACAAAAGATACAACCACCTGGAACCTGGGAATGGGACTGTTTGGGAAAGGTTCTTCGCAGGTGTAATTGAGGACGTCTCGGTGAGATCTCACTCGATTGAGGCAGAGCCTTAAATCCAGTGGCAGGAGTTTGTGTAGGAGGAAGAGGGAGAGTTGAGGCACAGAGGAGAGGCCCGTGAAGACGAGGTGGAGGCCGGGGTGATGCGAGCACCAGTCCAGGAGCCCTAGGGATTGCAGCCACCACCAGAAGCTGGGAGAGCGGGGACAGACTGTCCCTCAGAGCCTCCAGGAGGAACAGCCCTGCTCGCAGCTGGAGGTCAGCTTCCGCCCGAGCTATGAGAGAGAACACACTTCTATTGCTTTAAGCCCCACGTTCATGGTGATCTTACAGCAGACACAGGAAACGAATGCAGGCCGCTTATCAGAGCAATGTTTTTAAAAGCACACTATCAAATACCTGGGGTGCTAAAGGAAACCAAAACTCCCACCCTGCCCTGCGCCCTACCCTGCAGGCCCTCTGATTATTCCCACTTCCCTGCTGTACCCCTGAAGTCAAAAGAGGAAGGGAGTGCGTGTGTGTATGTGTGGTATGTGAGAGTGGGTGGCATGTGGTGTGAATGTGGTATCTGAGCATGCATGTGATGTGTGAGGAGGGTCTGTGCGTACATGTATGTGGTATGCTGAGATGTGTGCTCTGTGTGTACATGTAGTGTGTGGGTGGGTGTGACATTTGTGTGTGGCATGTGGTGTGTGTGGCGTGTGGTGTGTGTGGAACCGAGAAGAGTGAGCTATGAAGAGCCCAGCTTTCCTGCTCTGGGCTTCTCCAGGCCCCCACCCCATGTCCAGCGGAGGAAGTACTCTCCCTGCACCCAAGAGCCTGGCACTGGCTCAGATCAGTAGCTGTCACAGGGGCAGGAACACATCCTGGGGCAGACAAGGGAAATTGAGTTCCCACCGCCAGTGGTTGGCCCTGAAGCTCTCTGGCCTGTGTCTTCGTGGGCATCACACCACCTCGTTCACAGTCTTGTGGGGGACACTGCCATGGTTCCCAGAGGTCTGGCCTGGCCTGGCCTGGGATGCCCTCTAAAGACACCTGTGTCCTGCCAGCCAGCCTGGCAGGCATGAGCCAAGTACCTGCGGGCATCCTGGCCACGACGTGCCACACCCCAGTCTCTGCAGGCACCAGGGCTGGGCCAGGTGCAGGGAGGTGCCTGGTGACAGGCCCCCACTTGGCCCAGAGCCTCAGCCACAGGAAGAGAGGACTGTTGGCTGCACTGGGTTAGAAACACTGTGGGGGAAGTCACATTTCCCTTCCGCCAGGGCAGCTGGGCCTGGACTGAGCTCAGGGTCTCCAGAGCTTATGCCCTCGACATGGGGCTTAAAACCAGACTTCCTCCTGCCCAGCTTAGTGGGAAACAGGCAGCTTCCCAAATGGCTCAGTTCCATCTCCCCAGACACAGGGGCTCTGAGGTACCCAAATAAAACCCAAACCCCTCCCCACCAGCTCTGAGGCCCTATGGGTCTGGCCCCCTCCCCTTCCTCCACTCTCATCCTTGCCCACTCCCCTCCTGCTCTCTGGCCTCCATTCACACCTCCAAGGAGCCCAGGCCTTTCCCTCCCGGCGCTCTCTCATGCTGAGCCCTCCCCCAAATCCTCTGTGTTTCTTCCACCCCCAAGCCTTGGCTTAAACGTTTCCTTTCCTGAGGCTCTTTTCTTCAACCACGTTGCATAAGTCGGTTCCCTCCTCGATCCGCTCTTAGTCTTTCCCTTCATAGCACGCCTCACGATGACATGAGAGTATGTATGCATTTATTTGTTCGTTCACTTAGTTATTGTATTTTGCCCTTATAAGATTTAAGTTCACCAAGGCTAAGGATTATGTCTTTCTTATTTACCAGTTTATACATAGTGGGTAGTTTCTGGTGCATAGTAGAGGCTTGTGTCAGTCAGGATAAGATGGGTTATGCTATAGTGACAAACATCTCCAGATCTCAGTGACTTAAAGCCATAAAGGTTTCTTTCTTGCTCATGCTACATGTACAATGTGGGGTACTGGGGACCAGGGGTGGGGTCTGACCATCACAATCCTTCAAGGATTTAGAGTTCCCAGTATAGGCCCCCATCTTGATCTTTAGCTTTCTACAGAAGAAGGAAGGGAATGTGGAGAATCACACTGGAATTTAAAGTTTTATCTAGGAGTGACATACTTCATTTCATCCATCAAAGCAGTTCACACAGCTCTGAAGACCCAGAAGGAAACTGAAGCAAAATAGTTCAGAACAGTCCCATGGAATAAGCCTGGGGCAGCCTACTGGAGGATGAGAGACGCGTGGCTCAGTCACTCCTGCCACCTCAGCCCACGACAAGCCAACTGCCAGATATATAATTGAGACCCTTTTATACCAGCCAGCCTCCAGCTGGTCTACCAGAAAGCCCAGCCAAGATCAGCCACGACATGACCAGATGATCACCATTACCCATGCACCCGTCAGCCTGTGAGCAACAATAAAAGATGGTTACTGTTTCAAGCCACCTAATTTGGAGTGCTTTGTTATGGTACTCAGTAAATATTTGTTTGATGAGCCAAAGGGGAGCTAAACAGCTTTTTCTCCTCCCGTGCCTTATCTACCAAGCCCAGGCTGGGATACCAGAACAGGGAATCCTCATTTAAAATGTAAAGAACCCTGCAGGTTGATAAGAGAAAGTTTTACTGGAAGGTCTAGATTTCACTCTTACTCTACCACTCGCTCGAGTGGTTCTTGGCTAAGTTGTTTTCCTTTTGTGACTCAGTTCTCCTGGATGAAAATTGAGGGGCCCATTTTGATGTTCTCCAATGGCCCCACCGACCCTGCAAGTTGGATTCTTCTAAGTTGTTCCCTGAAGGCTGGGATCTTCCAGAAGACTGACCACTGAAGGATGGGGAGGACAAGATCTGGTGGCTTCCCAGCTTGATTGAACTGGAAACCATGGTTCCATCCAAGGGAGATGGGTCCATGCTGCCGTTGAGTTTGAGGGGACTCAAGACAGGGGGAGATTCCAATTTCCTTGAGGGCTTCATCTGCCCTTCAAGGGTTCAAAGCCAAAATCAAACCTCACCAACACTTAAGCATACTCCTCCACTGATCCAAGCCCAAGGTTGAGCCTTTGGGGTGTAGAGATGGTTTTTTGGGAGCCCTTGGTGCATTGCAGAAGGTGAAGACAACTCCTGAAATTAGAATTATACCTTAATTCTGCTACTGTGCCCATCCACTGGACTTTTTATTTCACTCATGTATTTTTCAGTTCTAAAATTTCCATTGTTCATCCTTATGTCTTCTATTTCTTGGTTGAGACTTTCTATTTTTTTAACTTGTTTTAAGCATGTTTATAATTACTCACTGAAGTATTTTTATGATTGCTGACCTAAAATCTTTGTCAGATAATTCTAACACTTTTGTCATCATGGTGTTGCCATCTACTGATGACCTATTTTCAATCCCTTTGAGAACTTCCTGGTTCTTGTGACATGTGATGTGACATGTTGGTGTGACATGTGATTTTCATTTGAAACCTAGACATTTTCGTATCATGTTATGGAGACTCTGGATCTCATTTGTGCCTTCTGCTCTTTTCTGATATCACTCCAGGGAGTAATGGGGGGCGCCTTGTACTGCCAGATGAAGGTGGAATTTTAAGTTCACTCTTTGACCTCTAAGGCAGAGATACTGGGGAGCTCCTTGTTGATTATATCTCAGCTAGTCCCAGTAAGGCCTTATAAAAGAGGGGAAGTGGGTGCAATTACTGTCCCAGCTGTGGGCTTGAAGCTGAGGAACAGACAGTGTTCGTTACTTGCTCAATTACACGGCCACAATGTCACATGGCAAGGGCTGGAACTGGCCTCAGAGTAACTCCAAAGCACGAACTGACCCGTTTTTCTCTTTGGCCTCTCCAGAGAGGTCGAAATCAAGCCTTATTCATCACTGAGTCCTGAAGGACTGGGACACAGCTTGGTCCACCGTAAGCGCTCAACATACGTGACAAATTGAACTTCCAATCATTGTAAGTGCAAACTGAGCATATAAGGAAATGAGTACTCAGGCAGTGCAGGGAAGTCTTATGCAGGGCCAGACCTGCGTAGTGTCAATGCACGCTCTGTCTGCCTGGCTTTCGCTCTTTAAGTCTGTTTTGGGGTGAAAAAGACCTTTAAGTTTCAATAAGATAAATGTGCAAGATCATGTAGCGCAGTTCCTGGGTGGGCCATAGGTCATCAATGTGTCTCTTCTCTTCCCTGCTTGTGTGAAGTCCTGTGGAGTCTGGAGGGCAAAGAGCTCACTGTGGGCCCAAAGATACTAGGCTCAGAGAGCCTGGGAGGAGATTCAGGGTTGGGCCTGGAGACAGGCTCTGCAAGGAGGAGCCCTGGGCAGCTCTCAGAGTCTTACACGACCCTCCTAGTTCAGATTCCAAACTCAGTTCAGGAAGATCCCTGGACACTGGAGCCTGAGAGGCAGATGCTCAGGATGGAAATGCACTGGGCTCCCCCTCCTTATGCAGAGCAAGAGGAGGGGCTGGGGAGGTTGGCCAGGCCTGAGCTCCCATGCCAAGGGCTGTTGTACCTCAAGCCAGGTGAGTGCTGGGGGCTTGGGGTCACCAGAGCAAGGATCCCTCCAGTCTGTGCTGCCTTCTTGGAATTCCTCAGTAGGATGTCAAGGGCCTACGGCAACTTCTCCATGAGGTCCTGGCTCAGGTCAGGAGAAATGACAGTCATCCATTGCTTCTGTGGAAGCCAAGGAATGAGGAAGTTCATACACCTGGTGGCAGAAGCTTATTCAAAATCATTTTAAGATAGATTAATTTCCAGTGCCTTCCTAGACACTCTAAGGTAATCCAGTGTCCTCCCATGGCCAACAATACTCAGGAGCATCTGGGGATCGCTGCCTCTTCTGCCTCATCTTCTGTTTCTGCCCATTGTTTGCTGGGCCCACCCTCAAAGGCCCTCTCTTACCCTCTCCAAACAGATCAGCTCCTTCCCACCTGAAGACCTTCCAGGATTCTCTTCCCTCTGCCTGAAGTGCTGTCTGTCCTGACTTCCCAGGGTCAAGGCCATGTGCTTTAGATGTCAGCTGCAGTGTTGTGCCACACCCTTGCACTCAGCTCCCCCTCTGCTCCGGGCTCCCTCTCTGCACCCTGCTTGTCCTTCTGATCACTGTGAATTTTGTGACTACTTTTCTTATCTTGTTGCTCTTCTTTGTGCTCTGGGTCCAAGTTCCTTGAAAGTGGAGACGTCAAGTTTTTTGTTCACTGGTGTATCCTGGTGTCTAGCATGGTGCCGGGCCCACAGTAGTGCCCATGCGAAGTGAACAAGTGAAGGAACCATGTTTGGAAGGTCTGCTTTTCCTAGAGGTCAAGGAGCTGAAGAGAACTTGCTAGAAGGGGAAATAAGGTAGGCCAAATATGTAAATAAGTATAAAAAGACCCCAGATGAAATGGGGAATTTAACTCAATTGCATAAAATATTTCTTAATATTTATGAAGGGTCTATGCTGTGCCCACCATGTGGCAGGGAAGGACAATTGATTCAACAGCGAGGCTTTCTCTTCGGCCAGGGCACTCCTATAGAGGGCTAAATATTTTGAATGTTGGCCCTGATACCCATCCCATTGTGTAATTAAACAAGACAAAGTCCTTGATCTGTAGTCAAATGAAGAGCAATCACTACATACATAAATTACCATTTATCAGGAAAGTGGTGATAAGGCATACTGGAAAGGGTCAAAGTGTGGCAGAAGACTTGGGGAGGGCAGGTGAATTTGGAGGCTCCTGGGTGGGGAGGGTTATCCCAGGTGGACTTTGGCAGAGCACAGAGCTGGATCGGGTGGGGGCAGGGGTGGAAGTGGAAGCGCAGTCAGTGGGCATGTTTGAAGTGGCAGAGTCCAGAGTGGTTCGAGTGTGGGTGCGGATCAATCTAGGATTTGGGAGCTAAACTTAGACTCACTTTCTCCTGGTTTGCCAAGTCTTTTCAGCCACGTGTCAGGGAACACAGAGGGGTTGGAGCAGGTGATGGGTGTGCTCCAGGCTGCCCTCGGAAGGGGCCTTTGGAGGATGGGTTAGCAGCAGGAGAGGCCAGACCAGCCAAACAGTCAAGGAAGGGAGAAGAGGGCCAATTCAGGGGACAGGCACAGACGGATGGGGGAGACTGATCTTAGTGGCCGGTCACAGGAAAGAACATGGGGCAAAGGTAGTCCCATAGTCAGTTTGGTGAGGAGGTGAGGCTGAGGGGCCCGTTTAGGACATGCTGGGTTTGCAGCAGCACCTGCAGAACATGCCAGAAGGAGATGTCCAAGCGCTTGGGCCCAAAGCTCAAGGAAGCATAGACAGCTACTCCCAGAGTGAGCTTTTGCAGCTGCCTTCGTCTCTGGCTTCTTGGTCATTACATGACCTGGAGCTCAGCTCTGTGCCTTCCTCCAGCCCAGGCAAACAGGGCCTCGCTCTCCGGCCCCTTTCCCCTCGTCAGTTGCATTTGTCTAATCACCTCGTGGCTTACAGCCAGCACAGTCAGCCAAATGTCCCACAGGAGGATGGAACCCGTGGCCCAAACCCATCGCCTTGGTAACTTCATGGGCCATCTCAGGCTCATGTTGCGCCTGGGGCTGTGTATACTCCTAGACCTTTTCTGATCCACTTTCTTCACATCTTACCTTCTGGAGATTAATGCTGGTCCTCAGCCCAGCAAGAACAGGCAGCTTATGCCGGGTCTGCGCCGCGCCATGCCAAGTGGAATACAAACAGAGAGAAGTCCATGGGCACTGACCCCAACCAGAGGGCCTCTATCGTCAGGGAGAGGGCGTGGGGGAGCTTTCACAGGAACGTGGCTGCTTGAAATAAGAAACCTTTCTAGGAAGAGCAAACCATCATTTCCAGAGAAACAGATTTCCTCCATTGGTGGAAATAGGCTGCCCCTTACTTAGGCGGTTACTTCTCCCAAGCGAATCCTCAGCCCCACCCATGTGCTTTCCTCTCCTATCTCCAAACATTCCTAACTATGCCCCTGTGGCCATCACTATGAGTTTTCGTGTCACCCCAAAGCTGAGTTTGTCAAAGGATGAGTCACAGACTGCTGTGAGATGTTCCCCCAACCCTGGAGAGTGACCTCCTTTGGGTCAGGGACCATGTCTATTCTTCTGTGTATCCTCGGAGCCATGCTCATTGCCTGGCCAATAGTATACACACACCACACGTGAGAAATATCTGAGTGTCAGGAGCCCCAGGGAGATAACATTGAATTCCTTTCTTACGCCCACCCTGGTGAATCCCACCTGTCTTTTGAGGGAGCAGTCCAGTTCTCCAGGACCCCAGGAGTCAGAATTGAGACCAGCAAGTAGAAGCTTTGAGAAATCAGACTGTGACATGATGTCTGGCAGAACATTCAACACTCTCCAAAGATAAACAGAAAGGTAGGAAGCTTCCTGACACAAGATATATTCAAGCAGAGACTGGTGGGACACTATTTCTATAAAGATTATTTACTGCTACCAAACCCTGGATAAATAGGAGTGTGGACCTTGGATTATAACTGAGATGTTTCTGGAGGCATCATTGCCTTGTCCTGCTTTGTTGCCTCTGACACATCATCTTTCAGGACCTCTTTTGCCTCAGCTGTAAACAGGAGACATGTGGGGAGGCTTCCAAAGGACAGGAACCAATCATTCCACTGAGGCTGTCTTTGCAAAAAATAAACTCCTGGTAGTAAAGGGTCTTTGCACCAGTGTCTACTGCAGCAGGGTTTATATAAGTTGAAAACCAGTGACTGAAAACCTCAGTATAGCAATAGGAGAATTGTTCAATCACTTATGCTATATCCTTACTATATCTTAAGAGCCTAATATTAAAAAGATTATGTTAGAGATTTGTATATGGGAATTTGATCTTGGTCTATATTTTTAAGCAATTACTGTGGCATACAGCACAATGACATTTTACATGCATGCACACATAGATCTGTGCATGCATGTAAATGGTCCTCTAAGACCATTTTCAGGATGGGTGAAAACACACACACACACACACACACACACACACACACACACACACGACTCCTTGATTGGCAAGGGGCTGGACTCCCCACCAGGTTATTGGGATGAGACCAGGAGGCGAGCGGAGACATGTAGAAAGATGTGATTGTTAGTACTGGTCACATCCACAAGTCGGACTAGGAGGGTTGGAGAGGTTATTGGTTATAATTAGACCCAGGTCCCAGGTCCATGAGACAGAAAACTCACAAAAGCAGTGGCTTAAGTAAGTAGGAGATTTTGTTTCCTTTCACAAAGGGAAAGAACTAGTGAGTCTCAATAGTCATCAGCCCTCTCTGTCTCTCTTTCTGCTTCACTGTCCTTGACTAGCAGCTTCTAACCTCCAGGTCACCTGCGGTCAAGGATGGCGGCTGGTGTCCTGGCAACATGTCCAGCGTCCAGGCAGGAACAGGGAAGACGTGATCATGCCTCTTTTAGGGAGCTGTCTCAGAAGCCCCACCAACCTTACTTAATTGCAAAGGAGGCTGGAAAATGTAGTTTTTTAGCTGGCTACACTAATCACATTGTATTATATTGCCTCCTATTATATTTTAATCTATTGAGAAGCCCCAATAACAAGGGCTTTATTACTAAGGAAGAAATGGAGAATGAATCCTGGGTGACCAAGGAATGATCCTTGCCACAAGAAGGTTATTAACTTTTATTTTGAAATAGATTTTCATATTATCCGGCTAACTCCAATAGGAATGCATTGCTTACGCTTTGAAGAATCCAGTTAGGAAAGGTGTTTACAAGAGAAGAAAGGAACTCACTTTTCCTGGCACACAGCATGAGCAACCAGACATTTCATGTTATCTCATTTCACCCTCACATTAACCCTGCGGGGAAACTTGGCTACCCCTTCCCTTCGCAAGAAGAGGGGTCCAAGATGCAGAGGAATGACACAAATGTCCAAAGGCATCATTGTCACCAAGGGGCAGAGCCAGGACGGGGGTCCAGGTGTGTGTGATTATGAATTCTATGCTGCAACCTCTAAGACCATTTTCAGGATGGGCGAAAACACACACACACACACACACACACACACACACACACACACACGACTCCTTGATTGGCAAGGGGCTGGACTCCCCACCAGGTTATTGGGATGAGACCAGGAGGCGAGCACAGCTTCTCCCTTAACTCCTTGATCTCCGATGGACGCATCCAACGGGGAGGCTCACCACCCAAAGCTGTTTTCCCTCTGGAACCTGTTCATTTCCCAACAACATGAATCTTTTCTTTTCTGTTCCTTTTGTTAATTTTCACACCAACAAAGACAAGAAGGTAAAAAATAAAGGACATATTTTCTTTTTTCCCCATTTCCTCACTTCAGTCGAATTTCATAAGGGTGAGGACAGGATCAGAGCCTTCCATAAACACCGGCTCCCCTCCGATTTTCATCAGCGTGAATTTATGAGGGAGCCGTGGAGGGGAACCTACGGGATGATATTATTCCAGCCAAGAGGCTGCCAGCGGCCCGCTGAGTGGGAAAACACGAGCGCCGTGGGTATTTTCCTTGGAGCCCCTTCGATTCCAGACAGGATCGAAACCAACCCGGGAGGCCCTGCGCTCCCCGGCACCTCGCCGAGGGGGCTTCACTCGCAGTCTCTCTGTCTCACCACGACACGCTTTCGTCCCTAAACGCATGCGTCCCTTGGAAAAATAGGACCTTTCTTCCATGGAGAGCCCTCACCGTGTTGGGTCCTGTTTGTCCTTTTGTTAAGGGCCTCGTCCTGCGCTCAGGAAGCCAGGGAACGAGCAGGGCTTCCTGTCCCCGAGGGCCCGTGGAGTATTGGCACATGGGGGTGTTTCTGCACTTGCTCGGGGCGTGGAAAGGAGCCGGCCTGACCCGCGCTGGACTCCTCTCCAGCTGCGGGAACTCGGCCAGTGGCTTAATCGCCCTGGCTGGGTTCATCATCTGAGAAGTGGAGGGAGTGAAGCTGTGTCTTCCCTTTACCTGCTGCTCTGGACTCTAAGTCCTTCAAGGGTGGGAGAAGGTATCTCGCTCATCTCTGGGCCAATACAAAGTTGCTGTGAAAATCAGGGGAAAAAAATTGAACAAGAGTGTTCTCCTATTTGTGCCAAGAAAGACTACACCCTTAGCGTGGCTCAGAGGCAGCAGGGTAAGAATGTGTTACCGTAAGACTGAAGCCTAAAAGCCCAGAGTTCAAATTCCACCTCCACCACCTACCTGTTGTGTGACCTTCAGCAAATAATCTGACCTCTCTGTGCCATAGTTTTCTCACCTATAAGTGGAAATAATGAGTGATGATTTCATCTCTGAGTTGATTTGTGAAAGGTACTTAGAACAGTCCTAATAATACAAACTCAGCAAACACCGACAGTCATCTGTTACTATTATTCATGAAGCAGCTCAGGGAAGGTTAGGGCTCCTCCCACACCGCATTCCCTCCAGGGAATTGTCACTTCCAGAAGAAATGGCTGCTTCTGTGACCAGAGCTTGGAGGGGCAGGGTGACCACTCCCGCTGCCCCTGACAGGGCATGCTGGGTCCCCCACCCCTAGTGGAACCCAGGAGGTACAATTCGAATGAGCCAATGGTTGCTGGAAAACAACTCATCTGAAACCAGTGAGTTGTGCCAGGATCCAGCCTTCACCTCCCAGCCGTGCTCGTGGTGCAACCTTAAGCTCAGACAAAACGTCAATTAAGTGAGGTAAACACCGTTTTCTCCGCAGGAAGGATGTTATTGGACGGGATCTGAGGTCCCTCCAGGCTAACTCGGGACACTTGAACTTGGCGGTTTACTAAGCACCCCGTAGTGCTGGGTGATGTGTGGCTTTCTCTTGAGCAAATCTGAGTCACAGAGCCCCTCCTGAATACCGAGCCCTACATCAGCTTCTTCACATATTTCCTTCTCTCCACGGCCTGGGTTGAATGTCCTAGTCAGTCCTGTGAGCGGGTAGTTAGTGAGCACACCTGGCCCTGATGGAGCACTGTGGTTAAGCTGGAAGGTTCTGAGATCAGTCTGTTGGGTGTGAGTTGTGGGTCCACGCCTAACTAACTCAGTGCCTGGGGCAGCCTCAGCTTTGCCCTCTGTAAAGTGGAGATAATAGCTGTGTCTGTGGGTATAAAATAAGTACATCCACACTCCATGCTTGACACACATCGTGTATCAATGATGCCACCAAATACCAGCTCTCAGAGGACAGTGCCTGGATGGCCCAGGCCCTGGGGATAGAGAGGTGACAGGCACGGTCCCCAGCTCCGGGAAGATGGTCTGGGGAAAGGTGGTGATGAGCCTGCCTCCTTTCCCAGCAAGGCTCAGGACTTGCCCAGGAACACGGATGACACCACATGGAGGTCCCAGGACCACCCTCTGTGTGCTTCATGCTGACTAGTCTGGTCCCCTCATCACACATAGTCTCCAACCTCTCTGCTCCCCTCCCCCACTCCAGGTCTGCAGGTATTTGCAGAATCCCCTCGCCTGGTTGAAGATGTGCTCTCCGCACCATCTCTGAGTCTGGGTGAGCCCGCGGGGCGTGGTCAAGGACAGGAGCCAGGGCCTTGGAGGGCCAGCTTTTATCTGGAGGCCTCCTGTCTTGCACACCCCAGTGAGTGGGAGCCAATAGGCCCATGGCTGTGGGAGGGGGAGAACTAGGCGCTGGGGAGGCACCATGGGTGGGAGGCACCATGGGGAGGAGTCAGGGAGGCTGGCCCTGGGCGAAGGCCTGAGAAGGGGACTCCAGAGACCTGTAGGGGACAGTTTCTAGAGTGTGCTGCAGCCTGGGCCATATCAACCTCCCATGCTCACCTGCAGAATGATCTGTGGCGCCTGAGCTACTCGGGGTCGGGATGCTTGGTGTGTGAGTTTGGGAAGGGAAATCTAGAAAGGAGGGGGCAGGCGCTGCCATCAGGGCTACTGCAAACTCCAGAATCCATAAGCCAGCAGCATATCAGCCCTCCCTCTGAAACACCCTTGGGCCCAGCCCTCCTTCGCCCTCCGGTCTGCAAACCTGGCCTCTAGAACTGGCCTCCACCCCCACCTCCTTGCCCTGCCTCTGCCCAGCCGGACTCTAGTGGGGTGAATTTGCAAAGAAAAGCTGAGACCCGGGCGAGCTCTCAGCTCGAGTAGTGTGCTGATTGGGTGGGTGACCAGTTGCTCTGTGCTCCTCAGTGGCCCCACCTGCAGAATGGGAATAGCAGTAGCATCTCCCTGAGACATCCCGTGGATGAAGACACAGGAACAGCTGGGACCTATTGGCCAAGCGGAGGCCGAGTACTTGCTCAGAGGAAATCCCTTCACCCTGACCATGCACTCTGGGGTGGGCAGCGAATGCGTCGCCTCCGCTTTATTGCAGAGGGAAGCAATCCCAGAGAGCTTGGGAGTGTGCCCGGGTCTGTGGAATGATGCTGAGTAAAAGGATGGGGAGCTGGGAGCTCAACCAGCTGTGCAGATGCTGAGTCTGGGCCCTGACCCCAGGCTGGGGTTCAAGTTCAGCCGCTGCGGCTGCAAAGGCACTAAGCTCCCTGTGTCTCTCGCTCCTCCTCTGGTAAACAAAGCTGAGCCTTGGAGAGTTTTAAGCAGGGTGGCGACAGAATCTGTCAAGAGTGGCTAACTGTGTCCTACTGATGGGGCTGGCAGAGAACTCATGCCAACCCCAACATGGCACCGGGCCTGGGTGCCAGTCCTCAGCAGGTGAACAGGTTTTGTCTTCCTTGGCATTTTGTGAAGGGGAAAGACCACCTTCCCTTTGGAGCCCCAGATGCCCCCAGCCTGGGAGAGAGGAGCAGAGCTCCGGAAATTCTGGAAGCCCAGGCTCTCGGAGGAGCCTGCCCCAGGCTGAGCCCTGTGGGAGGAAAAGCAGAACAGAAACAGCCGGGGAAGCAAACACACAAACAACCCCACAAACAAGGGACGTGTTTGTTACAGAGAGAAAGGGCTCATTCAGCTTTGGGCCCTGGGCGCCCCACACTTCCTCCAGGCCTGGGGCTCAGGCTGCTCTCAACGTGGCCCCGGGCATGGCTCCCCCAAAGCCACCTGTGACCCCCGCTGCAGCCTGGGCCCTGGGGCCGAGTCCTGACACACCCGAGTCAGTCCGGGTGGGGCGGCTGCACGTTCCCCAAACGCTCACTGCGGGCTCCGCCCCACGGCCGGGTGGCAGCTCCTTTTCACTTCCCCTTCCTTCTGCTCTTCTCTTGGTCTCCTCTTTTCTCTTCCTTCACCTCGGAAGGAAGGATGGGGAGCTGGGAGCGCAACCAGCTGTGCAGATGCTGAGTCTGGGCCCTGAGCCCCGGCTGGGGTTCAAGTTCAGCCGCTGCAGCCGCAAAGGCACTAAGCAGCGGAAGCGATGGCTGAAACAGAGAGAATTATTCCAACCATCTTGGGGTGGGGGAAGGTAAAGCATGATTTATTGAGCACCTACTTTGTGCCGGGAGCTAGGCTCAGCCTTTTCATCTACGACTCCTGGGCAGAGAAGGAACCGAAGCTCAGAGTAGTGAAGTGGCTGATCTGACTGAGGCTTCATTTTCAGTCCGGCACACAACCCACCCACGAGATGGTGTGATGGTGGAACTAGGGTAGAAAGAAGGAACGGCTACCATGAATGAGGACCCAGCCAGCACATAGTAGGTGTTCAATAAATGCATGTTGCATACCATCTCTGAGTCCCTATGGTATGTGCGGAAGACGTGTTTAAGGGAAGGAAAGAAAGAATGGCTACTCTAACTGATTCTTTTATTTCATTCAACAAATATTTACTGAGCACCTACTATGTGCTATAAACTGTGTAGAGACCAGAACATAGCAGTCACAGAGACACAAAATGCCCCTGCCCTCGTGCAATTTATGTTCTAGTATAATGTTAGGGAGAGATAGCCCTTTCATGCACTTATCCAACACAAATGTGTTAGGTGCCTCTCGTGTGCCAGGTTCTGTTCTCTGCCCAGTGTGTTTCCCAATTCTGTCAGGAAAGCAAGCCACAGGGCTTTGCACCACGCTGTGCCTTCGAGGGGACTTGAGAAAAGGTGACTTTTCCTCTGACGCCTGCCAGAAAATTATCCTAATTAATACATAAATCAGCAATAACAACAATGTGAATGGGCTGCTCAGAAGCTACTAAAGACACCCTCCAACCGTAAGGAAGTCCCTATTAACAAAAGTTAGAACTAACGTTTACTAAGGGCTCACTCCCATTCCAGAAACTGTATTATATGTTCCTGGTGCCGCTCAGGCCTCCTAGTACCCCAGGAGATGTGGCTGAACTTTGTGCCCCTCCAGATTCATGTGTTGACATCCTAACCCCCAAGACAGAATGTGACTGTATTTGGAAATAGGGTCTTTAAAGAAGTGCTTAAGTTAAAACAAGGTCATTAGGTTGGCCCTAATCTGACATGACTGGTGTCCTTGTAAGAAGAGGAGATTAGGGCACAAACAAGTACAGAGGAAAGACCAAGGAGAGGCAGGAAGAAGATGGCCAGCTACAAGCCTGAGAGGCCTCAGAAGAAACCACCCCTGCTGACGCCTTGATCTTGGACTTCTAGCCTCCAGAATCGTGAGAAAATCCACTTCTGTTGTTTAAGCCTCCCAGTCTGTGGTACTTTGTTATGGCAGCCTTCACAGGCTAATGCAGGTAGACACTATTTTCCCAAAACACAAACTGATTCTCAGAGAGGTGATGTCACTTGTCCCGGGTCACGTCACTGAGAATAAGTGGGTGAGGCTGGGCCCTCAGATCTGCCCGCATCCGCTCCTGTGCACTTAGCCACACAGCGCTGGACAGGTTTTTCTTTTCTCATGCTTTTCAGGCCTGTTTCAGAAATGTGTTTTTTAACTACGGCTCTGCAGGGTAAGCCTGTGTGGGGAGGGAGCTGGCACTGAGCCCGCCTACACACCCACAGACCCTGACCCTGGGAAGACCCTGCAGGGCCCTGGGAAGTGGGCTGTCTGCTGGTCACGCCTCTGCCCCCGTGGCAGGGACAAGCTAAAGGAATTCTCCACGCATTCTGTTTTATTTTCTAAATAGCCCTCATCTTCAGAGGCAGTGACCTTTGGAGAAAGAAAGAAAAATGCAAAATATTCTAAAGACAGTGAGTAATCTAAAAAGACAACTCTAGACCAGGGAGCTACAGGCTTTTTCTTAAAGAGACAGATGATAAATATCTTAGACACGGAGGGCCAGACAGTCTCCAGGGCAACTCTGCCATAGATAATATGTAAATGAGTGAGCGTGGCTGTGCTCCAATAAAACTTTATTTATAGATACAAAATTTGCATTTGACATCGTTTTTACTGTCACAAAACTATTATTCTTGTGATTTTTTTTGGTACCACTTAAAAATGTAGAAATAAATCATTCTTAGTTTGCAGACCCTATGGGAACAGGTCTGGGGCCAGATTTGGGTGTAGTTTGCCAGATGCTCGGTAGGTGATTGTATTGAACATTTTTGGGAAATAATATAAGGCCCTTGGAGCTGGGAGGGCCTGGTGGTCAAGGCTGTCCTACCTTGGCCTACAGATGGGGACACTGAAGCTCAGAGCTTGAAGTGACCAGGAGCTCTTGGGACCCTGCTCCATCTCTGGTCTCCTGGTCTAAGCCCCTTCTCCCACCCTGAGGGCACAGAACCCACCACCGGAGTGATGGGATCTCTTTGCAGAGTAATCTCCAGACCTAGGGGCACACCGCCCCACCTCCTGATGGAAGTCCCAGGACCACCTGCTCAGGCTCAAGTGCTGTGAGTGAGAGTCGGCGGCACACAGTGAGCGCTGTGCATGGGGCTGTGATGACAGCAGGCTCAGTCGGTGAGCCCTCAGCCCATGCCGAGTGCCACACAAAACGCTTGCTGAGCAGCATGGCAGTACCCCTTCGAATCCTCACAGCCCCGTGAGGTTAGCTCTGTTACTGGGTTCGCTTCTCAGATGAGGCGATCAAAACTCAAAGAGGTTGAGTCACTTCACCCAAGACACACAGCTAATAAATGGCAACCCCAGGCCCCAAGCCCAGGCCCTACTGGCTTCATAGCTGGGTGGACAGTCAGTGGTGACATGACCAGCCCCCCACCTCACCCCGTTGGCCCCCAGGCCAGATGTTGGGCTTGGTAATCAGTCTCCCTGACCATGGGGTGGGTATAGTTAGCACATTTTTGGTGCATTCACAGGGACATTTCTCAAAGAAGGCAGAGCACAGAGAACCAGGTCAGTGAGACACCCCTGGAGGCAAAAGAAGGTCCTGTCTTTCTATCACCAGAAACTCACCACCTTCCCTCTCTGTTCTGTTCAGACCAGTTTATAATCAGTCCTGAAAAACAGCCACATGGTAAAAGACATGCTACCCAGGGATGCCTGTTGCTGTGTGTGTCTGAAGCAATAGTATGAAATCAGCCCAGATGTCAAAATAAGAGCTGAGTTTAATAACTGATGGTCTATCCAAATGGCAGAACACTGCATGGCCGTGAAAATGAGACTGAAGAATATTGATAGTTATTGCCCTGGGGAGGCGGCTACAGCATATTAAGAGATAAAACTGATTATACAATCAGGTTCTGGTAAAAATCTCATTTAAATGAAAAACGCATGTATGTGGGATATACATGCATAGAAAATGTCTGGAATTTAATACACCAAAATTTTAGCACTGTTACTTTGGGTTCATTCATTCACTCAACTAACATTTATTCAGTATCTGCTCTGTGCCAGGAATCATACTAAGTGCTAGGAACACAGTAGGAAATACAAGAGAAAATTCCTGGGAAATTGGGTGGATTTTTTTTATTTTTAAATGGACTTTATTTTTTAGAGCAGCTTTAAGTTCACAGCAAAACTGAGCAGAAGGAACAGAGGTTTTCTATGTAACCCCTGGCCCCACATGCACAGCATTTCCCACTATTAACATCCCCTTAAGAGTGGTACATTACATCATTATCACCCGGAGTGGTTTACATTAGGGCTCACTCTTGGTGTGTGATGCCATGTAGCCACATTATGCATCACACTGAATAGTTTCACTGCCTTAAAAATCCTCTGTGTTCGCCTAGTCAGCCCTCCCTCCCCCTCAGTCCCTGGCAACCACTGATCTTCTCACTGTCTCCATAGTTTTGCCTTTTCTAGAATGTCATAGAGTTGGAATCGGACAGTATGTTAACATTTCCAGATTGATTTCTTCCACTTAGTGGTAATATGCCTTTAAGGTTCCTGCCTGTCTTTCCATGGCTGATCACTCATTTCTTCTCAGCGCTGACTCACATTCCAGTGTCTGGATGGACCACACTGTATCCATTCACTTATTGAAGAAATTATTTCAACGTGCTAGCAATATAAAACACATTGAGATAGTTTATATTGTTTTTTATACTAGCTCTTTGAAATCTGGTGTATATTTCATACTGCCAGTGTGTCTCAATTCAGATGCTAAATTTTCATCTGAAAGCCTTGGATCTGTATTTAGATATTATAACATTTGCAGTTGAAAAAGTAGCTTCACATACCCAACTTGTTTCAAACACTCTTAAAAGTTTTCTAATATCTGGATTGAGTATCAGTTTTTAAATTTTTATTTTAATTAATTAAAATGAAAACAAATTTATAACTCAGTTCCTCAGTTGCACTGGTCATACATCCAGTGCTCAAAAGCCACTTGTGACCAGTGGCTGTCACTTTGACAATAGGGTTCCAACACTTCATTCATTCACCACACATTCCTTGGGCATGTCTCTATAAGCCACAGTACCCACCCTGAGAAGGAGCAGAGAAAAAGGCACGGTTCTCTTGTAAGACAGCATCATGGTGTCCCTTCTCTCCCCCACAAGTCACTTCTCTTCCCTGTGCCTCAGTCTTCCTTTCTGTAAAATGGGCAAAAGGGGGTAAGTCTGTCTATAATCCCCAGAGGGCCCACACAGCCCCATTTGGTGTGACTGCCTCAGGGGAAAGCACATGATCTTGGGGTCAGGCTGAGCTGGGTCTGAATCTCAGCTCCTCAAACAAGTTATGGCCCCTCTCTGATCCTCAGTTTCCCCACCGAGCCTGGCAGGATTGTAGGAGGTAGCTTTTGTGGAGCCTTGAGCTCTGCAAACCACCAGCCCTGAATTAATGCTCTGGGACTGAGGGTGGTTGACTGGAGGACAGGTCCCCACTAAGCAAGTATAGAGGAACAAGGGGGAGCAGCAAGGACAGAACAAAGTCCAGGGGGCACACTTCAGGCCCCAGGGAGGGGTCACCCCACCCTCTTTGCCTCCCCACTTCCCACCTGCCCCTCTGCCTGGCCCCGCCTCTGGCAGGCAGGAGGCTTTGTTCACATGCCGCTGACTCACCCTCCGCCTGAGGGTTCCTAGGAGGGGTGTGAGGCTCCGCACGTCCTGTCCGATGGGGTGGGCGGGAGGCGGGTGGGGAGGGAGATGGCTTTCAGTACCAGGTCTCCTCTGCCTGGGAAGCCTCAATGGGAAAAAAGATGCCAGCTAAGGGCCCTCTTGGGGTTCAGGCATCCAAACCCTGTCCCAGCACCCCAGAGCTCACAGCTCTTCATGGGAAACAGACATCATTTTATCCTGAGGCACACGCCTGTGGGTGCCAGGCTCGGCCATCTAGCCCCGCAGCAACCCCCCTGGGGGTCTCTGCTCCCGGAGCTGCAGTTTGCTGTTGCCGCTATATAACTGAGGAGTGACTTCAATGGAGAAAAATGCATAGAATGTGCATCTCGTAAGGGTATGTGCAATGGTTTTACACCATGAAACCACCACCCCGATCAAGGGGGGAAAATGGGGCACACCTGTAATGCTGTCAACAATAAAAATAAAGTGTAAAAAGACAGAGAATATCTCTGCTCTGCAGGGACACCCTGGATCCGTATCCAGGTCAGCATCCAACTCTTCCACATGATGTAACCCCGATTCTGACCTTGTCCCCGATCCATCTGCCTTCTCTTGAACTTCCTATAAGAGGAATCACACAGTGAGAAGAGCAGATGTCCTGGACTTCATTCATTCACTCATTCATTCGTTCATTCCTGAGCCATAGCCATGCTGCTCACAGAGAGGGCTCCCACCTGTGCCCTGAGCTCTGCCCCCATAGTCTAATTTAACCCTCATGGGTCTCTGTGACTGGAGGAAATCGAAACTCAGACAAGCCTAGTAACTTGCTCAGTGTCACACAGCCAGTTGGTGCCAGAGCCAGCTCCAGAGCCTGGTGTGGCCCAGCCTTAATGCAGGGCCCCCCACTGCCGTGCGGATGCAAAACGGGTTCTAGGGAAAGTGGCTTCACAGGGCGATCGATCAGAAATTCCTAGCTGAGCAGGTCATGGTGGGTAGTCATGCCCCAGCCATATAACTTCCTTAGTGAAAGTTGTATCTTTGCCCTAGGCAAGCCCTGTCCATTGTTTCTGTGTGCCTAGGTTAACACAACTTTGAAATAAGCAGAAGGCCCTTGGGAGAGCACATTGTACCTTCAACCATCCAGTAACCCAGTCCCTGCCTTGCTTCCTCCCACCCTCATGTAACCTTCCTTAGTTCCCTCCTTCATCTCAAATGCATAAAAGAAGCTGCAAAACTGTCATTCTCAGGAGCATTTGAGATCTTGCTTCCCAGCAATGTCGTCAGTTTGGCTCAAATAAAATCTTATAAATCTTATAAAAGTTCTTTACAGGTTTGGATGTTTTCACATCGACAGCAGCATGGACCCAGCCACCTGGCAAGGTCTGGGGTCTCCACCAAGGAAGCCAGCAGGCTCTGACCTCCAGAAAGTGTTCCACAAAGCACACCTATGGTGGCCACGTGGGCACCTGGAAACCAGGCCCTGGGCCAGGGCTGAGCAGAAGAAAGGGCTGCCCAGGGAGGAGCACTTGAACCAGGGTAGACCCTGCTTTCTCCAGGAATCTCTCTTGTTCTGGGCTCCCACCCTTCTCCCTTTCTCCCACACCCTCCCTCCTTCCCTCTCCCTCCTTCTCTCTCTCCCTCTTTCTCTCCCCTCCCCTCCTTTTTCTTTCATCTCCTCCTCTCCCCTCCCCCTCCCCATAGCTGCTACAGTCTCCTGCCCCGCTCCCTCCTGCCTGTGCCCACAACCTGTGATTTTAAAACCACCAGGGCCCTCAACCTAGTTGTTACTGGGCAAAGTACTGGCTAGCAAACAGCCAAATGGTTTTGCAAACATTTCCCAACGTGCACAGCCAGGTGGGGAGCTGAAGCAGAAACCAAGATGACTATAATCGGGGGCAGGGAGTGATCAGGGCCTCGGAGAGAACAGACCTACTTCTTAAGTCAGGGTCCTGGCCCTTGGGTGTCTCCAGTTTGCTGGGAAAGACACAAACAGGTAGTTACAGCGGTTGACATAAGGGTTGTCATGGAGACTGTGCCAGGATAATGTGTGGCCAGGAGAGGCCCAAAACTTTGCTCAGAGCCCACGGGAAGTTTCTAGGA
The DNA here is from genome assembly GCF_964146895.1 of Miniopterus schreibersii. Classification (NCBI taxonomy): domain Eukaryota; kingdom Metazoa; phylum Chordata; class Mammalia; order Chiroptera; family Miniopteridae; genus Miniopterus; species Miniopterus schreibersii. The sequence goes on along the minus strand of NC_138117.1, from coordinate 38,895,984 downwards.
GGGGCCCTGTGAGCTGGGCTACAGAAAATGCTGGAGCTGGAAGAGCTGGAAGTGGGGTGCTGGTGGTCCAGGCTCAGGAGAGGTGGGCAGAGGGCAGCAGCGGGGGTGCACTGGCTTGATCCAGAAACAGCCGGAACCCAGGTCTGTGGAGTCAGGAAGCCTGGGCTCTGCATTTTCACTGCCCCGGACTTTCTGGGTGACCTGGGTGACCAGGCAAGTGATTTTGCCTGCCTGTGTCTGGGAAATGGGATGAATGTTACCTATGCTCGAGGCTACAGCCAGAGTCCCACTGCTCTCATGGGCTGCATTTCTGCTGGGACTCCCTGTCTCCCCCTGCAGGAGGAGGCCCCCGTGCCAGTGTCTCCAAGGCTATAGATTACCCTCAGGGACACACCAGGTCCTCGGGACTCCCTGAGTCCTCACACCTCCTCAGGCCTTAAAGAATGGCGACAGCTACCGAGCACTTACAGTCACTGGATGCCCACATGCCTCACCTCTGACCCTCACAGCTACTCTGCTAATCAAGGTTAGCATCTTCACTTTATAGACAAGGAAACCGAGGCACAGAGACAAGCTATGTGCCCGGAGTTGCGCAGTGAGGTTAGACCCAGACCCATGCCTGGGCACAGGGCACTAGGTAAATCTTTGGGGACTGAGTGGCCGTGCACAAATGAGGAGTGGCATACACAGAATTTAAGCACTAGACCCTATGGGTGCAGGGACAGGAGACCGGTCCCGACTATTTCCTGACAACGTTTCTACTGCTGATCCTTGATCACCTTCAGTAAAGGGAAACTCAGTCAGGAAACTGAGTTCTGGGCCTGGTGGCGGGATCGCAGGGACCATGAGGAAAGTCCCTCTCCACTTTAGCATTCGCACTCGGTCTCCCCCTGAGATATTGTGGGGTAGCTCACTCTATTAGCAGCCTCTGCTCCACTGGGATCTGGGCAGTCGTGAGCAAACATTTTATTGTCGGCAAGGTACCTATGGCCAAGATAAGCAGGGCAGGAGTCTGGCCCTACCCTGGAAAGTGGGTCACTGGAAGAAGGGGCAAGTTCCTTCTGTTTTGTTTTGAATTAGGGTGGAGAAGGGAAGGGAGGGGGCACAGTGTGGAGAGGTAGGAACAGGGCACTGTGTGAGCAGGACAGCAGCCCAGAGCAGCTCTCTGATGGGTGCTTGGGTGGTCAGGGGGTGGGTGGAAGGCTAGGGGCTGGGAGATCAAGGGACGTGGACCTTGTCTCTACCTGGTGTGGAAACTTCCAGAAGCTCCCTGCCCCGCCCCCCCCACAGGACAGACCAGACGTCCCACACCTCTCCTCCCTCCTGGCCCTTCTTCCTCGCTCTCCACTCTCTGGCAGAAGGACAATGCGGGACCCCAGCCCTCTCTCACATGCACAGCACGATGTTTTATGTTCTTCCTCAAGCTGTTGGGCTCCCTGGGACATGTTGCCCCATCTGGCCCCAGAAAGTCCTCCTCATTCTGCCACCTCCTCCAGGAAGGACCCAGGGCCTCCTCTGAGTCTCCCCACCACCTTGTGCTGCCTTCAAGTGCAGTGAGGTGTGTGTGTCTCCCACCCAGACTGGACTCCTCTTCCCCGGGACTGGGACTGGTCCTCTCTGAATCCCCGGTCCCCAAGGCTGGTGCTCAGGGAACCACCACCACACTGCACCCTGGACACAGGGCAGGGCAGCCCCAGGGCTCCCCAGGCAGAGCCTCTGCCTCCGCCTTGAGGACAGACCCACGCATCCCAGGAACTACGGACTCCCCTGGGCCTGCCTTAAATGTCCATGCTGCGTGGGAGGCAGACAGCCTAAGTGTGCCCAGAATTAGGCAGATGTGCCCCGGTTTTTTGGACATCGGCTGGGCTGTCCTTCTCCCCCCTACAGCTGGGGGAGGGGGAGAGAAACCAGCCTCCCAGCCAGGGAGGTGGCAGCTGACTCAGTGGGTGATTGGCGGCATCATGGTGGGGTCCCCTTGGACTCAACCCTTCGTCCTCTGCCCAGGGCTGCAGGGGCAGAAGGGATACTTGGGGATATCTCCTGAGCTCGTAACATTGGAGGAGTGCAGCTTCCGCAGCAGTTAAATGATGCAATTTAGTGGAAATATTTCATAAAATCAAAATCGCCCTTGAGAAGCTTTGCAGTGGCTCCATGACTTGCAGTTTGGAACAGACAGCACTGTGCAGGGACATGCATGGGTCTGCCGCCCCAGGCCAGGCTGCCAGTGCCCTGCCTGCAGTCCCAGTGGCCTCCTACACAGGGCCTCCCACCTTCACCACATCCCCCTGTGGTCTGTTTCCTGGTTTTAACACTGAACATCCCACATTCCAGGAATCCTCTCAACTCTGAGCAAACCGGGACAGCTGGTCACCCAGCACCACAGCTGCTCAGTGTGGAGACCAAGAGTCCTCCAGATCTCAGGTGAACTGATGCTAACCACATCCCGTTACCAACATGTAGACCCTCTCCAACCTCATCGCCCCCCCCTCCCTTGTCTTCACGCCCCCTGCTCCAGCCATACTGGCCTCCCTGAGGGCCCTTGAATATGCCATGTTTCTGACTCGCAGCCTTTGCACCGGCTGTTCCCTTTCCTCTGAATTACTCTCTCCCTTATGTCCACATTGCTGTCTCCTTCCCTTCCTCTGGCCTCTGCTTATATGCACCCCTGTCAGTGAGCCTGCCCTTCTATACAAGAGCATCCCTCTCTGTGGAGGGCAGTCTCTAACACGGAACTGCCACCCTCCCCTGACTCTGAGTACCTGCCCCTGCTCATATCAGCAGGTGGAGTGGTTTCCTGCCCTGTGAACCTGAGCTAGCTTTGGACTCTTTCCACCAGTAGAAAGGGGTGGAAATAGTGCAGTGCCTGTCCAGGCCTATCCTTTAAGAGCTTCCATTTCCTCCCTCTTAAAAGCCAGTTGCCATGTAAGAAGTGTGAAGGTCCCGAGGCTGCCATGTTGTGAGGAAGCCCTTGCTAACTGTGTGTGTGGAGGTGTGTGTGTGGGGACGCTTAACAAGAGATAGATGCCAGAGCAGCCCCAACTGCCACCTCAGACAAGGGGCCAGCTGTGGATCCAAGATGCCACCTTGACCAGTGGAGCCCCTACTGGCTCCACGTGGAGCAAAGAACCATCCAGCTGAGCTGAGTCCACGTTACAGAATTGTGAAGACTAATAAATCAATTTCATTTAAACCGTCACATTTGAAGGTTTGTTGTGCACTACTTAGTAACTGAAAAAACCTTCCCATGTGCACCCAGCATTCGGCCTGGGCCCAGGCTGGTCCATGATCGGGCTCGCCTGCCTCTCTGCCTTCCTTCTCTGCACCGTCTTCTCCCCTGTGCGGACCAGCAGTGTCAGCATCACTGGGAACCTGTTAGAAAAGCAAATGCGTGAGCTGCACTTGAGAAACTCTGGGGTGGCTGCAGTGATCTGGGTGTGTGCTTATTAATCTATTAATAGATTTTAGTTTTTAGAACAGTTTCATGTTCACAGCAAATTGAGCAGAAAGTACAGAGATTCCCATATACTCCGGCCCCTGCACATGAAGACCCTCCCCCATCATCAACATCCCACCAGAGTGGTACCTTTGTTACAACTGATGAACCCACATTGACATGTCATAATCACTCAAAGTGCGTAGATAACACTGGGGTTCATTCTTGGTGCTGCACATTCTATGAGTTTTGACAAACATGTAATGACATGTATCCAATTTTACAGCATCATACAAAGTAGTTTCACTGCCCTAAAAATCCCCTGTGCTTCGCCTATCCAGCCCTCTTTCCCCACAACCCCTGGCAACTATTGATCTTTTTATGATCTGTAGTTTTGCCTTTTCCAGAATGTCATATAGTTGAAACCATAGAGTACGTAGCCTTTTCAGATTGGCTTCTTTCACTAAATATGCATTTAAGTTTCCTCCATGTCTTTTTAGGGCTTAATAGCTCATTTCTTTTTAGCTCTGAATAATGTTCCATCACCTACTGAAGGACATTTTGGTTGCATAATCTGTGTTTTCACATACCCTCCAGGTGAGTCTGATGTTTACTGGCATTTGAAAAAAGTTTTTTACACCATAGCCCCACATATTTGATACTAGCCATTTTCTTTGCTGTTCCCTATGCCTACATGCCTTTTTTTCTTTTTTTCAGCTCTCCTGTCTTGCTTTTATTTGGAGGGCCCCTAAAATGCCATTTTCTCCAGAAAACATTCCACAGTCTGAAACAATAGCTTCCCGAGGATGTCTACAGGGAGTGCTTGTCCATTCTGGCTGGCTCTGCCTGCCACCCTCATCAAAATGTGAGCTCCTGCAGACAGGACCAGGTTTTCTTCAACTCCCCGGCCCAGCTGGGCTTACAGTGGTGCACAATAAATGCTGCAGGCTTGAATAATGTAATAAGGCAGCAATCTAGTAAGCTCCTTGGTACAGATGCACAGAGAAGCAAGCCACGTGGCAGAGTGACTTTTATCACATTCCCAGGAGCAACATCTTACAAACACATGTCTCTCCTGACCAAAATGCAGTTCTAAAAAAAGAACTGATAAAATTATTTCTTTCTAACTGTGAGGGGGGAAAAATGAACATGAATCAAGCATTGTCCATCTGCCAGCAGTTCTGTGCTTATCTTGTCATTCCCCAGCCCCCAGGTGGATTGTGGACAGTTCCAGGGGAAGGCAGGGCAATGCTCAGAGACTCTTAGAGGCTTGCTCTAGGTCACACAGCCAGGGCTTCCTTGGTGGCCCAGGGGCCTGGGACTGAAATGCTACTCCATTGGGCCAGTCCACATGCAGGAAAGGCCCCAGTGGGGTGAGAAACAAATGTTTTGCAGGAACAGACCCTTCCACCCTTCTTTGCTCGATCCCCAAACTGCCACCTCTTTTGGGGCCCCACATCTCAGGCAGTTCCTGCCTCTAGGAGACATTGCATGTGTCCCTTGCAGAGACAAGCAGAGATGTTCCTCATTCCACAGGCTGCTTAGCTGGTCAGGCCTGATCTGGTCAGACTCCAACTTGGTTTACAAGTGGAAGTCATAAAACAAGTGGAGAGTGCCGGGGAGCAGGCTGTCCCCTACTTGGCGGGAACACACTCCTGCAGCATTGCACACAGCCAGGGGCAGGCAGCCATGGACAAAGGACACAGACCGGGTGATGCCTGCCCCTGAGCCTGATGTCCAGGGCCTCCTGTACACACCCTATGTATGTGCGTTGTGCGGTGCATGTAAGGGGGCCAGTCTAGTGTTTAGCGTGCCTGCCAGGTCACCTGAGTTGGAAATCCAGGGACCGCCACTCACATGGGGCTCTTGCATTATTCTAAACTTCAGTTTCCTCATCTATGATGACAGTAGCAGGATCTACCTCTGGGTGGCTGTGAAGATTTGGGGACACAATGTCAACCACTAGCCCAGTGCCTGCCCTGGGGCAAACTCAGTGGATTTTCAAGATTGCCATCTATCCAGTGCTGGGTCTGAGGCAGGGTTTTCAATAGGCTGTTTCCAAATTGTCACAGCCAAACTGGGAGACTCTGACTTCCCAGGACTCAAGAGAGAACAGTGCTGGGGTGGAGCGGGAAGGTAAGCAAGGGCATGTTGTCCGAATCTGGCCATTGGTTTTTCTCTTCCAGGCAATGTCTCCAGGCTCCACCCAGACTCTCAAGCCCAGTTTATACAGAGTAGAGGCAATAAATACCCACAGGCTTTGGCGATGTCCAAGTCCTTATTTGAAATCCACATGTCATGTTTTATAGGCTGCAAAGCCTGCCCCCATCCATGTCTCTGCAGGGCTGTGACCTAGGTGACACATGAGATGGCCACGGTGGCCAGAGAGCGCAAGTACAGACCTGGGTTTGGATTCTAGCTCTGCCCCTTGGGAAAATCTCTTGCTACCTCTGAGTCCCCACTGTTTCCTTCCCTAGGAGAAGAGAAGAGGGAGAAGAAGCCATCATCTCTAAGGATCCACAAGGATGCACTTCACCTGCCAGGTTCGGAGCAGGCGGAGGAGGTGCCCCAGACGATTACCAGCTACTCCTCCGCTTGCGCTAAGGCAGGATGGTTAGTGCCTTACTAAGGATGTTGGGGTGGCAAGGGGCAGAGCTGGGAACTGGACCCCAGAGCTGCCCGCTGGTAAACCCAGCACTTCAGTGCCCCCGGCAGCCACCTGCCCTGCCTTCCGCCCACCCTGGCCTTTAGGAAGTTCCCAGGCTCCCAGGAGTGCAGAAGATGCTCACAGGCGGCTGAAATCTGGGTGGATCAAGCACTTGCAAAAAAGCGCAAGGGGGGAGCTGTGGGAGATCCCAGGAGGGGACAGTCTCACCGGAGCAAGGGCCCAAGCTTCTCGGAGGATGCACAAGGCTGGGTCTCAAAGGATCAGCGGGGCTGGAGGAGGGGTGGGCGGGGCCCCGGCATGTTGGAGCCTGACACTGCCTTGGCATTGGGGTGGCGCCGGGATGGTTTCGGGGAGGTTGGCAAGGCGGGACTTGGCTACCATTGAGGGCTTTGGCAAGGCTGCACTGGGAGGCAGAATATGTGTTCCTTTCTGGATTCTTCTGCACACCCCTCCTTCCTCATGGTCCCCAACTTCCCCCTTCTACCCTACACTGAGTCCAGTGCCCCTGAATTGGTAGAGGAACCAACATTTGTGGTGTCCCTCTTAGCTGGGTATGTGGATGGGTCTTGAATACATAGATGGAACTCTGAAACATAAGATTAGATCAGAAAAGAGAGTTGCTTAAAGTCACACAGAAGGTAGGGGACAGTCAGGATTCGAGCTCCCTCCTCTCTGGCTCCCAAATCCAGGATCTGTCCATGAAACATGTTGCCTTGAAGGCCAAGGGAGCCTTTGTGCTAAAGACCAACAGTCTCAGGAGGAATAGTCCAGCCTCCTTAATAACCACTCAGAGGGATTATTAGGGCCTGTTAGCAAACATCCATCGATTTTTTGCTCTCACTGATGCCACCCTGTACAGGAGGCACTATTATTATAATCGGCCTCTATTTCACACCAGGAAACTGACACAGAGTTTAAGGGGCATGTCCAATGGTACATGATTGACAGGACCTAAAGGCAGCCTGGACCCAGCTTACAGCCCTAACTGGAACAGTTACTGAGGTTGGTCAGGCTGTGCCCTGCACCCATGGAAGTTGAAATCCAGCTTGAATTCTGCTCTCTGGTGCTGTGCCTGCTGGCTACTCGGAGGAAGGGGCACCTTGGTGTAATTCATACACAAGGACCTCCACGCAAAGCTTGTCCTCCTGGGAACAGCAGCTGCTGACCACATCGAGGCTTTTGTTATTTGCACGATTGATTTTTTTTTTTTAAAATCATGACCTTCTCAAAGCCATCTGAGACAGAGATTAAAAAATGCCAACTGCACGAAGGCTGTGAAATGGAGACCAGCCACCAGCCACAGCGGGAAAGGCATTTAAACACCTCCCAGCTCAGACATTCCCCCGGCAGACAGAGGCGAGCCCTGGAGCAGTCTTTCTGCGGGTGGCTTGGCAGGCCTGTCCGGGCGGCGTGTCCACACCACTGCCCCTGCTGTCCCTCTTCTAGGAATCAGTCTGGCTGACGTGCCCATCAGACTTTGCCAAGATCTCTGTAAAAGCATTGTCTATAAAAGCTGAAAATTGGAGAGCACCCCAAAAAAACAAAGAGTAGATGGGTCAGATCCAGCCGTTATGGCGTGTCCAGATTTAAGCACCACACAGACCTGGAAATGAAGGAGGTGGATTTGCTTATAACAATGAAAGGCACAAGATTGGCTTGAAGACATTTGGATAAACAGCACTTCGCTGTGGGTGTATATATTCAATCATGTGGAAGGCAGTGGGGGGGGGGTTCAGTTCAGTGTTCTGGAGTAAGATGGCTGGGGTGCTGGCCTGGTCTCCCACACTGGCCAGGTGAGCATGGGTGGTGCATGCGAGTTACCCGATTTCTGTGTCTCAGGGTCAAGGGCTCTGACCGTGAGCCAAGTTTCCTGGCTTTGCCACCTCCTTCCTGTGTGACTTGGACCAGGTGACTCACTCTTGCTGTGCCGTGTGTAGAAAACCAGCACGCTGAGGATACTTTCCTCCCTGAACTGTTGTGAGGATTAAATAAGTGAAACCACGGGACACTTTTTTTATAGCCTGAAGCACAATGAGCCCCCAGGAGTCTCAGGGATGCTGGAGCCTGGGAGAAAATGCTGGAAAAACATTTGCAGCCAGCACTGACCATTGGTTATCTCTGCAGAGCGTTTGCTGTTGAACTCACACATTTCATTACATTGAAGACTTTTGGAAAAAAGAATGACTTTTGCATTCAGAAAAAGAAATTGATTTCAAAAGAAGGCACTGCAAATGGCCCTCCGGGGAGGTCGATGCGCCTTTTTCTCTGTATTCCCTGGAATAAAGGGAGGAGAGACTCGGAGCCAGGGCAGGACTCACCCACCACCCCGGGCTGCAGCCCCTCCAGGCCCCTTACCCTCTAGCGCCCTGTGCTCACTGCTGGCATTGTTCTGACCCCCTGGGCTTGTCCCTCTACTTGCCAGACTCCCCCAAAGTCCTGGGAGCTCTCCAAGGACAAGGACAGCATCGAACTGGTGTCTCTGCGTCTCCAGGCCTGGTCAAGGGCCTGGCACACAGTAGGTGCCTAATGAAGGCGTGCTGAAGACTGGGTCTTGAATGCCTTACCCACGGGCTCAGTGAAGGAAATCCTGTCTCCAGCCCCACGGTAAACATGCTCCCTCTGACCCCTCAGGAATGCTCTTGGCTCTGGTTCCCATGTCAGGCCCTAAAAATGAACACTGTGTGTTAATTACACAACAAAACAGCGCATTCTGGACTCAACCTCCGGACGGCTGACCCTCTGGGCGGCCATGTGGTCAGCCAGCTGCAGCACAGGCCGTCCCTGGGGAAGGGACCTCCAGCCCCTCCAGTCAGGGGCAGCAGCCTCCGGGGCCTCTGGGGCAGACAGACCACAGACCTCGGAAATGAGAGACCCGCTCTGCCTATTGAACAGAAAGTTTTATTTCTACCCGTGTGTGTGTGTGTTGGGGGGGTGGGGGGGTGAGAGGGTGCCCGTGTGCAAACAAAACAGAAACAAAAATAAAAAATGCAAAAGAGAACAAAAGGGAAAATTTCCCTTTCCTACGTAAAGCTTTTATCCGGCTTTTTCCCCTCCCACAAATATTGAAAATTGTTCCTTTCTTATTAAAAACAACCAGAACTAGCATGTTGCTAAGGGCAGCAGACATGCCTGGGGGCACCGTGGAGGGCAGTGGGGTAGGGAGGACTGGAGAGCTGGGTCTCGGATGCGGACAGGGGCGGCCAATACTCCGCTCCAGCCCACGTCTGCCCTGCAGGATGGGCCCAGGGATACCCATTTACCCCTTTCAAATAAAAACCCAGAGATCTGCATTTTAACTTAAAACATATCAATTTTTAAAACTGCTGAGGGGTGGGGTGTCACAAGAAGGAAAGGAGCAAAGAAATGTCTTTGGGGCCATATAAAGCCAGTGAGTTCACAGTTTCTGAGGCTGCCCCCATGTTACAGTTGAGTAAATGCAGATGAGCAGCCAACCCATGATCACAGAGTCAGTGAATGGTCCACATGGAGGTGTCTGGTGTCCCAGTCTCATCTCACCCCTCTGTTCTGCACTATAGGCCCCGGGTCTGCATACTCCAGTGGTGGGGTCCCTCTGGAGAAGACAGGACCACCTGCCTGCCCTCCAATCCCCAGTGCCCCTCTTCCAGAAACCCACATGACAGTGGGTTTGTGCTCAGTGTGTGGTAGTGAGTCCCAGTGAGGCAAGTGGCCCACACTCCTGGCCCCAGGAGGAAGTCCAGAGGTAAGGGACCTGGGCCATCACAGAGATACTGGGATCAGGAAAGATGAAGGCTTCTGTGAAGTTGGAGATCAAGGACAGGGAGACCAATGTCAGCTTTAAAATTAGATCAGTGAGATAATACACAAGGCTGTGGGTAAGGGATAATTCATAACCCGGGCAAGAAGCAGGATCATGGGAGATTTCATCATGCTAACTCAGAAGGGCAAGCAATTTAAAAGATATGAATTGTTTATTTCTGGAGTTTTCCATTTAGTATTTTCCGATGGGGGTTGACCGTAGGTTACTGAGCCCACTTACCAGGACCTGAATCTGCCTTGATTTTGAACTTTGCAGTGTGCCGAAGTATGAGAAAGGAATATTTGTTGGTAAGCCACACAGTCTATGGTATCCGTTTCTAGCAGCCTGAGCTAAGGCAGGGAGAACAGGGCCCACGATTGGGTGTCAGGAGACTGTGTTTGCGTCTCTTTGTTGCTAGTTTTCCCAACTGTACAGGAGGGTCAATAAACTCTACAGCTAAGGAGATGTCCGCACCAAAGCTGACCAGTGCTGAGGGTCCAGACAAGGATGGAGCCTGTACCCTCCAGGCTTTAGCTCCCTGGAAAGGCTCCAGACCACCCCGGGGGGCGGGGAGGCAGCCCGGGGCAGGAACCTCACGCAGCACTTTTCAGGAATGCCTGGGTCAGCGCTGGGGCCGAGATGTGCAGGGTCCGGGAAGCACAAATATACCTGTCCCTTCCCTGGTTATATATTTGCCTGCTCTGGCCCTGTCTTTAGAGGAGTTCGACCAGTCAGCCCAGCAAATGCACTTGGACATGGCCTTGTGCACTCGTGGGTTTAGAGCTTAGGCAGCACTTTAGCTATTCAGGTTTTTATTTAACTAGAAGAAAAAAATAGAGACTTGCTCCCTGCCCACATATACTCCACATAGCTGCCCAGCTGACCTTGGCTCCACTCAGGATCAAGGTCAACCTGGGTCTGCCTATCAAGCCAGGCTTGTAGGGAAGGAGCTGCTTGTCCTTGTGCCCAGAGTGCTGGAGTGGCACTCCTGCCCTGCGACTGGGGATGGGAACAGGGTACGCTTCTCAAGGTTTTAGGGGGGATTGAAAAGCATAATGTAGGTGCCATATTGTCTGAGTAAGAACCTTGCTTCATAAGATCAGCATCACTATTTTTTTTATTATTATTTTTGTTAATCTTCACCCAAGGGTATTTTTTCCATTGATTTTTAGAGAGTGGAAGGGAGAGAGGGAGGGAGGGGGAGAGAGAGGAAGAGAGAGACAGAGAGAGAGAAACATCGATGTAAGAGACACACATCCATTGGTTGCCTCCCACACTAGCCCCAACAGGAGCAGGGATGAAACCTACAACCCAGGTGCATGCCCACTGAGCCACACTGGCCAGGGCAGCATTACTATTAATGACATCGTCCCTAAGCCTCTCTGCCAGCTCACTGCCCTCCTGCTCATATTCTTTTTTTAAAAATATATCTTTATTGATTTCAGAAAGAGGAAGGGAGAGGGAGAGACAGAAACATCAATGATGAGAGAGTTGTCCTTGGTCAGCTGCCTCCTGCACGCTCCCTCCTGAGGATCAAGCCTGGAACCCGGGCATGTGCCCTGACTGGGAATTGAACCATGATCTCCTGGATCCTAGGTCAATGCTCAACCGCTGAGCCACACCTGTCAGGGCTCCTGCCCCTAATCTTTTACTCCCTCACCCTAGGTTGGGTAAGACACCTCCTTGTTACTCCCCTCTATAAAGCACAGCCCACGATGGACTTCATCATCGTTTTTGCTTGTTGAGTACCTCCAGGCCAAGGGCCAGTTCTCACTAATCTAGGCCCCAGATCAACAGCACTTGGTCAGAGCCAGTTTCTTAAATGAATGACTAATTGGGTGAATGAATAAATGAACTGCCAACGACCTTTCTAGCTCCTCTGGAAATGCTCTAGGTCTTCACTGATCAATAGTGATCTGTGCCCCACTTTCTAGGTCGCGCCCTAGAAAACGATTGCCAGGTTCAAATGCATGACACAGTGTTCAATGGACCGGACAGCCTGGCAGGGCAGAGGCCAGAGAGGACACGTGGGCCAGGCCCAGGGTGTAGTTCACCCCCCACTGGGGTGAAGAAATATCACAGGTGTGTATATCTTTTCATTCAGCTCACCCCGGAGTGGTCTTGCTGGGCTCCCAGCCTGGCTGGTCCAATTGCTGAAGAGGTTCCTTAAACTGCATCTGAAGGCTCCCCTGATGAATCTTGGGGATGCACAAGACCCATGAGGGAGAGCAACCCCCTGCCATGCCCAGACCCATTCCACTCTGAAACTTAGCCCTGGAAGGCCTGCCCCTGTAGTCCCACCGAGACAGAGGGACATTTTCTTAAGGATGTTAATAAAATACCGAGAGAGGACACACATAGATGGCATCTCATTTTCTTTGGCACCATGTCTGTGCTTTACATTTTTATTGTATTTTTTTTTTTTGAGAACAACACGATGCTCATTCTTACACCTGCTTCTAAGGTTTAATACTTACCACACTTTGCTTTTCTTTTTGCTTTTCTTTGCTGGGACATTTGAAAGTAAGATACAGACACCATGATCACTTACTCCTAAACACTTCCACAAGTTTCTTCTAGGAACAAGGGCACTGAGCACGGCCAGCATGGCTCAGTGGCTGAGCATCAACCTATGAGTACTAGGTCACTGTTTGATTCCGGGTCAGGGCACATGCCCCTGTTGTGGGCTGAATCCCCAGTAGGGGGCGTGCAGGAGGCAGCCCATCAATGACTCTCAACATTGATATTTCTATCTCTCTCTCTCCCTTCCTCTCTCTGAAATCAATAAAAACATATTCTAAGAAAAAATAAAAATAAAAACAAGCCCATTGTTTCACATAACCACAGTCCGTAATCTCACCTGAGAAAATTAACAATACATTCCTAATGTCATCTAATATCTAGTTCATATCCAAATATCCAGATTTGTCCCCAAATAACTTTTACAGTGTTTTCTTTTTTTCAAGTCAAGTTCATGCAATGCTCTGTGTCGAATGCATTTTGAGTCTCTTTTAACCTAGAGGCATGTCTCCTGCCTGCAACTTTGGTGTTTTGCATTTTTTTGTTGACATTTGCCACTGGTCAAGAGCAGGCCATTCTCATGAAGAATGCCCCACACTCGGAGCTGTCCATTGTCCCCTCAGCCACCTACAATTGGTTCCCCCTGGGCCTGGACTAGGCCATGTTCAGAGCTGGTATGGCTGGTTATTGGTGAAGGGATCTTGTGACACCCTCAGAGATAAAGGGGTGGCACATAAAGTGAAGGCCCAGGGGGATTGAGCAGAAGACTTGTTTGGGGACGAGTCACCATTGTCACTTCAAAGGGAACCCAGAGGATCTGGGCAGGTGGTTACATCTGGATTACTCCCGCCCCTCACCCACCCGTGTCACCTGCTGTCCCCTTCTCCAGCCAGGTGTGTTGTCTCACACAGTCTCTACTTCCCTGTTCCACACACTCACTGTCTCCTCAGCTCAGGTCCAGGAAAAGCCCTGGGCACCCACAGACTTTGCCTCCACCCCTGCCCTGTTCCATGTGAATCCTGGGTGGGTGAAAATGTTCAACATCACACAGGAAAATAAATAAATAGAAGATAAAGGAATGTACAACTTGATGAAACAGCAGCAGAAACATAGGTGATCATTGTTACACTTCATTGAGGAGAGGACCAGCTTCACATATGACATAGAGAGCTGAAGCTGGACACCCTGCTTTGTGTTCACGAGATCCTGCGAAGATCTCAGGACACTCTCGCTGCCATGGGACCACTGGCCTCCCTTTCACAGACTAGGAACCAGGCCCAGAGAAACGCAGGTCCCGAGGTGAGCCCCAGGAGAGGACTCACACCCAGGTCTTCCACCTCCCAGCGGGCCACCTTGCCCTTGAGAGGAACAAACACAACTTGTCCAAGAGCAAAGAAACTTATTCTAGAGATTCTCAAGGGCAAAGGTGCAGGGATGTGCCTGTATCTCAGAGGCTGGGACGGAGTTACTGGGTGCGCATCAGCTGACATCCCTAAGTGATGTTTACGTGCCTGAAATTCCACCGTGGCCCCCAGAAGACACTTGCTCTTCCTGACATTCTCCTTCCTGAGAAACGACGAACGACTCCATGCTCCCTTCTGAGAGTAAACACCGTTCACTATCTCGAAATCAAAATCCTAGATAGTAGATATAATTTTACAGTTTTAAGAAAATACAAGGCTCTAACATTAATACAAAGGAGAAATGGAAGGAAAATGATTTGTAAAACAGTGTTCTATAGTTCAATATGCAAATGTTTGGACAGGACTGTACTGGAAAACAAGGAACCCGTCAGATTGCTTCCACCTATAAATAGTCACCATGCATACAGTTACAGCTGCAGACGGACGTGGGTGTGTTTTGCTGATGACTCAAAGCAGCTCTCTGAGTTACGTGACTTTCCAAAAACAGTGAATGGCTCTTGAATGAACCCCACAGCCAGAAAAGCACAGTGGCCTTTGATTTACATGGTGGCTGCATCCTAGAAAATTCAGGAAATATGAGCCCCATGCAAAACCCCTTTGAGCGTCTATGCAAAATGAAAGCAAGTTCTGGGCTCAGATAATTACAGGCAACTGTTTTATCTGTGTGGATGTCCAGTGGGGGACATTTAAGTGGGTGGGCTGGGGGGAGCCTTTGTTGTACAGTAAATGAGTGGACCACATAAGGTAGGGTGGCATGTCTATGTAATTCACGTTAGCCAGCCCATGGTATATGAGTGAACAGGCGAAGGTAAGTAATGATAATAAAAATAATCGCTAATCATTTACTTGAATAATGTTACTATGAGTCGGGGACTCCTAAATGCTCCTGATATATTAACTGATTGAATCTTCACAATGAATCTGGTCCTAGTACAATGGTCCTAGTACACCCATTTTACTGATGAGAAAAATTGAGGCATGGAAAGGTTGCCAGGCTTCCTCTGGGTTACATAGCTAAAGGGTGTTTAGCTCATGAGTACCAACTGTATGCACTAAACATGCTAGGCATGGGGAGTGCGGAAATTAATGATGTTTATTAGGGTCTATCTAAGGCAAAGAGAACAAATGTTTATTGAGCATCTATTATGTGCCAGGTTCTGTGCTGGATGGCATACCAGTAACTCCTCCAAAATGCATCTTCATCTTAGGAAGGCAGCCATTTGGTCCAGGGCTTGGGAAGGGGGCTTAAATATTCCCAAATCCAGGAAGGCCTGCATGAGGCTGAGAAGCAGGCGGGGGAAGGGGGAAGAGGGAGGGGGAGGAAGCAGGGCCTTGGGCATTTCCCCCGTACTATTGTTTGCTCGGTGCTTTCACAGTCTGTATCCCATCTGTGCCTCATAAAAAAGTGGAAGTCAAGGTAATAAGTCTATTATTATATGCTTGAACACACAGAGACACAGAGAGGTTAGGGAGTTTGCCCCAGGACACACAGCAACTAAGATTCAAAGCCAGATCCTCTGATTCCAATTCTAGGCTATTCCCTCCTGCTCCAAGCATGTCCCAAGAGCATTGGGGTAGCACCATGTGTGGCTGACAGCATGGGCTTTGACTACATGGACTCTGCATCCTGACCCTGCTGCTTAATGCCTTTTGTGATCTTGGCCCAGCCCTTGACCAACAGGAGTCTCAGATCACACCTATAAAATGGAGCAACGAAGCCTACTCCTAAAGTGGTTGTTTGTACAGAGCTTAGCATTGTGCCCAGTACATACCCAGTGCTCTCTAAAAAGCCACTATCTTCAAATCATGCCACTTCTTGATTGATGGGCAGTTTGTATCTCTCCACTTTCTCCCACAGAAACATAGAAGAGGTGATAACATCAGCGATTCATTCCCGGGAGGGAATCTCAGTTTTGCACAACTTCTATCAAGGAAGCTGTAGCTGCTCTCTTCCCTCCCCTTCCACGATGCAGTGTGCGGGGGGCCGGGATGTCCTATCACAGGGTCACCGTGAGCAGCGTAGTGACTTGGTCCAGCGAGCGAGCACCCACAGCCGGACGCCCGCCCTCAGGCCCAGGCCCTCTGCCGGGAGCCCCGCGGTCCCGAGCCCGCCCTTCAGCTTCGCCCTTCCCGGTGCGGGCGGCTCTGAGCAGGAGCGCGGTCTGATCTACTTCATGGGGCCGCAGCGAGGATTAAGGACGTTAACACGTGTTTCATGAAACGATTTTCATTATGCCCCCAAAGCATGAAGCATGTGTGCGCACTTCCCCTGTATTAGTGAGACCCTCATAATATACATGCATGAATGACAGCAAGCATTTAACTCACCCATAGCTGTGTGACCCTGTCAGTTAGTTTGGGACCGTAATACCGATTGCACTCTGGTGGCAAACCTGCTTAGGCTCCTCAGATTCCAGGGGTCAGGAGCTGGTGCAGAGAACTAGGTATTAACACTCCCAGTTCTATAAAAATCAGCAACTCCAGAGTACCCGGGCAGCCCTGAGTCAGCATTCGGCCCTGCCTCTGCACGCAGAGAGATCACTTTCTAAAGATGCATCCGTGACAAACGTGCTCTGGGCCTAAGCTGACCTGTCTGGGAAAACATTCCCGAAGGCATTTCCTAACCACTGGAAGCAACACCCAGCGGTCTGTGGCCAAAACCAAGGCTGTGTCCCAGAGGCAAAGCCAAATGGAGGCCAATGAGGCTCTTAAATAACTCGGAAGGGCAGAGGAAGCTTCTGTAATTGTCTGGTCCACTCTGTTGCCTCATAGAAGCACCATGTGGCTGAAGAGAAGAATCCAGCTCTGCCACTCAAGGCCACTTAAGTCCAGGAGTTGAGTAAAAGCCTGCAACTGTTTAAGCTCTCAGAAACTCAGTTTCCTAATCTGTAAAATGGGTATGCTTATGCCTAGCTTGAAGAGTTGTTGTAAGGATAAAAATAATGTGCATAGAGGACTTAATCTTCTGTGCTCGGTTCTGGGTAACTTAACACAGATCCATGTATCAACATACCTTTCGCTTCCAGTTCTGCCAGGGAGAGAATTCTCACAGTGGGTAACAAAGCCACAAGGGACTCCCTAACCCAAGGAGGGTTCCTGGAGCAGGGGACACCAGGACAATCTCAGTGGGATGTAACACGTGGCTCAAGCACATCGGATTCTGGAATCACCAGCCTGGGTTCAAATCCTGGCTCTGTACTGTGTCCCCCTCAATTCCTATGTGGAAAGCTGGGACCTCAAATGTGACTGTATTTGGAGACATGGTCTTTATAGATATAATTAAGATAAAATGTGGTCATTAGGGTGGGTCCGAATCCAATATGACTGTCGTCCTTATAAGAAGAGATTAGGACACAGACATGAACTCACAGAGGGAAGACAGACACAGACACAGGGAGGAAGAGATGACTAACTACAAGGCAAGGAGTAGTCTCAGGGAAACCCTGTGACACCTTATCTTGGACTCCAGGTCTGTGAGAATGGAACTTTCTTTGAGTAAGCCTTGGCCTGGTGCTGTTATGGCAGCCCCTGCACCCTGATACAAGCTGTGTGACATTTTCTCACCTAAAAGCTCTGTGCCCATTTCTTTCCCTTATAAAATTGGGGTTATAAGAGTATCTTCCTCATAAGCATGTTCTGAGACTTCCGATAGATACAGTCCTTAGAATGGGGCGAGGCACGGAGTTAGCACTCGGTGCGTGTGAGCTGTACCTGTGGTGACTGTGACTGCCCACATCCCCACCTGCCTCAAGGGTTCTTTATCCCTCCCGCACCTGTAGCATTCAGTGCAAGAGTAGAATAGTTTGCTCATAGTAGGAATATTGTTGGGCAAATGGGTGAATGAATGAATGAATGAATGAACGCTGGTTCATGTTTCTTAGGAAAAGGCAGGACTAAAATGCCATAAAAGTATGTTTTCAATGGACACCTCTCTAACATCTCATTGGAAATGCCTAAAGACAAAGTGAGCACCCAAGTGTAAAAATGGGGGATTTCTTTATTTAGGGGGAGGAGGGGCAGTGATGCTCACAGCCACCCCCACCCAGCTGGTGAGCCTTCCAGACACACCGGGGCCCGAGCCAGAGGCTTACCTGCATCTTGGGAGGCTGACACGGTGTTCGTGGGCCACGAGGAGGACGTGACTGAACACACGGACAAGCGTGGGCAGGATGGAGATGTCATGGAAGAGGCGAGACACCTGACACCAGTCCAGGTGTACCGCCCTGGAGAACAGGTGCTTGGCACACAGGCCAGCCAACCCCAATTGCCCCGCTCACATCGGTCTTTTTTCTTCTCTCTTGTCTACTGAGTGTCAACCCTCCCATGCTTGTTCTTGAGGTTCCCCCCCCTCCCCATTTTCTGGTCCCTGATCTCTCAGCCCTCCCACCTGCTGCACCAAAGCCAGTCTGTGAACCTAAGAAAGCAAAGGAGAAATTTTATATCACTATAGAGAGCCCTTTAGCTCTTAAATATACACGATTCTGCCATAGTGGGTATTGTGGTGGGCAGAGATTTCCTGGAAATGACCAGGTTTAGACCCAGTTATGCAGAAGATCAAATTCAGCCACTCAAACCGGCCTACCATCTGGCAATGCATCCATCCATCTGGTCAACATTTATGTTAAGCTTCTACTGTGTGCCAGCCAGGCTCTGGGTGGCAGGAATACCCTGGTGACCAGAAGATCTTTCTCAAAGAGTGAACATCCAAAGACAAGGGATGGACATACACACAGCAAATAAAGTTTCAGTGTGATATTGCCATCCCAGGTGACCTTTATCAGGGGCACCGTGGGGGAACGTGGGCAATGGGGACAGTTATCCCAGATGGCATCCTGGAGGCCTCAGAAGGAGGGACCCACAGACATATCTCCAAGTGGCCACAAAATCCCTGCGTGGGCTGGGTAGGAAGGGTCTGCGTGAACACTTCCTCTGCCTAAAGTTGAATTTTTCCCCATGCTTTTTCCTGCTGACTGTGGAGCTCATTACAGCCTCCCTGAAAACCAATGTTGGTCTTCGCCTGCTGTTGGGCAGAGTGGAGAAAGTTTGTTTCCCTATGTGTCCTGGGAATTGTCCTGTGTCATATCCGTGCTGCCTGATAGAACTTTCTGAGATGCTGGGACTGTGTGCTGGCTAGGACAGTAGTCACCAGTCACACGGGGCTACTGAGTACTTGAAATGAGGCTAATTTTTCATTTCATTTCATTGGGATTATTTTTAAAATAGCCCTGTGTGGCTCCTGGCTATTGTGTTAGACAGTGCAGGCCTTGGCTTTGGGGAAGCCGCCTCGTTGGACCTGAGTCCACCTTGTTTCCCGACATGTCTGTCATCAAGGTGTGCTGACCCCAGGAGCTGGCGCTGCATCCCACGCAAGTGTGCAGCCGGGAGATCTCAGCCCGCAGACTCAGGCGCCCAAGAAATATCCATTTTTATTTCCTTGAAATCCAGTGAAACCTGACATGCAGCCTCTGTTTTGCCAGCTCTGTGGGAATTCGGTCTGAGGCGTGAATGGGGGCACCCCTACTCCACACCAGGCCATGCTAAGTGTCCAGGGTTGTGTTATAGAGCAGCCAGGCATTGGCCAACACAAGCTTCCTTCCTGGCAGGGGCACCAGAACCTTCTGGAAAGAGGCCAGTTGAGTATACTTCAGCCTCTCTCCCTCCTCAAAACATGGGGTCAAGGGTCTCAGCTACTAACAGAACCCTAGACCCAGTCCCACCCCAGGCGGGGGGATCTTCCCTTTCCACCTACAAGCTTCTCTCCTTCCACCAGTATTCTTGGCATAAAATCTTTCTTGCTCCAGGCTTTACCCAAACAAAAGCCAGCAAGGGCTGTGTTTTGCTTTGGGGCCAGGAACTCTAACCCCTCGGTTGAGAGGGATCAAACTGGCCAGGCTTGTTTCCTAGAGGCCTGCTGAAAAAATTAAGAGAAGAATCCTACTATTTCATGTTGCAATGAGTTATACTTTCCCATAGAACTGTCACACTCCAAGTGGAGAAAAGAGTCTCAGGCCAGAAAAGACATTTGCAGCAAAGGGAATAGCATGTGCAAAGGGACTGAGGCCTATAAGCCCTTAGGCCACTGGATTCCAGTGTGGCAGGCTCAGAGCAAGGAATGCTAGTGGCGACAGCTTACCGAGCATCCGTTATGTGATTATCTGTCAGTCCTCACTACTTAGATGTCATCACACCCAACTCAAAGATGAGGAAACTGAGGTTGCAAGAGCCTAGACAGTTTGGCCAAGGTCTCCTGGGATTTAAAACTGGTCTCACTGACTAGAAGGTTCAGTTCCTACAGCGAACCTGGGAAGAGGTGAGGGGCAAGAAAGGAGGTGAGGCAGCAATTTTCCTTGGGAAAGGGGGTGACCCAGACATGGGAGACTAAGCCCTCAGCCAGGGTGTGAGTCAAGGGATATGACCTAGGCTCTGAATCATGCAGGTGACTCCAGAATCAGGAGACCAGGCCAGCCTGATATCCAAAACCCCTGTGCTGTCACTGAACACGCACTTTCCCCAGCTTCCATTAATAATTAGCCACCGGAAGCCTCCCACAGTTAATGAGTAAACCCATTATCTCTCCAGAGAATCCAGCCCCTCGGCCCTCAGCCTGGCAGGGCGAGGTGACATCACCAGCAACGCCCTGCTTCCCTTTGAGAAGTGGTAAGACTGGATTCAGCCACAAGGCCCGGGGCCCAGGGCCCAGTGCTCTCTCCCGGACAAGGTCCTCCAACCACAGAGCGAACGCTGGCTCCACCCATCTTCCCACACGACATAAAAGAATGTGGGCAGCGCCCCTTGCATTTAGAAGCTCCTTGGTAGTTTAGAAGAAAGAATGTGGCCTTGGGAGCCACCCAGACACAAGGTGGCTGAGGACAGACTTGGAAGCCAGACTGCCTGGGTTTGAATCCCAACTCTACCACTCACTAGCTAGGCTATCTTGTGCAAATTACTTAGTTTCTGCCTTGGTGTTTCTATTTATAAAGCAGGGATGCTAAAAATGTGGGGAAGGTTATGATTATTAGATGCAAATGGTTTGCAAGAATTCTTAGTACCTATGTACTAATTAAGTACCAGCTATTCTCATTAGCAGTGAACCCCTGGTCCATGACTTTATTTGCCTGAGGCTCAGCTTCCCTATCTGCAAAATGGAGCCATCATAACTTCTTTCAGTTGGGCTGCTAAGCGCATACCTGTCTTAGACTAGATATTCAGCCACTGAAAGCCCTTCCCTCATTCTCTCCTCAGGTTACACCTTCTGAGCTTCCATCAAGGGGCCCCCTGGACAGGTGGAACTCAAGAAGGAGAAGGAGATGCTGGAGGCAGGGGACAGAGGCAAGGACGAGCACCAAAGAAAGGATGAGCACTGTCCCATTCTTGAGGGGCTTGGCTAAAGCAGGCCCTGAGTCAGGGGGATGGTTTCCCAGTGTGACAAGCTCCAGTGACACCACCGAGAGAAAAGAACTCGATTCTCCAAGAAAGTTCCTAGCCCGAGGTATAATAATATAACATCTCTCAGACTCCATTTAATACCGATAGTCAGTCCATGTGCCTGAACAACATTGCTAATGGCGCTGGGTCCTCCAGAGAGAGCACGTTCTTGGGAATCTGCCAGGCTGGTCAGTCTTCCCGGCTGTGGGGCCTTGGGCAAGTCACCTCACTTCTCTGAGCCTCAGTTCCTCATGTGTAAATCAAGAATGATAGCACTTGCTTGGCAGGCTTGATGTGAAAATGAGAAATAAAATGCATAAAGTGTCTAGTACAGCGCTGGCATACATAGGTGTTTAATAAACAGTCATTTAAAAAATAAAGGGCATAATTCTTTTCCACTTTTATTATTATTTTCCAATTTGTTAAGCTCGTATCGGCTGAGGAGCCTGAGGCTCAGAGACTGGGTGGCAGCCTGGTTCCCGCAGCTCCTTGTTAGAGGAGCCAAGGGCTTTGTGTAAAGTAACCAGTGCAAGCTTGGCTTCCAGTCTGGGAGCCAAAAAAGGGCTCCAGACAGGGTGAGAGAGAGGAGGACTGAGATGGGATTTTTTATCTCTTATGGGTGAACATAGAGACGTGACAAGCTATTGAGATGATACGTTTTAACAATAGGACCTCTCACTTGTAATCCTCAGAGACCAAGTGTAAATACATAAATAAATGGAGTCATTCATCCTCAGCAGCAAACAATGACACCAGACAAAGCAAATGTGTTGAGACAATGAGACACTGGTTTTCACCTATCAGATGGGCAAACATTGACAGAAAGGGGACTCACTGTCACGCAACTGGTGGTACCCAATTCCCATCCTGCCTGTTGGAAGGCACTTTGTGATAATGTATCAGAAGCCTTAAGATATGTAGGCCTTTTGGCCCAGAGATTCCCCTCTAGAGTTTTACCCAACAGTGTTACTGGAGATTGTGCAAAGATGGGTGAAGGGTTATTCACTGCAGCTGAAAACTGGAAACTCTCGAATGTCCAACCATCTGCGACACGTTAAATGTGGTCCATCCATGTCATGGAATAAGCGTCATGCCTGTTGGGAATGATCTCAAAGCCTCCCAGATGATGGCACTACTGGGAAGAGCTTGCATGGAGGGCCCAGTGCCCTGTCTGGCCCAGGTTGGTGCTGGGTTCCCGCATGTTCATTTTATAATTAGCTGGTTACATGGTTCGCTTAAATTTGACAAACTTTCTGTTTTGTGCATTTTATAATAAGAAAGTTAAAAAAATGTGTGACAGATTTTTTTCAGATGCAAAGATGTTCATCGTGTATGGTTATGTGAAAAAAGTCAGTTAAAAAAAGTCAGTCTAGTATGAGAGCATTTTTAAATGCTGTCTGTCATCAAAATACCTATTTACAAGGAAATGCTATCATAAATTTTTAAATATCTTTTTACATACACATACATACACGCATATCCATGTAAAAATGTCAGGAAAACCAAGTACCAAAATATTAATAGAGATTATTTTGGGGGGGTGGTTTGTTTTTTAAATTTTTGCCATTTATTTTCATGGATGTGCGTATGTATCTATTACTTAGTGCGTTTCTGCATTTTCTTAGTTCTACATGGAACATTTACTTCTGAAACATTTTAATTTTCTTATTATGTAACAAACATTTTTAGAATCTTTCCTAGTTTATAAGCTCAGGATTAAACCAGGGCCTATTGAAGCTAAATGACACTAAAGGGAAAGTCGCCGTCTACCTGGGCAAACATACATTTCAACCTGGTGTGAACCAGGGATCGCCTGTTTGCTTTAGGCAGGCTGGGAGACTGAGAATCTACCTCACCCCAGACGCTTCACCTGGCAGGCTGGTGGGGCTGTGGCCGCCACACTCTCTCTTCTCCTCAATCTCTCTGGCTACCCTTCCTCCTCCTCGGAGACAGCCATAACTTGGATGTTTCCTTAGGTCCAACGGCCTTCTCATGTCACCAGCATCCTGCCTGGCAACCATGCAGCCTGTGGGTCAACGGGGCCACTTTTCCAGGCCTGGGCCAATGGTGGGATTGTTTGTGGTATTAGCCAAGTCTGGGCCTCAGCTTCTTCATCTGTGAAATGGGGCTAAAAGTACCCACCCTGCCCACAGAACAGGTGAGACCTCCCTTGGAAAAATACCTGTGCTCTGCGCTGGTAGGAAAGAACATTGCATACAGACCTGTCTACCTGCCCTTGCGATCACTTTGGACCTTGTCAGGCTTTAAGTAAGGGCTTGTTGATTGCCCCTCCCAGCCCTCCCTTGTTTGCTTAGGAACAGGGCAGCGATGCCTTGATCTTCTTGTACCTTGAAAATAGCATGAACTCTTCCTGGTCCATCCCACCCTCCCTGTAAATACACACACGTCTGTTGTCTGGTTCCTTGTACCTTGCAGGGTAAATGCTTGTGTCGTCTCCCCCCAAGAGGGGTCGATTGCAACGCCCCTTCCTCCTGCATTTGATGCTGCTGGGAGTCAAAGGCACATGTGGCAAGAATGCCTGTGTGGGGTGAAAATTTCTGTCTCTGTCCAGAGATACGGGGCAACAGGCCCCTGCAGAATCCGTGCTGTCACTGAGCTGTGGTTTAGGAGGCTCCCAGCCAGGGGTGAATGAAGAGTCATTTAGGTTTAGCTTCGGAAAGCATCACAAGGGCCTGGCCGGGCGTGGCTCAGGGGTTGAGCATCGACCTAGGATCCAGGCTATGGGGGTTCGATTCCCGGTCAGGCCACATGCCAGGGTTGCGGGCTAGCTGATCAATGACTCTCTCATCATTGATGTTTCTATCTCTCTCTCTCCCTCTCCTTTCCTCTCTCTGAAATCAATAAAGATATATTTAAAAAAAAAGAAAGAAAGACAGCATCACAAGTAAAATAATAACAATAACAATAATAATAATGCAGTAGCCTTGCCTTCCTAATTGTAATAATATTAGGCAGGATAATTTATTAACCAAGATGGAATTTACCCCCAGGTCCAGCAATGGAGGGCCAACTGAGATTTGATTTAACACAAGAAATGCAAAGGCTGGTGATAGGCCTTCCCTAATCTGGTTGGAAGTAGTGTCCTGGTTGCTACAGAATCTTTTGTATTTCTCCAGCCAGGTCCCAGGTGAGGGTGGACCAGAAACTGATGTCAAGAGCCTGGAGGTAGAGAGGGGAGATCTACTCAGACTCAAGTCTAATTTCTCTACCTGCAAAGACAACTGTTTGCTCAGAAAGTCAATGCAGCCTTGGAGGTAAAGGAACAGATAAATCCTAGGAAATGCAAACCAGGTTCTGTCTCCTAAACCTGGTGAGTGGCCATAGTCTTAAGCTAGTTGTGTAAGAGTAAGTTGAAGTCTTCGTACTTTCTTCCCTTTCTCGCTCCTTTCTTCCATTCAGTTAGCAAACATCACTTAAGTCTGACCTGCCTCGTGTAAGGTGGCGCATTCCCAAGGCAGAGGAGTGCTGGCCTTGTTTGTGGGGAGCTCTGCCTGCAGAGCACAGAGGTGTGAAGGCTCCTGGTGTGGCTGGGCGGGGCAGGCAGGTTCCACTGGAAGGTGCAGTTTGTGTTGGCGGTGGTGGAGACAGGTGGTCAAGCCAGGCAGGTAGGCGGACCATGAGGGGCCAGTGATTTCACAGTGAGTGGCTGTCAAGCATACCTGCGGGCTCCTCAACGCTCCCACGCACGACCTCTCAGGGAAAATGAGGGAAATTTCCTAGGGCTCTGCCTTCAAAGATGAAGAGTTCTCTAACTAACTGACCTAGAATACCTGACAGCCTTCTGATTTCATCTTGAAGGGACCTGTCTGAGAAGAAAACCAACACGGAGTAAAACTTATGTGGGAGTTACTGAGAGAGGGATGGAGGCCAGTTGACATCAGGCCCTGGATCCAGCCATGCCTGAAGCCATCATCCTCTGGACCTCACTTCTACATGAGCCTCTAGGTATGCCCTGCCTTTTATTGCTTAAGACATTTGAAACTATATCTATGCCACATGTACACTAAAGAGTTCTAATAAGAAGAAACAAAAGCACTCAATGCTCTGGGGATCAGACGACAGTATGGCCATGCGCACCCAGGCCTGATCTAATAGCTACCTGCTTCCAATATCCCTTTCTCCAGGGGCCTTTCCCAGACTCTCCAGAACTAGTTAGACTTTGGGTCATATAGTCCTGTCATTTTTTATTCCTAGCCCCTCGCACAGTGCTTGGTAGATTATAAATGCTCAACAACTAGGTATTGAGTTAAAACAAAATGAATGTAGTTGACAAAGAACAGGGGGGTTTCCTGGAGGAGCTGGCATTTGACATGGCCTCAGAGGACAGTAACTACGTCAGGACAGGCTGAAGCAGGCCACCGTGGCAAACCCCTCAGGATCCTAGTAACTGCAGGGTTTATTTCTTTCCCATGTCACAGGTCCTTTTGAAGTCAGTGGGGGTCTCTGCTCATGGTTCCTCCCTCCAGGCCCCAGGGAACAGAGCCCCCACCTTCTGAGAGTTGCTAGTGGTTGTGGCAGAAACAAGGAGAGTGGGGTGAATCATATGTTGGCTATTAACCTTCCCATCCGGAAGTGACACAAATCACTTCCACTCCCCATTCATTGACAATGCAAGTCACATGAACATGCTTCACTTCAGGAAGGAGGGACAGGAAGTGAGGAGCTGGAGTGGGCAGAAAACAATCCTAGTGCTTCCCCCAGTTAGTGAAATCTCCATAGATGAAGGGGTATGGGAGGGCTTTCTAGAAGGAGGAAGCAGCTGGGTCAAAGATTCAGAAGTGAAGGTGTGAGGTGAGTAACCCCAGTGACTGGAGAGGAGAGAAAAGTCTGGACATGTACAGGGCCCTCTCCATTGCCACACCAGGAGGGGGTGGTGAACTTGGCAGGGGAAGGGAGCAACGGCAGGTTTAGCTGGGCAGGACTTGTGATTGAGGTGGTTCAAGATGACAGCCAGGCATGGAATGGAGGGAACTGGAGAGGGCAGATGGCACAGTGGGGCAGCTGCTGGGAAACAAGGCAAGAGGTGCATCATCCGGGCTGCTAAGGCAGGCCAGTAAGTAGGTTTCTCTGTGGAAATGCTACAAATATTTGTTAAATACATTAACCATGTACTGGGCTGAATCTTATCCGTCCCAAATTCACTTCCACCCAGAACCCCAGAATGTGATCTTATTTGGAAACAGGTCCTTGTAGATGTAATTAATTAAGATGAGGTCGTACTGGATTAGGGTAGGCCCTTAATCCAATAATACAGAGACAAAGATGCAAAAGAAGCAGCTATGTGAGGATAGAGGCAGAGACTGGAGGGATGCAGCTGCGAGCCAAGGATTGCCAGCAACCACCAGGAGCTGGGAGAGGGGAGGAAGGATTGATCCTGCCCTAGAGCCTTCAGAGACAGCATGGCCCTGCCCACACATTTACTGTGCATTTCTGGCCTGCAGAACTGTGAGACAACACATTTCTGCTGTTTTAAGCCACTCAGTTTGTGGTACTTTGTTATACAAGCCCTGACAAACTATTACACACCAGGAACAAAGAGAAATTGATTTTCTATGGGCCCAAAGCTATATAGCTCCTAGTTTATGCTCACAGTAAAAAATTCTTTCCATAGCCTGGACTTGGGCTAAGGTCTAACAGCACTGGGTTTTCCCCACTGCTCACAGCTGGATATTATAGGTCAGGCATGCTCTCAGAGGATGGGGGGAGTTTACCCAGGTCCGCAGTGGGAGGTCCTTTCACTTGGGCCCCGAAGCAGGCAGAAGGAGCCCTTCCCCTCCCACAAAGTCCAAGCAAGGCTGCATAAAGTGGGGAGAGGTCAAAGAGAGACCTGCATTTCCTCACTTGTTCAACCAATATTTATTCACTGTGTTGTATGTGTCGGATACTACGCCAGAAGCCAGGGGAGGGGGAAGGAGGTGATGGCGATGACGATGATGATGATTGTTGATGGTGATGATGGGGAGGGGACTTGAGACAAGTGGGAGGGGGGAAGATGGTGGTATGAAGGCTATTGTTTTTCCTAACAAGCTTTGTAGAATTATTTGGCCAGGTCCATGGGGCCTTGGTAAATTAAACACTGAGAAGTGAATGTAAGGGGACATAAGGAAGTGGGGACCATGTGTATAGAACCTGCTTAGAGAAGTTTGGGGAGGAAGGGGTGAGGGGCATTGGGCTTCAGTAACTGCAGGGGGACTCAGGATCAAGAGAGGATTGGTCTAGTGGGTCACTGATTGTAGTGAATGAGAACTTGTTGATTAGAATGATCGGGAAGAGAGGCAGACACGCATGCTGGAGGAGCACGGGGATTGAGAGGGAGCCCAGAACTGGAGCCGGGCGACGCTGTTTTTTTCAGGAACGCTTTCTCATCTTTGCAGGAGGGGAGAGAATATAGGACCACATCAGTGGGCTCATAAATTGTGGCCAAAACATCTGATGGCTCCACTCACCCATTTCCTCCGTGGGCACATAGAGGAGACGGATGCACAGAGAGGCTGGGTAACTGCTCGAAGGAGCACAGCTCCTAAGTGCTAAAATCAGGTGTTCTTCCCCTCCAACTCCAGCTGACTCTTGAATTTCTCTCAACCCCAGGTGCTCACACATTCCAAGAGAGAGGGTTGGGAATAGATGATCCTATGGACCTTTCAGTTCAAACATTCTAAGATAAAAGTTAAGGTGTTACTAAACACAAATTTCCGGGGGACATTAGTCCAGAAAATCCAGTCTCATCCTGTGATGGGTTTGCAGCATGTGTGCAGGTACTAAGCAATCTAATTCCATTGTTGACCAGCAAGAAAGAGAAAGAATTTAAATAGCTCAGGGCAATTGTTTCTGCATTGGGCTCCAGGAGCTTCTGCTGCCTCAGTTGGCCTGGGCTGGGGGACGTGTGGTGCGGGCAACTCTCAGTTCCCAGGAGGCCACTCCATAGACTGAGCATCCTCCGCCTGTGTGTGCACCCAGGGTTACACCAAAGTCAGTCTTTCCTAGAGCATGGCCGCCTCAGCTGAACACACGGAAACGGCTGCATGGGTGCCCAGTGGGAGACGCAACAATCCACAGCAACGCTGAAGAAGCCGGCTGGGCTGGGCCTGTGCGAGAGGGCGTGTGGGCTCCAAGGGCACTGTCCTCAGCACTTTTCCAAGCTGATGTGGACTCTGCAAGGCTCTCCTTTCACTCTGGTTTTAGAACACCACCGTGCTCAGAAAATTCTTCTTCACTGTTTCAATTCTTCTTTTCTCCTCCCTGTGCTCCTGGAACCATCCTTCCCTTTCCCCCTAGTTTATTCTCTGCCCATTTTCCTCTGGAAATTTGGGGTTCCTAGGCACAAATCCAGGCAACTTGGGGGCCTCTGGCTGCAGGGCTGGGTTGCTCTGTGTGCTCTGTCCCAAAGACTTCCTCAAAGGGGCAGGAAATGACCTGGCCAGGCCAAGTGCCCTTCTCCAGCCCACACAGTGGGGTTTGCATTTGTTACTGAAAGAGTAGGCAGTCTCCTTTAGATTTTTAAGCTTAACTCCCTGTATCTTTGGCAGGTAGCAAACAAATGCTCAACAAATATTTGTTGAAAGCCAAAACAGTTGAGTTCAGGGAAATGGATGTATGTGAGAGGAGTAAAAGAAAGCTGCTAGCCCGGCCGGGAGTGGCTCAGCGGTTGAGAGTCAACCTAGGATCCAGGCGATAGGGGTTCGATTCCCGGTCAGGGCACATGCCTGGGTTACGGGCTCGATCCCCAGTCGGGGGCGTGCAGGAGGCAGCCGATCAATGACTCTCTCACCATTGATGTTTCTCTCTCTCTCTCCCTCCCTCCCTCCCTCTCCTTTCCTTTCTCTGAAATCAATAAAGATATATTGGAAGGAAGGAAGGAAGGAAGGAAGGAAGGAAGGAAGGAAGGAAGGAAGGAAGGAAGGAAGGAAGGAGAGAGAAAGGAAGAAAGGAAGGAAGAAAGAAAGAAAAAAAGAAGAAAGAAAGAAAGAAAGAAAGAAAGAAAGAAAGAAAGAAAGAAAGCAAGCTGCTATACAGACTGCTTGATATGAGAGGACCTTCAGACAACAAGGTGGCTATGGAGGAAGCACACTTTTGGTCATTGCCACATCCCCATGTCTAGCATGGTGCCTGGACATAAAGGGTGCGCAGTCCAGTTACCAAATGAGTTAGCTTAGCTTACCTTTCTTGTGTGAATGGGGAAATTGACAATTAAGGCTCTTGGCTATGCCCCTGAAGGAAAGGACTTTGCCTTTTCAGTCTTTTCCCAGTGGCTGAGCTCAGAACCTGGCTCAGCAGAGGCTCAATAAATATTTGTGGAATGACAGAGTAAGTAGATGTTAGGACCTAAGGAGGTAAATGGGATGCTCAGACGAGAGCCAAGTCCCCTGCTTGGAGCACAGAGTGAAGAGGTTCATAATGGACCAGAAGAGGGAGGGTGGGGAAGAGGCACAGGAACCTGCAAATACAAGTCTGGGCAGGGGGTCTGGGGACAATGACTATGTCCAGGCTTGGGATGGTGGCATTCTTTTACTACGTAATGATGTTCCTCCAGTGCAGTGTTTCTCCCCAGGGCTGCACATTAGAATTACCTGGGGAGCTTTTAAAACACCCCAATGCCTGGTCTGCACTCCATGAGCTCCTGATTAAACTGGTCCTGGGTGGGGCCATGGCGCTCACCTTTTTAAAGAACGTTCCACTGGGGATTCTAATATGTGGTGTAGGTAGAGAACATGGAGGCAGTTGTTAAACAAAAACAAGACAGCAGAGGACAGCTAAAGGTGGAAAGGGTGCTTGGTGTAAGTTCCAGGGACCAGGAGAGGCAGCCTTGAGACTCTTCCCCGCCAGGCTCCTGGGGGAGGTGAGAAAGCCAAAGGCAAGTGGATTTAGAACTAGGGAGGTAGAGGGGAAGGGGCTCGCCCCAGCATTAGGATAAGGTGGGCAAGATTAAATGGAATCGAGGATTTCAGCAGAAAGCTGATTCAACAAGGAGGGGGCATGGAGTAAGAATAGCAGGACGCGGGGGGAGGGGGGGGCAGGGAGCACAGAAGGCAGGGTGCGCGAAGGCAGCTACATGGGGCTTGAGAGCTAGACCTGGAAGAAGTGGGGGAGTCGCTCCAAAGGGCTGCCAGCGTGTGGCGCGAAGGGACTGGGAAGAAGAAACTCTGAGACCAAGATGGGAGACACTTGGTTTCAAAGAGACACACGGAAGTCCACATGCACACGCGTGAGGGCGCACACGCACACGCACAAGCACACAAACTCATCCCCAGGGCACACACGCCAATCGCACACATCGAAGTCCCGGCCTTGCGGGCGAGGGGGGAGACAGCAGAGTGGAACCGCAGCCCGAGCCCAGAGGTCCCTCCCCGCCGCGCCCCAACAAGAGCTTGCGCAACAGGCGGTGGCTCTGGCTGGCGCAGACCGAGAGCGGCCCGACCCGAGGTAGGCGCGCGAGCCGGGGCGGGAGGGGCGACCCCGAGCCGAGCGCGGGCAAGGGGTGTGTCCCCGCAACCAGCTGGGCCCGGGGGGCCGGGGCGGGGCGAGGCGCGGGGGCGGGGCCGCGGCGCCTATAAAGTCTCGCTCCGCCTGGACATAAACAAACCTCGCCTGGCTCTGGGCTCAGCCTGCGGAGCGCACGCCCATCCTCGCCGCTCTCCTCCCTTCACGCCCGGCACCGCCAGCCTAGCTCCGGCTCCTGTTCCCTTCTCCCTCTACCTTCGGTAAGCCCCGTGCTCTCTTCCTGACAGGCAGAGGGGGGTCGGTCGCCCGTGGATGCTGCTGCAACTCCTGGACCGCGCTTTGTCCCCTGGAGCTGCAAGTGTGCCGGGGGTGTGGAAGGCTTTGGGGCGCGGGCACCTCTAGAGTGGGGGTTTTCGATTAGGGAAGAGGGGGAAAACAGGCCAGTCCCCGCGCTTCTCCCCCGTAGCTGATGATGTGGCACCCCCGGGGTCGGGGAGGCGGTGGGGAGCCGCCCGGGGAACACCTGGATCGCGCTTCCCCACGTTCTCCCAGAACCACCGCTGGCTGCGCCGCCCGGGAGCGCGCTGGAAGTGGGAGCAGGAGGAGGGCCTGGGAGTGTGAGTGTGTGTGTGTGTGGGGGGCGCTGTGGGTGTGGGGGGCTGTGTCGCTGGAGTGTGATGTCTGGGGAAGGAGGGATTGTGCGCGCGCGTGTGTAGAAAGGGGGTGGGTAGAAGCTGGAGATGAGGCTGGAGAGCGGGCGTGGGTGTGTCGGTTTCCAAACTGAGCCAGAAAGGATATGCATCTGAGGGGCGGGGGCTGATTGAGCCTCGAAGCCGAAGCCGGGGTGGGGTGGGGTGGGGTGTGTGTGTTTTGGGGGACCGTCCGGGGTGTGTCACAGCTCGTGCGACATGAGCTGGAGCGAGTGTGTGCGCGCACCGCTGGGGAGGGTGCGCCCCCAGAGGTGGCCCGGGGTAGGCGCTGTGGCGGCTCCTGATAGGTGGCCTGGCTCGGAGGGGTCCTGCGGGCCTCTGGTGGCCCCGCGCTGGCTGGGGCTAGGAGTGGCGTCATTTTCGCCTCCGCCCACCCTCCCCCGCTTCCTTCTTGCCCCTGCTGCTGGACCCGCCTGGCCTGCTCTCCAGGGGAGAGAACAGCTGGAACAGCTCCGACGTTCCCCGGAGACTGATTCAGCCTTGGGCAGGGCGTGTGCAACGCGGTGGGGTCAGGGGAAAGGCCTGTCACCGCCACTGTCAAATTAGTAGCTGAAGCTGGGTTTTAGGGGATGGTTCTCTTAACCCTCCTCTACCCCACCCCCCAAATACAAGCTCCCCTACTCTCCTGTCTGTAGCCTCTGCCTCTGTTGTCAGACATCCCTGAGGGGCCAGGGGCAGCACCCATCTGTGGCTTGGAAGGGAGAGGTCCCTGTCAGCAGGGGTGGGGGGAGGGGGAGAGATCTGATGGGGGCAGCCAGTTAGTTATCTTGTGCCCAAGACCAACTCCTCTACACAAATGTCCCGGGCACTTCCTTTTGTTGGGTCCCTGTAAGTTACTGAGAAAGACAGACTCAGAGCGAGCTCAGCCAGTGGCCGCAGGGGAGGCCTCAGTCTCCTCACCAGCCACCAGCCACACTGAAGCATCTCCTGAGCCACCTCACAGGAACAAATACAAACCTCGTTCTTGCTATGAAAACCCAGTTTCAAGGCAAACGGCCAGCCTCCTCCTGTATAGAAATTTTGGAGTCTTTACTAAGTTTCCCAAAGGTGAACTGAAATAAACAAGGTACAGAGAGAGCAAACCTCAGCACCTGCCTTTGAGGGGCTCACCAGCCAGGGGAGAAGTGCAGGGAAGCACAGACCACAGTCCTGGGTGCCAAGTACTGGGGTGGCACAGGGTGGGGCTGGGGTAGGGGAGGTGAGGAGTGTGAGAGGTACCATGCTCTGCTGGTATAAGGAGCAAAACCTGGGGTGCCCCTGACCTGTGACTTACTAGGTGGCATCTCATCTCCCGCTCAAGGATGAGCTGCAGGAGATGAGGAGGAAGGCTGTGCCGGCCTCGCCCTGTAACCTGGCACCTGGCTGAGGGCCTGGCACTTGGGAGGAGCCCAGATACATACTGTCAGTGGAGTACAGACTCCTTCCCTGCGGTGATTACTCAGGTAGTCTCCTGGAACAGCCAGCAAATCCAGGGTGACTGACTGCAGGTTTGATCATTTGGAGTGGAACCAACAGTTCACACAAGATGCTGGCCCACCCTCTTCCCATTTTACAGTTGGAAACAGGCCCAGAGACAGGGAGCAACTCACCAAGGCCCAGCTAAAACCAGAACTCACCTCTCCAGGCCCCCTCCTGGAGGCCCAGGTGGGGGTTGGAGATGGTCAAAGGTGCTCTCAGAGGTGTAAAAATAAATTGGATCTCAACTGAGTTTCTGGTGAGGAAACTTTCCAGACAGCATTTGGGTGATGTTTGGTTTATTTACTTATTTTTAGTGTAAATCAGGTGTTCTTGAATCATGAACAGAATTAGTCTGGTGAGAGAGGGCACCCTTGCTCGCGCAGCGGTGGCTGGATTCAGGCTGCCCCCTCCAGGTTGAACTAAAGATCTGATCAGAGCTGGGGGCCCCTGGGGTACACTGAAGCCTCCTGGCCTGAGCCTGCCTAAGTGTGGATGGGGAAGAAAGATCCCATTGTGTTTTTCTGATGGCCTGAAGCTCCACTTCTTCGATGGGACCAGCTCTAGGGAATCCCATCCAAGGCATGACTCAAGTTCCCTGTGCCTGGGAGAGGAAGCCAGGGTGATGACTCAGCATCTAAGGTTCTAATAGGGACGCGCAAGGGAGGGGTGGGACATCTCTCTCCAGATCAGCTGCTGTACCCCCTCCTCCCCTCTGGTACTCACAACAGCTTTGCTTGAGCTTCACTGGCCCCATTGAATGGGTGAGGAAACCGAGGCCAGGGAGTTGAAAGGACTTGCCTGTAGCCACATGGCTCAGAGAGGGAGAGCCAGGCTTTGAACCTGGAGAGTTCGACTTGAAAGCCTTTGTTATTTTTCCTGACGTGTTGGTGCGACTGGAGAACCGCCAGGGTGAGAAGTTAGACATGCAATCAGGAGCCAGTGCCGCAGTTTCTTCCCCTGTAAAGTGAGAATAATAAGCTCTGTCTCATGAGAACATGTAGTATTATCTGAGTTAATTCTTGTTCACGGATTGAGAACAGTGCCCAGCCTGTGGGGACACCATGTAGGTGTCTGTCAATAATTCTCACAAGTGACATTCTCAAGGCATCTCCTAAGCCATCAATGCCAGGGAACTGGACCTGTCTTTGGAGCATGGACCTGGTCTCCTGGGTTCATTGCAAGCTGTCCTTCCTGCCTCCTGGTCTCAGTCTGGTCCCAGGCCTCCTTCTTATTTGTCCCTTCTCTTTACATTTGATGACAGGGACAGGCTGGATGCAGTCTCTGGTGCAGACCCTGAAGTTAATTTTCTGAACACCTGCTTGGCCTTCTGCTGGGCCAGCTCTGGCTTGCTGAAAGTGGGTGTGCAGAGGGGATGGGGAACTCTGAGTGCCAGTGGACCCCACTCCAGGGTGGGTGTCCTGGGGGGAGAGACATGGGCCCTGGGGGTAAGTCCTGGGGGGCCTGATTTGACACTAGAGTGGAACAGATTACAAAACTCGGGGCCACAAACAGGTCTGTCTTCCACTTTCCCACCTAACGTTTACTGCAGACCTGCCCACCCCCTGCCCCCTCCCCTCGGGAAGGATCTGTGGGTATTTGCAGTCTAGCGGGGTGTTTCTCCTACTGAGGTGGGAGGAAATGAGACTCCTTAGCAGTCTGGAAGGCCCTGTGCTGGAGTTCATCTTTTATTTTATACTCCCCGCTCCCTAAACCTGTGGAAACCTCTGTACGGGTATGCTTTTTACACCCAGGGACAGCTCAACTTAAAAAGGTGGATGGGGACCAGGGTTTCATCCTGTTCCCCCTCTAGACCCCCGGCTCCACCGAGTTGGCTTTGAGAAGGTTCTGGGCGGCCCCCTCCAAATGTGAGAACAAGAGACATTCTTAAGAATGAGGTAATTCTAAGGACTTTCTAGCCGGGGACCCTCACCTCCTCTCCCCTCTCCATTTTAATCACTCAGCTCCCAGCTCTCTCCAGAAAGCTGTCCCCGGCTTTCCCCCCTGGGTGCAGGCAGGGTTGGGCACCCTCCCTGCTCCCAGGTCACCCTCCTGGGATCGTTCTGGACTGCATTTCTCTGTTACCCTTTCTCCCATTAGGCCCGAGGGCCTGGCACTTAGTAGGCACGCAATGTCTGTCAGAAGAAAACCTCCCTTTGAGAGGGAAAGAGCTTGGGCCACCTTGTATAGGAAAGGTTGGAAGGCCACCCTGAGGGTGAAAGGACCGTTTCCGGGAAGGATCCTGTCAACATGGCAAGTGTCCCATCTTGGAACAAAGGGTGTTGTGGGAATAACCTATTTCCGCTTCCTCCATGACCACGGGCTCGCTTGTGTGCGTTCAACACTTTATCTCCCAGGCCATCAGTGCTGCTCAGGCTTGTCCCCCAGATTCACAGAAAAATCCATAGCCTGACCCATGTCCTTGGGCTTCTGGTTATTACACTTGTCTGCTCAGACAGTTGTCTCCTCTCTGCCCAACAAACTGTTCCAGCTGCCAAAATGCCACTGAGAACCTGCCGGGAGGTTTCCGGGCAGCTTTGCAGAGAAGGGGGTTGGCGATGGCGGTCACCCACACCCTCTGCTTCCTGCTACCTTGTCCCAGGCTTCTCCCTGACCCTCCGCTGGTCTGGGCTTCGTGGGACACAGGAATTCTTTCCATCTCCAGCCCGGTACCCAGGGAGTGCTGGCCGCCGGCGTTCGCCTGCCCTGTGATGATTCCTCTTCGTTCTTTCAGCGTCAGGGGATCCCTTGAACGCTACTGAGTTCCAGGCTCCATGCAAAGCACAGGGCTTCCAGAAGCTCCTGGGCTGGTTGTCTTCTCGAGCTCACTGTATTGAGTTTGAGAGCCCTGTTCTCGACTTTCCTTCCCCCAAACTGGGGTCCAAATTGTTGACAAGGTTGATTACATAAGAAAAAACATGGAGAGTTAAGGCCGCCAATTCCCTCCCCCTCCCCAGAGCCTTGAGGTTCAAAATGTCCAGAAAACAAGAAAACCCAGGAACTGCCTTGTAGCTTGACGTCAAACTCTCTTTGGCAAAGAAAAGACAGAAGAGCATAGCCACAGCAAGATGGGGTGCCCAGGGCGTACCCCAAGGCTACTTTCCCTGAGGCTCATGCGGACACGGGGCTGTTCTCTAGAACCTTCTGGGAAGATGCTAAGCCAGACAACAGCAGCGCCCCTCGATCCTGCCCCCCTTTTCAGTTCTGCCCCATAAAGAACCCAGTGAGCTGGAAAGAACGCGCTGCCACGTGGCTCTGACGCTGGGCGTGCTGCGGAGGGGACAGAAATCTGGGCTGGTTGCTGACAGCGGCGGCAATCGATGGAAATGTCAGCAGTCTCTCCCGGCCTCCCTCTTTCTCTGCCTCATTAAAGGACCACAGGAAGCTGTGCCCCGCCCGCCCCTCCCCTCCACACCCTCGGCCACATCCAAGGAGTGAGTTTTCCACCTTTCCCAGGTGGGGGGGGGGAGTCAAGCTTTAGGAAGTCACGTGGGCCTTTGCTTTTGAGCCTCCGGTCACCCATCTGTAAGCTGGGATGACAACTGGCACCCCCTCCCAGGGGCCTCCTTGAGGGACACACGGAATCACGCTGTGAGCACTCTTTCGAAGGGTTGAATTGGCCGTTTCAGTGCCCTCCTGCGTACTTGGAAGGGAGAATCGAAACATCTAAGATGCGGACTTCGCCCAGAGCCTGGCAGCTCACAGTGGCTCAGCGGTGACTGCGGAGGGCGGAGGGAAAAGTAGGTGACTCCCAGCTGACCCGCACAGGAAAAACCTCCCTTCCTTAGAACAGCCTACTGGAACTGAGTGTGGGCGCACAGTGTGTGTATATTTTAGAGCAAGCTGATGTCAGGGTCAACTAAGCCTTTAGGGTTGTTCTAACCTGTGCCGGCTTGTTGCCTGGTGACTTGGGGGGCACATTTCTTAACCTCCCTGTGCCTCAGTTTCCCCATCATGAAATAGTGAATAGGGTTGCCTATTTTCTAGGCACAAGCCTAGAAAGTTACCAGTAAGCCCCATAGAAGTCTCTCCTGTTGCTGCGATCATGGGGTGTCTGTGTGGGTTTCACTGTCACCTTCCATGGCCAGTCTTGCTGGGGTCAGTGCATCTGGAGGTCCCAGCACATGTGGTAGATGTTTCTCTGCTGGACACAACCTCTGTCCCCCTTGTGGAAGTTCCAGGGGCCCAGGAGAGCTTGCTGAAGAGGATGTGCCGATGGGTGCCCCTAGGTGGCTTGGCAGAGAAGCACCAGAGCTGGAGGGAGGCTCTGTCTCACAGACAGGGAGGGGCTGAAGTCAGGAGTGGAACAGGGACCTCCAGGCAGATCTAGGCAGCACTGAGCAGGCAGTGCCCTGGTGAGACCCCTGTGTACGTGGTATCTCTGTGCAGTACTTTCCTGCCTGGGTTCCCATCTGCCCCAGGTTTCTCATGGACCATGTGATGTTCATGGAACAGGCTGCATATTTTACAAACAGAAGCTGAAGCCCAGATAGGGGATGAATGACATGGTCAAAGTCACGTGGCAGGGGAGTAGCGATGCTCCCACTCTTGGATTCCTAAGCCTGTGGCCCTGCTGCTTCACCAAGGCTTTTGAGAATCACAGATTGTATGTCCCCTCTCTCTCCAGTGACTGATTAATGATTCTCATGTGGCCTTAGATTGCCTGAGATGCCTCTGCCCACTGCCCTCCAGGTCCTCGGGGTCACAATCTTACCTTCTCCTGGTAAATCTCAGCCTTGGCTTCCCCTGGAACCCATGAGGTCCAGCTAATTTTTGACTATCTCCTGGGCCTGTTGGACCGGAAAGATATTTGCCCAGCCCCCTTGGGCCTTCATTACTATTGACCAGCGTTGCTAATGAAGAGGAGACCTACATGGTGGCACATTGAGCCTGATTGTTGGAAGCCTATGTGGCATTTGCTGAACATCTTCTGTGTGTCCCCCTCCTTGCTGGGCCACTGTGAGGCTCATGGTGTATAAAACACAGGCTGTGTCCTCATAGATGTCCCTCATATCTTAGGTGATCAGGAAAGAAAATTGCACTGATTAATTAGGCAACTATTTACCAGGTTCTGTGTGCCAGTGTTTAATTTAAGCTCTGGTCCTTGCTGGGAGCAGGATTATTATGCCCATTTTTCAGATGAGCAAACTGAGGCTAAGAGGTTAGATTACTTGTTGGGGAGCACAGAGCTAATAAATGATGACAACCGGTCTGACCCTGAAGTCTTCCTCTAGCTCCTGGCTGCCTTCCCCTTGTCTGATGCTGGTTTTCTCTGAATTCTTTCTGGAAGGGTGGTGGGAAGGAAGAAATGGTGATAAGAACCAGTCTGGCAGCTTCTGGGGTGACTTGGAGCCCCGTTTTTGGCACTGAGTGGGGTTTCAGCGGAGGGAGCCCTGTCCTGACCTAACTTCCTGGAGAGGCTCCCATCTGCGCTTCTTGGAGACGGCTGGAGGTGCCATCCACCATCCTGCACGGTGGAGCAGGAGGCCTGGGCAGCCACCTTTGGGCTCCAACCCACAGTATCCCACGTGGCCTTGCCTTGTCACCCCGTCTGCTAAA
The DNA here is from genome assembly GCF_964146895.1 of Miniopterus schreibersii. NCBI lineage: Eukaryota > Metazoa > Chordata > Mammalia > Chiroptera > Miniopteridae > Miniopterus > Miniopterus schreibersii. The sequence goes on along the minus strand of NC_138117.1, from coordinate 38,857,553 downwards.
CAATGGCCTTGGCCCTTTTCAGTCCCACGTTCTGCACTGGGACTTTCCAGGAGGTGGTGGAGAGGGGCGGGGACTGGCATCCAACAGTGGACCTCAAGCCCAGGGAGAGAATTTGCTGAGCCAAGCAGGGCCTCAGGACGGCTGGGGGATGACCCAGGGTGTGGGCTCCAAACGGTGCCCGGTGGGAGCAGTGGTGGGGCCATCAGCCAGAGCACCCCAAACCAGGCCACCTCCCAACTGTCCCTGCCTCCTGGTGAGGGAGATTAGCGCTGCCTATAAGGCAGCGTCTACTGGGGGGAGGGCTTCTTTGAGTGAGCCTCATGTCTTGGGGTTGTGAATTTGAACCCCACAGAGAAAACCTGTAATAGTTCTCAGCGTCACCTTGCCTCTGGGCATGAGGCCCCTCCAGCTGCAACATTCAGCGAGTCTTCAATAATTAAGGGACTGGCCAGTTTCCAGCCTCTGCCTCAGGTGGTCAGGGAGCTAGGTGTAGGGAGAAAAGAAGGTTTGGGTACAAAGGTTTCACCAGGAGCACGTTTGGGAAATCACGAAGGCTGGGGTCGAGCCCTCTTCTGTTCTGAAGGACACTGGGGGCCACTGAGGGGGCTGACAGTGTAACGTGATTGCAGTGGCTGGGTGTCAAGGAGAACTGACCACACTGAACAGAACTGCAGCATGGGCTCGAGTCCCTAAAATATTGACTTGTTTCCAAAGCATCTCACTCTTGTGGGTTGTGAACATTAAAGAGTGAATTTAAACATAAGCCTTGCTATTAAGCTGCATAAAACCTGTTCACCTACTCAGCAAGCGAGCTCATCCTGACTTTGCGCCTGGTGTAATGCGAGGTGCTACAGGTAGGCCAGGTAGTGAGACAAGTAGGCTACCTGTCCAGGGAGCCCACAGGTGGGGCTGAAGAAGGCCTGCTTGAGCCCACCCAGGGACAGTAGGAGACCCCACTTGCACCCTGGGTCCTTTTACTCTCAGCAGGAGAGGTGGCGTTGCCCGAGCTTTTGGAAGGCTCGCTAGGCTGTGTAGGCGAGGTGGCTGTGGGGCCAGGGTCTTGGAACCGCAAACATGCTGAATTAGCAAGGCCTACCGACCTCGGCTTTTCATGCCTCCAGCCTCTGAGCTGGCTGCTGCCCAGGAATGCTCACAAATATAAAACTGACTTTGTTTTCAGAATGTTCTGGAACCTGGACTCCAAAGGCTGCATAAAGGCATCCTTGTGGGGCTGGTTATCTACTGGGGAAAATCATACTGGGGCCCCAGACCAGAGCATCGCAGGGGATCGGCCCCCGAATGCCATGTGTCAGCACTGGGGCAGGGTGGGGAGTGGCTCTGGCTCTGCTGCCGGCTGACCTGAGAGGTGTCTCACGAGGAGGATTCTTGTGGGTTCTGGGAGTTGGGTCTTTTGACCAGTTCTCCTGGATGGAATTTCAGAGGCTGAGCTCTCTCTGGCTTGGCATCCATGGGGCCTGGGTTGCTACTCTGGAAGGTAGCAATGCGAGGGCCTCGGTCAGGCTGGTTTTCAGCAGGTTTCCAGATCCAGGACACACAAGGCCTGAGTCTGTGGGCGGGGGCTACCTGGACTCCTGCCACTCCCTCCTCCCTTCCTCTGACTGCCACTGGGGCACCGATCCCTCAATCTGGGTTCTGTGTGCCTCACCCAGCATTGGAGGGCACTTCGTGCTTCTAGTTTGACTTCCCACCTATGAGAATAACTGTTTGTACCTCCAGCTCCCAGATTCCGCTCCCAGAAGCGTGCTCAGCACATGCTCCACCCAGGCCTTGCTCCCTGGAGAGTGGGTTATGGCAGCTTCCACCCTCTGTAACTCTGTTCACGCTAGCTCTGCGGCTGTCACCTCCTGGTCCTTCTGTTCCTGCCCGTGTTACAGCCAGTGAGGACCTCCTCTGGCCCCACCCTGCCCAGCTGCTTTGACTCCTTTTCTTTGAAAAGCCTGCTGACAGTTTGGCCTGGCAGGCCCGGGCTGAGAGTGTCCCTGCCCTGCCCCTCTTCCCCTGCACATAACAGGAAGTCCTGCACAGAGGTGGCCACCCCTCTGTTGGGGACACTTTGAGGGTGAAGAAGGATGATGTTTGTGCCATGCCTGCACATGGGGGGCCTCCTGTGACCTTCTGTCCCCTTTTGGTTGTCAACCTGGGGCTGCCTGACTTTGGGATCAGCAATGTGGGTCTCCTAAAATGCAGGTTGTGGTGGGGAGTCCTGGACTGGATGTGGGACCTGGTTATGAGAGTTGATCCACCTGTTTCATTGGAAAGGTAGCCACCTTTTCAACATGAGCCTTAGTTCCTGTGCCAGGAGCAAGGCTTTGGTGGCACTGTGGGTAGGAGGGGCCAAGGGGCCTCGTGACCTGTGACGTGTGGGGCAGGAAGTAAGAGCTGCTGGGCAGCGTGAGGGCTCGTTTTCTAGCCTCGAATTTGCTTCTTTCAGGAAACATCCCTCAGCAAGAAGTGCTAACCTTCTGGCCTCTGTCCCCTCATAATCAGGTGACTGTAAGGACATGTCTCGGGAGCTGCAGGACGTGGACCTGGCCGAGGTGAAGCCTTTGGTGGAGAAAGGCGAGGTGAGTGGAGATGCCCCCATCACATGCACAGTCATGCACGGGCACAGGTGTGTGCACAGTGTGAACACACATGCGTATGCACACACACGCACACACATACACATGTGTCCACCACTTCCTGTTTCCACAGGTCTCCTTGTCAAAGGGACAAGAGGTACCTGTTCAAGTCACAGCTTGGCCACTAAGTGCTATGGCACTGTGGGCTGGGCCCCTTGCCCAGTCTCTGGGCTTTTCTGCCCACACCTCACTGATCCCATTTGTAAAGTAAGGGCATTGACCTAGAGTTCCTCGAAGCGCCCCCTACTGCTGTGGTTCTATGCTGTGGTTCCAGCATGCAACAGGAAGCCCACTGCCCACAGGCTCTGGCTACCCCATAACTTGGAGGTTAAGGTCATACACATACTCTGGGACCAGACTGCCTGAGTTCAATTCCTGCCTGTGACACTCAGCAGCTTTGTGTCCACCACTGGCAAATCCTTCAACCTCCTCACGCTCCAGTTCCCCAACTTTAAAACACTGGGGCTTACATCATGGGGCAGAGTGAGGATGGAGTGGGCTGTCGATACGAAACAGTCAGAACCTTGTCTGGCATGGAGGAGATGAGCAATGCGCGTGAGCTCTTGCTGCTACAGTTTTTATCATCTTTTTGGTCAAACCTTTCATGTCAACCAGGCCTCCCTGTTAGAAAGAGTAGCCCCTGCCCTACGACCTGAGCAGGCGCAATCCATCCTGAACTAGCTGTTCTGACAATGGCTGTGATAAGCCTTTACATTTACTATAAAGGTGACATTGTATTTTTAAACTATGTTCACATCCCAATTCTCACTGAGCCGCAAAACTGCCTGTGATGATGCATCTTTTAAAAAATGTGAAGCTCGGGCTCAAAAGTGAAGTCACTGTAAGGTCAACTAAATGCTTTCAAGACTGACAATTAGAGTGTATGAACCAGGTCCGGCAGGCCGTCTCTGGGCCAGCCACATTCCATGGCTCGCTCATGCTCACTGACAGGATGAGACTGTACTTGGGTAGATACCAGGTTCTGTGATTGTTCCCTTTTTACAGAAGAGAAAGTTGAGTCTCATGGAGGTTAATTTGTTCTCAGTTACATAGTTACAATGTGTGGGGCTTGGAGCCAAAGTCAGGCCAGCTGCCTTTGGTGAATGGACTGTTCATTTGATTCCTTTGTGGCTCTGGGTGTGACTGCTCTTTTAGGTCCGTATGTCACAGACTTTTCCTTCTGTATTTTATAGATACAGAAGCTAACGTCTGATGGGAGGGGAATTGTCTAGATAGGTGGCAACTGGGTTTAGAAGCCCAGGGAAGCTGCAGAATGCTTGTGATGATTCTACATTCAGGATCTACAAACGTTTTCTGCCAAGGGCCAAATAGTAACTATCTTAGGCTCTGCGGGCCATACCATCTGTTGCCAACTACTCAGCTTCACAATTACAACATGAAAGTGGCCATAGCAACGTGGAAGTGAATGGGCCTGCTGTGTCCAATAAAACTTTATTTACAAAAACAGGTGGCTGGCCATGGTTTACTGATGCATACTGTTGACTATGCGTGCTCCAAATCCAGATACCTCTGGTGAAAGATGGAATTTGGGCTGGAAACTCAGAATTACAGGGTTGAGGAAAAGTTTAGAGGTCTCTGCTCTCCATGTCCACCCATGAAGACTGAATTTTAATCCGATGATGGGCAGCCTGGGAAGAAATTCAAGGACAGTGACATGGTCAGGTTTGAGATTTAAAAACATAGCACCTGGATGGAGATCAGGAGACCAGTTAATAGGTTAATTACAGTCTTGTACCTCACAAGCTTGTGGTCAGCTTAGACTTTCAGATCTTTTTTCACCAAGGCTATAGTCAAAAAGGAATCCAGCTAATGTGTCTTTTCTGCTGGACTGTTCTTTGAGATAAAAAGGAAAGTCTCTCTTAGGGAGGCTCCACAGAGGAGGGAAGGTAGATGCAGACCCAGCGCTTGGAGAAGCCCATGTGTTACATTAGTTCTTTCTCTGTCCAAGGAAACTTGATGAAACTGACCATCTCCCTTGTCTCTCCACAGACCATCACCGGCCTCCTGCAAGAGTTTGATGTTCAGGCAAGTAGAGGATATGGACTCCTTTTCCTCTTCCCTACTCTGTGTTCTCTCTTTCCCTCTTCTTTCCATTGCTTTAAAGTAGATTGTTGTTCAGACATTGGGGTCAAGGAGAGAGAAGGAAGCTAGTTTCCCACCCTTGGCTCCTTCTCCTTGGATAGAAGCTGGTTGGAGTTCTGGCCAAGGAAGCCTGTCACTCCCTGTAGAAGCAGGAGGGAGACACAGCCCCTTCAACTCTGTCAATCTGGGTAGAGCTGTGGGATATGTGGGGGAGAAATGGAGAGACATTGGGTGGGCTTTGGACCCTGTGATGGGAGGGAGCAGAAGCAAAGGCTTAATGTCCTTGACTCTGCTTGGGAAAGCAAAACCAGTCTTCTCTGTGGCTGACCGGCTCCATCCCTGCTCAGGGTTGGCCTCAGGGCAATGGGGAGTGGGTGCTCTTGAGTCTTTTCCAAGAAAAAGCTTTCAGGAGAGTGGGCTGGCCTCTTTTGGATGAGGGGCAGGTCAGAACCCCAGGAGCTGTAAATCCTGTGCTCATAGTTATCCCAAAGCCTGTGTGGGCCCCAGGCTGTGCTGGGCCCTGAGGATGGGACAGGAAACCTCAGCACAGTGAGGTCTTGTGGGCTTTCCCGAGAAGAGGAGAGGAGCAAATGCAGGTAGATGCAGGTTGACGTGCTCACCTGAACCTCTGCCTGCGCACCACCCAGGTACCCCCGTCTTCCAGCCCATCTGAGCTCTGCATCTCCATCATCTATTTTGCTCCTTTTCCCAAAAACCACTCCACTCTTCCTCCTCGATCTGTATACCAGTGATTGGCCCGCCACCCATATCCAGAGGCTGGGAACCTTGGCATTGCCCTTGGAAGGGAGGGGAAAGAGTGGGAGAGAGGTTGGGAACACTGACTATTGTGAATGACAGCTGTACAAGTGCCTACCTGAGTTTGGTATCCAGGCAAGTAGAGATTTGCCTTTTCTTGGCTCTTTGACACAGAGCAAGTTGCTTCAGCTCCCCTCAGCCTCAGTTTCCTCATCTGTGAAATGGGGAAAGCCACTCCAGTCTTGTTTAAGTGGCAGTGGAGAGAGGATGACGGCAAGGACCCTGATGTGATGTTTCCCGGTCAGTGCTGGGTCAATACCACACCCAGTCTACTAACTCTATTGTGAGATTTTTTCGGTGTGTATGTATGTGGTTAAGTACACATAACAAAAGTTACCATCGGGACCACTTTTCAGTGTACGATCCAGAGGCATTAAATACATTCACACTGTTGTGCAAGCATGACCACCATCCATCTCCAGAGCTGTTTTCATCTTGTAAAACTGTAGCTGTCCCCATTAAACACTAAGTCCCAATGTCTTTTTCCTTCCGGCCCCTGGCACCTGCCATTCTACTTTCTGTCTCTATGATTTTAACTACTTTAAGTATCTCATGTAAGTGGAATCATATAACATTTATCTTTCTGTCATTGGCTTATTTCACGTAACATAATGTCTTCAAGGTTCATTCATATTGTAGCATGTGTGAGACTCTCCTTTTCTTTGAGGCTGGATAATATTTCATTGTGTGGCTAGACCACAATTTGTTTATCCATTCATCTGTCAGTGGACACTTAGGTTCCTTCCACATTTTGGCTGTTGTAAATAGTGGGTGTATAAGTATCTAGCTGAGTTTGTGCTTTTAATTCTTTTGGGTATATGCCCGAAAGTGGAATCGTTGAATCATATGGTTATTGTAGACTTTAAAAATCTTGGTTATTGATTTGCAAACCGGAAAACATAGTTTATCTGTTCCCTGTGAAGAGAATTCCTCCCTTTTGTGTTGTTCTTGATAATTTGCAAAGCCCAGTTACGAGTCCGTTTCCTGAGCCAGGTAGTTGGTAGAGCAGACACTAGGAGTGCTGGCCCCAACTCCCGGGGCAGGTCCACTTGGAGGATGATTAGTCTGGGGTGGGCGAGGGTACTGCACGCTCAGGACATCAGCCAGTGGGGACCTGAAGATCATGGAGGGAAGCCTCAGAGAGGAGCTGGGAGAGGCAGGATGAGGTCTGCCCACATTGGTCCCAGCCTGGGCTGAGCCCTCTTCGCTAATCCCAGAGCTCTCCTGTGAAGTTGGGGGCATTTTTTTGATAGTGCATCCTTTGTTCCTTTAATAAACACCTGCTTGAACCTACATTCTAGACTAAGAGCTCAGCATTAGTGAGCATGGAACATACCCCAAGCATCATTTTGAGCATATCACACGTTTTGCTTATCTAATGCTTGAAATGAGTCTTACACCCATTTTACAGGTGGAGAACCTGAAGCACAGAGAGGTCAAGTCACTAGCCTAAGGTCTCAGGGTTGGAAAGGGGTAGGGCTGGGTGTGAACCCAAGCAGTGTGCTTGGTTGAAACCACTCCTGACTACCTGGAAGGGGAAGGCAAACACACATATGAAAAATTAAGTGAACATGACAATTCCAACTACTGTACGGTTTGGAAGATGATAGAGCAGGCTGATGTGATGGGGTGTGGCCTTAAATTGAGGGGTCAGGAAAGGTTTCTGGAGGAGGTGACATTGAACTGAGGCCTGAATGATAGATGGAGCCAAGCAAGTGACCCAAGAAGATTAGGGACCGATCAGTCAATGCAGAGGTGACAGCACTTGCAAAGGCCCCTCTGGCTTGGCTTCTGCACCAGCCAGGGGTGAAACGAGTTTTTCCTGTAAGCTGTTCGTAGGCTCAGCCTTCCTGATGAATCACAATATTTGAGCTGAATGTGACTACTGAATGACACTTTGTCAAGCTGGTTCCAATCTTTGTATAAACTGTGTTGCTTTGGGTTTGGCTCCTAGATCTAGCTGACTCACCATATTTATGGAAGTTCCCCCAGATTTCCAACAGTCTCCAAAATCTTGGCTGTGGGTCACTGTAGGGTTTCCTTCGGAAGATGCAGCACAGTGTGATAGCTGATGTTCTCTGTGTCCTAAAGGGTTACTGCTCACAGGGCCAGGAGCAGAGAATGACAGAGCTGTGGTCAAGGACCCAGCCTGGGGACAAAATGACAGTCTCCTGCATGCTGGGGATGTCAGCATCCTCTGATGAGCCAGACCAGGGGCCAGGCTTGCCCCTGCTCTCTCGTTGAATCTTTGGGGACTTGTATCATCATCCGTACTTTCAAATGAGGAAACTGAGGCTCTTCCATGGCCAGCAGCTGTGAAGGGCCCCAGGGAACCCCACTCTGTCTGGCCCAGCCCAGTTCTCTCAGTCAGGATGCATTACTGCAGCGTTAAACCTGGAGGAGCCAGCTAGGCCTTGCGGGCTAGGTTTCATCTCACCTTTGCTCTTTCTATAAAAAAATATCTGCTCAGGCAGTAATTGGCACAGAACTTTGGCGGACTAATGTTTAACCCATTGAGGGTGAGCTGGTGTGGGACTCAGGAGCCGATACACCTTCATGGGGACCTGCCTTCACCTACTTCTTTACTTGCGTCTCATTGCCTGTTGAAATGGGCCCTGCCTGGCCAGTTCGTTGGAAGTTGAATTTAAGGAGTCAGAGCTGCCTCATTGTGTTTGTGTGAAAGCAGCCAACGTTATTTCTTGAAAAATATTTGGTGCTCCAGCATTTTGACTCACTCAAGCAGGCTCACTTTTCCTTTCCCAAAGTAGTCAAGGAGATATATACACAAATATATATGTACGTATGTTTCATGAATCAAAATAGACAGCATAGCTCAGAGCTCTACAGTAGTGAGAAGCTGCTGGAGGGGTTTGCTGCTGGCCCCGTTGTTGGGCGGCCTATCTCAGAAGACAGCTCTGCTGACAGAGCAGACGGCCTCGCGGCCTTATCTCTCCCTGGCTGACATCACCTTAGGGTGGGCTGTTTGATTTGGCCCAGGTGATGTTTTAAGGTAAATCAATTGGTGCCCGGGCATGTGAGGTTCTGGCAGTTGCTCCCAGAACTCTGCTTTACCCCTTGGAGAGGCTCCGGAGCCCTCAGAGCTCGGGGAAGGGTGGGCTGCTGGCCAGAGATACTGTGGCCACAGGAAGGATGTGGTATGATCTGGCTTTGCAGAGGAGGTTCTGGGCAGTTGTGTTTGCAAATTTGATGACTGGAGTAGGTGGGAGTATTTTGGGTTCTGGCTTATTTTCTTTGACTAAGATTCTAGAATCTAAGAATATTCAAGTTGGCAGGTGCTTTGTGATTCAGCCCTACCCCTTCTGCTGCAGGTGGGGAGGCTTTGTTGAAGGCCCCTAAGGGGAGGGGAGGGAGCAAGTTAATATTTGCATGCTCACTCATTGTCTCAGCTCTTCTTTGACAAGGTAGGGAGATATTACCCTCCTTGGCAGATGACAGACCAGTCTGGAGATGTTAAGAAACTTGCCAAGGGGTGCTGTCGAGATAGTCCTACATTTCGGCCCACCTGACTCCTAAATATGTAACAAACATGGGAGCTGTTTTAGCTGATATCTGTACACCAGAAACTGGGCTGACCTCTCTTCCTGCATCATCTCATTTAATCCTCACGACAACCCTTCAAGAGAGGAATTATTGCTCTCTTTGTTTTATAACTGCAGAGTGAGGCCCAGAGAGGGTTTAAGGGATTTTGCTCAGTGTCACTCAGTGATGAGAGAAATGATGAAATCTGACTCAGTCTCCATGTCTGGAGCCAAAGTCCATGTCACTGACTGGAGGTGGGGGACAGAATTGAGCCCTCCATCCATCATTCTCCCCGCGGCCCCGGATCGCCTCTCCTGCTGGATTTGTTGTTTCTAATTCCTTCCACCTGGATCTCTCCCTGTACAGATGGTTTGATCTGATTTGGTTTGGTTTGGTTTCCATGGAATCTGTGTTTGTGTGCTCACCAGGGCTCTGCTGGCTGGGAGCTGATGTTACCCTCCAGGCCTCTGGGTGGAGGGAGCGGAGGGGCTGGGGCAGGAGGGTGATGGGCAGTGTCTCCTGAAGCCTGGCTCCAGCTCTGGAAGTCCCTGTCTGGTGGAACTGGGCCAGAGGGACATCTGACCTTGGAGGCTGGGGGAGGGCTGATTTATTTCCCTTCTCTTGGAAGCAGATCAGCTCCCAGGGAAAATGGAAACGGTGACCTTTTCCTAATTTCTTTCTTTCCACACAGTTGCTTCTTGTTTTCACGCCCCCTGACTGAAGGTGGGCAGAAGTCAAAGGCTTGGAAATCCTCAGCCCACCCTTTTCCATCCCTCCCTCTTCCAGCCCCACTTCCTAGGGAAGTCGTTGGGACTTAGAGCAAACCCGTGACAGATGGAGGTGGCGCTCATCTGGGTCAATGCAAAGCCAGGCTTTGCCTCTTCTCCCCTCCTCTGTGGGTTTCTTAGGAATGCCCTCCTGGTGGAGTGGGGGAAGAGCGCCCCCCCCAGCATCCCCGTGGTGGGCTTCTCCCCAGGTCTGTCCAGTCCAGGCCACCGGGCTGACCTAGTGTAGATGCCCATCCCCTGGGGGCAGGTGCAGGGGACAGAAGCAGGGTCAGGTCAGCTCTGTTGTTGCCAGCCATGTGCCCTTGGCCAGAGGCCTGGCCAGTGGCCTGGACTCCCAGGGGCTTAGCTTTGTAATTCATAAAACTGAGGGAGCATCACTGTCCCCGAGGTGTCGCGCACATGAAATAAACAGCCTCAGACTCAGCATGCAGGCCTCCTTCCGCCCCCTCCTCTGCTCTGTGGATGCCCATCCCTCCACTCTTTCTTTTTCTCCTTTTTATTGAATTTATTGGGGTGACACTGGACCTCCACTCTCTCTTCTCCCTAACAGAAGAAAGACTTTGCTCCTAATTCCTTCTTCCTTGGAGAATTCCAGTCGGCAGGGTGGGTCTAGCTTCCCTCTGTATTCCCAGCTAATGGCTTTCTGCCCGCAGCAGCTCATTTCCCGACTCTAACTTCTTTCCTTTTTCTTGATGTGATCACAACAGTAGAGAAACCTGAGAAACGGAGGGAGAAGCCACAGGTCCAGCGTCTTATCTTCCCAGTGTCCTGGGGGCCTGCTGCAGCCCCTGGGCTCAGGGCTCGGAGGCCCAAGGACCTATCTGGAACTTTTACTCTCCCTGCAGGTGTATTCCCTTGGCTGCTAGGCTTTAGCCCCCTGCAGGCGTGTGCCCTTGGCCCTTAGGCTTTAGCCCCTGCAGTTGTGTGCCCTTGGCGGCTAGGCTTCAGCCCCCTGGGCTGGCATTTCTTCTCTGTGAAACGGCTATCCTAGCTTTATAGTATTTGCTCAGTGAGGGGGTGGCTGTCCTTATACGCAGATACTACTGTGTTCCTGCCACACACATACCCCGTGGTCACCCTTCATTTTTTGTGTACTCCTTACCCAACGGAAAGAAGATCAATGGCACAACCAGGCCTCCCCCCCCCCCACTGTGGGGGAAGCAGGAAGGTGGGGGGCGCTGTGTGTTATTTCTCAACAAGAGGGTGGTCTTGAGACTCTGTTCTCATTTCTCTTTCCTCAAGAAGCCTTGACTTAATGCTGTGTCTGACTAGCCAAATCAGCTCTGTGCCTTGTTCCACTGGGCCCGCTCTGCCCCTGGGAAATGCCTTGACCAGGGCTAGACTGAGGAGAGGGGCAGCCCAGCGCAGCAGCTGACGTAGGGTGTGTGTAAGCCTGTCATCTTCTCACAGTCCAAGGCCTTCGGTGTCTCCCTGGGGCCTGATGATGGAGGGAGGAGGCAGCAGCTGGTCTCAGGGCTCCCCTGGATCATTCAGCCAGTTGACTTAAGCCATTGGGGTGGCCCTGTGGCTGCAGAGTACCCATCTCTGGGACAGGGGTCCACAACAATGGACATGGAAACCTACATTTTGCAAAATACTTCCCAGGCTCTACCACGGTTTTAGTCTTGGGAGCATCTCCGTGACTTGATAGGCTTGTTATTTACTCCATTTTAGAGCTGAGGGAGTTCTCAGAAAAGTCCGATGACTTGGCCAAGGGGGCATGGTGGATGTGTCATTAAGATTCATATCACTCAACAGTGTCCTAAACAAGGAATGTTTGCTATTTTTGCTGACCTAGAAGGCCTGATACAGCAGGTGTGAATGTCACGCAGTCCCAGACTCCTTCCTGCTCCTGCTCTGTCATCCTGAGCATGTAGTTTTTATACTCATGTTCATGAGATGGCTGCTGAATCCCTAACATCTCATCCACATTCCAGGTAGTAAGCAGGTGGGGGAGTGAAAGCAAAAAATCAAAAGGCCAAGTTTGACCCTTTAAAAAATTCTTCTCAAAGTGCCAGAAAGTTCTGCTGACATCTCATTGGCCAGAACTGGGTCTTCTGACCACCTTTGGCTAGGAGGCAGATGGGGAAGGGGAGAACTGATCAGCACCTTGCCAGCTGGGCGTCCTGTCATAAGAAGGAACAAGACATGTTTGGGAGGCCAACCAGCATCGTCTGCAGTTATTCATAAAGCTCCCAAGCCAAGATTGGCAGCCCAAAGAGGCGGCAGGTGCTGCTCCCACTGTCTGCCAGCTGGCAAGCAGTGTAGACAGTAGGGGTGGCTGCCGTTTTACCACTTACCAGTTTATGGCGGTGTAGACTGTATGAATGTCTAGGTGCCTCCTCTGGGCCAGCACCTGAGACAGCAGAGCCAGCCTTGCCCTCCAGGAATTGGCAGGCAGGTTGGGGAGGTGGCTGTAAAACCGGCATTTGTTCTTGTGGAGATGCTACAGGCAGAGAAGAGGGCCCATGTGCCCTGTGTCTGACATACCTGTGGCACATTTCTGCAGTGTGGGCCAGATGCACATTTGGGGAAGAGCAGATGTTAGTCCTCTGTTCTGTGTGCCCGTGTACCCCAGGACGTGCCCCGAGGATTGCTGCTTCATGGAGACCCTGGGGAGATAAAAAGCCATCCACAGCCACATTGGTGGGGGACCTGACTTACTACATCCCTCTCTAGAGAGTCACAGTGCACGTTACACAGTAAAGGTTTCCTTTCTTCACGTGACACCGGGCACACTGTGTAAAACAGACGTCAAAGGGCACAGGCTTTGGACTTGGGTGGTCTCAGGTTCAGATCCCTCTGCACCATTCTAGCTGTGTGACCTTGGGAAGGTTGCTTACCCTCTCTTCACCCAACGGATCCTGCACACCTGCTGGGAGCAGGCAGCTAGCTGTGCCAGGGCCGGAGGCTGTAACAGTAAACAGACAGAGGCAGCCCCTGTCTTCTTGGACAGATTTACTTCTAGTTCCACAGCTGTATAACTTTAAGACCTCCAAAGCGATGAGTCAACATCCGTTACTCATCCCCACCCCTGGGGGACTGCCAGGGACATCCTTGATGCCAGCCAGGGCTGGGTGTCCTGTACCTGCACCAAGGTGGGGCCCAGGCCACCATGACTGAGTTACCCTCTGCACCAGGCCCAAGCCTACCTCTTCTGCTCTGGGGGTGAGGCCCTCACTCTCTTCTTACAGGTGCAGGCCCGGGAGCGCAGAGGGGTGGAACTTGGATTTAAACCTTGAAGTCCCAGGCTGGTGGGGACACTGCCTGGCCTGGCCTATTTTTAGAGGGTACCCTGTGGGTCAGCTGGGGAGACAATAGAGAATGAGGCCCCCACAATGGACCATTGTTCCTGCTGCAGCTTCAGGGCCACTCTGGGCTCCACAGATGATCTGTGGCCCCCCCTGGGGGCTGGGCCGGTGCTCCAAGGCCTGGGTTTTCACAGTGCCTCCACAGGCAGGAGTGGAGTGTTGGTGCTGAGGGGATGAGAGAAGGGGGTTGGGGAGATGGGTAGGCTCTGTGTACAGGAGACTCATTTTATTGGGGTGATAAGGCAGGTGGCCCAGGAGAACCCCTGTGCTGGGGGTAGGCCTGGGTACTAAAAGAGTAGGGGTTTCCCCCATACTGCGCCCTGTTTACTCCATCGCCTGGTAAACACGCACACTTCTCCTGCCACACCTCGAGGTTGCATTATGTCCCATTTCACAGACGCACAGTGGCAGCCCAGGAAATGTACCCCCCTTGTTACCAACTCCACACCTGTTTGCTTCAGGGGCCCTCAAAGTGCAGCAGGAAGCCCCTGTGTCAGGAAAGGGGGCGGGTTCTTGTTAAAAACAGAGATGCCGCCCTTTCCTGCTCTGGAAGTGGAGCCTGGGGATTGGGGTTCCTTCCTTCCCTCCCCCCCTCCCCCCTCCCCCCTCCCTCCCTCCCTCCCTCCCTCCCTCCCTCCCTCCCTCCCTCCCTCCCTCCCTCCCTCCTTCCCTCCTTTTCTCTGAGTCATGTCCCTCAGATCCACAACCATGGATTTCAAAGGATGGGAGCCTGCCTGTTCCCCTCACCCCAGCCCTGCAGCCCCCTCGTGGGTTAAATCCTGTTTCTCTCCGTGGGCTTCAGCTTCCCCTTGGCTCCCTGACTCTTGGACAGGGTTCTTGGGGCAGAGATTTGCCACCCAAAGCCCAGTGCTCTCACGACCAAGTGCCAAGGTACTAGGAGCTTCCTCAGAACACAGCTGGAGCCCCCTGGGTGTCCGCAGTCAGATTTAAGCCACGCAGCCCTGCACGTCCATGACAGGCCCTCTGTCCGCTGTCTTTCCTCAGGAGCAGGACATCGAGACTTTGCATGGCTCCATCCACGTCACGCTGTGCGGGACCCCCAAGGGAAGCCGGCCTGTCATCCTCACCTACCACGACATTGGCATGAACCGTAAGTTCCAGGGACCCATGGTTTTCTAGTGAGCCTGCTCCTGCCGAGGGGTGGAGGAAGACGGCTGGGAAGGGCTGGTGGCGGGGAGCCCAGCTGCTTCAGTCTTGCTGGGACTTCCTGGAGCTGTTCTGGGAAGAACTCTTGCCACAGAGTCTGGAATGCTCTGCACAGGGGCACGGAGTTGCTTGTGTGCCTGGAGCTGCTGGGAACTCAGGGAGCCCCCCACTGCCCGTCTGTATGACAGTAACTTCTAATGAATGAGTACAATGCTTTTTAGTGTTTGCGGAGTTGTGCAACCATTATCACAATCAATTTTGGCACATTATTACTCTGGAAAAAAACCCAACCCTGTTCTCTTACCTGTCACCTCCAATTTTTTATACACCCCCAGGCCCTGGCAACCCCTAGTCTACTTTCTGTCTCTAAGGATCTGCCTGTTCTGGACATCTTATTGTAATGGTGTTGCCAAGGTTCGTCCGCACTGTAGCACGTATCAGGACCTCATTCCCTTTTGCCGAATGATCTTCCATTGTACACAGACCAGATTTTGTTATCCTTTCTGTAGTCTATGGACATTTGGATTGCTGCCACTTCTTGGCTCTTCTGAACACGGCAGTGAATGTTTAGACTGAATTCCTAAGATGACCACAAAGTGTTACCAATGTGAGCTCCCCATTTTTCACAGATGGGGACGGAATAAGAGCTACTTCGTGTTAAAATGATTCAGAGTAGAGGTGAATATTCCTGTGATGACTCAGAAGGCACTTATAGGCCTTCCTGCTCCAGGAATCTCTGTAAACTTGAACATGGCAAGTGGGGCGCTTGCTTGATTTTTGATTGACAGACTGCCTGATTTACATTTTTTAAATTAATACCCTTGAGGCTGGAGATGAAGTCATTCACTGAAAACCATTTATTTTCTTCACTCTCACATCTCTTATCTCACTTCCTCCCTATGTGTCTCCCTGTGTCCATTATGTGTCAGATCCCGTGCTAGGTACTTTGGTAGAGATCACTTTAGTTCACTGGGCCCTGGTGAGGAAATGGAATTGCATGTGGAGGTGATGTGCCCCAGTTTTAGAGAGGCTCATTGTTAGTTACAGCAAGCTAACCACTGTAACAAAAGACCCAGAACCTTTGTGGCTTCACACAATATACGTTATTTCTCACTCATTTAACAACTCAGTGGGCATTCTGTATGGCACCTTCCACATGGTGATTCAGGGACCCAGGCTCCTTCCCACTGTGGCTCTGCCATCCCCTGGAGCCTGTCATCCCCTGGAGCCTCAGAGGCTTCTGCTGGTTCCTCTGTCTCTGGCAGGTGGATGAAGGGAGAGAAACCTGGAGAATTGAGTAGCAGGTGTTATGAGGGAGTGGCAAGCATCGAAAGCTATTGACTAGAACCCAATCACATGACTGCCTCTAATTACAAGGGAGGCTGGGAAATGTAGTTCAGCTGTGTGCCCAGGAAGAAAAGAGAAACGGCTTGGTGACCTGCTGGCCATCTTTGCTTCAGGCTCTCAACAATTAGAGCCTCTCGACTCATCCATGGCCATATAAGGAGAGAGAGGTCCATGCTTTATCTCCTATGCTCCTCCTTGTTTGAAAATCTCTGGCCAGTATCCCTGATATTAGGGTTTAGGCTACCCAGGGAGAAAGAGAGTGTCGGTGGAGTAACCCCACCTCATATCAGGGCCATGATGGCCAGGAATGACTGGGAAGGAAGCAGGAGACCCCTTCATCCACCAGCCCTACAGTGGCTCTTAGGGACCGTCTCCACCTCCGCACCCACTCCTTTCTCTTGCCTTTTATCAGCAGAGGAAAGTGGGACAGGAGAATAAAAGGTAGGCGTTCTTGCTTGTGAGTTCGTTTCCTTCTGCTGAATAGGAGAGAAACAAAATGAAGACGCTTTGCATGGAGCAAACTAGTTCAGTCCATCCTCACTTCTGCCCCTCTTCTCTCTCCTGCCTGATTTCCAGACAAAACCTGCTACAACCCCCTCTTCAACTCCGAGGACATGCAGGAGATCACCCAGCACTTTGCCGTCTGCCACGTGGACGCCCCTGGGCAGCAGGATGGTGCTGCATCCTTCCCCGTGGGGTAAGAGAGGAGCCTTGAGCCCCAGGAGGGGGTAGAAAGCCTCGCAGGGTGGAAACAGGTGGCGGGGGGAGGCTTTAGACTGGCTTTTAATTTTTTTATTGCTGTAAAATATACTCTTCTTCTAAGCCAAGTCTCTGATATAACCCCTCAGCCTCCACGATATGTATAATCTTTATATGGGAAGAGATCATAGCAACCTCATGGAGTTATTGCAAGGATTAAATGAGTTTATACTGCTCCTCAGATGCTTGGGGTGGGACCTGGAACACAGGAAGCAGTTGGTAAAGGCTTATTTTACAAAGAGGGGGGAGGAGAATTAGGGTGGAGACGTCTTTGCTTAACACAAAAGGCTGTGTATGCTGAGGGGTACTTGCAATGAGGGGGCCACGGGGGGTGCAATGGGGAGTCCGGGCCCTGCTCCTGCTGGCATCGTTCATTGCCCCTGGGTCCGGGCTCACTGACTCCTCTGCTTGGCTTCTCCCAAGGTACATGTACCCCTCCATGGACCAGCTGGCCGAGATGCTGCCCGGAGTCCTTCACCAGTTTGGGTAAGGGAGAAGGGTCCGCTCCCCGACCAGCCTGCAGGGAGGGGTGACTTCTAGCCTCTGCCTCTCCTTGGGCCTCAGTCTGTCCTGACATTGCGGCTGCAGTTTAAAGCTCAGGGAAGAAACTCGCCTGGCTCACGTGTCCCCACTGTTTTCACACTCTCTTCATTCCTGTCTGCTTCCTGCGAGTTGGGCTTTTCTCCCTGAGTGATGGCATCACCTGATGACAGCCACCCCCATCCTTTCCTGCTTTCTCTTCTTTCATTGCCTTCTCTTTCCGATGGAATGTTCTGGAACAGGATTGCCTGAGCCTTCACCTGCTCTATCAGGGCCCTTGGCCCTCCAGTGCTCATTTCCTTCTTACTTGAGCCTTTGGTCCGATGATGATACCTCAGACTTCTTGCCCAGTTTATTTTCATGCCAAGTTTTAGAATCCAAAATAAAGCTCAGGAGCGGGAAGAAGCAGGAATAGGGCTTCCCGTAAATGTCAGGCGGTGTCTGGGAGCCCGGCTGCCGTCAGGAGAGCAGCGAGGAAAAGGGACGCGTCCCTGCAAGGTCACGGCCCCCTGTTAATCCATAAAGAGTGATGCATTTCGGGTCGCGAGGGCACAGCACAACAGCGTGTCCCCGCTTTGTCTCACCTGCTAGCCATCCTCAGTGACGACCAGGACAGACAGTGGGGGAGGCAGGGTTCCCTAGGGACAAGGAGCGGGAGGATGAGAGGGTGGTCAGGGCTCCCAGGGCTCCCTTCTCCTGTGACATGAGTTTACTTCTGCTTTCAGGGTGAAAAGCGTCATTGGCATGGGAACTGGGGCTGGCGCCTACATCCTCACTCGGTTTGCTGTGAGTTCTTGGGCATTTTAAAAAGATGATGTTTTTAAATAAAATTCAAGGTGAAGGAAGGAAATTGGTAAAGCATCAAAAATCCCAAAAGGGAAAAAGAAATGACCCATCATTCTATTTCCCGAGGGAGAAGCACAACTCGCATTGTGGGGTGTGTGTGTCACTTACATACTCCCAGCTTTTCCCTTCCCTGCACTGAAATGCCATCCTAGATGTCTTCTTTCATCATTGGCTTTGCTCACTTAGCAGGAGACTGTGGACAGGTCCCCCCATCACCACCTATTCTACTCCGCTGCTTCTTGTGGTAGCTTCTGGAGTCGGGGGACTATTGGCTCCTGACTAACTCTAAACTAGAACCAGAGATACCTGTGTTAACATGACAGTTGTCACTTACATTACTGCGGGCCCAAGTCGCTGGCTACTGGGTCCTTTGTGTCCTCACCGAACACTTGTTTAAAAATGCAACAATGCTCATTTTATTCAGCCATATGTATTCTGACAGCCTATTGTTTGCTGGGCTTTGCTGGAGGTCAGAAATGCTGACATGAATGCAAAGTGGTCTGGCCACCTAGGCACCAAGCAGATAAAAGGTCTAAATGGTATCACCTATATACAGTGTGTCCCCCAAAATTTATACACACTTTGAATAATTATAAAAGCAGTGTGTATTAAATTCATTTCATTTTCAAGCTGTAATAGAATCTACTGTTAAAGTGTGTATGCATTTTTTGGGATACCCTGTTATGTGATATATATATATATCTCCTAGAAGTAGTAGAATTCGTTCTGATTACTAAAGAGCATTTATGTGCCTGATTATGAGGTTGGTGGTGTGATATACCCATTTCACAGCTGGGACAGCTGAGGGGCAGCGAGGGGAAGTGAGCTGTCCATGGCAGGTCCGCCAAGCACATGTGCTTCTGCTTCCTCTTTCCACTCCCTCTGGGACCCCGATCCAGTGTTTCTGGAGCTAGGAACTCCGTCTGCATGGGGTGGGGGCCATAGACTCTTGAGAGCAGCAACCTGTTCTGTGGCCCACATGAGCCCTTTCCTGGTCTTTTTCTCCATCTTGGTTTGACTTTAAAGTTTGTAGGATCTCAGATTCCTGGGTTGCGTCTCTCACCTCGTGTCTGAATTGCAGCTGAACAACCCCGAGATGGTGGAGGGCCTGGTCCTCATCAACGTGAACCCTTGTGCAGAAGGCTGGATGGACTGGGCAGCCTCCAAGGTGAGCCTGGGCCCTGGGCTGGCGGGTCCCAAAATGCAGGGGGCAGGTGCCTTCACCTCTGCCCGGAGGAGCAATGTAACTAAGAGCCCTCCTAGTCACACCCTTTGACCACCCCCTAATGCCCACCCCCAGCCAAGAGAGCAGGTTTCCTCTGCTTTGCGTAGAATAGTAAGCATGGCCTCAGATATTGGCCATGGGGACATCAGTAGGACACTGTGGTCTAAGCCAGCAGGCGCCCCGAGCCAGCTTTGACAGCATCCTCTGGGTTGGAGTATTTGCTGGGAACCTAACATCTGCTGGGCTTTTCTCAAGATGCTGAGAATAAAAAGATGAACAAGACACATGCCTCTAATTCCAGGAACCCACCGATTATTAATGAAAAGGAAATATGCATTTAGTACTGACTTTATGTCACTTAGTTTTAACACAGTAATAATTAGCTAACGTGTGTTGCATGGTTACCTGGTGCTTTTTAAATTCTCCATTGCTGTGTATGCATGACAATACATGTTTAATCCTCATGGGACCTCCCGGAGGTAGGGTTGCCATACCGTTTACAGAGGGGAAACTGAGGCTCTCAGTGGTTAGGGAAGCTGTCCAGGGTCACACAAAGCCAGGCAGAAAGAGAACTGGGGCTGAATGCGGAGCCCTTGGGCCCACAGCCCTTGGGCCTCCCCTCTGTGCTGGGCTCACGCTCGCATTCAGCAGGCGTCAAAGGCCCACCTCGACCCAAGCGCCACCAGGCTGGGCATAGAAGGGGCAGGACACGTCCCTTCCTGGAGCACAAGGGGCCCACATTGTCTCAGGAAGCTCTGCTCTGGCTGGTGGCCTAGGGTCCCTTGTTTATTTAAAAATGATTATTGTTTTTTTCATAAAAACCCCCTGTATTTGCCAAAAAGATGGGGAAACCGTTCCAAATGAAACAGGATAAAGCATTTCAAGCCGGGGTGATCCTGGCTTCTCATCTTGAAAGTGTATTTTTCCAAGGTTGGGGAGGTTGTCGGGGAGCATAGGATTAAAAGGGTCATGCCCCCCCCCCGTGTCCAGGCCAGCCAGTCTGATACTGCATTTCTTCCTGGAACACTCTGCCAGGAGGCCGGAGCCCTCCCTCCTGCCTGCGTGACATTCGGGAGTGGAACACACTCCCTGTTTTCTATTTTATTTTCCAGCAAAGGAAGTGACATTCCACTTAGCCAGTTTGGCTTCTCAGTAGCTCTTTTGAGCCAGATGTGGAGGGCTGGGGACATTACCCATCGGCTACGTGGAGCCTGAGGAATGTGTGTGGGGCTTTAATATCTGCACCATTTCCTTCCTTTTCAACCCCAGCCCCAGAGAAAAAAGACCTACATCAAGGGCCTACTGTGTGTCAGGCACTGGGGTCATATCCTGTTACATGTGTAGTTGCTCCCATAATCCTCATCGTGACCTGGGACTTTGAAGTTCCTGACAGTCCCAGCTACGGATGAGCAGTCTGAGGTCCAGCAGCTTTGCAGCCTGCCCTGGGCCACACAGCTGGGGACCCCCAGCAGTCAGCACACATTTATGGAACTGCTGCTTTGTACCTAGTATTTATGGATCCCCTGCTGTATGCCTAGCACTTATGGAGCTCCTGCTGTATGCCTAGCATTTATGGAGCTCCCACATATATCTAGTTTTTTGGAGCTTTTGTTGTATATCTAGCATTTACAGAGCTCCTGCTGTGTACCTAGCCTAGCATTGTTGTTAGAGCTAAAAAGGAGAAGGTCATTCATTTCTATAATAACCTCAGTATATTCAGAGAGAGGAAAGTGGCTTAGGGGACAGTCTAGACTATGATACAGGAAGGATAGTTTGAACTAAGCAGATCCTGAGGTGTAGACTTGGGGAGGTCAGTGTGTGTTTAGAAGTGGATGGGGTCCTTCTTGCTGCTGACTTGGTGCACTCTGGAGCTGGGACAGCTAGGAGCAGGGTGGGTCTCTTCAGCACATCTGCGCCTGCATCTTCTGTGCCCCAGGCTATGAGGTTAAGCAGCGGATGGGGAGCCAGGCCCTGCCTTCCAGGGGCCACGGGTCTAGTAGGTAACCAGAGACAGGTGACTGAGTTCCCATCGAGGGGGCACCCTCAGACCGAGTACCAGGAACCCCAAGGGCCATGGGGTTGGGCTGACCCCGTCTCACCACTGAGGATGCCTTCTTAATCCCACCTGGTTTGTTCTCCCCAGATCTCCGGGTGGACCCAAGCCCTTCCAGACATGGTGGTGTCCCACCTCTTTGGGAAGGTGAGTAGCGTGGCCTGCATCGGTTGTTCACTCCGAGTGATTGTGTGCTGCCGGCATGTAGGGCCTAGAAACAAACAAGACACAGCGAGTGGGCACTGAGAGCTGATGCCACCAAACAGGGTGATGTCATTCATATCCACCAAGTCACTCGCTCTCTCTCTTTACAACATAAGTCTTTTTAACCATTTGATTGAAGTGCAATAAGGGGCACATATTGAAAGTGTAGAACCTGAGAAGTTTTGATGGGGTCTGAGGTACCCCTCGGTGGCCCAGCACGAGGAGACTTGCTCCGTTTCCTGTGGGTGGTCCACTCACCACTGCTGGCTCCTGAGCTAGAAAGTGTGACCATGTGAGGTGTGACCATGTGAGGTGTGACCATATGATACCTTGGGGCAGCAGATGCTCTGCAGTGGGGTTGGTGAGCCTGGCCCTTGCCACTCCTGGGGTTAGTTTCCTGTGGCTGCAGGAACGAACTACCACACTGGATGGCTGTATTTGTCCCTGAGTGTTGGCCTGGCCTCGGTCCCCACAGAGGCTCCAGGGACCCTCCCCCCCCCGGCTTCTTCCAGCCTGTGGTTGCTTTGGCGGTCCTGGGTTGTGGCGCTGACTTCAGTCCCAGCCTCCATCCCTCCATGGCCTTCGCTTTGTCGGTTTCAAATCTCCTGCCTTTTTCTAAGGACACTTATCATTGGATTTAGGACATATTCCCTCCACCAGGGATAATCCAGGATGGTGTCATCTCAGGATCCTTCACTTAATTACATCCACAAAGACCTTTTCTCCAAAGAAGTTCATACCGCAGGGTCCCGGGATTTGGTGTGGATGTCTTGGGGGCCGCCATTCACTCCACTGTCGCCTCTTTCCTCGTTAGCTGCCTTCTGCAGTCTGTGATCTGCGTTCTCCACCTGACTATAATCTGAACTGACAGGAATGTGGAAAAACCAGAGCCGGCGGCTGCCTCTCCTTGCAGGAGGGCTGTCAAGTGTGGGGTGAGAGTGTCAAATGTAGGGTGAGAGTCTGGCCTGATTATATCTTTAATTACTTGGGGTATCTGGGTACCCAGAAGTTTCTGCAGTTATGTTTTCATCTGAACCCCCAGCACAATCCCTCAGACCGTGTTCACCAGATTTTTCTTTGAACAGCCAGTTGGCCTCTTTGTTGCTTAAGTCCTCATGGGCTGTTTTGACAACAGCTTGGGCTTGACGTTGGCCCCCTTGCTTCCTCCCACTCGGGCTCTGGTCGCCTCTGATCACATCAGGCCGTCTGCTGTTGTGCAAATGAGAAACAGCCAGCAAAATCGCACTCAGAAAGGGACCAGGGAGGGGACAGGCCGAGGCCAGCCTCTGCAAGACTTTGGCTGACCCCTCGGAAATCAAGATTGTCCTTTCTGGCCCTGTCCGTGTGGCTCAGTGGTTAGAGCACTGGCCTACGCACCCAAGGGTCATGGGTTTGATTCCTGGTCAAGGGCATGTACCTGGGTTCCTTCCCCAGTCTGGGCCCAGGTGTGTGCGGGAGGCAACCAGTCGATGTCTCTCTCACATTGATGTTTTTCTCTCTCTCTCTTTCCCCCTCTCTCCCTTCCACTCTCAAAAAATCAATGGAAAAAATATCCTCGGGTGAAGGTTAATAACAAAAAGAGGGTCCTTTCCAGCAACTTCCCATTGCCTGAGTTAATTTTGTTTTGCAAGCGTGAAAATCTTCATCTCTCCCCATTAAAAAATACTTGTTAATAGTTGCATTGATTGTTCTAATTACAAAGAGCTTTTCAAAGTGCACAACCTCTGTTAAACCCACAGCCTAAGGAAGTGGGTGATGTTAACACCCTCCTGCCTTTCTTTGAGGGCACTGAGGCTCAGGAGGGGAAGGCATTTTCCCAAGAAAGGGGTGGTGATGGAGCTGTGAGGAAGGAAGAAACTCTTCTACCCTCAAGGTTCTTTTGGCTGATCTAATAATCAAATAGACATGAGACATTAGCAAGAGAAAACGACCAAATTTAACTATATACCTATGTATGGGGACCCCTCGTACACGGGGGACCAGAGAGAGAAAGGGAAATTGAGGTATATTTGACACTCTGAGCTAGGGATGCGGTCGTGCACTTTGAGGCTTCATAGGGTCACTGCAGGGAGAGCACATGTTCAGTAATTAGTAGTTTGCCTACAGCACAGGTAGGTAAAGTCACTTCCGGTGATAATTCTTACATTGGGCCAAACTAATGATTTTAATTCTTCTAGAAATTTAAGCTGGGGGAGGGGGAGCAGCCGAAGTTTCTTTCAAGCTCCCACAGTCTTGGTTGCTCAAAATAACTTGCACCCCACCGAGGCACATCTTGGGGTGGCTTGTTCTGAACCCCTACAGAGTCAAGCTCTAGATCCAGGAGGACTGACTTCAAATCCAAACTCCAGGCCTGAGCCCGAGGGCCTGCTTTGCCTGGCTAGGGCTGTGCTCCTTTACCCTACCTGCTGGTGTTCGGGAGTCTGCCTGCGTCTGGGTGTGGGTCCGCTGCCCTGAAAGCTTCTGTAGGCTCCAGTGCGGTCTCAGTCTCGTGCCTCAGGCATCAATGCCTTCCCTGTGTACCTGAATGACCTGGAGAGTGGAGAGGCCTGGGACTAGCCCAAGGCCACAGTGTCAGTGAAAGACGTTTCTCCCTCTCTGCTGCAGGAGGAAATGCAGAGCAACGTGGAGGTTGTCCACACCTATCGCCAGCACATCATTAACGACATGAACCCTGGCAACCTGCACCTGTTCATCAACGCCTACAACAGGTAGGGGTGCCGCGGCCACAGCACGGCCTTTTATATCGGGCTCCTTTCGTGGGTCTGGAACATGGGGTGAGGCAGAGGGGGGTTGCGACATTAGCAGTAGAGGCAGCTCCCGAATTTGAGCAGACAGATTATTAGTACGGAGTATCCTTAGTAAGGTGTCTCCTGGAGTTTTGAGCACTTTGCAAGGAGCTGAGCTACCACTCCAGATCCCGGGGAATCAAATAGAGTGGGACAATCATGCCCTCAAAGGGTTGGAAGTATGTACCTGTGTCCATGGTGACCATGGGAAAGGACAGATGTGAGGACTGCTTAGAGAGAGAAAAGCAAAGCACTTGGGGGGGGGGGGGTCCAGAGAGGCTGCTGGGTGGTGGCTGAGTCATTCCCAGGGTAAGTAATACCTGCACACAGCCTTTGGCAAGGGTGCAACCCTCTTATCCATAACTGAGTGCCTGTCTGGAGCTCACCTAGGGGAGGGGACAGCTTGGGGTGCCAGCCAGAAGCCTGGAATCCCCAGGGAACTCACTCAACCTGCCCCACCAGCTCTGCCCTGCTCCCATGGGGCCAGAAATGAGCTCATGGGCTCTGTCTTTCTGTCCTCTCCTGTTACTAACATGACTTCATGATGGGCACTAGTGTCTGTGAGGAAGTCCAGTGTTCATTTCCTCTTACCATCCTCCCAGCTGCTCAGCGTGGGAGGGAAGGGTGCTACCCCCAGGGGGTAAGTGAGGACACGGGCTGAGCAGTTCATTTATTCAGCAACTGCTTTCTGAGACTAGAGTGGGTCAGGCTGTTGGCTGGGCCGTGGGCACCCGCAGGGGACCATGGAGAGCATAGGACTTGGAGTTGGGTGTGAGAGTCAGGCTCAGACTAAGGGTGGAAGCAGAGACTATTTGGGGGGCTAGCCATTGGCCAGGTGGGGGCTCTGGGAAGGTAGGGACCTTCTTTGGCAGAGGACATGATTTGTATTCTTGTAAAAAGAAAAAAACACATTGGAGACCATGTGGTGGGCTCCATAGGAAATGACCCTGAAGCCACTTTTATGGACCCCAGGAGGCTGTGGTGTCCTGAAAGCCACGTGACCTCACATAGGCTGACATGTGTGTGGTTTGCCAGAACAGAATGGCCAATGGCAGGACCTGCCTGGGTTTGGCTCAGTGGGAGGGGCTTCCTCTGGGTGGCGGGCCTCCTGGTGTAATTAATGGTGCTTTTGTTGTCTGTAGCCGTCGGGACCTGGAGATTGAGCGACCCATGCCAGGAGTGCACACAGTTACCCTGCAGTGAGTAGCTTTTCTCACCACCACTGTGTAGTTTGCTTGCTGGCAGGGCCTTCTTTCTGCCAGGACATGGTCATCAATTGAGAACTGGATGTGTCCTACCTAGGGACTGGGCACGAGCCAGTCTCCCTCTTCTTCTCCCTGTGCAGTTCCCAGGGTGGCCCCGAGACCTAGGTTGGAGCCTTGGATCTCAGAGAAGTGCTGACCGCACTTTGAACAGAATTGATTAAGCACCTACTTCACGTTCAATACTACGTTGGCTTTGCCTCCCAGAGCCTGGGGCTGAATGAGGCTCAGGACCCACCCTGAAGTGCCCTATTAATCTAGAAGACAGTCTTGGGAATAAGCAGCTGTATTCCACCAATATGAACTAGGTGTCATTTTATAGTTCCTTGAGTGAACCACATTATCAGACACCTGAACGTGGCACGTGCCATCTTCTTTGTCAGCCATGTCCTTTTTGTCTCTGATCTTGATTGCTGACCAAGTCCTACTCATCCTTCCTTGAGGACAGGGTGTTTAAAATAAAAACGTCAGGCATAGAAATTCTCTGGTGAAATTCATACTAAGGTGTAAATGACTTACCAGCCTAGTTATTCTAAGAACAAAGCAGAGGGTGGAGGGAGGATGAAGGAAAATGAGCAAAGGGTAGTGGGGAAACCAAAATAATTTTTTTAGAACATTGGCAGGCTTGGGAATGTGAGAATCTTTAAATGAACCCTGTGCTAATTCCCCCTTTTCTCCCTGCCCCCAGGTGTCCTGTTTTGTTGGTGGTTGGGGACAGTTCTCCTGCTGTGGATGCTGTGGTATGTAGAAATCAACCACGGGTTATGTGTTTAACTCAGCAGTCCAAATCCGATTGGCTTTGTATAAAGTTTCCCTGCCCACCTCCTTCCTTTCCTCTGCCCCCATCAGGGCAGGTGACATCTTCTAAATGCCATGCTGGCCTTTGGGCAGAGGGCCCAGCCACCAGCCTCTTTCCCTGGTGACTGTCAGCCCTGATTGCTTGGCAGTGGGCGCTCTGTCTCCTCTCCTAGGCCCCCTCACCCACCCATCTGCCTCCCATTGGCTTGTTTCTATGAGCGTGTTTTCCACTTGGCTTCCTGGCCAAGAGACTTTCCTCCCATTTGGGAGACCTGGTTGGTACCTCATTGTCTGGCAGGAAAAGAGGCATCTGGGGAGCTGGGCTTAAGCAAGGTTTTCTGGCTCATTTCACCCTTTAATTCCTACCTGTAGTGTTGTGGAGACAAAGCAAGGACTCCACCTTTCCAACATCCGCATAGCTGGGGACATGGGAGACTTAGGGGCTATGAAGCAGAGTCTTACAGTGGTGACATGCCTTGTGCAGTGGGCTGCAGAGCAGGATCCTCAGTCATTCATTTCATAATGACCTGGGTGTCTCCATGAATCATGACTTTGTTATCATCTAACCCACTGGACATGATCATGGGATGCATCAATAGAGATACATTGTTCACATCGAGGTAGATGATAGTTCTACCATGGGAACTTTGAACATCACAGGTTACAAGTCGGTATTCTGCGCAGTTCTGGGTGTACTCTTAAGAGCATCATTGACATTGAAGAGAGAAACTAGCTTGGTGGAGGTGATCTCATTTGAAGAATGGTGGTTGGGACTGGGGACTGAGACTCACTGGTCTCAGGGAGTTAAACAAGGCCACTTATTTGGTGAATATTTCTAGAGCACCTTCTATATTTTAGGTAGTCTTCATAACAATCCCTTAAAATAGGTTAACCTCATTTTATTGATGAAGAAACTGAGGCTCAAAGAAGTTAAGTAACCTGTCTGAGGTCACACAGCTGGGAATGGCAGGGCTGGAATAGAAACCGCATCTGTTTAATCCCAAAGCCCACATTCTTTCTTCTATGCCAGGGGAATATAGGAGCCTCTGATGATGGTGGCAGGGAACGGGGAAAGGCTATGACTTTGGCTCCAGGTAGAAAACTGACAAATTTCTCCTCGCTTTCCTTGTCTAGGTGGAGTG
The DNA here is from genome assembly GCF_964146895.1 of Miniopterus schreibersii. Taxonomy (NCBI): domain Eukaryota; kingdom Metazoa; phylum Chordata; class Mammalia; order Chiroptera; family Miniopteridae; genus Miniopterus; species Miniopterus schreibersii. Next base: position 38,830,224 of record NC_138117.1, on the reverse strand, counting down.
CAACTCAAAATTGGACCCAACGAAGACCACTCTCCTCAAGGTACAGGAAAAGCTATGAGAGTTTGCACTTGTTCTTAGAAACTCTTAACTTTTCTGCAAAAATTGAGTTGTGCCTGGTTTAGGCAGAGCTGGTGGTCAGAAATTATAGAAATAATTATTTGAAATATCTGTTCACAAGCATCTATTGGGTGCTGGCTGGTAAGATGAGAGTTAAGATGAGAGGATCCCTCTGTGGGACCCCAGGGGTCTACAGGCTACAGCCTGTCACCCTTGGGGTCTGACCTTGAGACTGGGCTGTAGGGTGGCCCAGCGTCAGCCACTCTCATGCCTTCTGGTCTGTTTCCCCTGAAGCCATCCTCACCCTGCTGCCAAGTGCTCCTGAGCCAGGGCCCCATTCATTTACTCCTGGGTAAATGCGCCCACATGCCTGGAGCAGCTTTCATAAGTGCCAATGGCTTTAGGTTTGGTGTTTTAGTAGCAACTTGGGAAGTGAACACATTTCCCAGGGGTAGCCCATCAGGAGCCCTGTGAGGCCTGAGGTCTCCAGTCTGGCAGTTTCCTCCTGAGGGAGTCTGTACAGGACATGTGTGCCCAGGGCCTCGTGCAGTTCCTCCAGCTCTGTCTGGCTCCCAGCTGCTGCCTCTCAGAAGGTACAGTCTACCTTCCAGGGTTCTCAGGGAACAGAGTAAAACTGTTGACAGGGCCTAGCAGAGTGCTTGGCATATCAAAAGGTACAAGCCACGGTGGCTAAGACACAGCACAATGCTGAGGCAGATAGTAATGAAAACAGCCTTGTCAGGTGGCGCTGGGCATTTCCCACCTGTAATGTGCCCAGCTCCCCTCAGCAGGCAGGGCAGTGGGCAGGGTGGATGCCCATTTGGAGCTGGTTCACAGAGCAAGAGGTCACATCCACTGAGGTTTTTGGCACTAACCAGCTTCTTTCTCTTCCAGATGGCGGACTGTGGTGGCCTCCCGCAGATCTCCCAGGTGAGTTCTACCTGTCACCGCTCCCCAGGTGGAGGCATGTGCCCCTGAGACCTGTTACTGCCTTTCCCCTCACTGCCTGCTCATCCCCCACCTCCCCATGACTTCTGATGAACCTGTTACCATTTATAAACTGTGCTTGTACATGAGTACTCATTTCCCCCGGAACCCCCTGCGGAGTAGATGACACTGGGGTCCACGGGGGTGAGGGGGTCTGTCCAGTGGACACAGCTTGGCAATTGTGGACCAGAATCTAGGCCTGCCCAACCCCAGAGACCACAGGATTTCCATGTGCTGCTAGAAGGAGTTTCTCCATGTACACGGGGTCAGTTCTTTGATTCATGTGGCCCTTCCAATTTCAAGGGTTGTCTGATAGAAAAGGGAGAGTCTTAGCTCTGAGTCCCCCAGTGAGAAGATGATGGCTTTGATGTCCATTGAGGTGCAGAATAAAATCTTAGGTGGAGCTGTCCCAACAGGAAACAGTCTTAGTGTGGGGTAGGGAAGTATTTCATGGGCGTCTGAGAGGAGGCCGAGTGGCGCTCGGGGCAGTCCCAGCAGAATTCTGCACCAGGCAGACACTGGATCTGGGCTCATTGCTCTGTCCCATCTCACAGTGGCATTTTACTCCAGAACTCTGCACAGAAGCGTGGGCACAATGGCATTAGGAGGCTCTCTTAGACTTTCTGTGCCTGTTTCCTCTGCTCCCACTAGACAAGAGCAAAGATACTTTCAACATTTTAGCTGTTGCATGTTTTGCCCACTTGATAGGGAACAGGTGGGCTCCCGGTAGAGCCCTGCCCAGGTGCTATTGTGAGAGGAGGCCTGTGCCTCAGTGATGGAGCCATTGCCCCTCCACCTGACCCGAGCCGCCTGCTGAGCACCCCCCAGGGGGGCCCAACCTGGGCCCAGACTCCTGCTTCCCTCGACCAGGTTGAGACCTCCCTGGCTCTCTGCAGCCCCAACCTGCAGCTCCTGACACTTTCTTACCATTGTCACAGGAGCCCCAGAGGGCAGTGTGATCAGTCTCTCTTTTGAATGTCTTTGGCTCTTTGTAGAATCATGGCAGGAGTTGGTGGAGGTGGGCAGGGACCGATGACTTCTGCCCGAAGTGAGATTCCCAGAAGCAGAACAGATCCAGTGAAGTGCATTGGAAAGTTGGGGTTAATTAGACTGTAAATGTGACCTTTACTTATTCATTCATTTCCCAGTTTGTTTGTTTTTTAAATTATAAGAGAACGTTTATTTAAAAAGTTACAGAGGTAGTAGAAGGGACCCGCTGGGCTGCTGGGCTGCATAGGCTCAGGAAACAAGCAACAGAGCCAGAAGAGGGGCCCTTGGAGCTTAGGAGAGAGAAAGCAAAAGGTGTGCTCCTGGGGGAAGAAGAGGGAGGGAAAGGCCCAGGCGTGCTCCCGAGAGGCAGAGCATGCCCATCTCCCAGTTCTGATTAAATTTAATTTTTGAGAGGAATTGGTAGAACTGGGTGTTTTCTCAGCATTCCCAACTCATTTTACTTAAAGTAACCCAGTTTATTAATTGGTTTATCTGTCCAACTATCCATCCATCTGTACTTTCTTCTTTCCACTGCTTTCTATCCATCCGTCCATCTTTCCTTTTTCCTGTCCTTTCTTGCTTTCTTCCTTCCATCAATATTTTTTCCCTGTCTCTACTATCTACTCTCTATCGATCTCTCTATCTCTCTGTCATCTACCTATCCGCCCTTCGCCCTTTCTCCTCCCAGCCAGCCGGCCTGCTGTGGAGGCTGAGAGCGAATGCCTTGAGAGCATGGAGAGCCCTGTGTTAATCTTCAGGACTCACCGCTAATCAACTGTAGGACCTTGGCTGGAGTGTTTACCTGTCCAAGCCTGTTCAGCTATGAAATGTGCGTGAAAGAGCACTAACCTCATAAGGTCACTGTCGGGAGAAAATGAGGCAGTGCTGCAAAGCCTTTACCCCATGAGGGGCACGTGATGTTGATGCCCTTACTTACATTCTAGATGTTGAGTAGGACACCCTGGGTCATCTCATATAGCCTTCTTTACAGAAACCCTCAGAGGCAGGTGTGGCTCATGGTCCTAATCTTACAGGTGCAAGAACTGGCTCATGCAGGTCACGTCACTTGACCAAGCTCCCGCAGTTGTGAAGCGAATCTGACTTTTTCTCCCCGGCCAAAGCTGATTTCGCTCCCTATAGTTGCCTCGTTATGTTTCCTTGCCTTTCATTTATTATCCCACCAACACTTGGTGGCCTTCTCTCTTGGGCCAGGGTCTTTAATGAAGGTGACCACAGGCACAGCTCATGTGGCCATTCATGATCCGGACCACCTGTGACTGATGTCACTGTCCCTTCTTTTTTCTTGCAGCCAGCCAAGCTTGCTGAGGCCTTCAAGTACTTCGTGCAGGGCATGGGATACAGTAAGTAGGGCATTTCCCAGCAGGTGGCGGGCCGAGGAGCAGGTGTGGGAGTTGGGGATGTGATGCCCAAACCAGGTTTGGATGAGAATTCTGTAACACCTGGGCAGGTCAGGGGGAGAAACAATAAGGTGCAGGGAGGGTGTGAGGTCGGGCAGTGTCTCCTTGATGCCATAGTGGCTCATTCTACCTCCACTGCTGAGCAGAAGTTGTTTCACACCAGGGAGTATTTTTAGATTTAGGTGAAGACTATCCTTTTAAGCCCCAAGAAGACAACAAACAATGAAACCATGGAAATCCGGGCATGTGCCCTGACCTGGAATCAAACCATCAACCTCCTGGTTCATGGGTCGATGCTCAACCAACTGAGCCACACTGGCCCGGGCCTGTGAGATATTCTTATTCTCATTTTACAAGTGATGAAAGCAAGGCTTTGAGAGATTAAGCAAGGAGCAGGGAGGGGATCTGTGAAAGTTCTTTAAAAACTATAATGATCATAATAAGTGGGTGATAAAGTTGCTTATATTAAGGAGAGAGAGCGTCTTTTCTAAACCATTAGACATTAGATTAGGGACTGGAAGGATAAGAGCACATAATTCAAGAACGTGCCATGGTTATAGTTTCTTCATCAGACACACGCAGTCCTTTCCAGAAACGCAGTCCATGACCGGACAGCCAAGACCAAGTGTAAGCATTCGACCAGGTGGTGGTGCAGCGCTGCCCGGTGGTGTAGCCCCTGAGGCTCTGGCCCTGATGTGGTTTCTCTGGCTCTTTCTGTCTACTGCTTGGAATTATAATGTATGTGCCCATCTTAACTAGAAGTCTTTGTACTTCTGATGAGACTTAAATTATTTGCTCCTTTAAAATAGTAACGGTATGTCTGACCACAGTCCTAAGACTGACCTCAGCCGTGTTTCATTTCTAGCGAGGCCGACAGCAGACGAACCTGATTTATATGCTTTGGGCGGGATTCATGTCCCCAGGTGCCCTCTTCCAACAGAAGCCATCTGCCTGAGGGTCTGACTGCTCTGTGTGTGGGGTGGGAAAGTGCAGACAAAAGCAGAGCCATAGCGCTGGGCGGCCCATGTTTACCTTGCAGGGTGTGAATCGTGACTCCTTTGTCTTGGCCTCCTCTGGGTTCGGATTTCTGCTTTCAAACCGTATTCTGGGGAGAAGGGAAGCGAAAGGCAGGCATTGTTTGTCCCCCCACATCAGCCAAAGCATCCTCAAGTTATAGGGGTGACAACAGGAAGAGCTAGAGCCCAGAGGCCTCAACCAAAGCAAAAGAAATTGATCATTCATTGAGCGCCTGCTCGATGGCAGGCCGGCGTGACCGGCCCTTCGCTTCCATGGTGCCATCCTGTAGCTGAGAAGGGAATCAGTACAGCGGGGTTGATTCTGCATGTGGGCGTCCGCCCCAGAAAGCCCACGTGCATGCCACTGAGTGAATGATGTCACCGGACGTGCATGTGTATGCTTCGGCTGCCTCAGGTGACGTCCGCTGTTCCTGTGGCCTTGGCTGGGATATTTCAGTTAGCTAGTGTGGCTGCCACAACAGATCCCCACAAACCAGGTGGCTGAAAATGACAGAAATGTATTCTCTCACGGTACAACAGTGCTAAAAGCCAGAAGTCCAAGTGAGGATGTGGGCAGGGCCGCGCTCCCTTCAAAAGGTTCTAGAAGATTCCTTCCTTGCCTCTTCCAAGCTTCTGGGTCCTGGGTGGTCCGTGGCTTGTGGCCGCATCGCTCTGATCTTAACTTCTGTTCTCCACATGGCCTCTCCTCTGTGTGTCTGGGCCTTGGTGTCCTCGTCTTGGAAGGACAACAGCCATTGCATCAGAACCCACCTGGTCCACTGTGACCTGCCTTAACTTAATATATCTGCAAAGACCGTCTTCCCAAATCAGGCTACATTCTGAGATTCCAATGGACATGAATTTGGGGGGCACTATTCAACCCCATACAGATGGGGGGACTGTTTTGTCTTCATTCCATTTTACCAGCCACCTGCCATGTACAAGGGTGTTTTAAGCCCCAAAGAATGGAGAGCACCCTTGACAGTTCGTAGACGCTCACAGGCTTCTCGGGAAAAGGTGACACTGACGGCTCTGCCACAAATGCTCTGTGTGGCCTCAGTTTCCCCACCCAGGGCGGCAGGGATTAGTCCGTCTGACCTTGAAGGCCCTCCACATCCGAGTGCTTGTTGACTGTACAGGGTGGTAGGTACACATGGGCGCTGACCCTATGGGGTCCGTGTTAGTGTCCCCATTTTATAGGTGGGACCGGAGGGCTTAGAGAGGGATGCCCCTAAAGTCACACAGCTGTTAAGCAAGTGGCAGAATTGGGATTCAGATTCAGCTATGGGTTCAAGATGGCAGCGTCATTGCCGCATGTCCTTACCCCATCGGGGCCTCACTGTCCACCCCTGTGAGCTAATATCGGATGACGGGGCCCCATGTCTGGATCACTGCGAGGATGGGTGGGACAGAGATGCTCGGCCAGGTCGAGCACAGAGGAGGTCCCGCTGCTGGTGTGCAGCTGCCTCTAGCACCCTCCCACCCCTGACTGGTCCTCTCTTCTCTCCCCAGTGCCCTCTGCCAGCATGACCCGCCTGATGCGGTCCCGCACGGCCTCGGGCTCCAGTGTCACATCCCTGGAGGGTGCCCGCAGCCGCTCCCACACCAGCGAGGGCACCCGCAGCCGCTCCCACACCAACGAGGGCACCCGCAGCCGCTCCCACACCAGCGAGGGCGCCCGCCTGGACATCACCCCCAACTCTGGTGCCACTGGGAACAGCGCCGGGCCCAAGTCCATGGAGGTGTCCTGCTAGGCGGCCTGCATGGACAGCCGCCCCTGGACTGTGGGTTCACTGTAGCTCCCCCCTCCTCCACCCCTTCCCGCCCCCTGCCTGCCACACCTCACGTAACTCGGTATTAATCCAAAGCTTATTTTGAAAGAGTGAGCTCTGGTGATGACAATGTTAGATGGGATTTGTCCAGGGCACCCCTTCCCAGGGCCAGGCAGGGTGCACCAAAGGAAAAGCTGCATCTCAGTGTCCCGTTTGCATTACCGAGTGGCCCGGTGGTCACTGTCTTCCCCTCCCTCAGAGACGCCCAGCTGCCCGACACAAGAAACAGAGCAGTAAAAGCTTCATGAACCCAAGCCTGGGTCGACCTGGACACCTGGTTCTAAGGGGCATTTGTCAGGAGTCCAGCCCACCTGCTCTGTTTCCCCTCCAGCTAACGACAAACCGACCCAGTTTCTGGAAACAAAACCCTCTCTGGTTTGGGGAGGAGAGCGGCGAATCGAGGGCTGCTCATTGAGGCGAAACAGGAAGCGGGAAAAGAGGTGGAATTTACGTGGAGGTTTGAAGAGTTTGGAAAAGTAAATCTACGTAGTTAACTTGACATAGATTTTTAAAGTTTATGCACATATACACTTTTAAATGCCAAAGCATACAAGCCTGCTTTTCTGACATTTTTTTTAATGAACACAGAAGCGGGCAATAAAACCTCCTGGCTTTGCAACAACAACCACCACCAGTGGGCAAGCATTTGGTATCATGGGTGTAAGGCTTTGGCTCTGCTCTCTGCCTGTTCCCCCTCAGCCCCTGCTTCCACCCCAAATACATGACGAGCGGTTATTTCATTCATGGGGAAGGTCCTCTAAACACGTGGTTGCTTTCCTTCAGGAGGGGACCTTCCGAGCAGCTGCAGCTGGTTGCCATGCCTCTCCCTGCAGTGGGCAGAGGTGCTGGGGTGGGGTGGGGTTTGGGTACTAGATGTAAGTAAGAGATCCCTCGTGGCCGTGATGGAATCCAGTGTAGTTGTGATTTCAGTTGATCCCACCCTGGTTTCCAGGATTCTTATGTGCTTGAGTTAAACCTTTGACAACTGGGGTTGCATCTGAGCTTGACGGCCCAAGGTTTCTGATCTAGTGACATTCCTGGGTCTTCAGACAGACCTCTTTGCTTTTGTACCAGGTCGGGGTTCAGCTGGGGAGTGGTGGCTGAGCAGACGTAAAGGTTCTAGAATGTGCATTCCATGGGATGTCCTTCCCTCTCCTGCCTCCCACTCCTCCCGCCCCTCTAACCTCCTTCCTCTGGACGGGGCGGCACCACTGACATTTTTAGGTGACGTCAAGTTCCTATACTACTACTGCCTTTTGATTTTCGTTTCGGCTAACCATGGATCTTACAGGAAGTTTGATCAGAGTGAGTGGGACGTTGTGAAACAGCCCCTGGGACCTCGTGGTTTCCGGGACCCTAGAGTTGATGGAATGACGTCATCAAGCCTCGCAGGTAGCTTGAGGGATGTTGATTCAGTTCACCTGCCACCTACCACCTGGGAGGCTTCCCTGACCTTGTGCGGAGGGTCAGGGGTCAGGGCAGGGGTGGCTGAATCCAGACAGAAAACTGTTGTGTACAAGTCTTTCCAGAGGAGTTTCTTAATGAGATATTTGTATTTATTTCCAGACCAATAAATTTGTAACTTTGCAGCGGCTTGTGTCCTTTCCCTCGACCTGAGAGCGCGTGCATGTGCCAGCATGGTGTAGGGGCGGGTCTCTCCTTACCTGGAGCCTCCTGCCGCATGGCCCTCGCCTTTCATTTAGACCATCACTCTCCAGTAAAAATAGAATGTAAGCTTCACGTGTTCCGGTGGCCACATTAAGAAAGAAACAGTAGAATTTAATTTTAATAATGCATTTCATTTAACCCAATGTATCCAAAATATTACCATTTCAGCGTAGAATCAGTGTAAGTTATTCAGATATTTCACATTCTTTTTTTGTGTTGTTAATCTTCCCCCAAGGATATATTTTTTCCATTGTTTTTTTAGAAAGAGTGGGAGGGAGGAGGGAGGAAGGAGGAGAGAGAGAGAAAGAAACATCAGTGTCAGAGAGACACGTAGATTGGTTGCCTCCCACATTCGCCCCAACTGGGACCAGAGATCAAACCTGCAACCCAGGTACGTGCCCTTGACTGAGAATCAAACCTGTGACCCAACCCTTGGGTGTGCGGCTCTAACCACTGAGCCACACAGGCCAGAGCCACATTACCTTTTCTATACTATGAGAACCAGTGTGTATTTCACATCACAGCAACCTCAAGCCACCATCCCGGGTCACATGCTCGGTGGCTTGGACAGCACAGTGACAATGGATAAAGCTTTTCCACCTATACTTAGAGGGAAACATCCTTTTATGTTTTATGTTTTATGTTTTATTTTTATTATAGAAATGTAGGCGGAAATACCACCCATTTCCTCACATCCAAGAACAACCATTGTAATGCTTGTTTCTACTGAAAAAAGAAAAAAAAAAAGTAAATATAACAGGTTTTAGTATGACCTCCCATTTTTATTTAAACAAATTCAGTTTAAAATTTACAAAACAGTTATGCAGATACTGCAGTGAGTTCCCATATACCACACACCCAATTTCCCTTATTATAATTTTTAATTTTTAATTTATTTTTAATTGATTTGAGAGAGAGAGAGAGAAATATCAACTTGCATTTCATGCATTCATTGGGTGGGTGCTTCTTGTATATGCCCTGACTAGGGATTGAACCAGAAACCTTGGCATATTGGATGATGCTCTAACCAAATGAGACACTCAGCCAGTCCCCTTATTATTATTAATGTCATGTTATTATGGTACATCTGTCACAACTAAGAAATCAACACTGATACATTATTATTAACTAAGCTCCACACTTTACTGGGATTTCACTAATTTTTCCCTACTGTCCCTTTTCTGTCCCCGGATCCCTCCATGACACCCCAGTACATCTAGTCAAGTCTCCACATCCCCTGGTCTATAACAGTTTCTCACACTTGTTTTGGTGACCTTGACAGTTTTGAGAAGCTCTGGTCAGGCCTGTGCAGAATGTCCTTCAATGGAGGTTTGCACGATGCTTTTCTCATGGTTCAATTCGGGTTTTGAGTCTTTGGAATGAAGACCATGGAGGTGAAGTGCCCTTCTCATGACGAGCCAGCGTAGTTTATCACTGATGAGCTTAACTGTGATCAGCTGGCTCTGGTAGCATTCGCCAGGTTTCTCCACTGTCCTTACCTTTTCCACTCCCCTTTCCAAGCAAGGCACCAATGCAACTCACACTTAAGACCCTCTCTCCCTTTAAACAGCTATCATGCTGTTATTTTTAAAATATCTTTATTGATTTTAGAGAGAGAGGAAGGAGGAGAGAGAGAGGAAGAGAGAAACAGTATGCACTCTGACCTGGGATCGAACCTGAAACCTGGGTATGAGCCCTGACGGGGAATCGAACCAGAGACTTCAGTGCATGGCATGATGCTCAGCCAGCTGAACCAACCGGCCAGGGCTCTCCTGCTGTTATGTATATTGGTTTTTCCTCACTTACCTTGGAGAGTGTAATTAGCTGTAAAAGCGAAGTGGCAGCATGGTCATGGTGTGGAGACTGGGTGGGCTGCAGGTCTGGGCCCTGTGGTCCAGGCAGTAATCTGGAAAACGGGCGAGTTGGCTGGGCGCAGGGGTGAGACAGCATTGCTAGCTGCGGGGCCGGCACGCACACCGCGGAGGATGGGGGCCTGTGCATACGACAACGCTGTGGTAGACCTGGGCGGGTGACTGTGTGTGCTGTGCGTGGCAGGAAGCGAGGCAGGAAGAGATTTAGATATCTAAAGTGAAATACCTAAGATTACAAAAGAAACCACTTACAGTTAAGTATAACTGCAATTGTGTGACAGAGCAACGCGTACTTCTTCATCAACAAATAGTAACAAGGAGACAGGGATCTGTAATTTCTAAGCGGTGATGAGCACAATATCTTGGATATCCAGCACAATTGTGCTAAGAAAAATAGATGTGCTTTCAGTGGGTGATATTCGGGTTTGTGCCTGTATTTAGACAGAGAAAACTGCTAAATTGCAATTAGAGGTTAATGAAAACAGATGCATTTTCTCCCATCCAAGCACTTGGCCTCTGAATTCTACCCATGGATTCTTGGTCCTGGGGCCCCAGGTTAAGAAGCCCTGCGCCAGGTGCAGGAGGGGGGCACGTAGGCTCATGCGGATTCAACATTCACAGTAAGCGCCCCTTCTGCACCGGCTCCCGGACGAGAGCCGGAATAAAGGAAAGGCAGCGATGGAAAAGCCAGCGAGTATTCGGCAGAGCAGTGGCACAGGTCAGCCTTGGGGTGGGGGAGGAGGTGGCACAGAGACCCGCAGGGCCTGCCACCATCAGCTCCCTGGAGCTCAGGCTTCCACCGAGGGGGTGAGCGACTGCAGGTGTTTGCTATTTAGAGACGATGTGCCTGGAGGCTGTTTTACCAGCTGGGGACCTAGTTTTGTGCTTCTAGCTACTTGCTTTGGTTTCGGTGCCCCTGACAAGTGAGTCTCAGCAGAAGCTGGGAGACCAAGTGTGCACCAAGAACAACCACCTGCAGGATGTGTAGGCACAGCCGGGGCCTCCATCTGCACCTTCCTTGCTGCCCCTCCTCAGACACAGCCTCACAGTACGGAGCAGTTGGTGGGTTCCTAGGTGTAGCCTAAATCCGTCCGTCTTGGGCTTCCCAGGCTGCACGGAAACCCTTCAACTGTGTCCCACGTGGAACAAAAGGGCCGAGGTGAAGCCAGGCCTTATGTGGCTGCAGATGGGGTTAGGGAGGGGTCCTCCAGAGCAGATCAGCCTGCTTTCCAAGACCAGATTGCTCTGTGTCTCCAAAGCACAAAGCAGAGTCCTAACCTGAGGGCTACACGACCTTCAGTCCTTTGACCCAGAACCAATCAGGCGTTTGTGTCCTCTGCAGGGGACAAATCTAATGGCCCAGTTGGGCTCAGGTGTCTCCTCACTGTCCAATCAACTATGACTGGGTTCGCTCTACTCCTGCCCCCTGCCCCCCAGGCAGGCAACAGGGGCTCCCAGGAATGGATGTAGTTGGGGCAGGTCAATTGCTATGTCCTTTGCAGAATTCGATCCAGTGACAGAAAACTCACTGCTGCAGGACAGGCCTTCCCCACCCCTCCTCTGAGAAGCGTTTCCTGAATGCCTCTCCCTCCCAGGGAGCGCTGACCCGGGGACGGGGCCCCTGCCCAGGCGGCCGCAGGAGTACACCTGGCGTTTATAGCCTGCGTCTCCTTCCCTTCCCTTTGCCCATCACTAGCATTCCTGTATCTCCAGGGCCTGCAGCGTCCAGCACATAACAAGAGGTTGTTGTTAAATGAATAAACACTTCCTCAGATAATAGTAATATTTCGCACGTGTTTTAGTTTCTTTCCCCCTTTTCTCTTTATCTGTGAGACTGAGTTATCCTTGCTCCACTGATAAAAAAAATCCAAGGCTCGAGAGATTAAATGGCTTGTCGAGCCATTTCTAAAATAGCTTACATCCCTCCTGCCTTTCAAACAGTTCGTGAGCACATGACTAATGTAAGCATCTATTGACGTCTTGAGATCGTAGAACATCTGTTAGCTCTGGGACTAACACTGTGGGCGACCTTAAGGCTTCCATTGCCTGCAGGGATGCTTTCTCTCCCCTAAATAGCCCTGCCCGGATGTGACTGACTTGCTTTTACCATAGTTCCTACCTGATTCTCAATCCTTTTGTTTCCTCAGCTGGAGAGCTGAGATTTTCCCACTGTTTTGGATAAACCTGCTTCTAGCAGCTTCCTCCCCCTTTTTATGGGATGGACTAAGAAATCCACTTTGTTAATATTGTGTGAAAGACAAGAGTGGTCAGGGTTAGCATGGAGGCCTGGAAACTTTTTACGGACTATAATCTATGAAACTGTCCATGGGCTTGGTACTGTCTTTCATCTCCTTAGAAATCATTTTTACTGTTCTACATCTGGACAGAAGCCAGGTTCACCTAGCACTTGGATCTCTAGAATACATCGGGTGCTTTTACATTTTTATTTTATCCAAGGGGGGTGGGGAGTGCACCAGGGGGTAGAGAACACTGGCATCTCTGCTATATATTTTTTAAACTTCAGAATAAAATGCTCTGGTTGTTTCATTCTGTCAAAGAACAAAATTCAACGGAGTAAATTTGAAGATCTAATTGGCTTTATGAAATGATTCCTGAATCAGGCAGCATCCCATCTAGTAAGTAGAAGGGTGCTCCAAGGAGTGGTACAAATGGAAGGTTTTTATAGGCAGAAAGGGGGTAGGACAAGAAAAGTTTTTTAAAAGTGGGTCATTTCAGGCAATATCACCTTCCCTTCGGGGAAGGGAGGGGGTCTTATCAGATGGATTGCCTCACTAGTGCTGACTAGGAAATTCCAGACTTCTTAATTTAAAATTCCACTCCTGGGAGAGGCTGACACTGCAGTTAGGTTAGGTATTAAGTCTAGATTGGGCTCAGCACAGGTGACTCCATTTCTTTTTAACACACCAAATCTCATTTTGCCAAAGCTTCAACCACCCGATCTCATCAGAAATGTCCCCCAACATCTACATGTTCATTCTAAGGCATCCACAGGACTCCACGATCTAAATTCCAATTTTGGAGGAAAGTATGCTTTAGGATAGAGGTGTTCTTGGAAACAATTTATGTGGCAATTATTTTTTATTGGAATCCACTCTCCCCTTCATTTTTATTATAATAGCATAATGTGTTGTGAGGGGTAGTGGCGATGAGGATTTGACTAGAAGGTATCAGCTGTGTCATTCATTTCATTTACTCCAGCCACCTGCACACCTGGTCAGAGCTGGACCTATGCTGGGTGCTTCGCCGATTTGGGAGACACAGGAATTATGACACCCTTTCCCCATTAAAGAAGTTGGGTATTTAATCAAGTGACAGCATCAGCCCGGCTGGAGTGGCTCAGCCATTGAGCACTGACCTGGGATCCAGGAGATCCAGGTTCAGTTCCCTGTCAGGGCTCATGCCCGGGTTTCCAGCTCGATCCCCAGCAGGGGGCGTGCAGGAGGCAGCTTATCAATGACTCATCATTGATGTTTCTCTCCCTCTCCCTTCCTGTCAGAAATCAATAAAAACATATTTTTTAAAATGATAGCATCAAATGAAAACAGAAAAATCAAAAGTTAAGGGATCAGGCAGCATATGATTGAAGCAGAAAAGCATTTGACTGAATATCGGTGACCTCTGCTTCATATTTGCTATTTTGAAATAAAAACTAAATAAGTAAACTGTGCAGACGTGCACCGACTCCGGTTCTCACTGTAGCCTTGCGGAGTCTGCCCCGTGCGCGAGGAAACGGAGACCAGCTGATGGCAGACGGGTTTTTGATGTACTCACCAAGCTCCAGGCTGAAACTTCTCATGCATCTTGCATCTTGATCCTGCATCACCACCACAAGCAAGCACGATCATTCCCTACCCTTCCCAGCTGAGGACACTGCGGCTTAGGTGAATGAAGTGAGGAATCCCAGTAAGAAATAAAGTGTATAAAGATCCATTTGACTCCAAAGTCAGAACTATGTTCATTGTATCATGCAACCTCCCTGACTCTTCTCCTTAACGCCCCTGGGTTCCTAAGGCACTTGGCAGTAGATGCTCCATCCATCCATCTCTCCAGCCAACTGCTCACCCAGTTCCCGACGGGTGCCAGGTGCTGTGCTTGGCTCAGAGGATGCAGTCATAGTCCCTGATCTCAAAGTACCCAAGTCTAGGTGGGGATATAGAAAAGCGCTGAAGAAATGAGTGACTGAGTGAACGAATGAATGCTGACATTTCCATTTTATATTTACGTGAGGTGTCTTCCAGCCTATGAAACATCTGTGCCGCTGGTCTTTTCTGATTGCCAGAATTCCTGTTTCTACGTGCACATCCAAATTTAGCTACTTTTATTACCATATATAAAATAGCTGGGACCTAATTTCCACCATCTGCACTTCTATGGAATATGTTCAATGCTGCGTATTGCCTCATAATAACTGAATATACAAGAACACCACCAAATCCGGTAAGTCACTTTGCTGATGATTTATTGCTTTAAGGAGAAAAGCTATAAACAGGGAATTTGAGCAATGAAAACCCTTCACGTTGAACAAATACATTTACACAACACAAGTCACGAGAAAAATGAGGAATGCTAGGAAACACGACGGATGGCCCAAAGGCCATGTTCCCTCTGTTGGGAAATTCCAGGGCATTTTTCTGTACATATTTTTTAGTCACTTACAACAACAGCAGGAGGGGTACTTAAATATTAAGTCACAGTTTGAAAATAGAAATATACAAACAGATACACATACACATACATGTGGATGTGCAGAGACACACAATTGATCCTTCTGACCATTCACGGGTCCCAGCTGGGCAGAATTATCGTTGCAGTTACTTTGGATCAAGATAAGTCCTTCAAAAGCAATGATCTAATTCAATAAAACAGTCCCAGACCACATTACTTCCCCACAAGCCCTCGGTAGACGCAGCACCATGCCAATGAGATCGTAGGCAATCATGTCATCAGAGTGCACTTCCTGTGATCACTCTTCGAATAGCTCAGTTAAAATTGCAGCTGTTGTCAGGAAAGCAATCTCTTGTACCTTATGATGTGGGGCAGCCGGCTAACTGGCCTTAGCGTCAGGAGAGATGGCTCAGGCGTCAGCTTAACCTTGGTTTGCGATCCTGTCCTCCTTTCAGCAGCTGGTGAGACACTGAGTGGATGACTGAACCTCTATGAACCTCAGCTGCCTTATCTCTAAAATGGGGAGATAACAAGGCCTCCTCGTAAATAAGGCACCCAGCACAGGCCTGGCAGCAGTGGGGTTCACCACATGCTTGCAGTAAGGTTTAGCAAGAATGGGAGGTTTAGCAAAACGGGTCTCGCCCCCCCCCCCACCTAAGTGCACCAGCGAAGTCCCTCCAGGCGCAGCGCAGCTTTCCTCCTCCAAGGCTCTCTGAACTTCAGTGTGTCTCCCCCTGTCTGAGGACACACAGTTACGGGGCCGGGCAAGGCGACCTGTCTGACGGACTTTGTCTCCCCTGCCACAGTGACACTCTGACAGGGGTCACTCGTGCTCCACCCTGAGGCCTCCCCAAGGGCAAGGCAGAGAGGAATACGCTGCAATTTGGGTGTCAGCTTTTGGGGGCTGATTTCTCAGCCCCTTTGAGTCTCAGATTTTCCATTTACAGGATGGAGAAGAGAGGCTTACTTAAAATTACCGTGGTAATTAGTAAGATAATGAAAACGGCACAGTGATTGGCACCGAGTAACCACACATTATCTCATTAGGATTGTTACTCTTAACTTCTCCTGAAGTAGGTCACACCGAGGCAGGGTAATTCTCACTGCCTCCTTATTGGGCCCAAGTTTCTACTCCCACTTGGATCTGAGACTTTCCAACTGGCACCTGCATAGGGCAGGTCCATTTCTTAAAACAATACTAACTGGGGTGTTGTGGCCACCTCAGCCCTTCCCACCATTCCCAGGATAACCCCCAATTCCTCCCACCAGGCTTCCTAGGATCCCAGAAGCTGTGCTTAGGTTCCCAAACTAGGATGTCAATTCAGCGAGAACCTAGCTCTTGGGCTTCTGCTGAATTTCAAGTAGGATCAGCTGTCACTGAGTCCTTGCACTTTGTAGATGGCAGGTGATTTCACCCTAAGAAAATCTAACACGGTCCACACAGACTTATAGAAGATATTGTTCATGGGGTAAATTCTCCTCACACAGAATGTTTGTGTTGGTTTGTGTGTTTTTTAAATAAAACATACATTTCTTGAAATATTTCATGTCTCTTTTCCTATGACACTTAGAGTAAGATCCAGCTGATAAAAGTTAGATTGTCACACACCTTTGGAAGAAGAGGGCTTCTAAATAAACGTAGGGACAATGTCTTTTATTCACCAGCTCCACCCGGAGCACCACTGTGCGCCTTGCAATGGGCGGGGCACTCAGGAGGTCACAGTACAAAGGACACATTTCAGCCCCTTTTGCCTGGTTAGGAGTCCCTCTGCCACCCACCCAGAATTCCCTTAACTGCGCATCATACAATACCCAGAGTTGGGAAAACCAAACCACCTTGTAAATGCGTGGAGTGTGGGTTCTGATCTGAAGAAGGGAGTGAAGTATAGGGAATGCATGGCTTTTGTCTATCTCATGTGGTTTTGGACAGTCAGGCACCTAAATTAGCTGAATGTCAGATTCCCTTCTCTTGTAAAAGGACCTGTAGAGACAGTAAAAAAGAGCAAAAAACTGAGAGCGAGAAATCGCTTATTTTGACATGCTTTTCCTGCTCTGACACGTCTGAAAGCTCTAAAAGTAGGGAAAAAATATGGTTATCAAGTCAGTCCAGCTTGCATTGGAATCCTGCCGCCCCCACGTACCAGCCGGGTGACTTTGGTCGAATTTCTTACCTTTCTGAGCTGCCATTTCACATTTGTAACAACAGAAATAATAATGGGCACTTTCAACATGATCCCGAAGTCTCCATGAGCTAGTGTATGAAAAGCACTGAGAACATGGCACATAGCAGGTACTAAATAAAAGAATTATAACAGTAAATATTTATATTTTACTAATATAATAAATACTAGCCTCATTTCCACTAGTGACAACCTTGTCTCCCTGGTAGCTTTGACGTCTTTGGCTTTTCATCCTGTTACATAGGTTTCTGTTTCTAAACAACTGGTAAACCTCTGTCTTCACACCAGAACTGGGTTGTGTGAGGTCAGCAGACCCAAAGTCTACGAAGTGGGTCACTGAGACAGAAAGAGACGGTGTATCCTGAGCCCAGTGACTCTTGCCACCCAGACTGATGCAGATTAGACCAGTTCTTGGCCTAACCCACACCCGGCCTGGACCTCTTGGTCATTGCAGGAGGGTCTGGCCTGGACTTGTTGAGGCTCCCTAAGTACAGAGGAATGTCCCAGGATACCACTCTCAGGGGTCAGAGAGGCCACCCCAGGGGCTCCACCAGCTCCCATGAGCCTCCAGGCTGGGCAGGGATCTGGGTTTAAGGAAGAATCTGGCCCATCCTGATATCCTGGTGATGGGCAGGGAGATTCATGCTGGGGTCCGTCGCTCCTTCTGAAAATTGTCTGACCTTGCTCTGTCCTTGGAGCATTGACTGGGGACTTTTGCCATGAACAAAAATGAAATTTATCAAACTGCCTTTCTAACAGAAATGAACACAACATGTACCCTTCACAGCACAGGAGTGAAGAGAAACTTAACCTCAACAATGCCCGGAGTAATAGATACAATTTTCCTTGAAAAATCCAAACCAAACTACTATTCACCTCCCTTGGCAGATGTTTGGTGACCTTGGGGCACACAAATCTTTGGAATCAGAACTACTTTGGGGTGCTGTGGTCAAAACTGTCTATTATAGTGCCATGCAACAGGGCTCAAGTAATAGACTGTTCCATTGTCCTCAATCCATCTGTCCTTTTGAGTGGATCCAAAGAGTTTCCTGGTTTGGCATCTCAAGAGGGAATCAGTGGTATTGCATGTCCAGCCGATCCTGTTCCATGGGACTCAGGAGACCTCCCAGTGACTTGCACAGGCCGGGTCAGGCTTTGGTGTTGTCCAGAACAGATGGAGACAGGCACTTTCTTTGGGATGTATCCAGAATGCTGCCAAGGATGGGACTCATAGTCAGGGCCTGAGCAGCAGCATAGTGGGTCATTTGGGTGGTTGGAGACAGGGGAGGGGCCAAGGATCATCAGAGGGGAGGGGTCAGGGTCATCAGAAATGAATAGGAAGTGGACAAGAGAAGGCTCAGTGTTGGGCCTCAGAGGGCTGGCTGCTTTGCGAGCGCCCGCCAGGCCGGGGCCCTATGTTTCGTACCTCCCTAATTGGCAATTTCTGAGAAGTCAGGGTAGGATTCCAAATCAGCAAAGATATCATTGGGGTTCCTACAGCTCAGGTTGCAGAAGCAAGCGTTGATCCACAGGACCTGGCGGGAGAAGCCAGGCCCATCGGGACACTGGAAGGAGACATCGATGGTCTTGGACTTGTAGGGGATGCAGCACCTGTTGTCCGTGCAGACCCCGCAGTACTTGGGCCTGTAGGTGCGCGTGCTGACACAGCCGGCGAGGGTGAAGTTCACGGGCGCCTCTGGCTGGTACACGGCCAAACACTTTTTCCCTTCCTGTGGGAAAGGAGGGTTCAGTTGGGGTTCTCAGAGGATGAGCCACCACCTCTTCCCACCAAGCCCTCACTTGTCCCTCTTCACTCAGCACCTGACTTTTAGATCTGCAGCATCTTCAAGCTAGGAAGGCCCTCCCCCAATGCAGCAAGACCCCCAAGACCCTGCCGGGTTATGCAGGAGTCAACTGAGCCCACAGATGGGGATTGCTTTGCTTCGGTCATACCTCCCAGTCTGCGACTCCCCTTCTTTCCTCCATTTCTGCTCAGCCACTGCCCACAGGACATCTTTGTAGCTCTTTCAGTCAAGCAAGTGCCCTCAGCTAGTTAGTGGCAGAACCATCATGGGACTCCATGACTGGGGACACGCTTTACCCTCCCCTCCCCCTCCTCTGCTCCCCAGGGCCACTCACACACCCTTATTATGCAACTTACTCAATTGGGACAGTGTTATTTAAAAGTAGCTCTGTCTCTCCTTTGGGCTACAGGCCACTCAAGAGCAGAGCTCTTTCTTGGTGTCTACAGTCTAATTCCATTTCTGGTACACAGCAGGCACTTACTAAATTCATTGGGCTAATGGTTCTGGGGCTCTACCATGTACCAGAACCATGCCAGAACTGAGGGAGGGGAGCAGATCCAGGCTACATGGGGCCTGGGGCTCATACAATTTGAGAAAACACGTTAGACACATAATTATGGAAACAAAGTTGGGTGGAGAAGGTAGGTCTGTGAGTGACAAGAGGGGATTTGAATTAGTTTTGTGGTAAACCCACCTCTACCTCCAGCGCACCATGCAGTTACCGAGTTTGGGACCTTTGCTCCTGTTTTCCCTGCTGCTGCTGGCTGTTGCATTCATGCTTTCTTTATGAGATGTCTACTGGGTTCCTACTGCCCACCAAGCACCAAGAGTCCAAAGGCTAGTGTGGCAGGGAAAACAACCAGAGGGGAAGAAGGAGCAAGGAGGGAAAAAAGAGAAGGGGGATTTGATTGACTGACATAGGGGTGATTGGAGCAGGGGACAGGCAGAGAGCAATGTCTGTCTTACGTGTGAGGAGGAATCTTAGGAAGCTGGGCTGATGGGCCTACTGGGCAACCCTGACCTCAGCATCCCCAAGAAATCATCAGGACTGATGTTTTTTCTTTTTTTCTTTTAAGTGACACCAGGCCTATGAACAGACCCAAGGCATAGGTGAGGAGGTCTTCAATCAGGCCCTCAGGTCCACTTCTAACTCTGAGGGCCGGGCTCAGTCTGCTGCGCCCCCTATACCCTTGACGCTTCATTTTAATTATTTAGGCTCTCAAAGCTGGAGGCGATGTCTGAGGTTCACTCCAATATTTTACTGATGTGGGGCCTGGGGCACAGAAATGTGGGGACATCGATCACAGTCCCGTGCAGTCAGCAGCAGACAGGCATTTGACTCTGGCTGTCCCCAGCTCCGTTTAGTGCTCCCCTGTCATCCAGCATGGCTGTCATGAGGTGCACACAGGTGATGGCTGGCACAGGAGCACAGGAGAAAGGCAGTCATGCGTGTCCCTCAGAATCACCACAGGAGAGCACTTCCGAGGGTCCCTGGGTTCTCTCCAGAGTGGCCTCTATTCTAACAATATGGTCACCATAATCACTTCCACTGAGTGAAATTCATAACACACCAACTAGTTGACACACATTACCCCAGCAACCGTTAGAAGGTGGGCTTATTTATTCCCATTTTACAACAGCCCCATGAGAAAGTTCAGGAGCCAGGCTCAAAGCCAAGCTTTTCTGTGAGGTCTGAGATGCCTGCCCCACCCCGGGAGGTGCACCCACCTTGATGTGCAGACGGATGTCCACATCACAGGGCCGCAGGTTGCAGAGGCGGCTCTCCTGCTCGGGCCAGCAGCGGGCGTTGACGTTGGAGACCCGCGTGGAGATGCCCAGGCCGCAGCTGGTGGAGCAGGGGCTCCAGGGGCTCGTGTAGGTTATGCAATTCCTGTGCCATGGCTCGACCTCACCCATGGCCGCTGGGGGAGGGGACCAGATTCCCCATGAGTCTCCAGCCTCCATCACCCCCAATTCCTACCATCACCACCCTGAAGGTTGGGTCCCTGGAACTCAGTGAGGAGAGGGGTGGCAAGTTGGCGTCTAACTAGTCCTGGATTCCCAGGGGGAGAAGGACTTGATCTGAGTTCCTTAAGCTTCTGTGGAGGGAATACCATGATTAGAGACATGTGGACCTGAGTTCAAATCCTGCTCTGCCACCTACCAGCTGTGTGATCCTGGACAGCTCAGCCTGGCCTCTGTCTCCTCACTGGAATAATAGCATTGGCCTTGCAGGGCTGGTATGTTAATAAAAGGAATCTAGACACTGACTGAGCTTGTATCAGGCCCCTGCTTGGTGCTGGGAATAAAAGCCTACGAGACACTGCTCCTGCCCCCTACAGAAATTAAGTTTATTTGGGGGGAGCTCAAAGGTGAGTGGCTACATCCTTGTACCCAGCATTTCATCTGGGTGATGCTGAGGGCAAGTGTTTAAGGGGACACACAGGCTTCAGAGTCGAACTGAGTGGGTTCAACTCTGAGCACGGCCACCTGCAAGGGGGGTCGACAGCAGCAACCCCCACCCAGGGCTGTGGATGGAAAAGGTAGGTTCACACATGTGACAGCGCTCGAGCTGTCCTTGGCCCTCAGTAAGCCTTCAGTCGATGTGAGCTCGCTTGGTTTCTTGACCCAGGGCCAACAAACAGCAACTCTCAGATGGGTTATTAATGTTCTATCCTGGCACCTAGAGCACAGTGAGGGCTTGCTGTCTGAGAAATGGAAAATGCAGTGAGCTAGGGATGGAGGCGACGGCAAACCAGGGAGACAAAGGAGAGAACCCACAGGAAGGTGGAGTGAGGTGCACAGATAGGACCCCGAGAAGAAGCCACTCTCAGCCGCAGAGAGCTGGAGAAAGGAGCAGGTAGAGGGGCTGGGAGGGAAAACAGGTGGAGAGAGTGTCAAGGGGGAGGGGAGGAAAGGGGAAGGGAGGGGAGGGGAGGGGAGGAAATGGAGGGAGAGAGAAAGGGCCTGGGAGAGAAAGGTGATAAAAAATGGGGGGGTTGCAAAAACTTGGAAAGAAAAGACATTGAATAGGATCAGGAGGAGAAAGAGAAAGGGGAAGGTGAGCTCTACCCAGTACCCAGCCCCTGCAGGCTGACAGGCAGGCAGGGAACAGTGGTGAATGAATGAGGGGAGGGGTGAGGGCGGGAAGGGGAGGTTTGGGGGCCAGAAGGAAAGAAGGAGAGGCCTCTGCGCACTGAGGGGCGGGTCTGGGTGAGCTGGGCTCTGAGTGTGGAGGAGGGGCGGTGGGGAGGGATTTGCCCAGGGGGATGAAAGAGCTTTGGTTTCTGGGTCACCCGCTAGCCAGGCAGGGGCTCTGTTTGTGTTCAGTCAGAACGGGGTCACTGGGCCACACACACAAGGAGCAGACAGCCGCTCCTCTGCTCTTGTGGCTCTGCAAGGGGGATCGTGGTTTAACTGCTGCCCTGGGCTGGCTAGGGACAGAGCTTTCCCTGTCAGGTCCTCCACCCACAGGGCCTGCTTCTTCATGGGCCCGCTCAGCCCCTGTGGGGCACCCAAGCCCCACCCAGAGAGGCTGTGCAATCCTGAACCAGCGCAGGGGGTTGGGGTGGGGGTGGGGGGAGCCACCCTCCCTCCTGGCCCAGTCAGACAGCCTAGGGTGCACGGCCTCCAGGGTTGTCCCTCTACACCCTCTGCTTTCCCGCTTCCCAGGTCCTTCTTTTCTGAAACACTTTCCTCCTTTGGCTTCTGCAAAACCTCTTCCTGTTTCTGGCCTGCCTCTTGGATTTGCCTCGACTGCCCTGGTGGTCCCAGAGGCCCCTGTGTCCCCGAGGACACAGTTAGCAATGTCTGCTGGGATTGGGGCTGTTACTGCTTGTGCGGCAGGTGCTATAGGCATCCAGTGGGTAGGGTGAGGGATGGCGCTAAACACCCCACAGTGCAGCAGCAGCAGCCCCAACGCAAAGAATTATCTGGTCCAGATGGTGTCAGTACCCGGGGGAGGAGCCCTCCTTCTACAGTATCCCTGAGAATCTCGAGTACTTCTCACTTAAAAAATTACCGGTGACCTCAGAACGCCAGACTCTGCGGCCCTGTCTTTACTTCCTCATGTCCACTTGCCAGGTGGACGTGTTCCTTCTAGAAGAGCCCTCACCTGCTGTCTGCTGTGCCATCAGATGCTCCTGGTTTTCCTCTTACATCTCCAGCCCTCCTTCTCTGTCTCCCCTTCGGCCTTCTCTTCTTCTGTTCACCCCTCAAATGTCAGCCCCCAGACCTCCGGCCCAAGCCCCCTTTGTCTCTCTAACACTGTCCTGATGCCATTCCAGCACCAGCAGCTCCAGCCGATGACTCCCAGAGCTGTCGCTGCCTGTCTCCCTCCTCCAATGCCGCCCCCGCAGGATGCTCCTCTGGGCCATCCCGCAGACCCCACCTCTCTCACAGGGGCGCTCTCCTCCCCAGACACACTCCTCCTCTGGCACTCTATCCGAGACAGCGACCATCCCCAGGAGTCACCTTCTACTGTTCTCTCCACACACTGGACTGACTCCGAGACCTGCAGTCTTTCTCAAGCAGTGCCTCTGTAGCTGCCCCTCCTTTGTCACCTCTACTTCCATTGCCTAATTTCAGATCCCCATTAGCCCCTCCACCCATCCATCCATCCATCCATCCATCCATCCATCCATCCATCCATCCACCTGCCCATGTATCCATCCATCCATCCATCCATCCATCCATCCATCCATCCATCCATCCATCCATCCATCCACCTGCCCATGTATCCATCCATCCATCCATCCATCCATCCATCCATCCATCCATCCATCCATCCATCCACCTGCCCATGTATCCATCCATCCATCCATCCATCCATCCATCCATCCATCCATCCATCCATATGACAAACATTGTTTGGTACCTGCTAAGTGCCTGGCATTGGCTAGGCTCCAGTAAACTGTGCTGAACAAAATAGGCCTGTCCTTGTCGTCCCTTTCCAGGGCTTCCTGTAACCTGGCTTCTCTGGCTGGAGCCTCACCCGTTCCCATCCTCATAGCGAAGGGAAGCCACCTCCTCCCTCTCCTGCCCTAGCACCTGCTGCTCATGCCTCTCCCCCCAGGTACCGACACAGCAACCCCTCCTCTACCTCCGCACCCCTCGCCTCACGTCCTAAGTAGGATAATTATGGACCACACGTGCCTGGCTCTGTTCTGTACGAAGCACTCCCTCCTGTTACGCTCAGGGGATCCAAGAAGAGGGGCAGAACAGAGGCTCCTGTGTCCGTGCTACCCATGGGAAAGCAGGTCCGGAGGAGACGCGCCTTTCCCAGGGTCGCACAGCTCCTGAGCCCAAGACTGGGGTTTGCGTCAACGACATGCAGGTGGTCAGAGCTCCAGGAGGGTCTGCAACGCACCCCAGGGCCCGCCCTCCCCGCGCCCACGCGCAGCACCCACCTGAGGCGCCCGTGTGTCGCGGTGCTGTCTTGCGCAGCCTCCTGGCTTCGTCCTCGCACACCCACTGCTCACAGCAGTGGCCAGGCAGACTGACCCGCCGTGGGTGGCGGCACCAGAGGCGTGGGGGGCGCACCCGGAGGCACAGGGGCGTGCAGCCCACCGCGCCATCCACGCACGTGCAGTTGAACTTGCAGTTGGGCTGGAAGGACTGGCCGTTGCTGTAGCGCACTCCGTCCAGGACGCAGCCCACGCCGACCACCTCTGCGAACACAGGGTGGCCGGGTCAGGCCCAGTGCCCCGCCAGGGCAGCCCCCCACGGAGATGGAGCCCAAACCCAGGAACCCCCCACCGGGGGGAGGGGAAACGGCAAAGGCAGGGCTGGCCAGCCACGGGACCTGAGCAGAGGGAGAGCAGGAGTCCCTCTGTAGCTCACTGAGTGGCACCTGGGACCAAAGCCAGAGGCTATAGCATCAGGGGCCCAGGGATCCAGGGGGCCAGATCCCGTCCTGTCCCCGGCAAACGGCACAGAACCTAGTACTGACAAATATCTGTCACTAAGGTCATGGTTCTGAGTGGGGAAGACATGGAAAACCAACCAGAACACTTCAGTACAAAGATCCTGTTTATTCTACGCATATTGATGGTGTTCTAGGCGCCGAGGATCCAGTAGTGAACAAAATAAAAAAAAAAACACACCTCCCAGAGCTCTCATCGCAGTGGGGGTGATGGAGGAAGACAAGCAGATCATCTAAAACATGGATGGGGACACGTGCAGGGAGAACAGTGAAGCAGGAGGGGTGTTGGGTGCTGGGCGGTTGCAGTTAAATAAGGGGGGCAGGCAGGACCTCAGGGAGGCGGGAAGCAGGTGTTGGGGGAGGAGCCTTCCTGAGGTGGGAACAGGCCTGGGGCTTGGGCGGGGGCAGGCGGTGAGGGGAGAGAGGGCTTCCTTGGAGGCTCAGAGGAAGGTGCAAAGTTTGAACCCAGAACTGTGCCTGACACACAATAGGTGCTCACTGGTAACCGTTGACTCAATGATATGATTCTACTTGTCAGGAACACTCATGGGGCCGAGCTGAGAATGGACTGAAGGTAGTAAGGGCGCTGTCAGGAGGCCACCCCAGCCATCCAGGCGAGAGGTGGCTGCGCTCAGGAGGGACCGAAAGCCATGAGCAGAAGGGCCCAGCTTCCAGTTACATTTGAAAGGAAGAGCTGCCGGGATTTGCTGACCAATGGGATGTGACGAGGAGAGGAGAGGGCTCAAGAATGACTGAGTTCTATGACCTGAGCCCTGAATAGAGACCTGTCCTTAGAGGAGCAGGTTTGGGGGGCAGTGGGCCCAGTTCTTCATTGGACATGAGACACCCGGTTGACATCCGAGTAGTCATGTGGAGTTGGCCACACCAGCCTGGAGTTCCAGGAGGGGTCTGGGCCCAGCAGCCCCTCCCTTGATGGCATCCTGCCTTGAGGACAGTGTGAAGAAGCACAGGCGGAGAGCAGGGCAGCAAGGGTCCCGCCCGAGGAAGACTAGTTTGGAACCCGCAGCCTGCGGATAGCTCCGTGTCTCCTGGACGTGCCCGCAGACGGCTGTTCATGACGACCATCTCAGTGTCTGCAGGAGTGAAGGTTTCCTGCACACTGGCTCTGCTCTCGGGCCCCGCCCTGCTCTGCGCTCTCCTCTCTTGCTGAGTTCACCCTCTAAGGAAACGCTACCAGGCTGCCCCCCGAGTCTCATCGGAGTTGGGTCACGGGCCAGGAGCAGACCCTCAGCCTGTGGGGACCAGATGTGACTTCCGTGTCTCTGGGAGGTGGCTGTGTGGGGAACAGGTGTGGAGAGGAAAGGCGCTGGCGCTTCCTGACAACCTGATCGGAGCTGGACCCTCTGATACCTTCTCATTCACTCGCCCAGTGTCTGCACGGGGGAGTTTATTTTCTTCTTTAGTCAGACAGGGAAGCCACGGGATTCAATAGCTCAAGGTCACCCAGCAGGTGAATGAGAGAACTGAGCCTCAAACCCAGGGGGTCTGACGCCACAGCCCATTCCCATTCACCAGACAGTGGTAAAGGAGGGGAAACGGCTGGAAAAGCACCGGGTGAATCACTCATTTTGTGTTGAGTCGCTCCGACTGCACCCTCTGTCTCCAGGAAGGTATGTGCGTGTGTCTGCGCGTGTGCCTGTGTGTGTGTGTGTGTGTGTGTGTGTGTGCATGTCGGTGGAGGCGGGGGGACAAGGGCGTGTGCTGAAGCCCAGCCTCTGCCCTGTGTGTGGGGACTTGGATGGAGGAAGCAGTGCTGGGTGCTCGGGAGCCCTTAGAACAGTGAATTTCACCAGCAGCCTCACAGTGGTTCCACCTGGGGAGCTCTTTAAAATTCTGATGCCCACACCATGCCCTAGAATATGGAGGCTGACCTAAGATTCAATATTTTTACTTTTCGGCCCTGGTATTTTTAAAAGTTTCCCAGGTGAATTCAGTCTGCAACCAAGACTGAGAACCGCTGTTTCTAGAAGCTGCTCACAGGCTCCTGGGAGATCCTGGTGGTGGTACTGGTGGCTCTGACTCGCGTGCCACCACGGGCTAGAAGGTGGATGGTATACGATGGCAGAGGACGGGCCATCTGTGGCCTCTAGTCCTCCTGCCTCCTCCATGTTCTTTCTAATGAATGGAAGGACCAGGGTTGGTGAAGCTGGGTGAGTTTCCTTCACTACCTCTTATCTAATCTCAGATTCACAAGTCCAGGCCTGGCCTGGGGAGCTTTCTTCTTATTGAAGGACTTCTGGGAACTCAGGTCACCTTGCTCTGCCATCGGGCCTTCACTCCCCTCACTGACACCCCTAAAGGACTGTCCACTGCATGGGAACAGGGACAGTGGTCATGCCTTGTTGTGATCCAGTTATTGCATCACTGTGTAAGTGTATGTATGTATGTACGTATGTGGATGGATGGGTGGGGGGTGGATGGGTGGGTGAATGGGTGAATGGGTACAAGGATGGATGGATGAATGACTAGATGTGTGTATGGATGGATGGATGGATGGATGAATGGGTAGATGGATGGGTGGATGGGTGGGTGGATGGGTGGATGGATGGGTGGATGGGTGGATGGATGGGTGGATGGATGGGTGGATGGGTGGATGGATGGGTGGATGGGTGGATGGATGGGTGGATGGATGGGTGGATGGATGGATGGGTGGATGGATGGTTGGATGGTGGATGGGTAGATGGGTGGAAGGGTGGATGGGTGGGTGGATAGATGGGTGGATGGATGGGTGGATGAATGGATGGGTGGATGGATGGTTGGATGGTGGATGGGTAGATGGGTGGAAGGGTGGATGGGTGGGTGGATGGGTGGAAGGAGGGTGAGCCCCAGTCTTTATATTTCTCCACTGCCCTGGACCACGTGCTTGGCATCTCAAACACCTGAAGAGATAGGCATTGTTTGCCACTCTTTCCCTGGAAAGTGATACCCCGAAGGCTAAGTGAATAGCCAGAAGTCTTCATCCTTGTTACTTATGGCACCAGGGTTTGAACACATGTTGTCCAGCTCCAAAGACCACTCGCAGTGGGTGTTCTCCTCTCTCACTCTTCACACTGGGGAGTCTGAGCCTGGAACAGGACCTGCCTGTCCTCTGAGGATGACCTTGGACTGGACTGAGATGACTTCCACAAGGGAAAGTTAAAGCAAAACAGTACAACAATGACCCCGGCAGTTGATCCTGTCAGTGCGTTCTCTGGTTGTTTTTCAACAACCTCATAGCTCAAGGGTGGTTTGATCGAGCTCCTTAAGTGACATGCCCAAGGTCACGTAGCCGGCGAGCGCCAGAGGCAGGATTCAAAACCTGCCTGTCTGCCCCTGGACTTCAGGATCCCTCAGCAGACCTGCCCCGGGGCCTGGCCTCAGCAGACCTGCCCCCAGCGCCTGGCCCAGCCCCATCACAGCCAAGTAGTGTTTGTGCAACAGAAATAGCCAAGCGTAGAGCTCAGAGGTCACTCTGCCCACAGAAGTATTTAGTTTGGCTCACAGAGTATTTTAAAAATCTTATTTTGAATGCACTAACATGTACAAATTATACCCAAATCGGGATTTTTGGATTTTCTTGAAAACTGAGCAGAACGGCCAAGACCAGGCTCAGTTTTCTGTCTGGCCACAGTGGCTGGCTCCCTGAACAGGCCACCTCTCATCGCCAAAGCTTGCACTCGCCACTCTGCCACACATGTTTATTTTTATTACCTGCTCTGTTCTGAACTAGTTATGGGCACATCTCCAAGGACAGATTTAGCCTCTGGGGACCCTGCATTGGTGGAACTGACCACTGACGAAGTTTCCTGTTTAGAGGACCTCTTTTTTCTCTTTCCCCTCTGGTCTTAGGTGCCCTCCTCTCTCTCACTGTCAGACCCCAGACCCTTCTTTCCTGAGTGAAGGTCTCATGAACTCAGACACTATGGCAGCATTTCTGGGAAAATGGTCAGTAGAACACTAGTGAGTTGTGTATGTGTTTGTGTGCACACATGTATGCATGAGATGTGTGTATCTGTGAGAGTGTGTGTGTGTGTGTGTGTGCTCAAGCATGGGGGGGGTAAAAATCTACTTGGACAAAAGAGCTCACTGTGCAAATAAGTTTGAAAGCAAAGGCTTCGTATGATGGCTTCCCTTGCGGAGTTTGATAATGGACATGAACATTTAGAGCACCCGAGCAGTTCTCTAACACTTGTTGAACTTTATTTATTCTCTAACACATGAACTTTATTTATTCCAACTCCTGCAAACCTACATGGCCAGGGAACCTTCAGAGTGAGATACCTGTGAAAATCTGCAGACCAGTTTCCTTTCCAAATGAAAGGAAGGAAACACAGGCTCCTGGTGGGGGTAGCTTAGAGGCTATAGGACCTGAGATATAGAGATGGGTGGGGGTGGGTTGGGAAGGTGGTTTCCAGGCCCCTGGCTGGGAGGGGCAGGCAGGAGAGGCAGCTGGGCTCTGCTCTGGGGCCTGCACAATCTCTGAGTTCGTGAGAGAATGTCTACAAAGGCGTGGTGCCTGGCACCTGGCAGATGTTCCTGCAGCTTTAGAGATTAGTATAATCACAGGGAACTGAATTACCTTTCTAATGACCTTGAAGAACAGCCGTGAAAGGGGGGTGAAAGGGGGAAGGAACGAAGAGAGAGTCTCCTACGCCTGGAAGGGCTCTTAGTGCAAGAAGGCCCAGCCATGTTTCCTAACCTGGCTTTGGGGAGAGTATAAGGCTGACTGTATACAGTAGCCCCCCGTTATCCTTGGTTTTATTTCCCATAATGTCAACCACTGTCCAAAAATATTCAACAGAATATTCCAGAAATAAACAATTCTTAAGTTTTAAATTGCAGGCTGTTCTGAATAATGTGATAAAATCCCATGCCACCCTGCTCCATCCCACTCCGGATGTGAGTCACCCCTTTGTCCAGCAGGCCCACGCTGTGGGCGCTCCCCTTCCTTCAGGCATGGAGCAGCCGTCTCAGGTATCAGATCCACCCTCATTGTATCACAGGGCTTGTGTTCAAGTCATCCTGATTTTACTTAATAATGCCACATTCACTGAACTTATATTATGCACAGTATAGTGTTATGATTGTTCTATTTTATGATTAGTTATTGTTGATCTCTTACTGCGTCTAATTATAAATTCAACTTTATCATAGGCATGTATATGTAGGAAAAAACATAGTATCTATAGGGTTCGGCACTCTCTGTGGTTTCAGGGGTCTTGGAATGTGTCCCCTGCAGCTAAGGGGGACTACTGCGCATTAGCACTCAGTTTCACACTTGAGCGTGCACAAGAATCACCTGGGAAGCTTGTTAGAGGTGTGGGTTCCATGCCCACTTCCCGAAGTGTGGTCGGGCTCAGGAACAACACTTTTAACCCACACGCCAGGTGATTCTGGGCAGGTGGTGCTGTAAGTTCTGTCTGAACATACTGTTCTGTGGGGCTTATGATGAGTCCAAACAAAGGGGATGAAAGAAGAAGGCTGGGAGTATTTTGGGTGGTTACTGGTAAAGCTAAGGGCAGATCACTTGGCATGAAAGCGGAAGCATGAACTAGTGATAAAAGAGCAGAAAGTGCTCATAAATCAACTGTGAGGCTCAGATGGGATTGTCTGACTTGGAACTATGTGCATAATTCATCAACAACCTCTGAGGAGGTACTATGGGTTAGGTGAGGGTCAGGGGCTATAGTGTGAAACTGGAACAGAGCGTGGATGGAGTCATAGTCACGGGGAAGACTCAATTTGGCACCAAAGGAAGAAAGAGGTCCTTGGGTTCATGAGGCTTCGTGGAGCTATGCAGGGCTAGGCTGCTGCGCCATGATGCCCAGTTACCCCTCCTCATTGTGCTGGGTCGTGTATGTTGTATAAATGCTTAGATGATTCAGGCTAAACGAATACCAGTCCAGAAAGAAGCAGGAGATCAGAAAGTCCCAGAAAGGAGGTCTCTAGGAACAAAAAAGGACATGATGTACCACTTGAAGAAAAAACAGACAACAAAGACCAACAGCCCTGCCCAACATGAGGATATTGTAAAGCCAAGAGTTAAAAAAACCAAAAAAAACAAAGGCAAATAGAAACTCCAGAAAAAACAAAGGACTTCATAAGAAAGAAAATTCAAACAAGTACGCTATTTCATACTGCAGTAACAATATTTACATACTCATAATATTATAAATTGTGATTACTATATAAACAAAAATGTGATGACGATATTGGAAGCCAGGGAGGTGTCAAACAGTATCGAGGAGCTAAGTCATTAGGTCGTCAGCTGTCATATAAGATCTTGGACAGATTAACCAAAATTGATATTTCAAGCCAATAGAGATATAACAGTAGATATGTATTATGTAGTCATAACTACCAGAAGAAAGGGCTAAAAAGTTAAAATGGACTGTGGTCACTGAAGGAATATGGGTGGAAGGTAGGAAGAAATAATTAAAGAATGCTGGCTTTTATTCTTTCAAGAATTTTTAAAGTATATATTATTTTAGTTTAACATATCACTAAGGTAGATGGAGCTCTGCAGGGTTCTAGTGCCCAGGGAGGCCATGGCATCGAGCAAGGGCTCCTATCACTACGAGAATGAAACCAGGCTGAGCCTTTCCTGGTGGCTCCTTTGCCCCTGGAGTCTGCCATGGATGTGCCCCAGGTCTGAGAAGAGAGCAGGACACCAGGTTCTGGAGACGAGGCGAATGCAGGCATCCGTCCCTCCTCCGGTAGGGCTAGCCTCTGGCCTCTAGTGATGGACTGGGGTGTGGGGGGTACTGCCTCCAGAACAGGAGGCTGGCCTGGGGCAAGCTCCAGGTGAGGGGTCAGGGGCCAGAGCTGGGGATGCTGGGGGATGACCGAAGGTAGGGAAGGTGTCACTTACGTGCACACACTCCTATTGCGTACCTCGGGCGGTCCCCACTGTAGTCGCAGTAGAGGCCCCGGTGGGGGTCACAGACAGCAGCCTCTGTGCAGTTGTCCCCGAGCTGCTGGGCACACATCTTGCAGCACTCGCAGCCGTCGGTGATGAGGCTGACCCCCAGTGGGCAGCGGGGTGGGGACGGCGGACACTCGCACGGCCACTTGCAGAACTGGGGTCTCGAGGATGTGTCCTCCAGTGGCCCCGGGGTGAAAGCCATGGCCGTGGGGGCTGGAGAGAGGGCCTGTGGGGGAATGGCAGAGATGAAGAGAGGTTGCTAGGCAGGGGCCAAAGCCCAAAGGGCCTGCCATTATCTTCCCATCTTCATGGTGTTCAAAGGGCTTACATAAAATTATGTTTTTCTAGCATGCTCTTAAAAAAAATCCTCACCAGAAGTTATATTTTAATTGATTTTGAGAGAAACATCAATGTGAGAGAGAAACATCCATCAGTGTGCCTCCTGTATGTGCTCCAAAGGGGATTGAATCACAACCTAGGTATGTGGCCTGACTGGGAATCGAACCAGCAACCTTTGGCTGCATGTGACAACGCCCAACATTCTGAGCCAGCCAGCCGGGGCTCTAGCATGCTTTTGATAGTCAGACATCTCCTTTCTTCTCAATAAAAAAAAAAAGGCCAGGGGCCCGGGAGTTCAGAGATTGGAGCCAGTTGACTGAATCTCCCTGCGGGTGGGTGGTGGGCCCAGATTCATATCGAAACTCCAGCCAACCTGACCCCCAGGCCTGTTTCCTTTCCTCCTCCCTCATCCCGGGTCAGGGAGTGGGCCTCGTTTTATGGTTGTGGGAGCTGAGGCTTTGAGCAGGAAAACACCTTCCAATGAGACACATGGTGAGTCCTGCCCATAACCCACTGTTCTTTCTCAGCATCCTAAAGACCCGCCCTCTTCACTCCACTAAGGGTCCTTAAGAGCTCACAGAGCCCCTGACTCAGACTTAACGCCAGGGCTCAGCCCGCTGACATTATTATTATTATTGCTATGATTTTCCCCTCTGAGCACCAGGGAAGGGCTGTGTGCATAGGGGCTTCAAGCTGCCTGAATTGTCTCTGGATCCAGTCACCTTCCCACCCCTCCCTGGCCCACCATTCAGAACCTTCACTCTGCCTGGGAGGAAACCCAGGCCCAGGAGGAGGAGAGCGGTCTGAGCACAGGGAGCAGGGGCTGCGGCCGGCGTCCAGCCTTGCAGGCCAGTGCTGCCCCGGCTGGGGAGCACCCTGCCTGGGCGCCTCAACCTTGACTCAGAGTCCTGAGGTTGGCAGAGGCGGCTCCAGATTACTGTGAGGGCAGAGGTGGCCCAGGCCGCCCCCTCCATCTCAAACCAGAGGAGCCTGCGCTGTGGATTCTAGCTCTGAATTTCATTCTTTGAACAACAGATGCTGAGATATTCAGACAGACTGTTTCTCCCTTTGCCAAGGAGAAAACTGAGACCCAAAGAGACAGAGGGGCATGTCCACGGTGACACAGTCCACGTCTGGGCCGAGACAAATGACTCTCTCCACTCCTATCCCTACCCACTTTGCCTTCGTGGGCTCTTCTGGTCACACAGCAACATTTGCACTGCTGGTTCTTAGTCTCTTAACTTTTCAGGCATTTGCAGAGGGATTTGGACATTTCCTGTGCCCATGGGACCCGCAGCTCAAGGGAAAGACAGGGAAGAGAGGTGAGTTATTATAACATGAGGCCGTGTGCAGAGTGCTGGGCCTCCCGGGGTGAGGGGTGTTGGGGGTCTCTGGGCACCGGGCAGGACTGTCTGCTTAGTGAATGAGTCCACCCTTGACACTGCTCTGCCAGGACCAGAGGCCTGGGGAGATGGTCCACGCTGAGATGCTGATTTGCTGGACTCGTTCTGGGCCTGCCAATTCTTAAGGGCAGTAATAGCGATTCAACAAGTAAAGGGCCCTTGAACGTAAAAAAGACAAGCTTCGATTTGAGGTTTGGTCACCTCCAGGCTTGGTTTCAGGCAGGCTTGCTGGCGGGAGCAACTGTTCTGGGGGTTGGCAGTGTTGGTCGATGTTCACCTGGCAGGCAGGTGTTCGCCTCCTGTTTGCTTTTCCTCAAAAGCACAGCATGACCTCAAACCCCCAAGTTATTAAAAGCAACCACACACACTCACACACATACATGCACACATGCACACACACGACCACATGCACGTGCATACACACATGATCACATGCACACATGCACATACACGATCACATGCGCACCTGCATGTGCGCGCGCATACACACACCTCTTTCTGACTCTGTGCAAGAGAAGCCTTCCGCGCCTGTCCCAGGCAATGCTGGAGGCGCTGCCTCCCTCGCTAGTGACTGTTGAGCAGTATGCATAGCCTCCACCCGAGAAAAGATGAGACCTGAGACAAGTGGCTTCTCTCAGGGTGGCCTTGGACGAGCTTCCTGATTGCTCTGAGCCTCAGCATCCCCATCTGTGATGTGGCCACAGTAAGTCCCCTCCAGAAGTCGGGACACTGTGTATGCAGATGTACCAGTGCAGGGACTGGCATATGGCAGACACTCAAAAGCAAAGCCCTCCCCACCCCTGCCCCCACAGTGCCCGGCAATTGGGGGTCTGGACACTGAGTTGAGCTGGATGAGCTGTAAACTGGTGGGTACCCCTCTCCACACGGTCACTGTCCATGCTGCTGTCTCCACGCCAAGTTCAAGATCCCCAGAAGGAAGCAGCAGAGAAGGTTTCCTGGACAGAGAAAGCACAGCGGAGGCATGGGCTCTGGGTCTGCCGAGCCAGGCCCTTGCTGTTGGCGCCATCTACTGGCGTAAAGCTTCCCAAGCCTCGCATGCACACACACACCTGCACACACCCACACCCACACCCACACAGGACATCAGCCTACACAAATGTCCAGGGTGGCATGGCATGTCCACCTGCCTTTTGCCTTGGTACATGGACCATTGTCATAAAAATGTGGGCTCTCCTTTTTCATCCTAAAAGGAGCAGGAGAAGCGTCTTGGCCCAAGAACAAAGATAAGAGGCCCAGACCCTCTTTCGCTGATTCCCTTGAGAAGCCAACCAAATCCCGGGGCCCCAGCACACTCGGCCACCAGCTGTCAGCATTGTTGGGAGGCCAGCTGTCAGCACTGCTGGAGTGCCCTTACTCATTGTGGGGGGCAAGAGTTGCTGAGGAAGCTCATACTTGTGCTGACCTTGAGTGGGTGGTCTGGGGCCGTTTGGGGAGTGTGTCTTTGATCACTCCAGAACCCCACATTTGGCTGAGGAAATGTTGAGAGCCTCAGGTCAGAGTGGCACCTCCACAGGTCACACCATGATGTCACCCTGACCTCTGCTATCTGATGGGGCTGCTTTCGGGTCCGTGCCCCAGCCTGTGGTGCCTGTGTAGAATGACACAGACGTGGAGCTCAGGGCCTCTGCCACATCCTTACCTCCAATGGACAACATGAATTAACTCTTGTGATTCTCTGTTTTTAAACTAAAAGCAATAAATATGTTCTTGTTTAAGAAATAGGTACTTGGGCCCGGCCGGGCGTGGCTCAGCAGTTGAGGTTCGATTCCCTGTCAGGGCACATGCCCGGGTTGTGGGCTTGATCAATGACTCTCTCATCATTGATGTTTCTGTCTCTCTCTCTCTCCCTCTCCTTTCCTCTCTCTGAAATCAATAAAGATACAAAAAAATAAAAAATAAAAATAAATAAAAATAAGAAATAGGTACTTAGGCAAAACCCATAAAGCACAGAGGCTCCCTCAGGTAGGTGGTGGCACAGGGAGATGTGGAGGAAGCTCTGTGTCGCCCGCAGCAATAGACAGGCTGCCAGTGCACCTACCCAGAGACTTCTCTAACATCTCCCAAATGAGACTCTCTTCTGGGTTGAGGCTCTTCTGGAAGCCCTGAGCTTGGCTGGGTCCTTACAGCCCTCTGAAGCTCTCACCAGGTTCTTGCTTTCTTTGGAACTTAGAGCCTCTGTTCCCAGGCACAGACTAAATCCGGAACCTTCCCTGGGCAGCCCCGCATGCTGTCCTTTTATCCAAGGTGAGCTGCCTGACCTAGGTTGGCTATGCCCATCACACAGATGGAAAAACTGACAAACTCACTGCCATATGGGACCTGCATTGTTTTTATCTAATAACAAAAGTTAAGAGGGAAATAGGTGGATGGGGGGAACCAGTGATAAAGCAAGGAGAACACTGTCAAGGGAAGGCCAGAGAAAGTGCAGAGCAGCCTAGAGCATGTCCGAATTGCAGCTGGTCCTATAAAAGTCTCATTTACAACGTGCTTCTGGAACCAACTCCTGCAGAGGCCGCTGTGTTTATGGAGAAGACAGGAAGATGCTCTCCGGGCAGGTGCCCAGCGTTCCCTCCGTTGCCTCCCTCACAGCCTGTCTCTTCTGGGTCCTGCCTGCTCAGCCCTGAGCTCACCCGCCTTCCCACAGGTGCCACCCTCCCTCTTCAGTGATCCCTCCTAACAACCCAGCTCCCAGCTCAAACGGACCCCTTCCCAGATAGTCCCGGAATATTGCTGAGTGTTAGAAGCACCCAGAATCTCTAATAAACGCTGATGCCTGGACACTGTCCCAGACATCCTGACTTAGGTGGACTGGGCAGGAGCTCAGCACTGAGATTTTCCCAGGGGGTTCAGAACACACCAGTGGCTGAGAGCCACCAGTAAAGGCCTATGGACCCTGTTAGAATGCAGGTTCCTGGGCCCCACCTTGACCATTTGGCTTCCACTCTACTAGGCAGGGCTCCGAATCTGTGTTTGACCTGGACTTCTGGTGATTCTTGTGGCCTGAGCACTGGGCAAGGGAGGGAAAGTGTGGAGACTCCAGGCCTCTTCCTTTCTTAACATGACACTTTGGTGCCACCACCCTGGCATGTGCGTCTCACTACCTTCCACAAGACAGTTCAAGCCGAACACACCGGCCTCTGACCTCAGGCCATCCACTGCGCCATAAGCTGACCTGCACAGTAATTGACAGTGATGTACTTGGCCCTTGATGTTTTACTAATATGACTGAAAAATGGAAAAAAGGGGCAGTTCCCCATGATAAAACCCCTAAGTGCCTGCTATGGTCTGAATGTTTGTCTCCCTCCCCAGTTCACACCCTGAAATCCTAGCGCCCAAAGATGATGGTGTCAGAAGGCGTGACCTTTAGATGGACCCGCCCTCTCCTAAGAGTGCACGGCTCATGGGTGAATTGGGCTCTGGGCTGAAGAGCCAAGGGCATGGCTTCTACAGTGAGGGGAGCCCCTTTCCCAAGCCCCCTGCCACTCCCAGCACGGTGACCTGCGCCCATGCTCACCCCTCTGAGAGTCTGTGTCCTCCTCCGTAAATGGTGACGACACAGCGTCCTCCTGCAGCATCCTCCAAGGTAGGAGTTGTTAGTATTGTCCCCATTTCACAGATACAGAAACTGGGGCCTGAAGAGCTTACGTAACCTGAAGGCCTCACAGCTGGGAAGTCGTCCATGACCTGAGTGTCCTTCCCAGGCCCTTATTTGTAATCAGCGTGGGGCGCATTCATGCATTCCTCACTCATTCACACGCATCCATTCACTCATTCCTCCCTCCACCCATCACACACTGCACCAAGCATATCCTGGGGGGCTTGCACTCAGACGAAGAAGATGTGGCCCTTACTCGAAGGGAGTCACAGTACAGAGACACAAAACATGACAACAGGGGTGTTGAGGATTGTATGGAATTGGGCCCAAGCTAGTATCCAGCTTTTCTTGTATCCAGAATAGGATGCGAGAGCCTTGCAGGGGGCTTGTTAGGGACCAGTTGCTCTTTCTGGCCTCTTCTGTGCCCAGGGCTGCGCCTGGCACACCCTGGACAAGTGCTCACTGAGCAGCAGGGCAGGCCCCAGCACTTCTCTTGCGGGAGCTGGGGAGGCCACACCCGGATCCTCCACAAGGGGGCAGGGTTGAGACAGAAATGGCCTGGGCCAGCCCGCTGGGCCTGGGGTTAGGGAAGCCTGGGGGCTGCCCTGTCTGGAAGCGGTTGGTGTTCACTGCTTTACTGAAAGGAGAGGCCCTGGGGAAAGTGGGAGGATATGGCCCCGGGCCGGGGCCCAGGGCTGTGGAGTGATCGCCCACCCTCCCCACCCTCTTCCGCGCTTCGTTCTCACGTTTCTGGTGTAACTGACGGGGCAGCCACAGTGTGAGCGGGTGGATACCTCTTTCCAGAGCATCTCCCAGGAGTGAGCCCCTGGGATCTCTACCTGGGTCCCCGGTGGGCTGCCCTTCAGGTGTCCAGCAGTGAGCTAGTTCCTCTGGTCTTCTAGCATCCAGGCAAGGCTACTGTTCTGCCCAGAAGGTGGGTTATGGGTCCCGCTCTGAGAACATTCCTCCACAGCAGACCACCAGCTCCGCCTCCCCATCCAGCCCTGGGCCGGCTCCTAGCACAGGCCCCTTCCCTCCACTCCTGAACTCAACGCAGGGTTCCCAGCAAGGCAGATGGAGCCCTCCCTTCCTCTCCTTTGGGCCTGAGCTCTCATTTTCTCCCACCTCTCCCTCCACCCCCGCTCACAGCCCCACACCAAAGCGTAGCAGATTCACAGTCTTCCCAAGCCTGGACTTGCCTCCAGATTGGGGGCCTTGGGATGGGCGGGCACAGATTTTATCATCCGCTGGAATGTCCATTATTCAGGTTTTGAGAGGCCCAGCTCCTTGTCCTCTGATTCTATCTCCCCCCCACCCCCTTCTCTCATGGAGAGACAGAGGAGGAGAGCTGGCAGACTGACAGAATGTCCAGGCTGAAGGAGACCAGAGTCCATCTAGTTCAATGGTTCTTTAAGTCAAATGTGCATAAAAATCTTCAAGGCAATCTTTAATCTGCAGGTGACTGGGGGTCTCCCCAGGAATTCAGGCCCTGGAGTCAGTATTTCCCCCCCACAGCCCTTTGATTTCTCAACACACTCCTCTCTGCTAGTGTAAAAATCTATCTCCAACATGCCAGTCATCCTCCATGGTAGAGACAGTGCCAACCACTTATCACCACATCTCCGGGAACAGGAAGGGCTGTTAGTGTCTGTGGAAAAGGATATGGATGGGCTATGAAATCAATAGTTGGTGTTCAGGGACCCTCACTCAAGGCTGGAAGGCACAAGTCTCACCAGAAGAATCATCACCACCACCACCATTATCATCACCATCAGCACCACCATCAGTACCACTATCAACACCATTACCACCACCATCAGCACCACCATCAGCACCACCATCAACACCACCATCACCACCATCACCATCACCATCACCATCACCACCATCAGCACCACCATCACCATCATCACCACCACCATCACCACCATCAGCACCACCATCACCACCATCAGCACCACCATCACCACCATCACCATCACCATCACCATCACCACCATCACCATCACCATCACCACCATCAGCACCACCATCACCATCATCACCATCACCATCACCACCATCAAAGCCACTATCAGCATCATCACCATCAGCACCCTGCGCACCACCAGCACCACCATCAGCACCATCAATCATCAGTATTTCTTTCTCCTACATGACAATCCAAAAGGTTCATTGGCTCTCTTTAAATGTGCAGGGAAGCTGATCAGGATGGGAAAACCTTGGAGCTTCAAGATTTTCCCCTCCCGCCTGAGCACTGAGCTTAGTGCAGCCTACCAATTAGTCTGCCCCCCTTCCCGCCCACCTGGTACAGGGCTTGGGCCTATATAAACCTCTGCTCGCTGGGAGCTGACACTTGTCTGCTGTCAGTGTTTCCACCCAAGCAGGGAACCCCCGCCCGTGCTATGGGAACAATGGGACCCATTCCCATGTCCCCCCGGTGTGCAGGGGCTTCATGGGCCTTACCCCCGTTCCATTCTTTAATCCCCCAGCAACCCCAGGGAGCAAGTACTAATATTATGCCTTTTATAGACACAGACACCGGCTCAGAAAGCCTGGGTTGCTTGTCCGAGGGCACACAGCTCATAAGTGGAGGAGCTGGGATGGGAGCTCTCAGTATTTCCCCTCGCCGCCTGTTATAATTCCTCTATGAACACCTGTGTCTTTCCAAACCAACACTGTCTAGTAAAACAATGCAAGTCCTACATGGAATCTGACATTTTCTAGTAGCCACCCTAAAAGTAATAAGAAACTGGTGAAATTTGTTTTAATATATTTAGTTTAACTCAACACGTGAAAAATATAATTTCAATATGGAGTCAATAGAAAAATTATAAGGAGAATTTGACGTTCTGTATTCACACTGAGCGTTCGTTACACAGCGGCGTGGGTTTCCTCTTACAGCCGCTTTGG
Source organism: Miniopterus schreibersii (assembly GCF_964146895.1). NCBI lineage: Eukaryota > Metazoa > Chordata > Mammalia > Chiroptera > Miniopteridae > Miniopterus > Miniopterus schreibersii. Next base: position 38,790,595 of record NC_138117.1, on the reverse strand, counting down.
CCGCCTGTCCCGTGCTCAGGAGCCTCGCATGGTGAGCGGCTCCTCGTGGACAGCGCCGGTCTAGACTGTAAGGATGCCGCTTGCCCCTAGCGCGAGGTGCGCAAGTGAGTTGATGTATGCGGAGTGCTCAGGACACTGGGCCCAGGCACAGTGAGCCCTTGGTTCCTGGGACTTGGGGTGCTCTGTGGGTGCTGGGAGTGGATGAGCAGTGTGTCCACACCCCGCTCCTAGCCATCTGCAGGATTACATGATGCTGCCCTGACCTTTCTTTGATTTCCCCGCTGCAATTGGCATCCTGCTTGGCCCCTCCCAGGACCCCACCCTGGGCCTATGGAGCCCACGGTGTGTGTAGCAACCCCTCCGCTCTGCCCAGAGAGATGGTGGAGGTTCCTGGGAGGAATTTCAGCGTTTCTCTTTGTCGAAAGTAAAAGGCAGCCTCCCTGCATTTGGTCACTCTGCTGGCAGGGCGGAGAGGCTGGGGGCTGGGGAAGGGAGGGGGGCCTTTCTGAAACCTGGGGGAGGTGCCTCTCCTCCATCTTGCTGATGGGCCCAGGGGGACTGCCTAGCCCAGGTCAGGGTCTGGTCTCCTGAGCACAGCTTTGTTCCCATTGCAGAGAGTGAGCCTGCAAAGGGCTGTGCCAGGTGGAATTGTGTGCCTGTCCCTGTGGAGCTGCCACCACTACCTCAGACAAGCGGTGGGCAGAGGTGCCCGAGCTCAAAGCAGAGCGGCCAAGTGGCCAGAAGAGCCTCTGAGCCGGGGGCTCGTGGGTGTGGGGCTTGGGGTAGAGTCTGAAATGCTTGCTCAGATCCAAACTGTGAATAGCAGGTGTAAGGAAGGCCTATTGTTCATGTTCTCACTCTTTTAAAAAGGGTTATGCCACGTACTCAGGTCCACACCTTTCCACAGGGGTCCTAGGAGGGGAGAGGGAGCTTGCATCTCATACCCAGCACACCACCCTCAGGCACTCACACTCAACACCCTCACCCACTCACACTCACACTCAACACCCTCACCCATTCACACTCACCCACTCACACACTCAACACCCTCACCCACTCACACTCACACTCACCCTCACCCACTCACACTCACACTCAACACCCTCACCCACTCACACTCACACTCACCACCCTCACCCACTCACACTCAACACCCTCACCCACTCACACTCACACTCACCACCCTCACCCACTCACACTCACACTCAACACCCTCACCCATTCACACTCACCCACTCACACTCACACTCACCACCCTCGCCCATTCACACTCACCACCCTCACCCACTCACACTCACACTTACCACCCTCACGCACCACACTCACCATCTTCACGCACTCACACCACAGGGATCTATGTGGTCAGACAAGCCGCGATCTCACGCTTGCAGTGCACACCCCATATGCGTTTATATGGGAGGAGTGATATGGATGACCAAAGGCCTAATGTTGCCCAGGAATTTATGAGCACAACATTCATTCACCCAGTCCCATGTTTCTGACCATCGAGGGGTCCTGTGTTAACTCCCCAGCAGCAGGGAGCTTGGGGCTGAGGTTCTTGGCCTCATTAACAGGCAAGGACAGTGTAGTCCAGAGCTGTGGCAGAGTCTGCACCCAGCCTCTCTCTCCTGGATGACATCTCTGCCTGTTGCCTCTCTTTCCAATGTATGGGTGGCTGTCCTGCCTCACTAGCCTGTAAGCTCTTCCAGGGGCAGGGACCATGTGCTTCTCATCTCTGCACAAGGACATGGACCACAAAGTCACCAGATTGCACTGCCAAGAGCTGGACCTAGGTTCAAATGTAGGCTCCACTAAGTATTACCTGTGTGACCTTAGCCAAATGACTTAACTTCTCTGAGCTCCAGGTTTTGCATCTCCAAAGGAGGACAATTACATCTGCTTAATGATATTGCTCTCAGAATTTCAGGAAGCACCTAATAAATGGCTATTGGATAGACTGAGGAAGGTCTTAGGTCTATAGGTGCAGCATGTGGCCCAAGGCTTGGCAGTGCTCCCCAAATGCAGCCCCTTTCTCTTAGCACCTGGTGGGTACTGAATATTTGTGGAAGGAAGGAAGAACCAGGAGAGGGAAAACAAGTTCCCTCCGCGGGGCCGCTTTCTCACGCATTCCGTTCCCAAAGCACTTGGCCCAGGCTCTGCACTTGCTCCCTGCCTCGCTCTTTGCTCTTTCCCTCCTGCAGCTACAGAGCCTTCGGATAACGTTTTACCGCCCGATGGGGTGAGTCCTCTCGCAGCCCCACTTCCTCAAAGCTTTCCTGGCAGTTCGCATAGGCTTTCTTCCACATGAACATCTATAATCATTTTTTCCATTAGAATCCCACCGGGACCCCGAGTGGACTCGCATCTCGCATTCCGTTTGTGTGCTGGAGTCTGGGGTGGGCTGTAGAGTGCAGCGCCGGGTGCCTTTTGTCCCGCAGCCCTGGGGGGGGGGGGGGCGAGGATGCCCTGAGGACTCCAGCGGGAGCTCCTGAGTCCCGAACAAGTGGGGACTGGGTCCTGCTGGGTTTCCAGAGGAGGCCGCCAGGCAGGGGCTGCACAGAGGAGAGATACCTCACCTCCTCCCAGGAGCCTTCCTTCCATTCTGAGTCTCAGACCAGCTGGACTCTTGGGTCCTGTGTGTGTCCCTTCTCTGAGCCCACGGCTCAGTGCCCCCTCTTCTCCAGCAGCAGTGGCTCTGCGGAGGCTCCTGGGGCTCCAGTGTCCTTGAGCCCACAGGCAGCCGCGGCCCCTCCTCCTCACTCGGGCCTCCTATCCGAACCTCTCACCTCTTCTCCATCCAGCCCCTGTCCTCCCAGCCTGAGCAGCCCTGCAATTAGGGCTGGTTTGGCTCTTTCTGGTCTGCAGGAAATGCTCAGTTTCCCTGAAACTTGGAAAGCTCTGGAAGAAAGCGCGGGATTTGGCAGAAAAAGATCTAAGTTTGAGCCCTGGCCACTGACTGATTGTGGGACCCTGGGCAAGTCCCTTACGAGCTCTGCATCCATTACTTTCATTTGTAAAAATGGAGTTAATGTCTTTTGTAGGACAGGCAGGCACCGTGCAAGGTACGGAGGATTTAACCAGGAATCAGACGGACACGCCCTGCCCTCATTCCATGCTCCACACGCTGGGGAGCACCGGTCGCCCAGCTCCCACGAGGCACTGGCCTCTAGCGGGCCGTCATCTCAGCCTCAGATCCCGTTCAGTGAGAACCGGTGGAGCCCAAGGGCGAGCTACTTGCCTACTGAGCCTCAGTTTCCTCACCCATGAGTGGGGCACATTGATCCCAAAGGAAGCTGTCAGTGTGGGCAGGGCTGAAACCTCTCTTGCGACGCCTCCCTCTGGCTCTCCCACTGGCCCTGGCCAGGCTGAGGGACCCTGGATTCAGAAGCTGTCCCCTTGCCCCTCCTGCCCTCCTCCACGCCCAGCCCCAGCGGGCTGGCTCTGTGCTGCCACGTGTCTTGCTCCTGGCTTCTTGGAGGTGCAGACTTTCCTCCCCCCTCGGTGTGCCCAGGGATGGAGGCGGGAGACAGAGAACCCCCAGGGTTCCCCGGGAACAGCGGGCTTGGTACACAGCGCCCGAACGTGCGCACTTCCTACGTGGTAAAGGTCTGTGCAAGCCGGAGGCTGTTGCAGTTGGGGTTAGAAAGCGTCCCAAGTGCCGTTACTCAAGAGAGGCTCTTTTGTTGAAAGCTGGCATTTTCCTTTCCAGATTTTCTTGGCATTTTCCATGACCCCTTCCTGTAGCATATCCAACCCTTGGAGACTCATGTTTTCCAAACCCAAAGACTCAAGAAGCCTTCTAACAATGTGCTCACTTTATGCTGCTCAGAGAAGGTGAGGGACTAGCCCAAGGTCACACAGCCAGTCTTGGCAAAGCTGAGCCTGGAGTCCAGGCCCCCAGCTCCAGGGCCCCTTCCTTTCAGCTTGGTTTCAGGTAGGAAAGGCATGGAGGACCTGTTAGTTTTGTTTCTACAGGTGTTGCCCCTTCCTCCTCGCCCTGCCAGAACCTGCTGACCCCACCCAGCCCTCCTTCTCACCCTGGGCTCGCCCCTGTACCGCTTCCAGTCCCCCCTCATCCTGCTGGCCCCCTGTCTGAGCCCCTCCAGCAGGACTCACCGTGGCCAGGGCGCTGCCCACGGCTGCTGCGGTCACTACTGCCAGCGTCCAGGGCAGGAACCACCTCATGCCTGGGAGTCAGTGGCAAAGGCATCGACGAGCAGCCCAGAAGATCCTCCACCTCTCGGGGGAGCTGGGCCGAGACTGGCCCGCCCATCAGGAGCACCGGCTCTGGCTCTTCCCACAGCCCTTGGGGGGTTTTATTAAAGCAAGATCTGACGTCAGGGGTAAGGACAAACCCTGCATTTTCTTCTGAAAAAAACTTTTCCTGCCTCTCTCTCTTTTTTCTTTCTTCCCTCTGTCCCCACCTCCAGCCCCGGCTTGGCCAGCCTCTCGTCTCTGACAGCCTTAAAGGGAAAGTTACAGGGCTATGATTTCAGGCTGCGGCTGGGGCTGCGGAGTCTCACAGGGGGAGCCGGGTCATCCTGGGGGGTACTTCACAAAGGTGGGGAGGGGGAATCTGGGAGGGCGCAGGGAGGAGGCGGAGATACAGTTACCCCGTGGGCGGCTGGGGGGCCTTGAAAGCTCTCCCGGTGGGAAAAATCAACTCCCTCTCATTTCTTCCACTGCTCCCACTTCTGGTTTTCATTTGTCATCCTTCACTCTCTCCCCCGACTGCTTTCTTTCGGTCCCGATCTGGAAATGATAGGCGTTCACAAGTGAACTCAGCGCGGCTCGAGTTCGGTCATTATCTCCACTACAAATGGAGCCGAGGCTACTAATTCACAGGAGCCGCCTCTCCCTGCTCCTACGCCAGGCCTTTGGGCTGGAGCCATCTCCCCCTATCTGGCACTGTTATCCCTGCTGAGTTCGGGCGTCTGCGTTCACCCCTGCTGGACATTCACAGCACAGGTGAGGGGTCTCCCATGGGTCCTGTTCTGCCCAGTCCAGCCCTGATCCCCATGTGGCCTCTGCGACAGCCTCCTGGGGGTCCCACCCCCTATCTACTGTCTGCTTCTCAGATCCCAGGACGGCACACTGAGATCATTGTCATCGCCTAGATGCAGCCTCCCACAGCCTGCCCAGTGACTTAGCCTGGAATCTCCAGGCCTGGTGGGCCCCGAGGCTGCCTCCCTGGGTACTTCTCTTCTCAGCCTTCGTGGCCTCCTGGCTATTCCTTCCCACCCCAACAGGTATCATCTCTGGACTTTGGTGGGAGCTCTCTACCCTGTGGGTTCCTTCCGTGTGTCTCACAGGCGGAGCTGTGTCCTTCCCGGTGCCTACAAGACCGTGTGACCCATGGTTTGTCTTCAGACTCCATCTGTCCAGAGAGAAACAGGGCGTCAGTGGAAGATGGGAGCCAAGCAGGGGCCCCGCAACCTGGTGACAATAGGGTGTGCAGGGTGGGGTGGGGGCGACAGCCTGCATTTTCCCAGGCGTGAGGCCAGGGCATCACACAGTGTTACTCACGTGCATTGTTGTTGGTAATTTATTTCTACCTGTGCTGCCCAGGGCTCGGGGCCCACTGCCAATGCCACACAGGGCCCCTATGAATTTAGCATTTACCTGCTCACTCCCACTTACTCCTACTTCCCATGCCTTTCTCCCCACCCCAACAACAAGGATATACATCCTTGAGCAGGATATGCATCCTTGAGCTTGCCCGATATACAGGTAGTGAGGCTGTTAATTTACTAATTGCATGTAAAGCACTCACTGTGTGCTGAGCATCGCTCTGAGTACCTTGCACTTTGTATTTGGGGAAATTGAGGCCCAGGGAGCTAAAGGAACTTGCCCAAGGTCATGCAGCCAGCAGGCAGCAGAGAGCCGATTGGAGAATGGCCCGAGTTCTGCGCACTTCCAGGTTTTCCAGGTAGAGCGAGGGCAGGATGCTACAGCTTCCTCCCATTCCTCCTCATCTCCACTAAGGTCCATGCTTTTCAAATCTCTCCCGCTGCCTCTTTCTGGTGTATAGCTTCTGACTGTTGCCTCAGTTTCCCCATGTGTGACCTTCAGGCTCTAAGTCATCTCATTCCTGTAGTGAGAGCTCTCACAGTACCTCCAATCCCCAGCAGCAGGCTCAGACATGGCCCTTTACAGGCCTATTGGGCCAGATCCCTGGGGTTCGGGCCTCACCATTAGTTGTCACCGTAGCTGATGTCACTGCCTCGTGGCCGGTGGTTCGCTGCCACTTGCACAGGTCTGGATTGGACTTCTGTTTCTGACCACTCAGCCACTGTGTGACCTTGAAGTCACATAAACTATGTGCACTGGTTTCCTCACCTGTAAAATGGGGACAGGAGAGGTAGTGGTCGTTCTGAACCGCTCATGCACGAGGAAGTGCTATGTAGGGTGGATGAAGCGAGCTTGGCACATAGTAAGCACTCAGTAAAACACCGGGACCATGATGCAACTTCTTATTCAGCCTCTGCACTGGGCATACCTCCAGGGCAGAGTCTGTGTCCTGAGTCCCAACCTGACTCGCAGTAGGTGCTTACCATGTGCTTGGGGAAGGGCAGGGGTCCCGCAGTGGGTGCAGTGTTTGGGCTGGGCTCTCACCTCTCCCGCCCCAGGTCCCTGATCCAGCTGTTCCTACTTCCCCCTCAGCTCCCAGTCGCTTCCTCTAACAGACCTCAAGGAGCAGCTGTAAAAAAATTCCAAAGAGGGGCTGGTGGAGGGGGGTTAAGACCAGAGGCCCAGCGAGAGCATTCCCACTCCAAACAGAAAGGCCCCCTTGACCAGAGCCAGATGCACGGAAGATTCCAGAAGCTTTCAGGACCAGACGCCTGGAGGCCCCAGATCCGCTCACAGTCCATTTGTTTGTCATTTATTTGTCTCAGGAAGGCACATGGAGCCCACCCAGTGCAGGAGGCAGGAGGCCAGATTCCAGAGCTACTGAGACACAGGACACATTTGCCTGGCCAGACACACTCCTGCTGAGCCACCCTGCTGCTCCGAGGGCACAGCGTGGTACAGGGTTCTGCTCAGTCCCCTGCCTCCCACCAGGCTGGCTCAGCAGACCAAGCAGGGCTCTGCTTTGCTCCCCGGGGCCCAAGTAAGAATGAAGGAACCGTTGAAGGGGGTCAAAGTAAATGCTCCTCATGTCCCAGCCCAGACAGCGAGGTGTGCTTGGGAGGATGAGGTCCATGGGCAGACCCCGATGGGTTCCCCTGCCTGCTACTCAGTTCTTGAGCCAGGGCTGACTCAGACATGAGCACACCTCTAGAGTCAACCTTGGGCACTGTGGGGCCCCCAGGACTCCCCACGTCTCACCTGGGAAGGTGGAGGGGAAAGCAAGGGCTTTGGGGTCAGGCTGGCCTGCATTAAATCCTTACTTTGTTACGTACCAGCTGGAAGATCTTGGGGAAACCACTTCACCCCTCTAAGCCTCAGTTTTCCTATCTGTAAAATGGGGGTAACGATAATATCTACCTCCTAGGGCTGTGATGGGTGGCTAATTAGTGCTGAGACTACGGTAGATGCTGAATAAATGGCTGTTATTAATATTGTTTGCTCGGCATCACAGAGACTCCGCCTATGTCCCCATTGGAGTCACCCTGATCCCAACGCTCGCTCTCGTCCTGAGTCTCCTCTCCTCAGCACAGTTGTGGGTTGGGACACTGTCTCCGTTCCTCTCCGTCCCTGCCCCAGTCCTCTCAGTCCTCAGTGTGAGGGTGTCTCAGGTGAAGTTAATTGGGGGTGTGGGCAGGTGCGGGCAGATGAGGAAAGAGAAATGGACACAGTGAGAGGGACAGCAGTGCACCCTGGCCTGACCCACGCCTGGCAGTTCATGGCAGCAGTGGCATCTCCTCTAAAGGGGAGACAGGTTCAGCTCACCCAAGACCCCTTGAGTGCAAATGCCCAGGCACCCTGAACCCTTCCACCCAGAGACACCCTTCCTCCTGGACCTACGGGGTCTCTGAGGCTCTTGTCCCTGGTCTGAGGTTTCCAGACCAGGGACCAGGTCCTGCAGGGCTCTGCCTGCCCCAGGTGGACAACCCCTGAGCCAGACAGTAGTTATGTATGTTCTTCTTTTAAAGTATATCTTCCAGGAAAACCCACACGTCTAGGGACACACTTGGTAAATTTCACACGAGTTTCGAGTACGCCGTGTACAGTTCTGACCTCTGTCACCATCGATTCCTTTGGTTTCTTCCACGCTCTGCATAATGGAAGCTCCAGTTCATGCTATTTTGCATCTGGATTCTTCACTCAACATGGTGTCAGTGAGGTTCAGCCTCATGGTCACCAGGTGGCTGCCGTGGGTGGCATCGGGGGCACCCTCCCAGGGCCACATCACACCCTTTTTACCTCTGTGTGGCCCCTGGAAGCTGACCCTGCTTTTTGCGCCTTCCATGCAGTGGCCACTCAATAGATGTTAGTTATAAAACTAAAGTGCCCTCATCTTCTTATGCAAGGGCAAGGCTATCCACCTGGTGGGATTTTGTGAGAATTAAGTAAAGAAAGTGAGCCCTTTCTGTGCCTCAGATCTGGTAGAAGTGGTCACACGGGCTGCCTCTATGTGCTGACCCAAGCCCCCCTCCCAATTTTTTAAAGGCTTTGTGTTTAGAGCAGTTTTTGGTTCAAAACAAAATTTGGAAGGAAGGTGCAGAGAGTTCCATTACACCCCCTCTCCTCACACAGGCACAACCTCCTTTATTATCAGTACCTTTCACCAGGACGATGTATTTTTTACCAAGGATGAACCTACATTGACACATCATAACCCCCCAAAACCCATAGTTAGGTCTACTCTTCATGTTGTGCATTCTGTGGGTTTGGACAAGTATTTAATGACATGTACTAGCGATATACTATCATACAGACCCTCTGTGCTCCGCCTATTCATCCCCTCTCCCCACAACCCCTGGAAACTATTCATTTTTTTACTGTCACCACAGTTCTGCCTTTTCCAGAATGTCATATAGTTGAAATCATACAATATGTAGCTCTTTTCCGACTGGTTTCTTTCACTTAGCAATATGTATTAAAGATTCTCCATGCCTTTTCATGGCTTGATAGCTCATTTCTTTTTAGTGCTGAATAATATTCCATTGTCTGGATGGACCACACTTTATTTATCCACCCACCTACTGGTTGCTTCCAAGTTTTGGCAATTATGAATAAAGCTGCTATATGTACTTGTGTGGAAGGTTTTTGAGTGAAAGTAAGTTTTCGACTCCTTTGGGTAAATACCAAAACAAGTAAAACTGCTAGAGTATGTAAGAGAATGTCTAGTTTTGTAAGAAACTGCCAAACTGTCTTCCAGAGTGACTGCACCATCTGCATCCCCACCAACAGTGAGTGTGAACCCTGTTGCTCCACATCTTCATCAGCACTTGATGTTGTCAGTGTCTGGATTTTGGCCATTCTACTAGGTGTGTCATGATACCTCATTGTTTGTTATTTTAATTCCTCCCATGTTTTAACTCATTACCTCAGTCACTGGATGAGGCAGGTGGAAACGGGTTCACAGAGGTAAGTCATGACCCAAAGTCACGGGAAGGGCAGAGCTAGGGTTTGGACCTCAGACTGCAGGTGCCCTGGCTCAGAGTTATGCCTTTCTGATCAAGGGCTTAGAGTATTCGGAAGAGGAGGAGCGTGGTCTGGAGTCCTGGGCAGGTGTGGTGAAAGGTCTGGGTGCATGCCGGCTCGTGGCGGTTGAGCTGGGTTTGGGTTGGCAGCTGGCAGGACACTCGAGTTCCAGGCTGGGATGTGGCAAGCAGCCCTGCTGTGGAAAGAAGCATCAGGTTATACTTGTCCTTGGCGCTGAGGCTTTGCAAAGCATCCAGGCACGGAAGCAACCTCAGAGATCAGGTTCAAAGCCAGCTTGTGCCTAGATACCCAGCAACTGAGCCGCGCTGGGGGAGCCAGCCAGGGGCTAGGCTAGGCCATTGATCAGAGGTCTGTCTCCATCCCTGACCTCCTGGGCAGCTGGCCAGCTGAGATGCAGCCTGGTTGGCAAAGTAGTCTCAAAGGCATTGTGCCTGGGTTCACAGGAAGCTTCTGAAATGCACAGCTTCCCAGGACTGGACTCAGAGGTTCTGAGTCAGTGTGTCTGGGGGCGGGGGCTGCCGAATCTGGCTTAAAAGGAGCACTTCCCAGTGAGTCCCAGGGAGGCCTCCTCGGAGCCGGCTTGAGAGGCTTGGGGAGATCGGCGGAGAGCAGCGTGTGCTGTGGATTCAGGCAAGTCTGATCCGGCTCCAGCTCCGGTGGAGTTTCATTTGGAAAAGCTGTTTGCATGCCCAGAGCCTCTGATTTCTCGTCTGTAAAATGGGTGATAACATGTTCCATGGGGGTTGTGAGGATGAGATGACGCGGCTGTGTTAGTTTCTAACACTGCTTTAACAAATCACCCTCAACTTGGTGACTGGAACCTCAGGAATATATTCTCTCACAGTTCTTGGGGTCAGAAATCCAATTGAGGTGTCAGCTGGATCATCCTTCCTCCCAGATTCTTCTGGAGAGTCCTTCCTGCCTCTTCCAGACTCAGGTGGTCCCAGGGGCTCTGTGGCTTGTGGTTGCATAACTCCTTCCCCCGTTCCTGTCTCCACATGGCCTCTCCTCCTCTCTTCATGTGTCTGTCATTTGTGTCTCTTATAAGGACACTGTTTGAATTTACGGGCCACCCAAATAATGCAAGGTGAGCTTGAGATTTTAACTTAATTACATTTTAAAGACCCTTTCCCAATAGAGGTCGCCTTCCCAGGTTCTGGCGATTACGTCGTGGAAGTGTCTTGTTGGCGGTCACCATTCAACCCATTACAGTAACTAAAACGGCCAAGTACAGTGCTGGGGGCACAACAGGGGCTGACGAAGCAGGGATCCCCTCCTCCCAACCTTTCTTGCTTCTCTGCGGGTACATCTGTCATCTCCACCTTTGAAATACATATATACAATCTGACCACTCGTACCACCTGCACTGCCACCGCAGGTCCTGTGAACTGGGACCAGGGACAGTGCCAGGCTCCAGGGAATGGCTGCTCTGATGGCTGAGTTGCCCGCTGAGGCTGGACACACAAGTTCAGTGCCGTGGCCGTGGCCGTGGCCGTGGTAGATCTCGGGGCCTCACTAGGCACAGGGATGGGGCCTGGCTGGCCCTCAGGGAAACTGGGGCTTCAAGAATCAGCCCGCTGCCCAACATTTCCTGAGGGTCTTGAGCGGGTCAGCGCCTCACTCTAGGCCTCATGGGATGAAGAGGAGGCCTCCACTTCGCATTTGAGGCCTTGGGGCTCTGTATTTAAATAACTCGCCTCTGCATACACACAGCACTGGCTCAGGGTAACGGGCCATTGTCAAGGGCTCCAGTAGAAAGTGAGATCCAATTTCCTTAACCTTGGACACAACACCGCCCTGACGACCTCCCAGCCTCATCTCCTACCACACTCAGCCCCACCCTTCCCTCAGCCCAGGCCAGGCTGGGCTCCCTGGGGTTCCCACAGGGCCAGGCTGCACCCGAAGCTGGGATCTTCCCATGGAGCCCTTCGCAGGTTCCTTGCTACAAACTCCTACTCATCCTTCAAGGTCCTGGTCAGGGTTTATGGCTTCTAGCAAACTTCTGTATCACTCGGATTCAATGAGGGAACAAAGCATTGCCGTAAGTATTGTGGGAATATGGATTCCACTTACTGCACGTGGAAACTTATTTATAGAGTTCGCTCCGTGTGGGAGTTTCAGATATTGAAACTTGCACACAGGGGTGCTGAGCTGGGCCAGGGAAGATCTGGGAGGGAGAAGTGTGTGGAGGGAGGTGGGGTGGTTCAAGAACAGGCCCTAACCAGTCCAGCAAGTTTTGACTTTGACCCTGCTGCCCGTTATGGTCCCCACATCTACCTGGTTTCTGGAAGTTACCACTCTGGGCTCCATCACCCCTTCGGAACTCAGGGAGCCCATGTGATGGGGAGCCCCTCCCTCTGTCAGCACCTGCCCAGAGCATCAGGTAAGAGGCTTTCAAGGATGCTTGGCTCCCTCACCAGTGTCTCTCCCACAGGCTGGGAGAAGGAAATGTCCTCTGGATACTCCTTGTGGTATATATTGAGGGTGGGTGAGAAGATTGTATAAAAAACACATTCCAGAAATCCCATCTCCCTAAGCCATACGGAACACCAAGTTCTGCACTTCAGCTTCTTTCCACATCGCCCACCCCTGCGTCAAAGGTTCAGGGAACTGCCAAACACACTGCTAGGACCACTCCCAGCTGCTTGGGCTGACACACCGAGTCCAGAATCTCTGGCTAGTGAGCTCATGTCAACAAATAAGGCCTGATCCAATCATATTCCTTTCTCCCTTCCAATATCCTATGAATCATTTAAATACATGTGACCAAAGAGACTGTTGATATAAATTCGAAGAATTTTGCAAGCGATAGATCATGTCCCTTAGTGCTGCTGGAAATTGCATCTGGCCATAAATCTCAAAGCAGTGAGAAGGTGGCGGTAGATTTGGGAGGACTGGCACCCCCTACATGCAGCTACCTCAGGACACTTCTTAATAGCTTCTAGACAAGGGAGAGTTTTCTTCTCAGGTGGGGAAGGACTATTGCTTCAACTTGAAGAGAGGGCTTAGAGAGTTAGGGCGTTCAAGGTGGTGATTCATGGGAATATGCCCTGATGTCCCCACTGCCACACTGAGGTTCTAATTCTCCAATTTCCCCTTCCTTGCAAGGTTGTGGGTTCAATTTGCATCATAATTCAGCCACCCCAGGATTTAGTGTTGGTCTTGGCTTTCAGAAATCTCAACCTTGTGGCCACAAAAGATGAGGATTTCTTTCAGGACCATAGTGGAAGTGTGTGTGAGTGTGCACATGTACACACACACACACCTCCTAGTGGTCCATGCTTGTTCTGGGCAGAAAAACATTCTAGACATCTGACATTCTGCTATATTCCCAGTTCTCCCAAGCTCCGGATGGGGACTGTGGGTGTCTGCCATGGGTGGTCTTGTCTGTCAACTGTTGAATGCTCTGGACCAAGGGCTGGGAGTCATTGCCTCCTTAAAGCCACATCCAACCACTCTCCCTGCTTCCTGGCAATTACCCACTAAAAAGGAAGCCTGGGTGGCCATGCCCCTCCCGGGAAGGCTGGGGAGGCTGCTCTGCAGAGCACCCTGGCATGTGCCCTGCAGCCCAGCAACCCACTCGGAGACATTGTCCCAAGGACCATAAAGAGATGTGTGGGGAGACACTCACCCAGGCTTCCCTCGTGGTGGGGAGGAGCTGGAGGCAGCACCCAGGCTTCCCCTGTGCATCTGGGGAACTGGAAGTACACACTGGACGGTGCATCCACGGAGTCCCGTGTGGCGGTTAGAAACAACATACAGCAGGAGAGAACCTCCAGCCCAGAGCTGAATGAAAGATGTAAAACAGGAGCGAGGCCGTCGGCCAGCACCACGGACGTGATCGAGACTCGGGTGCACGCAGCCCCATTCCCCTATTCACTAGTTTATGAACATGTCCAAGGGCACATGCTAGCAGGCTGCCCACGCGGGAGGGAGAGAAGCAGGTGGGACTGGGGAGGAGGGGGAACAACGTGGGCCCAGAGAGGCGATTTAAAAGCATTAACAAGGGAGTGCCATGGGCTGGAAAATCCCACCAACCTCGCCTGTCTGCACCCCAGGGTAACAGCACAAATTTAAGAGAAATTGAAAAGAAAGAGGGGGGAGGAAGAAGAGAAAAGGGGAAGCAGGGGGAGGGAGAGCGAGGGAGAGGGGCTCGAGGGAAAAGGCGCGTTTGCACAGAGCTGGGCCCTGTTCCCGCAGCTGCATTTGCAAGAGCCCCCAACTGGAAGCAACAGCGGGGGCTCGGCTGCACAGTGGAGCACTCACTACTCAGCAATAAAGAGCAAATCAGAGGCCAGGCACGGTCCGTGGCCCGTGGTCTCAGGGAATGAGAGGGTCACCTGGCTGGTTGGTGGAGGAGCTAACTGGGCCTGAAGACCTGACTCGCGGCTCTGACCTGAGGGCTGTTTCTACTCGTGCATCTGAGTGTACGAACAGCAAGTACCCCTGCCTAGGTGGCCTTGGAGCAAGTTGCTTAATTGCTCAGTGCTCTGCTTTCCTTTCTGTTAAATGGGGTGCTTATGCCATGGACGGTGGCGTCCATGTGGCAACAAACTTGTGATCTTTGCCCACTGCTCCCTGGGCCTGGCACAGAGATAGGGTGCCCTCCTTAGGGTCAAGGGCACGGGTGTTGGTTTCTGCAGCACACTCGGGCACTGTCTCGCTCTGAGTCCTTTCTCTGGGCCTCAGCTTCCTGTTATGTAAAATGAGGGGTTGGAAACTTCTGCTCCTGACTCCCCCTAACTTGTCTGGCCAACGTCAGCTTCTTTCTTGGGACGAGGGGAATGAGGGACAGTCCCCTGGCCCTGCTGGCCAGTAGCCCCTGGTGGGGATGGCACCCGATCATTTGCCTTGAAGACTCCTGGGGCATGTTGGGCTCTGCGTGGGCAGCCGGGCCTGGGGGGTGCCTGCCCCCCTGGCTCTGGCCTGCACGCTTCCTTCGGGCACAATGCTCCCTGTCTTCTCTCTTCCAGATCTGGGTTCGATAAACTGCCTGCTTTTTTCTTTTCACTTATTTTCTAGGAGTTTCAGCAAATTCTGCCCCAGAGAAAGCTGCCAGGTCAGTGGGGACCTGGTATTTTTCAACAAATGGAGCTGAATGTGATCTTCCACAGGAAAAACAGCCCAGACTGGTTTCCACAACAACTCACCCCGATCCACATGCTCAGCAGATGCTCGGCGCCAGGAGCTCTGGGCCTGGAGGGAGAAGGTCCCTGTGGAACCAAACGTGCTGCTCATTCGCTGGTGCTTCAAACAAGCGACTCAACCTTCCTGATCTTCCTCTGTAAATGACGATGACCAGTAATAGCCCAGAAAGGGCTTCTGTGAGAGTTAGAACAGAACATTTAGAAAGTGTCTGGACCAATGTCAGGCACGTAGAGAAATGATGGCTATTTTAATACCAATTGTGTGTGTGTGCGTGTGTATGCGTATGTATGTAAATATATAATTTACATTTCTTTAAAATATAATATTTGCTTCTCAAATAAACTTTGTAAAGAAGGAATTCAAAAGGTGCACAAAGATTTACTCCCAGAGATAAGTACTATTACCATTTTGAGTGACTTTCAGTATTTTTTTATATACATATATTAGTATATTTAGAAACTGGAGTCAGGCTACTGTTATTTATGTGCTCTTTTCTTGATATTTTAAGCTAAGCATTTTGTGCCTTCTGTGTCCTGGGAGGGCCTGGTCTGAAATGGCTGCCTGATACCCCTGTGGGGACCCCCTGAGACTCCTGAGAGCAACTCCCTATCTTTGGACACTCCACTGGTTCCCAGCCCTCCCCACTCTAGAAGCCCAGGCTCCGATTTGAGCCCAGATCTGTCTGACCAAAGCCCTAGATAGTTGTATTACCCATGATGCCCTCCTAAGGGCTGAGTCTTCAACAGCTGTCAGTCTCTCTGAAGGGCCTGAGAAACCTCTGGCACCCATCGCTCCCCCCTGACCAATCTCCAGAAACTGGGCAGCTTGGTGGCCATGCACAGCTCACTGGGGAGTTCACATGCCCCATCCTTCCCCACGTGGCCTCCCTGGATGGAGGGAAGGAGAGCAGGGGTTTAGGGACAAGGGGGGTGAGGGAAGGTGCCAAGTCAACATGGGTATTTGCTGAGAATTTTTTTTGTCCTTCAGGGTTTGGCCCAGAGCTTCAAAGCACCAGTTCAGAAGTTTCTCTCTTTTTTTGAAAACCACAGTCTGTTTCTGTTTTCCTAAGTGGGAAAAGCCTGGTGTCATGTGCTTCTGAATCCATTTACTCCGCATCTCAGGACACGCTGCAGGGGCTGGGAAGGGCTCAGGTCCAGGTAGCGATGTGTGCTGGGCCAAGCCCTGTCCCGGCTGTGCAGGGACTGTCCCGAGACCGGTCTCCGCAGTACACGTGGTTGTAGAGGTCAGAACACCCAGCCTCCGGGCAGCTGCTCCGCTGATCTCTGAAGGCCCCCTCCTCCAGGGCCCCCTCTCCCCGCTGCCAGAGTGATTGGCCTAATATAGAACTGGCTGACCACTGCATTCCCTTTTTTAAATCCACAAAGTTTTCTTTTTCTCCTCAAGGTACGACCAAATTCCTAAAGCTTTGGGCTGCAGAATGCATCCCCTCCTGACCCCTTTGCCCCTGTAACTTCCCACACCCTGTGCCCGACCCGCCCGAGTGAGTGCCTGGAGCCCTCCAGACTCGCCTCTGTCTTTTCCTCCAGGCCTTGTTCATTCTGTCGTCTTGGCCGGGAAGATACATCCCTGATCTTTCATCTTCCACGAGCCCCTTCACCGGGCTGCCTCCAAATAGTAATCAGGGTGGGCTGTGGGTCAGACAGTCTGGGTTCTAATCCTGGTTCTGCCACTTTTATCTGTGTGGTATTTGGAAAGTGACTCAGCATCTCTGAGCCTCACTTTTCATAAATTAAAATGGGACCAATAATTATACCTACCTCAGGGGGTTGTGATGAATGTTAAGGGAGCTTTTACCTGTGAAGTGCTCAGAACAGGGCCTGGGTACCTAGTAGGTGTTCAGTGAGTGTGAGAATATTTCTGACCTCAGGCATCACCTCCTTTGGAAGATTACAAATGGCTGGAAACCCTTTGATAATCTTCCAGAGTCTATTTCTACTCCCCTTGAATCTGGACTGGCCTGTCACTATTTGAACAATAGAATACAGAAAGAATCACTCAGTTTGGGGCCTTACCTTTGAAAGGGAGGGAAGTCTCCTCCTTGGTCTCTTGCAGCCAACTGGAAAGTCCTTGAGGCTACGTCAAAAGGAAGAGGTGCCCACCCCAGCCCAGCATCCAGCAGTGCCATCCCAGGTACCACCTCAAAGCAGCCGTCTTGGAAGTGGCAGCCCCAGCCCCAGCCCCAGCCCCAGCCCCAGCTGTCCCAACGGATGCTGTGTAGATCGGAGATGAACTGCCCAGCTGAGCTCTTCCCATGTCCCTAATCCATAAAATTGTGAGAAAAATAAAATGGTTGTTCTAAGACAGTGAGTTTGGGGTAGTTTGTTTACAACAACAGACAACAGAAATGCCTCCTCTAGGAAGCCTCTTGGGTTTTCCAAGTCTCAGATTTCTGTTCCAACATAGACACTCACCTCCAGTGTCACCTCCTTCTGCCACTCCATCTTTGTTCCCTGTTCTGCAACTGGTCTTGGGATGAAGTCAAACTCAGAATCAGCCCTTTTCTTCGCACACATATACACACAAACACACACACACAGGGTCTCTGTGCGTTGCAAAACTTACCACAAAGCTTGAAGGGTTTGGAAGGAAGTTTATTCACAGTAATCCAAACAACTTAAAATGAAGAAGAACTGCACTCTTCTGTCATCTTACCGGGTCAGCAGCCTCTCTCTGTGTGGCTTGGCCTCTCTCTCCTCTTCCCCCTCCCCCTGACCCTGAATTCATTTATTTCTAGAAGTTCTTGACTCTTCATCTCTCACTCATTTATGCCCTCAAGGTTCCAACATCAACTCAAGCTGCTGACCAAAGTCACTTCCTACTCCAGCATCTGTGGTGGACTGTCCCCTACCTGGAGAGAATTCTCAGACCATCATACCAAAAATGGCCCAGCCCCTCCTCTCTGCCCCGTTAACCTCTCTTTTTTAACCTACCTGATACTATACATATTTTACATGTTTATTACTGCCTCTCTCTCCATCAGACTGAACTTGAGAAGTCCAGGGACTTTGTTATCTTTACAATTAAATCCACAAAATCCACATCACAGAGGCTCAATGGATAGTTTTTGCAAATATGAATACATACATAAATTGAAGGGACCATAGCGCCAACTATTAGTACCTTTCAAAAAATGTATTCTGCTACATAATTAATGTTCTGGGGCCTAATTGTTGTTAGAAATTTGGTGTCCACAGACCAGGTCTGAAAGATCAATGAGGATGGACAAGATCAGGCCTGGGTAAGAACTCAAGTGAGGAGGAGGGCAGCCGCCGTGTCCTCCTGCCCAACCCTTCTCACCACTGCCCCAGCTCCACAGTGAGATCGCCTCCCTCCTCCCCTGCTTCCTTCCATGGCCAGGCCAGAGTTTGGCTGATAACGCTTCAGGGTTCATGTTCCCCCGGCTTTTGCATCTTGAAGCCAGACCCTTGATCTAAGGCCACTCCATGGATCTGGAAGAGGGAAGTTCTCTCTCGTGACCGGACAATGTGCCGAAGCAACTCGAGCTCGTCCCGTGGTTCCTGCTTGGCGAGCACACCGTGAGCTCACTTGTGAGCCAGTCAAGTCACCCTAAAATGTTGGCTAAGACAAATCGACCTTGAACTTGGGGTATATTTGTGGTTGGTTAAAGGCACCCAAAGTTAACATTGAACCTCAGACTTAAATGCCCTGAACCTCATGTACTGGAGTTGGTTTTGTGTTCCTGCCATGAGTAATTCTAGAAGGACAATCAGACAATCCAGGGATGGAGGGAGAACTAGCCTCAGCCTGGAGTCCTCACAGCCCAGTGTGGGTCACCAACCGGAGCTGAGAGGTTGTGAGGAGTATCTAGATGGATCTTCCACTTATTTCACAGATGGGAAAACCGAGGCCAAGAGAGGCCCAAGCCAAACTCACCAGGAAAGCTGGCTGAGGGACTCACTCCCACAGCCAAATGTCAACTTGAGATGAGGTGGAGTGGATGCCTGAGCGCTGCTGTTAGCGTTAGATGGGCACAGGCTCAGGTCCTGCTCTGCCAACTTTCTATATTGTTACTTCCAGTGAGCCTGTTAGCAGTCTGAACCTCAGTCTGCTCATCTGTAAAATGGAACAAAAACATTTCAGAGCATCTGTTGGAAAGGTTAAATAAGAGGTTCGACTGTGTTAAAAAACAATTGAACTTCCTCTTGTGATATTGAACTAAGGAATCTAGTGCCTGAGTCCAAGACCTCCATTCTTTTTTTAAAAATATATCTTTATTGATTTCAGAGAGAGGAAAGGAGAGGCAAAGAGAGAGAGAGAGAAATATCAATGATGAGAGAGTCATTGATGGGCTGCCTCCTGCTCGTCCCCAAGTGGGGATCAAGCCAGCAACCCGGGCATGTGCCCTGACCCGGAATCGAACCCTGATCGCCTGGATCCTAGGTGGACACTCAACCGCTGAGCCACTCCCAGCCGGGCTGGATCCCCATTCTTACTTAACCCTAGAAGGCAGAAGGACTGGATGGGACTTTGCAGGACTTTTCCTCCTGTCCCTGCCTTCTCAGATCCTCTGAAATTCTCTGATTTCTTTACTAGAGCCCACGGGTCCTTTGGCCATGACATACACTGCTTGGCCACGTTCACAGTCAATGCAGAGTGCCCTTTAGGTGTGGCAGGCAGGACCCAGAGCTCTGCCCCCAGCTCAAGAGGGGTTTCTCCAGTGGACACTGAAGGCTGCCCCCGTGTGGCCATTTGGGAGCGGGGTGGTCAGCAGAGCCTTTGCTGTTTCTTTTGGGGAGTATATGGTAGGTCACAGAGGTCACCTTCATGGAGTTAATGGTCTTAGGAAATTAAGAGGACTAATTAATTAATTAATTAACTAACTAATACTTTCTCCATGGTGGTCCCGGTGCTCAACTGTGAAAATCTAGAGATGAGCAAGACAAAGTTTAGTAAGGGGCCCACAGTGTCATGAGGAAGACAGAGAAGCAAACCAACAGGAACCATCCCAACCTCCTGGGCTGCCGCCGGCTGGTCCTAGAGCTCGCTGCAGGCGGCCCATCTCCACGTCTCAGCTGCTACTTTTTCTGGTGGACTGCCGCCTCCTCTGGCCCCTTCGGCAGAGCTGTAGCATAATAGCCACCACCACTGGGCCCCTGGTATCTCCACGTCCCTACTTTGCAACTCAATCAATTGTCCCTTCATTGATGTCACTCCAAGCAAGGATTGCTGGAAGCCTGGTCTGAGGCAGTGACAGTGCTTCGGTGTGTCGGTCCGCAGGATTCAGAGGCTGTAAGTGACCGTGGGCAATGGGGAAGGGGAGGGAATCTCCACTGATGGTCCATCTTTCCTTCTGGTTCCAGCAATCTGATGAATGATGATGTCATTCGCAGAAAGTAGCAAGACTGAGTGAGGATCAGCCTTGGAGAAAAAGCAAAAGCACTGAGAACTTTGTTTCGGGTGTCGTGAGAGGCTGGTGAGGAGCCTTGTGGAAGCATCAGGCGAGCAGCGGCGACGCTGGGGGAGGCGTCTGTTCTGGAGACAGACTTGAATGTGAGGTGAGGCAGTAAGGGAGCGGTTTTCTGCAGCCATGCTCCCTGAGAAGGGAGCTCACACCACCGTCCTCCCTCTGCAGGGCCCTCGGCCTGCCCTGACATCAGAGCCGTCCCTGTTTCTACATCTACCTTGCCCGTCCTTCTCTGGCACGATTCATCTGGTTCTGAGGCTTCCCCAAAATAAAATCCCACAGACACAGCTTGCTCATTTCCCGTCTAGATATCTGTGACTAATATTAACTGAGGCTGGGGCATATGAAAAAGAAGGCAAAATGTGTTTATAAACCCCTCAGAACCTTCCCAGAACTTCAAGACCAAAGTCCCATTGTCTCGGGGCAGGGAGGAGTGGAAGTGGGATCTCAGGGCCTGGCATGAAGGCCTACTGGAAAGGACACGATTTCCAAGTTGGCTTTGCATCATGTGGGCCAGCCAAGGACTGGAGCCAGCAAAATCCCTCCTGCAGCCAAAGATGACTGTGGGACCAAGCGCCATGGAGGAAATCCTTTTAAATCCTTTATTTACAAAATCCTCAAGGATCTGGCTATTTTGTTTGGAAATAACTGAGTTGGTTTTTGAACTTCTTAAGGGTCTCCTCTTTGCTTCATCTGTGAGCTCATACATCCCAGTGCTTTTAAATACCAGCTATATGTTGGCTGCTCCCAGATGTACACCCTCTCCTGGGAACCCTAGACTCGCATGTCCAGCGACTATCACAGACATCTCCAGGACAACATGTTCAAAGGTGACTCCCAGTGGGATCTCCAGCATGTCCCTCCCACAGCCTTTCCATGTTAATAAAGACACCACTAGCCACTCGTTTGCTAATGCCCAAAATGGGGGCGTTTCTTCCTTTCCTTGCCTAACCTAACAATCCTCTGGACTTTATCTCTTACATGGATCTTAACTCTCATGATTCCTGTCCTTCCCTGTTGCTGCCACTCTGATCCAAGCTGCCTCCCCAGTGGCAGCCACAGCCTTCTCACTGATCTGTCAGAGAGGCAAAGAAGCAGAATCAGCACTGGAGAGTTTGCTAAGACCTGGAATAAAGGATAGGAACCTCTTTTAAAGTTTATTTTGACCCAGGATACACTTGTGCATATGGGATATATATGCCTGTTAATTTCAAATAAGTCTGTGTGTGTGTGAGTGTGAGTGTGTGTGTGTGTGTCTCCTAATGTGCTGATTCTTTCATTTCTATGGAATTGAGTCCCCAAAGTAGTGGGATCCCGGGGTTGAAGAATACATGCTTTAAAGTTTTTAATAGCTGTCGCCTTGTTCTTTGCAGAGCTGCTCTGACTATTTGCCTTTCCCCCAGCAATGTCGCCAGCATTCCTTCCATGGCATTCCCACCGGCAGTAGGTGTTCCAATCTTAGCTCTGCCAGTCAGGTGGGTGCAACGTGAGGGCTCATCATCACATTCGTTCCTATCTTCCTGATGTCTTGTGAGTTTAAATATCTTTTAATATGCTTATTGTCCACTAGGATCCCTTTAGTCTATAGTTCTATTCATTTTTTATTAGACTGTTTGTGTTTTCCTTGTGAATTTATGGCAGGGAGCTCTGTGGCTTACAGCTGTTCACCTCCCGTCACCTGTGCAGTCTGCTGCGACTGGGCGAAATGAACACTCTATCAACCCAAAGGAGGTGCCCGTGCCCCTAACCTCTCATTTCCTTCCATCTCTCTACCTGCACTCAATCTATTTCCCCTCAACCCCCCAGGAAGTCGCTGGGCAAGGAGAGAGGCGACAATGGACACGGATAAGCACATTCTGCAAGCCAGAGAATAAGCTGCATTAGCTTATTTAATTAAATGAGATTTAAAAATTTAATCTCCTTTTTACAGATAAGAAAGCAGAGGGTCAGAGAGGTGAATCTTTTCCCAAGGTCATAGGCATGGCAGATTCAAGCTTGAACCTATGTCTGTCTGGTTCTAAGATCTATCCTTTCAAACGCTTCCCATTGGCTCCTGGGTTACTGGAGGCTCACAGCCTCCCTGTGGGATGTGAAGCAGGCTCCATCATTCCCTTTCTTAGACTCGGAGGGGCTGAATGGCTTGACTTTGTCACATACAAGGTAGAACGGAAACCTATGGTTTCCATCATCAAATCTAGAATTGCTTCAACTATGGTGTCCACCCACCCCTTTTCTCTGGCGCTGGAAGCCCTGGGGTTGAATGGCAGGGATATTCGTAGGTGAACCTCCTTTCTTCAGTAGATCTTCCTTCTGGGGACTTTGGTGGGTGGGGGAGAAAAGGGAGACATGTAAAGGGAGGGACCTGAAATCCCCAGGACAAAAATAACTTCATTTCCCCCACCTCCACTTCCACCCCCTATCCAAGGAGAGAGGAGCGGCAAAGTTTCAGAAACTCTGAATGACTAGAAGCAAAAGAAATACTCTGGTTGCCTGATATTTACATAAGAATGTTCTTACATTTTCCTTTCCTGTTCTTAGCATATGAGCTGGCACACAGATGTGGACAGCCACCCACATGAGCACAGGGATGCGTGCCCAGATACACGTGTCCCCCACACGCAGGCTCCATGTGCATGGGATCCATCTCCGCACACCACAGAGCATGGATGCAGCAGTGCCATTGGAATGCGTCTAATATCCCCAGGCCTGTGTCTTCATACAAGGGACCTACAGCTGGGTGTCTCCAGAGGCAGCCCCGGAGTTAAGAATTTGAGTACAAGGAATTTATTTGGGAGGTGGTTTGGGAAATACCACTAAGAGAATGGACATGTGAGGCAGGGACATGATCAAGCCACAGTGGTGACCTTTGGCAACAGGACCTAATTCCACTGGAAGCTGCGGGAGAAAGTATAGAACCTGTTTCAGAAGTTTTCCCACCTGAGGGGGCAGGACTCTGGCATAAGTACTGTTCAGCTCTTTTTCTGTGGTGGCTGAGGGCCAGTGTAGGAAGAGAAACTCAGACTTTCTTATTAGTTTGTCTGATGGGCAATTGTAGGACACAGTCAGGCCAAGGGGCTTGCCCGTTACATCGGCCACAAAAGGCTTCAACCCCAGCCCTGTTACTTCCTTATTTGATAACTCAGATAATTCCTTCCTTCTCCCTGAGCCTCAACTTGCCTCATCTATAAAATGGGAGAATGCTCTTTCCCACAAGGTTGGCGAGGAGATGAGCTACTGATAAGCTAAGGCATGTTGGCATTGACAACTTGCTAAGTTCACTCTCAAAAGAGATTCTTTCTCTGTCTTGTCACCTAAACTTTCTTTGTGCCTTTTCAACCTCTGCTTGTTGGAAGGCCCAGGGAACAATTCTCAGGCTTGTCTCCTCTCTGGGACACACCCCTAGGTGATCTCATCGAGCCGGAAAGCTCTGAGTGTCATCTGATGCAACACTCAGGGCTTCCATACCCTGTGTCCTCTCTGCCTCCTTCTAAAAGGATCTGGAATCTGACCCTTCTCGCCCCGCCTGCCATCACCCTGGCCCAGTTCTCATTATCTTTTGCTTGGATCGTTGCAATAGCTTCCTAACTCTCCTCTCCTGTATTCTTGTTCCCTTGACAGTCTTTTCTTCATAGAAAAGCCAGAGGGATCTTTTTTTTTTAAATATGGGTTTTTTTTATTGATTTTAGAGAGAGAAAGAGAGAGAGAAACATCAGTGATGAGAGTCATTGACTGGCAGCCTTCTGCAAACCCCTGACTGGGGATCGAGCCCGCAACCCGAACATGTGCCCTGACTGGGAATCGAACCTCGATCTCCTGGATCCTAGGTTGATGCTCAATGGCTGAGTCATTCCCGCCATGCCAGAGGGATCTTTTATGATATTGGTCAGATCATGTGATCTATGCAGTCTTCTATTCCTTCCCTTTCATCTAAAGGAAAAGCCACAGTTTACATGGCTCACATGCGTGACTGGACCCCTTGACCCAAAGCTCAAATCTTACCTCCTCCCCCTCTCTCCTGTTTACTCTCCCTCAGCTACTCTGATCACCCTCCTGTTCCTCCAACTGTCCAAGCATCCTCCGACCTCAGGGACTTTGCATGTGCTGTCCCCTCTGCCTGCATGTTCTCTCCCACAGATCCACCTGACTCACTCCTCCACCACCTTCAAGACTTTGCTCAAATATCACGACCCAGTGAGGTCTACCTTAAGCATCCTATTTCAAATTGTAATGCTATCCCATCTCACCTCCTCTCCCATTCCCGCTTTGTGATTTTTCTAGCATGTATAGCCACTTACTACACTGCAAAATGTGTTTATTTTATTCATGATTCTTTTCATCACCCCATGAGGTCATTTCTCTTTGCCTGTTCTAGTCATTGATGAGTTCTAGAGCAATGCCAGCAATAACAAGTGTTCCATCACTTATAGAATGAATGGGTGAATGAACGAATGAACGAACGAACAATGAATGAATGAATGAATGAATGAATGAATCGTGTAAGAGCCTGACTTTAGGAGCCATATGCATCAATTCAGTCCTATTTCCACAACTTGTTGTCTGTTACCTCATGAGCACTACTTTACCCATCTAAATCTTAGTCTCCTGATCTGTAAAATCGGGGACAAAGCAGTACCTCCCTCCCAAAGCTGTTATGAGGGCAGGTAAGGTAAGATATATCAGCCACGCAGACAGTGCCTGGTATGTAATATGCCCTCAAGAAAATGTAGATTTTTTTAAAAAGTTTCTTTCATCTTGTTCTTTGGTGGCTTCATGGATATTTTAATAGAATTCAAAGAGTTCATGGGATAATAGTATGTGTAAGAAAAACAAACAAACAAAAAACAACAAAACAGGATGCAGCAGATTATGTAAATCTACTCACACCCACACAAAGTGACAAAAGGCCAGAAGAAAATATGTCAAAATATTTACAATGAAATTTGTGTTAAAATTATGAGTAACTTTTCATTTTTTATTTGTATAATTTTTACATTTAAAAAAAATATATGTCTTTATTGATTTCAGAGAGAGGAAGGGAGAGGGAGAGAGAGGGAGAGACATCAATGATGAGAGTCATTGATCAGCTGCCTCCTGCAGGCCCCCTGCTGGGGATCGAGCCTGCAACCGGGCATGTATCCTGACCAGGAATCGAACTGTGATCTCTTGGTTCATGGGTCGACACTCAACCACTGAGCTATGCCAGCCGGGCTAATTTTTACATTTTAAAAAACTTCCATAACAAATTTGTGTGACTTTTACAACTAACAAAAATGAACATTTTACAAGAAAGAAGAGGGCCCTCAATGAAATGCGGCTCCTTGCTCAAGTGGAGTCTTTGCAGCTCTGAGTCCTTCTTCCAGTGGAGAAAGTTTGAATTTTTGTGCATCGAGGAGCTCAACTCATATTTCCAAACCCACAGCTGTCTTCTCTGAAGCCCAAGTGCCTACTGCATATCAAGCAACAACTTCTATGCGTTGAGGCCAAGTATTCTCCAGAAACTTCCATTGGTTACAATGCAGAGCAACCAGCAAGAACAAGACCATGTTCTTCAAATCAAATGACCCATCACTCACTTCTCGTCTGTTTTCAGCCAGAAGAAAGGCGCCCCGCAGCCAGGGAGCCGTGTTGTAGCCCAGCCCTGCCTCCCCACCCTGGGCCAGGCCTACATGGCCACCGGGCCTCTGAGATCCTGCTACACAAAGACTGTATTTTGGAAGAGAGTATTTACATCCAATGGCGTCATTAGGGTAGAGGTGGGGGACATGATCCAGACATCCAATCTCCATCAGTGCCTTGGCTCTGGGTGGCAGGTCCCCACAGGCAATGCTAGCTTCTAGGACTGAAAGAAAGAGATGGCAGAGCAGATAGGGCCACTAGGGCCTGTGGGATGTTGAAGACACTCCAGGACCTCCAGGGGCAAGTAAGGGAGCCTTTAGTTGGGGAGATCTTTGAGCACAGAGCAGAAATGGCAGAGAGAGCTGTGTTCTGGGTAGAGGACCAGCAGGGGAAGGGGGCCAGGACAATGGACCTGATCGAGGGTTTCTGAGGCCCCTCCGAGCTTCTGAGGTTCCTCTGGGGAAGGAACATGGGTCCTCAGAAGCACAGCCTGAAGGCAGGGCTGAGCTGATCCGAGTGTGGGGCTTGCGGTAGTCAATGGCAGGCCTGCAGGCTTTTGGAATGAGTCAGGGCTGGCTGCTGACAGTGGTATTTTCCATCCCAGGCCATATGGGCTGATTCTGAGCTGCAGAGGAAACCACTTGGCCGAAGGCAGCCTGAGAAATCTCAGACCGTATACAAACTTCTCCCTGCCCCACACCTCACATGGACTCCAGCCCGAGCACATCTGAGCACTACACACCGCCTCCAGCCCCAGCACGTGGAGTCCACATGTGCACGTGCACACACACACACACACACACACACACACACACACACACAGGACCTATTAATACACTCCTTACCCCACACGCACAAAGAACTAGGGTTTACTCACTACCTCACTCATTCACACTGTGCTGGTGTAAAAGGAAGAAGCCACACAACCCGTGACCAGTGGGCTCCCCTGGACCTGGTACCTGGCGCAGTCAGTACAGTGGGGAGGGCCAGGGTGCCCGCCCGCTCGGGTACAGGCTCAGGAACTCCTGTAAGAAGTATTTCCGCACCACCGTTCCTTCTCGACCTCCCCAAGCTCGTTGCCTCCGACGGAAGAGGCCCTGGCCTCAGCAGAAGTGCTGGCTTTGACCTCTAGCAGCCTGAGCTGGGTTGAGGAGAGGGTGATGGGGCTGGGAGGAATTCTGCATCTTTAAAACTTGAACAGTGAATTGAGGAGGAAAAGCATGACTTCCACAAATACGTGCACAGTCAGAGCGATAGGGCTCTGCAGTCATGAGGAGAGAACTCAGATGAGACAACACAGACAAGCCACTGTGTCGGGCGCAGGAAGTCCTGTCCCACACAACAGCGTCAGTCCAGTTCCTGTTAAGCACAGCATAGTGATGACATCCATCACTTGTCTGCCCCAAGCCACAAGCCTGAGGGGGCCTATCCAGGTGGGAGGCACCCTTTTCTAAGTAACATAAATGCTCCATGTGGACAAGCAGAGGTCCTGAGGACATGGCGTGGGGTTAAGAGTGTGTCCCAGCCCCATCGCAGCTGCTCAGAGGTTTTGCCAGGCTTCGCTTCCCGAGAAGCAACTCTATTTCCCCACTGTCTTATGAAACACGGTGTGACAGGAGGTCAGAGGAAGTCCACATGATAAAAATGTGACCTGGAGTTGGTGTCAGATGACTACTCCCAGGTGACCCCAGGGAGCACTCACCCTCTTGGAGCCTGAGTCTCCCCATCTCTAAATGCAGATAGTTATCTGTGTTCTGGCCTACTCGCCTGAGTGGTGTGAAGAGCAGATGAGTTAGAAATACCCACAGCCTGCGAGCACTCATGAGAAAGTAGAGTTTGTATCAAAGAGGCCAGGGGTGGAAACCTGGTGCTAGTGCTAGATTCAGTACTAGAGTCATAATGCTACTGTTAGTGCTAGATTCAGTACTGGAGTAGTAGTACCAGTGCTGGCGCTAAATTCAGTACTGGAGTAGTAGTACCAGTGCTAGCGCTAAATTAAGTACTAGAGTAATAATGCTAGTGCTGGTGCTAGATTCAGTACTAGAGTAATAATGCTAGCGCTAGTGCTGGTACTCGATTCTGTACTAGTATAATACACTGTGACTAAAAATTACTTAGAAGAGTAATCACACAGCAAGTGTGTACATTTGATTAAAAAGTTTTTCAAAATGTAGGCTACAAAATAGTATGTAGCATATGGGCCTTTTTTGTTTAAATGCATAACTGTGCTACAGAAATAATTTCTAAATACATATGAACGGGTAGACTCCAAATGTCTCCAGGGACTCCGGGTGTTAGGGTTTAGGGTGACTTCATTTCTGTGCTTTTTGCTGGTCTGCTCTCAGCCACAGTGTTTACGCCTCTGTATTAAAGTTCTAAGCCATCACCTAAGAAGCAGCTGGGAAGAACTCTCCGGGGGATTCCAGAAGCACAGCAGTGGTGGGAGCCCACGGTGACCTGGCGGCTCACTCTCTAACTGCTAACAAATGTTAGAGCTATTTGTGGCCTGTGATGTCACCGGCGGGCCAGCCTATGACTGTGGTTATGATGTCATCTACTGTCTGGCTGGGCGGCTCTGTGGCCACTAAAGTCACTGGGGAGGAGGTGTCTTTGGAGGCCGCCTGTCCCCTGCACAGGGAGCTGTCTCGTCTGGACTAGGTCCACAGGAATATGCCAGAATAGCCTGAGAAGCTCCAGGGCTGCAAAGGGGCAGCTGGCTGGGCCTGGAGGCATGGGGGATGGTCCTGCCTTCCTGGGGGCTGGAATGCTCAGGCCCTCCAGTCCTGCCCAGCCTGCTGACCTCCTGCCACTGGACCATTGAGAGGGCCCATAGCATCGCTGTGTTTACTGGACTTGGCTGGGGATTGTCAAGGTCAGCTCTGACTATTCTCCAGCGCCCCTGGCATGTTGACCCTTAACATTGCCCCCTGCCACCTGCATGGTTAATATCAACTCGTCCTTCAGAGCCTGCTCCGGAGTCTCCTCGTCCTTGGATTACAGAGGCGGCCCAGCACGGATACTCAGGGCTGGAGCCCTCATGTCAGAGCTCTAGGTCCAAGTCCCTCTTTCAGGGGGTGGCTTCAGGTAGGATTTCTCCCTCCTCTGCATTCCGGGGAAATAAAATATTCACCCATCCCCTGATGTCAGGACCAAATAAGGACTGTTCTGGCTTGGCCACTGTTGGGGTGTCGTGTACTGCAAGATCAACAGTCCTCCTGTTTGCGTGTCTCAGGCGGGTACATAATTCTAAAAATCAGGACAGTCGTCTAATGTTAAAACTGGGAACGACCTCAAACACATTCAGCGGGCCTCCCTCGTCCTCAAGCATCCTGGAGAGCTTTACAGAGATCACTGAAAGCCAGGCAACTGTTTTTGTTCTTACTGGCCCAGTCAACTGAGTTTAGCATGTCTCTGTCTAAACCATCAGGAGCCCGAATCTTTGACCCAGATTCAACTCCCATGAGCAGGAAGCGAGGTGAGGAAGGAGAACGGTGTCTTCTACCTTTGTGGCATGGGAAACCACAACTAAAGATTTTCACCCCCAAGTGTTTGGGCATGACCTACTTGAGACACCTAAGTTCAAGGTGGAAGGAGCAACGAGCTCTCTCCCCAGTAAAGTTTCCTCCACCTGCTCCCCCACCCTCCCACCCCTGTGACCCATCAGTGGATGTGAGGCAACACACAAGGTGAGAGGGTGTCATTGGTGGGAAGGAACTTGGGACATCAGTGCAACATGGGACTTATGGAATTTGGGAGGAAAATCTTGACTTTGTTGGGAACATTACTGGATTCCTATTGAATAAAATATACTTAGTCCCAATAAAATTCCCCAAGAGTCTTCCAGTCACAAGGTCTTGGTCTTAATTTACCCTGATGAGCACTCTGGGGCCCAAGGCCTAATGGGCTGTCAGCCTTGATAGTCATATAATAGGAAAACTTGAAGGGCTACATGACATTTAAGGAAGAGAGGTATGTGGCAGCCACTAGCATGGTGCCTGGCTTTCAATAGTCACCCACAAATGGTGGTGATGGTGACACTTCTGAAACACTTGGTAAATGTGTATATTAGCCAAGAGCTTGGTGGTTCTGACTTTTTCATAACCTGGAGGCTCTGTGAATTGGTTTTCTATTGCTGGCAAAAGAAAATTGGCTTACAATAATATAAATTTATTCTCCCACAGTGTCTGTAGATCAGAAATCTGAGACAGGTCACATCAGGCTAAAATCAAGGTGCCACCAGGGCTGCATTCCTTAATGGAACTCGGAGGAAGACTTCACTTCCAGGCTCTTTCAGGTTGTTGGCAAAACCTAGTTCCTTGTGGTTGTAGGACTGAGGTCCCCATTTCCTTACTGGATGCCAGCTGGGGCCAACCTCAGGTCCTAGAGGTCTCTGTTCAGTCTTTGTATGTAGGTCCTCACATCTTGAAGACAGCAATAGCACATTGAGTCCGTCTCACCCTTGAATCTCTATGCCTTCCCCTTCTGCCACATCTCTTTCTGCCTCCAGCCAAAGAAAGTTCTCTGTTTTAAGGGACCATGTGCTTACAATGGGCTCTAACTAGATAATCCAGAAGTCTTCCTTTAAGCTCTCTAGCCTTAATTACAACTGTAAAGTCTCTTTTGTCATGTAACAACCTATTGCTGGGTTCCAGGCACAGGTATTAAAGCATGGACATCTTTGAAGGGCCATTATTCAGTCTACCACACTCTACAGTGAATTCTGTCCCACCGTGAGAATCCCAGCTCAGAGAGACTCTGAACTGTCTTTTCTTTCAGAAAGCATTCATTGAAGAGAATGTCTTTACTCCATCGTATGCTCTTGCCTCCTTTGTCAAATATTAGTTGAGCATAATGTCTTGGGTCGATTTCTGGGGTCTCTGTTCTGTTCCATTGATCTATATGCCTGTTCTTGCGCCAGTACCAGGCTTTTTTGATTACAGGGGCTTTGTAGTATAACTTGATGCCTGGCATTGGGATCCCTCCAACTTTGTTTTTCTTTCTCAAGACCACCGTGGCTATTCAGGGTCTTTTTTGGATCCATATAAATTTTTGCAGTATTTGTTCTAGCTCTGTGAAATATGTCATTGGTATTTTGATAGGGATTTCATTGAATCTATAGATTGCTTTGGGTAGTACAGACATTTTTTTAAAATTTTATCTTTATTGTTGAAAGTATTACAGATGTCCTCTTCTTCCTATCCCATTGATCCCTTCCACCCCGAATCCACCCTCCATTTTAATGATATTAATTCTACCAACCCATGAACGCAGCGTATTTTTCCACTTAAAAGACAAATACCACATGATCTCACTTATATGTGGAATCTAATGAACAAAATAAACTGATGAACAAAAAAGATCCAGAGACATTGAAGCATGGAACAGACTGATGAATCTCAGAGGGAAGGGGGGCAGAAGAAACTTACCAATGAACTTATATGCATATATACATGGCTCATGGACAGATAATAGTGTGGTGAAGGCCTGGGAAGGGGGTGGGATGAAGGGGGTCAATGGGAGGAAAAGGGGACATCTGTAATACATCAAATAAAGACAACTGTTTTTAAAAAAAAGCATTCACGGAACACTCACTGTATGTTGGGGACTCACTAAGTGTTTGGAATATAAAATAGAAATGCTTATGTTTCTATGAGCAAAGAGGAGGGGTGAAAGAGACACTGTTGAACCTACTATGTGTCAGGTGCACTTCATGCGTTTTCTCTAATGTTCAAGGGCATCCCGTGGTACAGATGAGAAAACTGGGGTTCCATAACTTGCCCAAGGTCATCCAGCTTCCACACTGCACAGTCAGGACTTGCCCTTCTTTCCCCTCCAGGTTTGAGACACTGAGGACACCTCCAGTCTACAGAGGGCAAGGCCACACCTCCTGGGACCAAGCCCTGGACCTTCCCCAACAGGGGTCACTTCCCTCTTTCCCCAGAAGGGGAGGTTTTCTGTGTTTGTGACCTTCTGGAGGAACTTCGAGGGGGTTTCTGAGGCAGCTGGAGGGAATAGCTAACTGGCCTGCGGTCCCTGGTCTGGTTTCCCAGAGTTCTGCAAAAGCCAGGAGGAGACTGTGGTGACGATGAGTGGGCTCTGGGCCTTGAAGTCTCCTCCGGCCAAATTTACATGTTCTTGGCTGTCCAGGTGCACTCCTTCCTCTTTTTGATGACCATGACTGAGTGAACTCATAGATCATCCTTCAAAGGGAAATGAACTGTGGGCTTCAGTGTTCAGACTGTAGTCTTATAGAGAACCAGGAGCAAATTAGGTGCTTAATACATGATGTGAACAAAGTGAGAAAGGCCTTGGCAAAACTGCAGAAAAATCTAAATCAAAAAGCACCCATCATAAGAAACATTTGCCTCCAGTTATGAATAGTGGTCTTAATTATGACAGTCGCCTCCAGAGCTGTTGCCGTGTCCCAGATGGCAGGGGATGTATGTTAATTTATTTACTCTTCACCATGCCCTCCAGAGCGTAGGAGGCATTTTATCACTAACTCAGGCGGTGCCCGGTGCTTGGTGCTCGGTGCTCGGTGTTTGGAGAGATTGAGGAACTTGAGCTGGCCAGGGGCAGAGTGTGGGCTCAAAGGCAGGCGCGCCCTCTGCCGACTCACCGCGGGCTCCTCCCGCCAGGGCACCGGGAGCAGCAGGGCCTTTGAGGGCGGGACCTCCCGTGTTCCTACAATGTGCAGTCGGTGACTCCCGTCCTGCTCTGCAGTTAAACACACCGAGCTCCAGAAAGGCCAGAAGGCCTGGCCGAGGTCATGGTCAGGAAGGGCACCGGAAGGAGGAAGGAATGGAACTTGAGGCCAAGAGTTGGCGTGCCCGTGCTGGGTTGCCCTTCTCTGGGGCCGCTTTGATCCAGACGCCCAGGCTGCTGTCTGAGGTCCCGTGGCCTTTCCACCTCATGGGAAAGACCTTGGGCTCCTGGGTCTTCTCTCTGCTGTGAGAGTGGGGAGGGTGGGAGATGACTTCTCCTTAGGTGTCCTTGTTTGCTGCTTTTCTACCCAGAACATCCTTCCCCCAGCGCTTCCATCGCTGGCTCCACCTTATCAGTCAGACAGGCAGATGTTATCTTCTCATGAGGGGGATCAGAGCGCCCCTTCTCTCTCATCACCCCACCTCTGGCCTGGCTCACAACTGGACTCAAGATGTTGGAGGACAGCTGGACAAGGGCAAGCGGAGACTGTGGTCCTTTCAGAGGGAGGGGAGACCCACAGAGCTCCACTTGAAATATAAGGAAACAAAGAATCCCAGGGTTATCTTAGAAAAGGAGCGGCAAAGGCCTTGGACAAACATTGGGCCCCATGCCCCCTTCCAAAGCCGACCACACCCCAGGCCGGGCAGCACTTTGGTGGAGCCAGAATGGTGGTCACAGCCCCGTGTTCATTGTTCAGCTCCCCTTACTTGTCCGTTTCCCTACTATGACTGTCACTCATTTTTTGATCTTGAAAAGGCCTAGAACATTGACTCAGACACAATCAGGACAGGAATGCAGGGCCACAGTGCTAGACTCCTCCACTTTTCTCTGGGGGCCGGAATCTGAGTACCTGGTTGGGTGGTGGCAGAGCCATCGGAAGAAAGGAAGATGGGCATGGTCCCAGGAGTCCTGGGAGGATGAGGGTCTCATGAGCAAGGACCTCAGAAGGGACCCGCAGCTCCCCCAGCAGCCGGGACAGCCTGGGCAGGGCCGAGGCTGCTCCGGAGCCTGTGGAAGCTCACCGGTGTCCCGCCTTCCGTCTCCTGCACGCTGCCTGGGAACAAGCTGGGCCTTTGCTCATGGGGGGCCCTAGAGCATCACCCCACACGCCTGAGCTTTCTAGGCCAGGCTTATTTCATTCGTCCTTTGACTCCGCCTAGATTCACCTTTCTGGAGAACATTCTCTGCTCTGACTTGGGTACCCTCTTCTGGTTCCTGAAGCCTCTACTGCCCAGACCGGTGGAGGGGTTTGTTCTGGGTCATTCAGTTGGGGAGCTGCTGAGTCAGAACTCCAACTCCTGTCCGGCTGGAAAACTCATCTATTTGCTTCCTTTAAGGCGGTGATACCTAAACCTGGCTGAGAGCCACTAAGGGTGATGCAGAAGCACACACATTCCTTGAAGATATGAGAAAAGCACAGAGTCCAAGG
Source organism: Miniopterus schreibersii (assembly GCF_964146895.1). Lineage (NCBI taxonomy): Eukaryota > Metazoa > Chordata > Mammalia > Chiroptera > Miniopteridae > Miniopterus > Miniopterus schreibersii. The sequence goes on along the minus strand of NC_138117.1, from coordinate 38,756,639 downwards.
GAGAAAGAGGGAGAAGAGAGAGAGAGAGGAGAAGGGGGGAAGGAGGGAGGAGGAGGGGAGGGGGGGAGAGAGGAAGGAGTAGGAGGAAGCTATTATAAATGCTGGATAAAACAAGAAGCTCCACCATAATATTATAGCCTAAAATGTATCACAATTTTAAGCAACTGATGAACTACAATAAAGAGAATCCATTTGGTCTTAGACGCAGGGTCGTGTCAGGGACATGAGAATGGGAAGCGGGATCGCACTGCTGGGCCTGGAACAACATACCAGAAGCCTAACGTGGTCAGGGGAGTGCACTGGGTTTCAGTGGTCGGAGTTACCCTGGGGACAGAGCGAGGTCACAGGACAAAGGGAACCTGAGAGCGTGGGAGGGAGGAAGGAAAAACAAAGAACAGACAGGCGGTGAGAGGGTGCAGATACACGCGTCGTCTAGGTAGCAGCTGGGAAATTGATGCAATAAGAAAAATATGTCCTTTAGGGTTATAAAAGTAACCAAAAGAAGTCAACTGTGCTGCTATCCAGCTTTTGGAGGTATGTGAGGAGAGGCTGGTGGCATTAGGTGAGCAGAATTCTTATCTCAGCAGGAAATCAAGGGCGCAAAGTTGGTTAGTCTCACATAGAGAAAATATTCAGACTCCGCAGAGGCCCAGGGTGGTGGCAGACAGGGAACCACAGGAGGTCATTCCTTAAGTCTTGTTCATTTGAAAATATAGATTTATGAGCCCCATCTTAGACCCATTTATTCTCAGAATTTGGGGAACAGAAATCTGATTTCCCACAAGCTTCTCAGGTGACTTTCAGGCTTTCAGACCTGTCTTGGGACCGCTGCCTGGTGGCCTTGGATGGTCTGGAAGAAACTGTCCTTGCCTCCCCAGCTCCAGGGGGGGACTGAGGCGTCCCTGAGCCCCTGACACTCTGCCGCCTCTGTTTGGGGCCTTGGCAGGCAGAGAACCTTACAGGCTTGTGTTACAACTTCCCTTTGAGAAAGTCACTTGCCTTACCTTTCTGGCCCCTCGGTTGCTTCCAGCTCAGGAGGAAGCTGACTCAGACCACTGACTGTACTCAGAACAGTCATCACTTAATTTCTCAATTCCTTCCCTACTGATCCTGAAGCTCACTCTGATTGAGGTGCTGCCCTTTTCACCTCCTGACACTTTGGTGACCCTTGTCTTGACCCTGGGGGAACTATGGCCTTCCTGCCCTTTGCAGAGTGGGGGAAGAGTTTCTGACATCTTCAAGGTTGCCCCCCCACACGAGGCAGCCCATCCCACCTGGAAAGGGATACGGACTTCAGGGGAATCTCCTTGATGCAGGAACAAGAACACCAGAGAGGGGAGGTGGCCCAGAGTCCTGACAGCAGCTCTGATGACAGGGCCAGCTGGGGACCCCAGGTGAGCCCTTCTCCGTGTTCTCCGCCTCATCATCATGATGCGGGCCCAGGTGTCCTCCAGCTCAAACATTCTGACTGCTGCATGTTGTCTCTCTGGCCATACTTTCTTGAAAGCTGGTCCAGGGCAGAGGCCATGTGGCCTGGCCTTCAGGTCTCTTCTATTTCCCATTCCTACCTTCTCACAGGTGGACCCCAAGTTGACAGTGAATTATAAGGGTTTTTGAACAGCACTTTATAGTTTTCTGTTCATGTTGGTGAGCACTCTCCATCAGCAGGGTGAATCTGCAAAGCAGACATTATTCTTACAACAGGATGTTATAACAGGTTGTTTTCTGATTTTTCAAAGGCTGAGAACAAATACCAGGTGGCATCCTGTGCTCAACCCAATGTGCAGAGCTCACAAGAGCCGGTGGCCAAACTGGATCCACCAGCATCAGTCCATCCCCCACCCAACCAGCGAATGACACATTTTCAGGGTTAATGATGGTGGATTTGGGGTTTTGATGTTGGACTGGAGTGGACTTTTCATGATCAGGGAAATAATGAGTTCTGCCTGGGGTTTTATCCAAGGGCAAGATAAAATATACCTCTAAACAGGTAAAAGGATGTGTTAGTTTTCAATGGATGCTTTAATAATTTACAAATGGGCTTAAAGCAACACAAATTTATTAGTTTATGGTTCTGTAGATCAGAAATCCAACATGAATCTAGAGGGCTACAATCAGGGTGTCAGCCCCGTGCATTCCTTTCTAGAGGTTTTAGGGAGGAATTCATGCCCTTGCCTTGTCCAGCTTTTAGAGGCCACTCACATTCCTGGGCTCTTGGCTCCTTCCTCCATCTTTAAAACCAGCAGCAAAAAATAAAACACCAAAAAAAGCCAACCCAGCAAAGTGGGCCACATCCTTCCCCCGCTGTCATCTCCTTGGTCGGCTCTTCTGTCTCCTTTTTCTAAGTTTAAGGACCCTTGTGATTACATTGGACCCACCAATGTAATCCCAGCTACTTTCCCTCTCAGTTGATTAAATTGTACTGGTCTAATCCAATCACCGTAAGCCCATTCCCTAAAAGTGGGGACACAAATTTATGAGATGTAAAGGAAATTCTACTGGTAATTTCTGAGAAAGATTTTCCTCCAAGAAAAGAAAGAGACACTTGAAAGGAAGGCCCTTTGCACCCTTCCCTGCTTGCTTCCATCACGGGATGCTGTCAGGGGGGGAAATGATGTCTGGAGCTGTGGCAGCCATATTGCATTAGTGACGTGAGATGTCATTGAGGTGCTGAAGACAGTAAATAGGAGGGCTGGAAAGAGCCTGGACCCTTGATGACATAACTGAACCATTGCTCAGTCCTAGGACCAACCACCTCTAGGATTATCTTTTAGTTAAGGCACTTTAGTTGGGTGCTTGGGTTCCCATCCTAACTGATAGAGACTATAATGTAAGTTAGAGGTTACCTAGGGTTTTCAGTGCCACCACTAGGTTTTGAAGAACACACAACATGCATCTAGACCTATTCGAAGTCCAGGAAGTGCAAGGAAACAGAAATCAGAAAACCCAAGTTGAACTTTGATTCACTACCTCCTTCCTGTGTGAATCAGACACACCCTAAACCTTTCTGAGCTTTACCTTCCATACCTGCAAAATGGGGTGACAGTCCCGGCATACTAATCATCCCTGAGTTTGGTCTATGTTCAAATAAGATGATATGTGTAAACACATCTCATGATATGCCATGTAAATGACAGACAATCAGCTCCATCTGCTTTTTCTTGGGTGTGTGTGTGTGTGATTAAGAAAGACAGAGAGACAGCTGTAAACAGGAGATTTGCCTTCATGAATGTGTCCCTTAGGAGTGTGAATTATAAAATCAGTTGCTTATGGGGAAACCCAAATAGACTGAAAGCCAAGGTCATAATTCTATCTCCTTGCACCAGCCTCTTCACATTCAATCGAGTCCTGTCAATTCTACTTCCTAAATGGTTCTTGAATATGCTCCTCCTGCATTTCTACCCTCTCTGCCTTGATTCAAACCTCATTGTCTTTTGCTTAGAATATTGCACCAGCCTAGCTGGACTCCTACCCTCTTTCTAGAACCTTCACAAGAGAATCCTTTTTAACATGAAGGTAGAACTCTGGGGCCTGCCCTTGATGGATGCTTATATCCTCTGTCACATCTATTTACCTGCTCTCCTCTACTTCTGGAGGGCAGGGTTCTTGACTCCCCAACACAGAGCCTGGCACACAGAAGATGCTATGTAAATATTTGATGTATGGAAACAGCAGCCTGAGTTTCAGAACTCAGTTAGACATTTAAGATTAGAAGATTATTAAGTCATACCTTGGGATCTCCCAAGGGCAGTCTTGAATTAACAAATCACAGTCACTAATGTTTTACTGCATATAGTCACTTTATTGAAAGCTAGTGGCTGTTTTAGAGAATAAGGTGTCCAGGGTGGCAGCCTGGGGTGGGTTTGGCAAGGTGGGCAGAAGTCTCAGGGGTCACTTGCTGTAGCTCTTGGGGCCTGGATCTGGGAGGCCCAGGAGGTCTTCTCTCAGGCCAGAGCCAGCCGGCTGGTCATCCTCTTCATTTGCTGCTGACAGCTCATCCTTGACTTCATCTGAAACATGAGGGGCAAGGCTGGTTCAATCCTGATTAGGGCTTCTCCTCCCTCGTCTCATTCTTTTTGACCAGAAGAGACAGCAGTCTCTGATGGGCATTCCCTACTATTCCCTACAGAGGGGCATTTTCAGTTCACCTGGCAGTAGGGATATGCAAAGGGTATAAAAGGAGTCTAAGGGCCTCTTGGTCTTAGAAGGTAAAAGCAGAGGTGAGAGTCTAAAATATGTTGGACAAGGTCACCTCCCTGCTGAATGCTCCACTCTTATCGGTCTCCCCATGAAGACCTCCTGTCATTCTGAAAAACTGAGCCCCAGCACTACCTCCCCAGTAAAGCCTTCCCCAACCCTAGCTCTGGTGCAGACTCCCAGCATGCACCAGGAAAGCTGAAGAACATTCACTGGGTTATGTCACTCCCTCCCTCACTCCCAGAAGCTTCTTAAGAGCATTGCATTTATCTCAATATTCCTGGTGCCCTTATCATGGTTCCTTTTCTCTCCTTAACTCCTCTTTGATAGGAAGTTCTCTTTGACAGGAAGTCCATTTCAGCAGGAAGAGGTAGAATGCCTACCCCCCCCCCCCCCCGCTAGAACTCCCTCTCCAAGGCGTTTTCCCAGCCCTACAAGGGCAGCGAGAATGAGGTTCAAGGTCCTACCTTCTCTCCCCCCTCAACTGTCCCACAGCCCTTCCAGCCTCCTCACACAGTGTTCTCTCTCTCTCACCTCCACCTCCTGCCCCCATCAGAACAAGAGGCCTTTGGCAAAGAGGAGTCCCCCAGACTGCGAGCTCCTCATGAGCGAGAGCTGTGCTGATGGCATCCCAATGACCCAGTTGGCTCCAGGACGCACAGCGCACACAGGAGATGCTGAAGATCAACTCCCTGCCCTCCCTCCACCTGCCCCACCGGCTCCAAGCTCCCTTACCTGCAGGTGCCTTCAGGGACCGGATGTACTTGGACCAGAATGAGCAGTCGGCCTTTTTCAGGCCCCGTCGATTGGGGAGCAGGGCACTGAACTCCTTGTAGTTCTCTCCGTCAGCACCAGGGACAAAGTCAGGCCAGGGGACTGCAAATTCAGGCACTTTCCTTGAGAACTCATGAGGGTAGTTGGGATTTCTGGGAAAATGAGAAGGAAACGTCCATGAAGGAAACTTGTCTTTCCCTTCATCGCTTGAGACCACTTCCACTTGCCCCTGGTCTCCGAGGACCAGCTCACCCATCTGTAGGCATCAGAGCAGGGTTTAACTGCTGCATCGCAAATGCTTAAGGAGTGGAGGCCCCTGACTCACGCTCTTAGACAATTTCTAGAAGAAAAAGACGTGAGTTCATGACCCAGCGGCACTGGCACTGCCCTCCTGGGTTTCTGAACGCTCAGGAGGCCACCGTGCCCCGTTATGTCCTGGTGTCCTCTTTTTGGACACCACAGCCAGTCTCTGGGATGCCTGTGCTTGCCCACGGCCTGGGTGGGAGGGGGAGCACAGAGCCAGGCACGCTGGTCTGCACCTACAGGTCAGCTTTCTGTGGAAAGGGGATGTCACATCGTCTCGGATACAGGCTCCTTCTCAGACTTGCCGCCCAGGCCCCTCTCCCAGCATGCCCCCCACGCAAGCCTGACCTCCCGACATTCACCGAACCAGGCGTGCTTCTTACCCGCCTTCGCTCTCGCGCCCTCCTGCCGCGGGCGCCCTCTGCCCTCGGTCTCCCTCAGTGCCCTGTTCATCCTCTGAGGCCCCGCTGCAGGGCCGCCTCCTCAGCGAGACATTTTCAAACTCCAAGTGAAAAGAAACCTTTCTACTTAACCCCCACAAAAAAAGGTCTGTTTGTCCTGCTTTTAATTACGGTTGGATTTTATGTTTCAGACTGTCAGTGGCCTACAATTGAACTGTGACTTTTTTACCTTTTATCTTTCCCGGGGACCTAGTGTGTGCTAGGTGACCAATGCGTGTGTGGCAAGGGGATAAAGGGAGACGGGTAAACTACAGGGGAAGGAACAGCAGGAGGCAACGTGGGAGGTGGGAACAGTGGGGCCAGTATACCAATTGGGCTGGAATAGAGGTATATGGGGAGGCTAGAGGTAGATATTGGCAGGTCTTGAGCATTTTCACTTAATTTGATAGTCCAGCATAGTGGTCCTCAACTTGAGGTGACTTTGCCTTCCAGAGGACATTTGGCAACGTCTGAGATACCTGGAGTTCTCACACCTGGGATGGGGTGAGGCGGAGGCCAGAGGTGCTACTAAACAGCCTACAGTGCCCAGGATGGTCCAGCCCCAGGGTCAACTGTACTGAGGTGGAGAAGCCCTGATCCAGGGCCATCAGATGTGGTCAACAAGAGGGTGTCTGACTGAAACGTTTCTTCACCCAGATTAATCTACATAAAGGGGGTTCTGGCCGGAGAGGGGAGACTGAGACAGGGAGACCAGTGGCAGGTGACTGCACCATCTAGGGAGGAGAGGGCGAGTCCATCAGGCGAGACGTGGCCTCTGTGTTTGGGGTGGGCTGGAGCACACAGTGACTGCATTAGGCACGTGGTCCACTCACCCCGAGCGGATGAAGTTGGAAAAGTACTGCAGGACTTTCAGGGACGTGCTTTTCTCCTCCTGGGTAAACTGGCCCTCGTAGGCAGGGTGCAAGGGCAGCCCAAAGGCATACTGGACATCGGTCAGCAAGTCCAGGCTGAGGAAACACACGGAGATAAGCAGAAGCAAAAATTAAAGGAAAAATAAATTGCTGGAAACACGAAATGAGCCCCAAACCAGCATTCCTTCCCAAATGAAGACTTTTCTCTCTTTACATTTAGGGTTCCTACTTAGTGCTTTGTTTACTTGAGATTTGGCTGGACCTTGTGTCCATGTGCCCCTTGGGGCAGATCTGTGGCATATCTATTGGCTATAAACTAAAGGCCATTCTTAGCACCTAGCAGCCACTATCCACAGCCCCCTTCCTCTATTCCCAGAGCCAGCAACAGTGAGTCAAGTCCTGTGCACGCCTATCTCTCCCGCATTTCCCTCTGCCCCCCTCTTCTGCTTTGAAAGACCCATGTCATTAGATTAGGCCACCTGGATTATCCCGGACAGTCTCCTATCTCAAGTCCCTTTGCCATGTAAGGTAACATAGTCACAGGTTTGGGGGATTAGGACGTGGGCACTTTGAAGGGTTGCTATTCTGCCTACCATAAGAGCTTGTCTACTGTGTCTCCCAAAGAAAGCTGCCTTCCAGATGAACAGAGACAAACTTTCAAGGTCAGAGTCCTCGGTTCAAATCCAAGCTCAATTGCTTAGGATCTGTGAAATCTTGGACAAGATACATAACTCTCTGGTCCCTATAGATAGGGACACTGAGTGCTCATCTATAAAATGGTGGCACAATCATGCTTCCAGACATTGGATGACCTTTTGCAATAAAATATTTTAAATCTCTGGCCCAGTTTCTGGCTCACAGGTCCATTTATGTTTCCATTTTCCCTGTGAGAAACACCTGAAAGCTTAAGAATGGGGGAGTTCTTTATCCTGGGGGTTCTATTATAGGGCTTCAGAAGACCACGAGTTCCCTGATATTCTGTGTGAAATGGTGTGAAACTATATGAGCCTCTCTCGGGAGAGATGCCATAGCTCTCATCACATTCTCAAGAAGGTCTGTGCCAACGGTGTGCAGGTGACTGTTTAACACCTGGCTTTGCAGAGTGTGGTGAGAAGTCCTCCACTGTAGCATTTGCCAGTTTCCATGGTGTAAATACTCCTGCCAAACACGGAGTTGGAACAAGACATGCACACTGGTTCTTGTGAGCTGGCGTCGGCCGGCGCCAGCCCATCGCCGCCTGTGACCCCAGCAGGCTCCAGAGCCCTGCTTCGGGGCAAGGCCTGGCATTCCAGCCCATCCGATGTGTTTAATCTGAGGGCCTGTTGTGTGTGAGGACTTCTGCTTTGTTTTTTCCTTAGCAGGGCTGATCTTTATCAGGATGCTGGAGTTATTTTGAGCAGTTTAAGGCAGGCATCTGGAGGAGGGGCCGACAGTGGGAACCTCGGATGTAGGCATTTGGGACGGGAGCACCAAGCCTTCAGTGAGTCAGCGCCCCGGCTGAGAGTCCTAGGATCCTCTGGAGGAAGAAGGGGGATCTGGACGCAGCATCAGCAGGAGACGGGAAAGAACACACCAGGGCTTGGCAAGGTAAAGGGAGAAACCCGATAGCTGCGTGTTTGAAGCCTGGGGCAGACGGTCTGTGCGCATTGCTTTGGCTTCTGTGCTCTGTGCTGGGTTCGACCGCTGCTAGACACAGAAACCCACGGCAGTCACATAGTGTACAGTCCTGCTGGTTTCATTTAGCTTTTAGTTGTCATTTGTTGTTTGTGGTCATAATACTTCAGTCAAATTCTCCCAAATGTGACAGTGACTTGTTCTGGGCTCAGGCCAGGTCTGGATATTCTCCTGTCACATGTGGGCCTGGGGCCTGGGGAAGCTTCGTGCTCAGGCTGAGTGGGCTTGGGTCAAACCCCACTTCCACCACTGACTCTGAGCCTTGGGCTTTGAATTTGTAAAATGGGTCAGATCATCCCTACTCAGCCTCTCACGTGGTGTCATCAAATGCCCGAGGAGAGAGGGTGAATGGATTCCCTTTCAAACTTACAGATTGACTCCCAGGGAGGAGTTGCTGATGCTGGTAACCTGACATTGGGCCAGACTATGGGAAGGACTGACAGCCACACAGCTTGAGGGATGACTGTGTGTGTTCGGTCTCAGGATGTGAATATAGTTCAGTGAGGACAGTGGCAAAACAGGATGTCAGGACAAGACCGCACTCAAGCCACCCTTGCCGAATGCTTACTGTGTCGTGCTCTGAATAGGTGCCGGGGATAAAAAAAGGGGTAAGTCAGCCAGGCTGGCATGGGGCTCACAGTTTAAAGGGAATGCAAAGAAGTCAACATTAAAAAATAAAATGCCGTGACCTGTATGACAGGTAGAGAGATAGAGAGAGAGATATCAAAGGATGGAAATACTTACAAAGTGCCATTGGAGGAGAGAAAAAGTGATACCCTTGTTTCAGGTGAGGAAATGGAGAGGACTTGTGGAAAGTCAGAGAGGAAACCACAGTTGACTCAGGCTTGGAAGAGGAGTGGGGTTTAGCCCGTGGGTGAAGGGGGCGTGTTTTGGGCAGAGACTCGGTGCGTGTGATCGCGTGTGATGGCGTGGAGTAGGTTCTGTGCTTTGTATGGAAAAGGGGACAGGGAGGTGTGATTGGGCGGGTGGTGGGTGGCAGCAAGGGGAGCTGCTACGACAGGTAACTGAGTCCCCAACACTCTGGCCTCGTGTATTGCATGGAGAAGTGCATCACGCTGCAAAGTGAAATGGGAATGTGTCCTGGTCCAGGAAAACCCAAAGTTTTAGAACCATAAAATTACGCTCCGGTTCTGTGAAAGGTGTGAGAACTGAGGCTGGAGGAATTGAGAGCCTCCTCTGAAAGGGGACAGGGCACATCGACGTTTCTAAGCAGACCATTTGCAAGCTCCCTTTCTTTTAGGACCATTCCTGGAGCAAAGGGAAAACAAAGATCAGAAGTAACAGGTCACAGGGTCGCTGCAGGTGTCCAGGAAAGACAGAGGCTGGTTCTTTCCACACGATGTCCCCCTACCTGACCTTTCAGCCATCCCACCTGCCTTAAACGGTGCTGATGTGGACGCACAGGGAGGTTCCGCCTGCACTGTAGCAAGCCAAGGCCAGAAGCCACACTTCAGAGACTATTCCCTGTGCCAGCTCCTGGCTGGAGCTCTGCTTCCAGCATGAGGGACCCTCATTCATGGGCACTGGGGGCTAATTAGGCAGCACAGTGACTGAGATGATGTCACCAAAGGAATGCACGTGACCTTGACCTTGGCCATGCCAACACAATGACTGGAGCTGGGAAGGTGGGGTGAGCTGGGCTCCCCTTGAGGCCAGGGGGGAGAGTGGGTAGGATCTTAAGTGCATGACGAAGGTGGTTCTTCTCACGATAATGGGTTCAAGAGGCTTCTGCTGCAGAAAGGCCCCTCGCTCCAGCCCATCTGGTTGCACTGATTTCAGAGCCTGTTGTTCCAGAGACTTCTTTCCCTGTTGTTCTGTCTGCAGGAGGAAGTTCATTGACCTCATCCCCATAAAACACTCCCCTTCTTATCTGTAGCTGGCATCTCTAGATAACTTCCTCCAGAGGAAATTAGGGAAGGAAGAGCATGAAACTCCTCCTGCTTCCCAGGCTTTTATTTTGAGGGCTGAGGCGCTGGTAAGTGACTCGCGCATAGAAGCCCGTTACTGTGCTTCTCCGGGCACATCTAATGCAAAGTTCAAGTTCGCCCACGAGTAACAGACAAATGGCTTCTGTTCTACCAAAGCATGCGCCACGCAGTTCTTTAAAAAATGAGCTCCCCAATTTATGGAGAAGAATAATGCCACCCCTGGAGCCAAGTGACACACTTGCAATGTTTCCATAAGTCCCTAACGCCCGGCACAGCTGGGTGACAGTGGCTGGCAGTGCCGGGGAAGCTTCCAGTGGACTCGCTGGGCTCACCTGCGCCCTCCCTCCCTCCACTGCGCCTAGGGGCTGCTGCTCAGAAAGGCCGACCTCTCCCGGCCCTGGCCCGAGGCATCACTCCCGCCAGGAAGTTCGTGTTTACCCAGAGCCGACCGTGTTTGTCTCGAACCTGTTTATGCCCCTTGCGTTTGTTATTGTAATTATGGAACTTAATCACACAGCATGTGGATGCCCCACTTCCAAGAAAGTCATACGGGCAGCCACAGCGCACGCACTGTGTGCAGTGAGAGAGCACGCACTGTTGTGTTGTGAAGTTCACAGGGAGAGCTCCAAACAGCAGTACCTGCTCAAGCCTTTGACCCTGAGCCCAAACGAAGGCAACTGGCCACGCCCAGCTCAAATGAAATATTTGTGGTGTACCTATCTTAATCATTTCCTAGGAGTCTCCATTTTAATTGGATTTTCTGATTAACTAACTGATCATTGCATGGGAAAACAGGGTTTCTATTCTACATTCTATTAAAAAACACACAAAACCTTGGCTTTCAGAGAGCTAGGTTTTGAATGGGTAAGAAAAGACCAATGGGCATTCTATATAACATGGCTTCTTAAAAATCTCCAGTGCTTTTTCACCATACTCAAATAAAATACTACCTTTTTGCCTGCCATTGTTTACAAACTCCTATGTGAGCTTCAAGATCCTGTCTTTTTCCCCCGTGAATCTCCAACCACTTTACTTTCCTTCTCTTCAATAGACTCCAGCTTCTGGCCCCCTCCTTTACCCTCCAACATGCCAAACCTTTTCCTTTTCTCCTTCCAGAGCAGTTATTTGAATTTACTCTGCCTGTTTATGTGTGGGTTGTCTTTTCTTTGCACCCTATCTGCAGACACTCATCAGCCCCATTCCCTGCTTATTGTGCTAGTTCCAAGAGGCTTATGGGCTGCTCCATCTCTAGGAGCTAGAAGAGGATCTGGGGCAGAGAAGGCAGTAGGTAAATATTTACTGAATTGGTGTTGGAGAGGGTGTACACCATAGGCTTTTCCATATCACAAAATTGGAGTGGTCAGCTTCAGAAAATGACTTACTTCCATCTTTACTGGGAAATAATCTTGTTAATCACACAGGATGTAGCTAGACCAATGGACCCAGTTCAAGAATCCAGCCACTTAATATTTTCTTTGGTTTGCTAATTCCAACAAACTCACCAAGACAGTCAACTAGAAAGATACTGTTTTGAATCTGAAATGTTAAAAGCCCCTGGAATGCACAGAACTGTCTAGAATGTGGTGTACAAAATATCTTCAGTCTAGAATTTATGACTTTGTTTTCCAGGGTTGGGACAACTTATGAAGATGGAACATTACTGCTTCTTTAGTCATTTTAAGTTTTGTGGGGTTTTTTAATTCTCAGAAACATTTTTCCTAAAGGGAAAATAACCAATATTGAACAGCTACAACATGCCAGGCGTTTACTGCCCATTGACTTGAGTCTTCACACTGTGAAGCAGGTGTAACTATACCCATTTTATAGGTAAGGAAATCAAGGTACAGGAACCTGCTCAAATGAAGAGAACTCATAAGTGAAAGAGATGAAATTAACCTCAAAAAATGTGTTCCACTGTATTGAGCCACTTCTTCCAGAATTAAAGAGCAGTGCAACCTCCTACATGGAGCCTGGGTAGATTTTTAATCTCGAGAGCCCTAGCCCACCCCACCCTCCATTCAAAATCAATCAAGTCTTTCTTACCAGAGTTTGTCCCTCAATTTCAGGGACAAAAATCCCATCTATAACACAGGTGAGCCGTCACAGAGCCACACTAGTCTGTGATTCATTAACCACAGTCAGTGAGAAAGTGGTAATTTATTGTGTTTTGTTCTCTAGTGATGCCAGGAAAGCTAATATATGCTTACAGAAATGGAGGCATGAGACAGATGGCTGGACACGTAAGGCACACACATATATTTTAAGTCTGTAGATTTGAGCCAGGAATAAATGAGAGGGTGACAGCTCCAGGGCAGAGGGAGAGAGCTGTCTTTTCTAGCAGAGTGAGATCAACTTGCCAACAAATTAAATTAGTTTCTGTGATTCATTCATTGATTCAAGCATCTACTACATAGATGGCACCCACTGTGACTGTGGTGGGCAGAGAAAACACAAGACAGAGAGCTGCCAGGAAGGCGTCCTGATGGACAAGAAAAACGGGACGCTTAGCACTTACAGTTCACCAGGACCCATCTGCTTTACAAAGTAATCACCACAGCAGCCCTCTCAAGTGGGTACTACTACTCTTATTCCCATTTTTCAGATGAAGAAACTGAGTCACTGAGGCGGTTAAGTGACTTGCCTAGGTCACCCAGCTAATAAGAATCAGAGGGGGTTTCCAGCCAAGGCAGTCGGCCCGGAGTCCCTGCTCGAACCAGAACACTTTCTGCCTCTCTACGTGTGCCACCATCTCTGCCTGCAAAATGGTTCAGGGACTCTGGATGCCTCTTTCCTCCAAAACTGGTAGGATGTGAGAGTTAGATGGCACCTTGAAGGTGACGGAGCCCACTTGTCTTTCATACCTCTCTGAACTGCATAACCTTAAATTTTCTTCGAGGTGCAGCTCTGAGACAACAAGAGAGGGGCTGGAAAGCTCGGGCCCTGCACCTCTCTCTCCTTCTCCCGGGGGCCCTGGCTACAGGGTCCCTCAGAACCCATTGAAGAATCAGTGCTCTTGGCCCCTCCCACGCCTCTACTCCCATTTTGCAGATGGCAAAACCGAGCCCCCATGGAGCCTATGAACTAGACTGGAAAGGACCCGTTCACCTGTCAAATGAGGTGGTCGGATCACCTTCCTGTTCTCAGGGGCATAAACATGTGGGATTAAAGCTCCCCCCAGCCAGGTTAATTCATCAATAGCTAATATTGCAATTCCAAGGTACTTTCTATATCTTTTATTTTACTTTCCTTTTCTAAAATACTGTGAAATAAAGTGCCTGTTACTATTATACCCATTTTTCAGATGATGAGACTGAGGCTCACACAGGTTAAGGGCAGAGTCCCACATCATCGAATCAGGGCTTGTCCCTCGGTCCTGCCCTCTATTCTCTGCCATCCTGTGGATCACAGGAGCAGAAGCAGCAGGGACTTCCCGCCATACTCCCTTCATCTGCCACACAGCCACCTTACCTGCCATGGCCATAACTCTGGGGAGCGTGGTACATGAACACGTTTCCTCGGGCCCTCCTTGCCCACTGGCTGGCCATGTCAATCACCGGGCAGGTGATGAAGTAGTCCCTGGTAAAAAGAGGGCAGAGGAGGGGTCTAGTGTCACACAGCTCTACGGGCAACTGTGCCAGGCAAAGGCTTTCCCAGGCAACGGCCCCTCAGCCACCAAGCCCCTCTGCACAGGCCTCAGAGAGCACACAGCCTCCTCAAAGTCCCCAACTGGCTCAATGGAGCAGCGAGGGGACAGCACATGAACCAGTCTACTTTATGGCCGGCTGTGATCACATGCTGGTGTCCACGGCAACGCATCTTAGGATCAAGAGACTTGTGAGACAAACATCTTCTCAGAACATCAATGTCACTTAAAAATTTGGTAGCAAAACATTTTATGGTAAAATCAATACAACATACTATGAAGTAGAACATAAGAGAATTGTGCATTTTAAAACATGGACAACTCAGGATGCTTTGTGCATATGATACCTTAGACCAGAGGCTCTCAACTGGGATGTCTCCACCTTTGGGGATATTCGTCAATGTTTGGGGACAGTTTTGGTTGCCACAGCTGGAGGTGGAAAGGTTTCTATTGGCATCTAGTAGGTTGAGGCCAGGGACTCTGCTAAACATCCTAAGATATGCAGAACAGCCCTCCCCAGAAAGAATGTTCTAGTTCAAACGTCAGCAGTGAGGAGGTGGAGGGGCTTCCCAGCAGCTCCCATTTGGGGTGATGTGAGTAAGACGGCCCGCTTACCACAGCGGCCCCTCGGGGGGCAGGGCAAGCTGGGTGCTGGAAGGGCTGCCTGGCTAGAACCGGGCAGACCACAGCCAGCCTGGGCCCACCACTCAGCCCTCCCTGCATCTTCTTGACTCCATCTCCTCGGCTGAGAAACAGGGCCCACGGGCCCACGGTACAGAGATGCTGTAACCACCGGGTCCAATAACACCCATGAAAGTCCCTCAGTGAGGAGGGTTAGCGCCCCCTCTGCCAGTCTATGGGCAGTTCCAGTGTTTACAGGACAGGCTCTAAGGGAGGGCAGGGCCCTCGGTGAGGGTCTGGCAGGGCGATGGGGGCAGCTCCATGACATGGTTCCCTGAAGAATGGTGAGCAGGGCCGGGATGAGAGCTGACCTACGAGTGTCACACACTGGAAGCACCATGGGGTGGGTGGGGAATTGCCAAGGAGACCAGGGACAGAGAGGCCCACAGAGGCCATTGCCTGAGTCTGGCCAGGAGAGAAGGAGGGCCTGAGCTAAGGGAAGCCTGACGTCTGCCGTCTGCCTCCACAAGGAAGCCTTCCTTGGTTACCTGTCCTCCCTCAGACCTCAGCTCTTGCCTCGTGGGTAGATTGTCTTCAAAGCCAGTTAAAAGCAAACTTAGGGCAGGAACAGAGGTTTCTGAAGTCTAGCCCTGAACTGTTTTTGCAACACAGATCTGAGCCAGTCCTGACACGGTCCTGAGCCTCTCCAAGTACAGGCCTTGGCCTCTGTGAGCTCTCAGGGGCCCTCCTAAGGCTGGGCCTCCAGGAATAGCGAGTGGCTGTTTGGTTTAGAGCTGAGCCCTCCATCAGAGAGAAAATGAAAGCCTTATGGTGCCCACAATCCCAGTGAGCAGAGCGAAGTTTTATTCTGAGCTAATGACCCTCCACTTGGAAGCCACAAAGTCTTGGGTGGAGAGACCATGCCAGGCAGTGGGTCTCAGCACCCTTCAGTCCATCCCTTCCCAACATAGTCAGGTTCGGCACAGGCTCTGAGCCATGGCATTGGCTCTGCGCCCAGGGACAAAGGACAAAGGACAAAGAGCGAAGGCAAGTTCGGACTTCCAGAGGAGAGGGACCCAAAACCACCCAGCTGGCCATGTTCCTTCCCTGGAGGAAGAGCCGTCCCTGCCAGGGAAACAGAGCAGCACATCAAGGGGCCTCTGAGGGGCTCAGAAGTGACAGAGAGCTGGAGTCCCCACTGTGGTCTTGTTCCCGGGGGCTCTGCAGGCTGGGAGAACCAGAACCCTGGCTATTTTTTTATTCTATTCAAAACTCACTTCTGGAGGCACCCACTATGTGCTCATGTAAAACCCAGTTCCTGGCCCCAGAGAGGCCACCATGGACTGGGAGGCAGGCTGGTCCTGATGAGTGCAGTGCGGGGGAGGGACGGTGCTGAGAGAGAGGGATGTTCTGGGGATGGCACAACTTGTGGTGGATGGGGGGCACCTGTTAACTGCTCTTGGGGTGGGACACTCAGGACCGACTTCCCAGAAGCAGGGAAGCTTGAAGCAATGAGCTTGACTAATGAGACACGCAGGCTGTGTGGGAAGCCTGTCTGGGGTGTGACATCAGCCATAAACCTTCTCATGTGCGAGGTGAAGTCTGGATGCACAGTGGAGTCGCCTGGGGCCCTGTGAAAATACTGATGCTTATGGGGCCTGCGTGCCCACTGCCCTTGAGCACTCCCCACGCTGTTCTCAAGGGCGGCCAAGGTTTGGGCACTGGAGTCCTCTCTGCTGAGCTGAGCGCCGCAGGCTCCCCATCTGCATTTGCTGAGCAGGTGCTTCTCAGCGTGGGGTGGGGTGGGGTGAGCATCCCACAGGTGCCTGGCAAGAGCTGTCTGTGTCCCCCAAAGGCATGAGCACTGCCTGGGGGAGAGTTGGGTCAGCCCTCATTTCTCACTAGTGGGCAGTCACCCTGGCTGTGGACGGATTGGATGATGCCAACAAAGGACGGTGCCAGGAACGAGCCCCCCACCTCAGTTCCCTCTCTGCCCTGAGCATCGCCTTGGCCCCAGGGCTCTTACCGGGCGGCGGCCTCCAGGGCCCGCGAGAAGGAGGCGTAGTCGTCGGCCGAGTGCTCCAGGGAGTAGTACCAGGTGGCGGCGGCCCGCACGCCCTCGGTGGCGTCCTCGCCACCCAGTGAGTTCTGCAGCGCCCGGTAAAAGGCTGTTTTGCTACTGGTCCGGCCTTGACTTTCCTCAAATTGCTTTTAAAAAGAAAGAGAGATGAAAATTCTCCAGTCAGATTCTGAAAGCCTTGACTCAACGTTCCTCAGAGCCTGTCTAGAATGTTCTCTCTGGGAAACGGTGGGACATGGCTTTAAGCTCATGGGTGCTGGACTCAGGCTGCTTGGGTTCGGGTTTGGATGCCAGCTCTGCCCGCTCCAGCTGCGTGATCTTGAGCAAGGGCTGTGCGGCGCCCCCGGGGAGCCGTCAGGTGGCGCCTGAATGAGCCTCCCTCAGGGCGCGGGCCACACACCTGTGCCGCTCACTACCTGCTGCCCTTGTGTCGCCTGCTTTTGTGGGGAGACCTAACTTCAGGCTCCGTCACTGACTCGGTCACTCAGCACAGGGCCGCTTTCTGTACACGTCACAGTGACAAACACCCTTCATCCAGGGCCAGCTGTGTGCCGGGCCTCCGAAAACAGCCGTGAACATGGCAATCAAGCGCCCCGATTAGGCTCCCGCGGCCTAGCTCGCCAGTGGGCGCAGATGGAAGACACGCAAAGAATTGTGCCGTTCAGCGGGGGCGGGGCTATGACAAGAAACCGAGCAGGGTGACAGGGACAGGGCAGGGTCACTAAGTGTAGGACGATCAGGAAGACACTCGGCTCTCTGGGAATGCATCGCTACAAAGAAATACCTTTATCTCTCCCTCCCTCCCCCCCTCCCTTTTTCCTTTCTTCCTTCCTTCCTTCCTTCCTTCCTTCCTTCCTTCCTTCCTTCCTTCCTTCCTTCCTTCCTTCCTTCCTTCCTTCCCTCCCTCCCTCCCTCCCTCCCTCCCTCCCTCCCTCCCTCCTTCCTTCCTTCCTTCCTTCCTTCCTTCCTTCCTTCCTTCCTTCCTTCCCTCCTTCCTTCCCTCCTTCCTTCCTCTCTCTCTCTCTCCCCCCCCCTTTGCCCCTCCTCTTTCTGCCCTCCTCTCTCATCCCCGCATCCCTGGGGACACTGGGGAGGACCATCTCCTTCCCCCAGGACTCAGGGTCCCCATTTCTGAAGTCGAGGGCAGCCGATTGTCAGAGGCGCAGCTGTGAGTGCGAGGTCCAGACCCCCTGGCCCTTATCCGGTCCTATGATATGTGTTTACATATTTCTAGGCTTTTATGTCAACAATGAAATGCGCTTATCAGGACACGCTGGCATGTCTAAATGGTTTCTCTAAACATCTCCAAGCACGCAGGACCTGTGATTAGAATTGGAGGAGTGGGTGTGATGGGTGAGCAGCCCCCCCTTGGGCGAGCCACCTGAGCCTGGCTCACCGAGAAGAGGCCAGACCGGTCAGTGGGCTGGTTGATCAGAGGTATGTCCACGGGCTTAAGGAGAGATGAGGGAAGGAGAACAGGAAGAGGTGCAGAGAGAGCTTAGCTTTCATTCTATCTATAACGTGTGTTTCTTGTAAAAAGATATGAAGCAAATGTGGCAAAATATTAATATCTGTTAAATCTGAATAGAGAACACACAAGTATTCATCATATCAGAAGGGACTTTCAAATACTTTGACCATGATCTATAGTAAGAAAGGATCTTACACATACAGAGCACACACACACACACACACACACACACACACATCCCTGAAATAATGCTCTTGAAGAGGGTTCGTGCTCACGGCTCTTTCCACACATAATACATCTGATCATTTCCATTGTCGCCCATTCTAGTCTATTAACATGCTTGCCTGCAATCTATTAAGTTGACTTTACAACCTACTAATAGTTTAGGGAGAAAACTGCATCATATTATTCTCTGCCCCTTTTCTGCGTTTTTGGAATATTTCATAACAAAAAATGATGTTGGTAATTATTTTCATATCTCCAATTATTGCCAAACATTTAACAGGTGTGTTTCTCTCAAATATCAAAATCATTGCATAGACTTTCGGCCAAATTCCAATGAAACATGCATATGAAGAGTTTAGTACATTTCTGGGCACATGGTCAATAGATATGATTTTTCACCTGTCCCCCAGGCAGGGCAGGGGCTCCTGTGTGGCCTCCAGGTGCTGTGCTGTTATTGCCAGAACTACCATGTGGCAGAGGGGCATGCAATGCTCAGTGTGGTGCCACAGCATAGTAGGTGCTCAGTAAATATGCGTTGGACACACGAACGGAGGAGACGCTGACCTTTGTAGAGGTAATACAGGCTGCAGGCTGCAAGTGGAAGTCCAAAGTCAAACCTCCTCGGTTCAAATACCACAGTGGGAAAGGCCTGGGCTTGAATGTTAGCTTGGCCACTTAATAGCTGTGTGACCTTGGGCAAGTGACTTAGCCACCTGTTTCCTCATCTATAAAAGGGGCACAATAATATCACCCTCTTCACAAAACCATCCTGAGGTTGAATGAGATTATTCCCACAAAGTGCTCAGCACAATGTCTGTTGCCCCTGTTGCTGGATATTTGTAGACTCAACCTGGTGCCTGGTCCAAATGGGCCAAAGGAGCCATGTCTTAGAGGCCTGAGCCATGCTATCCCATTGGCTAGGAGTCCAAACCCTTGGAACTCCTCTTCTGAATCACTGCTGGAAACTGGTCAACCCCATCTAATGGACAGAGCCTCCTTGCTGGGTTCTAGACACTTCTTCCATGATGAGGCTTTTGGGAGCACCCGGCACCAAGCCTGGGCATTGCTGGTGGCCCCTCTAATGTAAACCAACCTAGTCAGTTCCACAGCTAGGAAGTTGAAGGGAGGGGCCTAGTTTGTGCTTCCAGGAGCTTTCGATGAATTTTAAGGGTATCTGGGCTGCTAAGACGAGCTGGGGCATGGCCTTGTCTGCTGGTCTATGTCCTGGAGATGGCTGGAGGGTGGACCGGAGCCCACAGGAACCATGGGAATGTAAAGGGGCCCATTTTCAGCAAGAGCCACCTCTCTCCATTCTTGGCAAGGACAAAGCACAGATGCTGCTGCTGGTTTATTAGAGTCACCAGGAGGGAGCGAGGCCACCACGTGGCTGCCCGGCCTGACTTCCACGAGCTGTAATGACAGGCGAGGTCTGCCTCCGAGGTGGGCCTGCTACAGGCTGGGCTCTGCTAAGGGCAATCCAAAACTGCACATCCTTAATGTGTTTTTAAAGGACGGCCATTCATATGTCCTACAGAAAAGTGACAGTCCCTCGAAAACATGTAGAGACTGTGGAGGACTTCACTGTCGCCTGAGGCCCAGTGGACTGAGTGTGACTCTGGCATCTGAGGGACCCAGGTTCACATCCCATTCTGGTGTGTGGCCTCAGATTCGTTGCCCGTCAATAAATTTGTTCAGCGAATGTTCCTGTCTGTGACTGGGGTTGACGTTAGAGTCAACTGACTTTGTGATTAGCAAGCGGCTGACACATCGGTGACAGTAAATATTACTTGTCTCTCCCCTCTGGTTAGTAAATTATTTAAAGCAAATGGCCTTATGTTCTTCTGTAGTTTGAGAGACATGATGAAAACTCCTCACTTCAGGGCCTTCATCTTCAACTCACTGTCCACTCAACAAATTTCTCTCAGTTGCCGACACGTGCCAGGAGCAGCCCTGGCACTTGGAAGCAGCAGGGGCCAGTACAGGCTAAGTTCTCTGCCTTTTGGGGCCTTCTAGCGGAGCTGGGGGACTCACGATACCTGACAAATCATTGCAGGAGAGAATGTTCAGTGGTGAGGACTGTGGCACCAGCGAGGCCAGCAGGGAGGGAAGGGACTGGGTTCTGGAAGGTGAGGGTCAAAATGGCTGAGCTGCTGGTGCAGCGTCAGGAAGGGCCAGGAGGAGGGTCCTCCATGTGGTTAGTCACTGCCAGACACGGGTCCACATGGAGGTGAGAGAGGCCCTCTGCCAGGTGTCCCTGAGTCAGTGTCTCCAGCTTTGTGGGGCCCCAGAAAGGATCCCACCAGCCGCTGCTGCCTCCTACTGGATCCCTCTCTGCCACACCGCTCCCACGGTGCTGCTGAAACCCCAGCGTGATCTCTGGGCTCTCCCCACATCTGCAGGGCCCTCTGCTTCTCAGGGAGACTGCCCACCCAGAGCCCTTCTCGAATCCCTCCCCTCTTCTTGGACCAAAGAACTCTCCTTTCCTCCTTTGGTCCAAGAAAAGGGAAGGTCTATCAAGCATGGGTTTCTGTCCCTCTGCCCACCCCAGGGTCTGTATTCAGTGATAATGTCCATTTACCTCTCACTCCACAGCCAGCTGGCTCCCCACTGCCACCCTGCTACCCTCTCCAGGTCACTGATGGCCACAGGGACTCTCCCCAGTCCACTCGGGGCCTGTTCACCATGCCCACCCTAGCACTCTTTTCCCCCTCGACTCAACTGTCCTCTCCATCTCCCTTCCCTAAGCTGCTCTATCTCAGGCTCATGTCTAGAACCCCTTCTGCTGTCTTTAACTTTTAAAATACTTTTAAATGCTGAGGTCCCAGCTGCCACCCTGTCCCCTTCCATCCACACATGCTCGTGAGGTGGTACTGTTTCCCCCTTGGCTTCAACAACTACCTGTGAGTTAATGATTTTTAAATCTCTCTCCAGCCCAAACCTCCAACCTGCATATCCAAATGTCTCACCTCCTGGGACTCTCTCTGGTCCCTCAAACTCAACATGAGCACAATTTAATTTCATCACCTACATGTTCTTAGGGGGAGGGAAGCTGATCAGAGAGGGCTGCGGGAGAGCAAGGAGTGAGGAAGTGGGCCCTGCGCTTCCCAAAGCCCCCTCTTTCCACTGCGCCATCACCGCATGGACGCAAACACTCAACTACTTTGCTCATTGACAAGTGGCCTCTCCGTCTTGACCCCTCTGTTCCACAGTGAGGTCTGTGTCATGTTATCTTTAAATACTTGGTTGCTGGCCCACAGTAGGTCTTTCATTGATGTCCGTTAATGATTCTTAAATCTCTCTCCAGCCCAAACCTCCAACCTGCATATCCAAATGTCTCACCTCCTGGGACTCTCTCTGGTCCCTCAAACTCAACATGAGCACAATTTAATTTCATCACCTAATTGTTCTCAACATGAGCACAATTTAATTTCATCACCTACATGTTCTTTCTCATCTCCCGAACTTTCTTCCCCTCCTGTTTTCCTATCCTCGATGACTAAGACCAAGACTAGTCACCTGATGAATAAAGAGATGTCTCTAGTCTCCTTCCATCTCCCCATCTCCCCACATTCTCTTGTACCACAGTCCTGGTGACTGTCCTCCTGGGTACGTATTAACCCACCCCTCTTTCCCTACCCTGGCTCATGGCCTCATCTCCTCCCCATCATGGGGCAGGAGCACCGACACTGCTTGTGGCAGGTAGGGGTCGTGGGAGGAGTGTTTTGTACACAGAAGGTCTTTAATTAATCTTTGTACGTTGTTTACTATCAGAGTTATGGAAAATGGTTGTGACATCACAGGTCTGAGAAGAAAGAGACCCAGAGCAGAATCTCCAAAGGAAAAGCAGGAGGAATGAATGAATGAATGTCCCCAGAATTCTCCAGAGCTCTGAGGTAGATGGAGACACAAATATTCATTTGTTCATTGAACGGACATCAATGAAAGACCCACTGTGGGCCAGCAACCAAGTATTTAAAGATAACATGACACAGACCTCACTGTGGAACAGAGGGGTCAAGACGGAGAGGCCACTTGTCAATGAGCAAAGTAGTTGAGTGTTTGCGTCCATGCGGTGATGGCGCAGTGGAAAGAGGGGGCTTTGGGAAGCGCAGGGCCCACTTCCTCACTCCTTGCTCTCCCGCAGCCCTCTCTGATCAGCTTCCCTCCCCCTCACTCAGCTGAAATGGCCCTTATCAAGGTCACTGAGGACCTACATCCTGTCAGGTCCAGCAGCCAGATTGCTATCGTCATCTCACGCCGCTTTCAATGACATCTGACACTTGACCTCGGCTTCCTTTCGGAAGCTTTTCTTCTTGGCTTTGGTGACATCAAATTTTCCTGGATTTCTTCCAAACCTGTGTCTACAGCTCTGATTTCTTTCCTAAACTCCCAAACTTATATGCCCAACAGCCAAGCCAAGATATATCCCAAATCTGGTTATTTCTCACTGATACCTTGTCTCTAACCCTATTTAACGTGCTCGCTTGCTCCTTGGACCTTACAACAGTATAATATGGCATCTACTTCCTTTGTTACCCCTCCAGGGTCAATTTTCCATAGAGCCGCCGGAATGTTCTTTTTAAAAAAGATACATCAACATAATGACTTCCTAGTTTAAAACATTCCAATATCTGCCCACTGCAAGTAGAATAAAATCACTTTTCTGATGGCTGATATCGCATCCAACATGTCTCCCCAACACGTCCCACGTCCTCTCCCACCACTCCCTCCATGATCCACTGGGTTTCCAACACTCCAGCCTTCTCTGTCCCACAAACAAGCCCTGCCCCAGGGCCTTTGCAGTTGCTCTTCATGTAGCTATCCCCACAGCTAGCCCCTTCTCATCTCTCAGGGCCCAGTGCAATCACCTCCCTGGCTTCCCTGCTACAGGACTTTCCTCCACGGCATCACTTTCCCTCTAGCCACTGTTTCATTGTCTTGAAAGCACCTTTTCGGGGCCTGAAACCCTTAATGTATTTGCTCACACAGCAGTGCTCTCTCACTAGACCACAAACTGCACAAGTCAGGAGCTTTATTTGTTGGGTGACGACTTTCACCCAGAGTCTCGGGCAGAGCCCCTTAATAACTGTACACTGGGCACATGCAAGACTTAACGTGTGGGTGGCTCCTGTTTCTACTACGAACTGTGGGTGTTAAGGGATAAGGGGTTCACTTCTCCATCAGACACAGCAGGCACAGTGCCCAGGGCCTACAACAATTTTAGGGGCCTATGAAAATATTTTCCTTTTAATTTCCTTTAAAATCAGAATTAAGTAAATAAACAATGACTCTATAATGAAGAATCCAGCCTGGCTTGCGTCCATCTTTTACCAGCATCGTCAATGGATTTAGTAAACAGTAAATATAATCACTGCACTCCCTAATGCAGTAAACAGTAATATAATTTTCCTGTTTTGCGGGGACAAGTCAATCCTGCTGATCCCCAGCTTTCTCTGAAGTGAGAATGATAACCCCACCTGGCAGGGCCATAGGGATCATTGGATGAGGGAGGTGACATGCGGAAGGGTCAACTCTCACCACCTGGCATGCAGGGTTCATTCTGTGCTCAGGAAGCCCAGAGCCAGGGGCCCAGTCAGGGTCCCCAAGTTTTGGCACCTTTCTCCGTGGCCCGGAGTCCTCTCAGAACACGGCAGGCGACAGGCAGGCTGCTCTCACTGTGCCATTTGAAGGATAAGGAACTTAAGCGACTTGCCCAAATCACTTGGCCGAAGCTAAGACCTTAGACCCATTTTCTGATTTCAGGTCCTGGGCTCGGTCAGACTGTGCCCCCAGCCCCCCGCACACACTCCCCTGAGTGGCAGGGGCTCCGTCCAGCTGCGCCTCTTTCCAGGAAAGCGTGTGTACTCGCCGCAACTCCTGCTTGGTCCTCTGCTCTAGTCTGTCACCAGAGTCTGGATTTTCCCGTGCTGGGGCTGCCGCCAGCGCCTAGAGCTGCCAGGTGCCGCTTTCAACCCTCGGATGGGCGGCCCTCCTCCAGCCCCCCCCCCCCCCCCCCGGGCCCCGCGCCACCTGCGCCCGGCCGAGGCCAACTCCTGGCCGCGCTCGGCCAAGGCAGCCGCGGCCACGCTCTATTTCTGATTTTTCCTGCCTTCCTTGAAGATGCTTGTGCTTGGCGGGGCAGGCGGCACAGTGCATCTGGGAACAAATCTGCCTTTGATCATGCAAATGAGCGCCGGTTAGTGCAGGCAGGCTGTCAGTCTCACCAGTCGGGCGGAGAGAGGGGGAGAAATCCCACCGTGCGCCGAGGAAGGATCGGCAGAAAGCTGCAGCTTCAGAAAACCAGCTCCCTCCGAGGACAGGGACAGAGCCCTTCCAGGCGCCTCAGGCGGCCGATGCTCCGCGGGTATGTCCTTAACTTGGCGGGTTCGCTAGGACGCCTTGGGTGGCCACAGCCGGGAGGGATGGCAGGTGAGTGAGGGTCTCCACGTGGACTTGGCGGAAGCCCTGCCCACCCGCCCTCTTTGGTCTCCGGGAATTTGGTTGTTCTCTGCCGAGGTGACAGGTGGGTCCAGGGGCTGTACTTGGGGCAGGGGGACTCCTGCCCTTCCTGTGGCGTCCCTCAGGAATCTGGACCATGTGTGTTTGTGGGTTGGGCTCCGATGGTAGTGATATGGAGCTGGCGTGAGGAGAAAGCACGCATGTGTGTGTGTGTCTCCCACAGCCGGGAAACTCAGCCTCTGGTCTGGGAGGTGAGTCAGTGACTGTATGTTCTAGGTATTCCTCCTGCTTTCTCTGGATAATCCTCTGGTCTCTGGTCAGGGAGGTGAGTCAGTGACTGGACGTCTGGGTATTTCTCCTGCTTTCTCTGGATAATCCTCTGGACCAGGGACAATAATTCTGAACACTAATCATAGTAGTACAGTTAAAGAATTAACTGAAAAACTAACATTTATTGAGCACACCCTCTTTGCTAGACACTGGTGCCTACTGGCATCCTCTCAACATGAGGCTATCCACTAATAATCTCCTGACTTTACAGGCAGGGAAACTGAGGGCTCTGAGGAACTCAGATGCTCTCCATACCCGTCCAAGGACATTCTCCTCACTCTGTAGACAGACGGCTGGGGGGCGAGGTCCCGGTCAGCTCCTTTATCACTGTGTCTCTTATGCTGGCAGAGCCACTGTGGGTGCAGCAACCCTCTCCCACCAGTGTCCTCACAGCCCTGCAGTGGGGTGTCCACCTCCCCAGGCTGTGTGTATCTAACTGTATTTTAGTTACTCACATCTCCTCCTTTCTCTCTCCTTCCCTGACTATGAGCTCCTTGAGGGCAGATGTCATTTGCATCAACACCCCAAACACTGAGCCCAGTGTCTGGCATAGAGTAAGTGATCTCACTAAGTGTAGGGTGATAGACAAATGTGCCTGGGTGCTGGAAAACATGCTTGACACCCATTCTCGGCAGATGTAGTGATTCTCAGCAATTGATGTCCTGCTTCTCAGCAGAGATGGGGCCAGAGAGAATGGACTGATGTCACAGAAGGAGTCACTGGGATGGAGGCCTCAGGGATGTGCCCTTCTGGGTTCTGCTCATCTAACGGTAGTTGGGCCCAGGTGGATGGAGCTTGATGGGGGGAAGTGGAGACACCTACAAACCCAACTTTAAATCCAGGCCAAGAGTAGGTTGAGGTGAGGAAAGTAACCCAGAAGACGGGCAAGAGCAGGATGTTGTGAAATAAAAGATAAACTTCGATGCTGGGTTGAGAGGGCAGCTGGCAGCCTGGTATGCACTTGTGTGTCCATACCACTCCCTGCCACTCTGTGCTGGCAGGACTCTGAGGCTCCTCTAGGCCGTGACCATGTCTGTAAGGCATACGTGGTCCTCCTGCCTTCACCATCCCTGTTGTGGAGTTGAACACACATGGGGTTATAGGCAAAGTGCCTCATTTGGAGCCAGAGGGCCTGAAGTGGAGACTTGGCTTTGCAAACGACTAGCTAGATGACCTTGGGACAATCATGAACCTTCTCGAAGCCTGTTTCTTCCTCAGTACAGTGGTGTTAATACTGGTCAAAGAGTATATATTGCACAGCATTATGGCTGAGATAAGAATGTGGGTGGAGCTACAAAGCCCTTTGCACACAGCGGTCCCTGTAATGGCTGTGTTTGTGCACATACGAGTCCCTAGCATGTGTGCTGGTGGACAGCAAGCTCCGGGAGGGAAGGCCTGGCTTTCCCAGAGTGACTGTAATAGAGAGAGAATGTCTCTGGAGTTGGGAAGATCTAGATTTGAAGTCTGCCTTCTCTCTGATCTGGTGTCCCATCTAAAAAAAAAAGATAATAATTCTTGTTTCATAAGTTTGTTTGGGGATAGATTATTTCATTAAAAACTCCTAGGTTAGATCCTGGAACATGGTTGGTTCCCTATCATTTCATTCTTCAACCTAATAAAGATTCATTGATCACTTAGTGTGTACCAGACACTTTCCTAGGAACCAGAGATAAAGCGGGAAGCAAAATAAAGTCTCAGTGCTCATAGGGCTCACATTCCAGTTGAAGAAGAAACACAGTAGACAAATGAGGTGGTACTATGTTGAAAGGTGTAAGTGCTAAGGATGGGGAACAGGGTAAGCGGGAGAGAGAATGCTGGGGGTACGACTGCCCTTTCCATCAGGGCGTTGACCACTCTGAAGAAGCAGACCCTGAAGGAAGTGAGGCAGTGAGTTACCTGAGGAAGAACATTCTAGAAGAGGAACAGCAAGTGCCAAGACTCTAAGGAGGGAGTGTGCTCTGCATAGTTGAGGAACACCGAAGGGACCCGTGAGATGAAGCACAGTGAGCGAAGGGGAAGTAGCAGGAGGTGAGGTCAAAGCAGAGGCCACATGAGGAAGGACCTTGGAGGTCATTGTAGGGGACTGTGGCTTTTCTTCTGAGAGACATGAGGCCACTGGAGTAGCCTCTCCTTTGAGTAGAGGAGTAACATGATCTAGTTCATACTGGTAAGGAATGGCTTGCCCACTGTGGTTCTCAGGGATGACAGGGGCAATGCCAGAAACAGGGAGCTATTTGGGGGTCATCATAAAATCCCTGGGCAAAGATGATGGCATGGATCAGTGATGGCAGAAAGGTGGTTGGATTCTGGGTCCATTCTGTAGAGCCCGCGGATGTGCTGCTAGACTGCTGGCAGCAGGGCCGGGAGCAGAGCTCAGCATGGCTTCTGGCCTAGGCCTGCAGGAGCGCGAGCTGCTGTTTATGGAGATGGTGAAGACAGCGGGAAACCGGCTGGTTGGGGGCAGGGAAAGGGTGGAATCAGCAGTTGTTTCGGATACGTTAAGAATGAGAAGCTACGAGACTCTTAGTGAAGATGTTAAACAGACCACACAGGCTGAACCAGTCTAGAGTTCAAAAGGGAAGTGCAGGCAGGAGGCATAGGGTTAGGCTGGAGGTGGGCATTAAGAGATGTCAGCATGTAATGACGCTGAAAGTGTGGAGCTGGCCACCAGCCCAGTCACGACTATTTCTCTCTTCTTTCCAATGCTGCACATCAGCACCTAGATAGGTTCCTGGCAAAACAGGGTGCAGGCTCACAGAAACTACTCAGTGGCCACCCTAGTGCACGTTCAAAGGGAATGAGCAGAGGGAGGTTCGAGAGGACCAGTCTAGCCAATAGCTGTGCGGAGCGAGCAGTGTGGGGCTGGGGTGTAAACAGCAGCCCCGGCCCCGCCCGCCATGCCCTCCTAGCGCTTTCTCCATCCTGGACTTGGGACATGCTTTCCCAGCCATGTCGTGCCAGTGAGGTCCTGTCAGCAGACACCATCTTTCCTTGCAAGTGGACCAAGGAAACGTCTCTCCTTGAAAGCCTCAGAGGGAGACACAATGAGAGTAATGCACATGCATCATTGAGGAGGGTTTCCAGTCCTTTGGGTCCAGGCTTCTGGTTGGAGGGGCTCAGAAACTGAGGGCAGAGTTGGGAAACTGCCACACACACGTCTGGGAGAGGACCAGGAAAGGCCAAGGAGGCTGCATGACCAGGCAACCCTCTTAGAATGGCCTGGAATCATCAGAAAATTCAGACTTGGGCTGCGTTCTGGTCAACCACAGCCCCAAGTCCACCAGTAAGAGGCCCCTTCCCAGACCTGTGGATGGCTTTTCCGCTGCTGAGGGAGGGGGATGGGAAGTAGCCAGGGCCTGCTCCCTCCCACCTGTTGGGATTATTCCCAGTCTCCTGAGGTTATAATAGTGCTTCCTTTCTTTCTAAAGTCGGAGATGGCTGGGATACATCTTCAGCACATGGTCCAAAGAACCACTGCAGTGAGGATATAACCTCTTCTGCACAGAGATTCCCATCCTGCTCTGCAGGACAATGTGAAATGAGGCGTCGTATGGGCGAGGGCGAGGGCCAATGGCCAAGTCTTCCAGTTAAGCTCGGGCTACAGGGCATTGGCTCTGACCCTGGAGACGCTGCAGCATGAATATAAGAACATTCATTTCTTTCTCGTGCCTTTAATTTCTTTTCTTTTTATGAATGTTTTATAATAATTCAACGTTGTAGTACAGGAGTACCCATGTGTATCATTTATACTTAAATGACCACACTGGCTGTTTTTAGCTGGTGAGAGGTCTGATCAAAAGTGTTAGAAGACCTCCTATTTTAGAGGAGAAGCCAAGGGCTCATGGTGAAGCTGGTATCTCCTCAGTGTCTCCTGAGTGTGAGTCTGCCTCAGTATCACACCACAGCCCCTGAGGTGACACGCGAGTTACACAGGACTGCTCAGCAGCAAAACAGATGGATCAGGGGCAAAAGCACTTTCTCCTGGGCTGTGAGTCAACTGGACGGAAGCTAACAGTTACTAAGCTCTGCTCTGTGCCACCTGCGCACACATGCGTGCACACACACTCACACTCACATTCACACACAGTTACACAACCCTCACACACACATCCTCTCACACACTCACACACACTCACACACACGCACTCGCTCTCACACACACACATTCACACAACGTTCACACACATTCATACACACACCCTCTCACACACTCACAAACATTCACACACATTCACACAACCCTCACACATACACCCTCACACACATTCACACACACACACTCACACAGCACATTTCTCTCCACATACATACATATCCGTACACATATGGCCCTGTAGGAACACCAGCGATAGCAAATTGATCGCATTCTCTCCCACCTGCCACGCTTCCCGAGACAGCCAGTGTCAACGGCCTGTGTATCTTTGTACGTCACTATCCTTCACACAATACACATAAAATTACACTCCCATAGTTACAGACAGGCGCAGACTGGCTGTTTTCAAATGTGAATGCCGCCTAAATTTCACATTGCTCTGCACCCTTATCTTTTGCTTCCCATTTAACAACGTATCACAGGCCTTCCTCGAGCCCGCGGAGGTGGAGCGTGTGCCCTCCTCTCCCCACCGCATCACAGTTAATAGCTCACGCGCGGCTTCATTTATTCAGCCACTGCCCTGGTAATGGACATTTGAGTTCCTTCCAACGTTTCGCCACAATACTTCCCGCCGTGGTAGCACCCTTGTCTGTGTGTCACGCCAACGTGGCGCCTCTGTGGCTGTAAGTAGATTCCCCAGGTGAGGTCATGCCCAAGGGGATAGAACAATTTAAGGGGACTTGAGATCTCATTTGCGTGGATGATTTTGTTGTTAATTCTGGCTATGCTGCATTATAGCCCACAGAGACAGACAGACAGAGCCCCGTGTTCAGTGTGCGTGTCCTCGCTGTGTTCCGTGCACTGGGACCGCCTCTCCCAGTCTCAGTGGGACAAGTATCCTTCATGGGACAGGGGTGTCTGTGGGCTGGAACCTGAAGCTACAGAGCTCCTGGTCAGCCTCTGCTCGCCGTGTCCCAAAGTGATTCATTCACGAAGTCATTTACTGCTGTGGGTGTGGCTGTGTCGGTGCTGCTCACAGCTCTGCACATTTCTTATTTCTGAACCCCAACCCCAGACCACCTCCCCCACTCCTCATAGAGCCTGTACGCAGAGCAGTTATTCAGTGATTGCTTTGTAAATGAGCAAGTAGTCAATGACTCTTGGCCAAGGTCAGAGCCAGGGCCACATCCAGCAGGGCCGTCTGAGGGGCCCTCCTACCTTCACGGCCTTCGCCCTGCTGATGAGCCCGTCGTCCTGAGAACTGCCGATGAGCAGATCGACCTCGCCCTGCGGGACCCTCTGCAGCGCTCTGGCGGGAGCCTCTCGCAGGTACTGGCCGTCAATCACAGGACCCCAGTAGTGGAAGGGGCCACTCACAGCCAGGAGCTGCATCGGTGCAAAGGATGCTGTTGTTTATAAGGATTTTACTCTTTTTAAAGGAAATGGGGCTGCAATATCCAGTGGCATTGCTTCACTTAACCATAAAGGACATGGTCCTGGTGGTCCATCTGGGGCTTTATTGGGAAATCAGAGTAAAATGACCAGAATGACAGGCAGGCAAGACACCAGTGACACTGCAAGGGGCTAGAAGGTGGGTCTCCATCTGAGCAATGTTTGGTCCCCAGGAGCTACCAGAGCCATCCTGTGGAGGTGACAACATCCACAGGGAAGAATGGGTGAGCCAGGAGTGTGAGTGAGGCAGGGGGAGACACTGATCAAGTGGGGTGGTGGCCAAGGTGGGATATAACAGGGAAATATATCAGTGTTGGCCTCTATTCAATTAGCTCACATTTGGGGGAGCTGAGGCTCAGATCCACTCCAGATCTGCAAGTCTAAGTTTATTGCCAAAAAGACCAAGCAAGCCATCAGCTGAGATGACAGCATGCTCCCTGCTGGCATCCCTTTCATTCACATCAGGGCCAGCGAGAGACTGCAAACTGGATCTTTGTAGGTAGGAAAAGGGAAGCCCATAGCTGTTCTGTCTCAAGGGCTGGGTGGCCCAGCTCCATTGTAGCGTGACTGTGACACTCAGCACATGTAGTTGTGGCCAGATGGAGTGCCAGCATGGTCCCCGTGTAGATGGGACCCTGTACACAGGTTACTTCATGTTGTTCTCCTGCTCCACAAGTCCCGCATGGCTATCCCCACTCTACAGATAAACTCCCAGGGGCACAAAGACCTGTAGGCCGTCAGTGCCCACACTTGGTCCACAACATCCTGGTCCATGCACAGCCCTGGGGCAGGGAGTGTGCATCCTAGTGCCAGCTGCTCATCAACCTACGGTGTGGCCCTAGGTGGGTCAGGTCTCCTTCTTAGGCTTGGTTTTCTTTTGTAGAAAGTCAGAGAATGTCCCCTCCCAGTTTTCACACAAGTGCCCACCTTGGTCTGGGCGTCATTGAGGATGCTGGCGGGCTTCTGACGGAGGCAGGATATCATTTCTTGGATGGACGAGGTGGGGCAGCTGACCTCCTTTGACAAAGCAGCTGCCTGCTGCTGAGCCCTCTCCCGGCTGATGACAGCGGCAGGGGACAGTGCAGAGCCACCCTGCAAGAGAGAGCAGACGAGGGCTGATAGTCTTCATGCTTCTTTCCTCCTCTCAGCACAGGCCTCAGGGCATACAGGGCTCTGGTCCTTCATCTACACCCAGGAGTCCCAGGACTCGTCCCGGAGATACCCACAGGCATTTGGGAAGTCAGGGCTGATCAATATTATATCAACATGCTGCGTGGTCTTGCCCGAATGTCTCCATCTCAGTTTCCTCATCTGGGAAGTGAGGGCCCTGGATGGGGTCATCTCCAGTTTTCACTGTGAACTAAGGCTACACATTGAGGGAAAGGGCTGATGGTGGTTGAATTGGACTAAGATCAGGACTGGAGAGAACTCTGCTATGTCTACTTCACTGTCAGGTCCAAGGAGGGACCTTGTGGCCAGAGGCGAGCAGGGACAGTCAGAAACCAACCCGAGGGAGAGGGATGCATCGGGGTGGATCCCGAGATAGCCACACTGTGCCCCTGAAGGACAGGTTCAAAGGACAGGCACATGGTTTCCTGCCCTCAACCCATTCGGATTAGCGGGGGCTCCCGCCGCTGGCCGGGAGGTGTGCCAAGGCTGCCTGCGCCGTCCACCTCCAGCAGGGCCTTCTCTGAGCCTGGTGTCTGTGAATGAGGGAGAGCCCCAGGCTCCCGGTGGGAATTAGCAGCAATGAACATAAAGTGCTCAGCCAGGGCCAAGGTGACAACACACAGGGGCAGGATGATTGCACATGGGTTCATCTTTCTAACAAGGAGGGGTCAGCCTTCTGAGAATCACTGGGCATGCTCAGTCTTGAGAGAACATAGAGCATGTGCACACACACACACACACACGCACACACACACACACGCACACATGCTCAAAGTCAAAGCCTCACATTCTAAATTGTGAACTGAGCAGGCCTACTGCAGAGCTGCAGTGGGGGCCTCGGGGGGATGTGGATTTGGGGATAGGCCCCTCTAATCTTGTCAACATTGTCCACAGCTATAAAAAGCCCGAGTTCCTGATATGGTGAGGAAGTGGTTAGAGGCGTGGGTTAGACTGATACTGCCAGAAAGCTTAGAGAACTTTCCTCTCAAAGTATTTTGTTTTAATTGATCTTCCTGAAGGAAACCTTTCTCTTCATGGAAAAGCAATGGTTAAACTAGACAACAGCCCAACAGCCGGCTCAGCCCTCACTTGAAAGCTCTTGCTTGGAGACAGGAGCTGGGGGGAGGGTGCTATGCGGAGTCCTGCAAAGATCTGGGGCTTTTTGGGCAGAAGGACAGGTTTAAACTCCAGCTTTATTAACCCCACTGATGAGGTGACTGGGGGCATGGGCGTGAGGCTGACATCTGAGGGCCTCAATTTCCTCATCGGGAGTGGGAATGATAAGCCCTCCTTCACAGTCACTGGGAAGATGCACTGGTTGGGGTGTCCTCTGCAGAGGGGTGGAGGGTGGGGAGTGAGGGTGTAGTTGGTGTCCTGGGGCTCCAGGGTTCGGAGTAGCGAGGTCTTGTCACACTGCCCAGTCACGCCAGCAGCCCCTGGGCCCTGGGCCGGTGCTTTATCTAAATCTGACCTAGCTATTCAATGGCAATGAGTTTCCGCTTGTTTTGTGTGGGTGTTTTTTTTTTAACTTTAAAAATAGTGTAGGGCAAAACCACAATTGCTGACCACTGCTTTTTCTCCCTGGAGCCTCTGGACATTGTGAGGTGACCTGACCTCAGTTAGCCACCAACTGAGGTGACCTAAGTGAGTCACCTCAGAGCCCGGTCTTGCCCCTGTCCAAGCACACATAGACACACAGTCACAGACAGAACACTCACACGCAGACACACACCCACACTCAGAAACATCCAGTCACAGAGAGAAATGCACACTCACAGACACACATCATACCCACACACACTCAGAAACACACAGTCACAGGAACACCCGCTGACACTCACTCAGAAACTTACACACACTCACACACGCTCAGAGACACGGTCTCAGGAACGCACGCAGACTTTCTGGAAATGGACACCTCAGAGTTTCGCCTGCTCTGAGGAACCACTCACAGGCCTTCCATGAAGAAGTTGCTGACCACACAGAGAGAGAGAAAGTTTCTAGGATAAATGTCCCAGGAGGGCCCCCGGCTCTTTCTTAGGGGGATCAGTGAGTCAGAACACGTGGCTCTGAGTGAAAAGGGAGTCCCCGGGAAGTGCCTTCCCAGCACCCCTCAGACGAGACTCCTCCCAGATGAGGGACGGTGCCCTTTGCCTCCTGGGGAAGGGGGATGTGTGGGAAACTCCAGGCCCCATGGCCACAGGGCCCTGCACATATTCATACTAATGATGCAATAATCATCATTTTGTAAGTTTTTTTTTTATCTTGGCCTAAAATGTCACTTAATAAAACCCCCTATTACAGCACAGACTGACGGGTAGCCAGAGCCTCGAAATCTCTGTCTTGGGGGCCTGCTCAGTCACACATCTGCTTTTTAAAATAGACTCTACCCAGCAGGACACAGATACCGGTGGACTGGAGATGAGACTCTCCATCAACAGGGGCAAAAGAAAGACAGAAATTCTCATGCTTTGGGAATTCAGAGGAGGGAGAGGTCTCTGAGTATGAGGGTAGCTCGAAGGAAACTGCACAGAATTAGGACTTGAGTGGACTTCGATGGGAAGAAATGGTTGGGGAAAAGAAAGAGTGGGTAGCCATTCTTGGGGGAGGGGCAGGGATGGCAGGTGGGTTCAGGGGTCTGATTACACAAAGGAGCTGTACAGGTACCCCAGGAGCTAGTCCCAGGTATCCCAGCATCCCCAGAATATGATCTGGAACTCAGAAAAATATGTATTGAAGGAGGGAGCCAGTACTGTGTGAATGAGGGCGTGGATGGGTAAATGGATGGGTGGGTGGGTGGATCGGTGGGTGAGTGGGTGGATGGATGGATGGATGGATGGATGGATGGATGGTGGATGGGTGGATAGGAGGATAGATGGGTGGGTGGATGGATGGATGGATGGATGGATGGATGGATGGATGGGTGGGTGAATGGATGGGTGGATGGGTGGGTGGGTGGATGGGTGGGTGGGTGGGTGGTTGGATAAATCCTCCTAAGTGAAGAGAGGCATTTACATTGAGGGGTGTTGAGGGATAGAGTTGAGAGGACATTCTATCTGGCCTAAGCAAACGATGCAATTTAGAGGGTGGTAAACCCCGGGATACAGGGCAAGTATCCCTCAGGCAATGAGAAGACAGTAAAAGATTCTGAACAGGGTGTTACAGAAAGTGTTTTTGAGACATGTCACTGAGTCATTTGTCTTTGCACCCTCAGTGCTGAAAATGGTTTTGAACCTGCCTTTTCCACCTTACAGTCCATTGTGGATCTCACTCTGGGCTGAGACCTGTTAATTTACCGGACTGCTTGGACTACAAGCATGCAATCTGCTGTTTAGGCTGTTAGGGAGCGAGCCACAGCAAGGAGCACCGGCCAGTCACAGAGAGAGACAGGCCTGGATGCAGACCCCGGCTCTGATCTGTAGTTTGATTTGGGTCCTTTCTTTATCTGTAAGAAGGAGTATAGTCATACTGACCCTTCTCCAAAGGACTGTTGTCATGAAGAAATGAGATGATTTTCATATAGCTCTCTGCTTTATTACAAATAGCAAGTATTCAGTAAGTGATAGCTATTGTTTCTAATTTCATGATGCTTTAGGCAACACTGTGATATATATCTTTACAGCTAAATCTATTCACATATTTGTGATAATTTCCTTATACCACGGAATTACTGGGTCAGAAGGTATACTTTTTTTTTTCCTGAGAGATAAAAATGTATTGAATGATCTTTTTTCATAACATTTTAATGGTTTTCCATTGACTATACCTACACATGTGAAAATCTTTATTAAAGAAAATTTCATTTTTGTTATATAGGTGGTATTTTAAGCTATGTTTCTTGACCTCTACAGCTAACTTTTAAAAATGGTTTTTGCCCATGTGGATCAGTGGTTAGAGCATTGTCCTCCGCACCAAAGGGTCTCCAGTTCAATTCACAGTCAAGGGCACGTACCTGGGTTTCAGGTTCACTCCCTACCCCCAGTCGGGGTGTGTGCTGGAGGCAACCAGCTGGTGTGTCTCACATTGATGTTTCTCTCTCTCTCTCTCTCCCCCTCCCTTCCATTCTCTCTGAGAACCAATGGAAAAAATATCCTCAGATGAACAACAACAAATTTTAAAAAATGGTTTTATGGGCATACAACTCACATCATACAATTCATTCATTTAAAGCATACAAGTCAATAGTTTTTAGTTACTCGCACGGAGTCCTTTACCCATCACCATAATCTAATTTTAGTACATTTTCATAATCCACAAAGAAGCCACATGCCCATTAGCAGTCATTCCCTACTCCCCACCCTCACTCCCAGCCCCAGGCAACCACTAATCTACTTTCTGTCCCTACAGAGTTACCTGTTCTGAACATCTCATATAATGGAATCACACAATCTGTGGCCTTCCATGTCTGGTTTCTTTCACTTCACCCATGCTGTAGCTATACCAGTGCTTCATTCCCTTTTATAATCGAATAATATTCCATTGTATGCACATTCAATATGTTACCCATTCATCAGCTGACGGACATTGGGGTTGTCTCCCTGTTTGGCGATTATAAATAAGACACAACGAACATTCCTGTTCCATGTTTTGTGTGTGTGGATGTATGCTTTCGTTTTCCCTGCTTGGAGAATTGCTGGGTCATATGGTAACTTTATGTTTGACCTTTTGAGAAGCTGCCAAATGTTGTCTAGAGCAGCGGCAGCCCTTACATTCCCTCAGGCAATGCACGCCTGTCCAAGCTCCCCACGTCCTCACCAGCACTTAGTATCATCTTGTTTGCTGTTATTATAGCCAGCCTAGGAGGCGTGAAGTAGTATCTCACTGTGGTTTTGATTTGCATTTTCCTAATGTCTAATGCTGTTGAGCATCTTTTCATGTGCTTATGTGCCATCGGTGCATCTTCTCTGGAGAAATATCTATTCAAGTCCTTTGCCCATTTTTAAACGGGGTTGTCTTTTTGTTTTTGAGTTGTGTTCTTTATATATTCTGGGCACAAGTCCCTTATCAGACATATGATCTGTAAATATTTGCTCCCATTCCATGGGTTGTCTTTTCACTTTCTTAATGGTATCTTTTGCAGCACAAAAGTTTTTCATTTTGATGAAGTCGGACTTTTTCTTTTCTGTTTGTACTTTTGGAGTCATATCTAAAGAACCATTGTTTAACCCAGGGCCAGGAGTCCCACCTTGCATTCTAAATATACATATTTTTAAACCACATACTATCAAGCTGCCTACAGGAAGGTTGTACCTCGGTGTATTTCTATTTTCAGGCTTAAATTACTCCAGCTGTCTACGCCTGGAGGAAAGAGAAGGCAGGTATCAGCAGGTAGTAGGGGCCTATCGTGTTCTGACCCCTTTACACGCTGTTCTCAATCTGTGCTCAGAAAAC
Source organism: Miniopterus schreibersii (assembly GCF_964146895.1). Taxonomy (NCBI): domain Eukaryota; kingdom Metazoa; phylum Chordata; class Mammalia; order Chiroptera; family Miniopteridae; genus Miniopterus; species Miniopterus schreibersii. Next base: position 38,719,495 of record NC_138117.1, on the reverse strand, counting down.
CTCTGGACCAGGGAGCCATGACCGGGCCACTGCTCCGGGGGAGGGTGGGCTCAGGCTGTCTGTCAACGTGGCAGCACAACCCAGCCTCCCTGTGCCAGGGGACACTGGCGGGGGGTGGCCCTCTGCGGTGAACCTCCATTCTGCAGACGTTTTGGCAAACGTGACTCTCCACGTGGCTTAGCCACACCCTACGCCCCGTTCGTTAGCTGTGGGCATTCACTGTGGGGACCCCTCCACGGGCACCACCCAGGCACGGGTGGGAAAATGGACAGGAGAGGGCCCTGGCTCAGCGCCTTTAGAATGGAGCTCGCCTCCTCTCCTGTTTCCCCTCCAGTTCTTGCAGACTTGACAGAATGCTTTTTTCCATCTGTCACAGGCATTGCCTCTAATTGCCTCCGTCACCTTCTGGGTGTCAGAACCATTTAAGTGCTTGGCACTGGAAACAGCTGATTTCCCAGACAGAGGGCTTGCCCCTTAAAAGTGACACCCGAGTGATAGCCAAGGCAATGGCTGCCCCTCGTTTCACAGGGAATTTAAAATGCAGGCTCTGTTCCCTCCGTTCCCAATGAGAAAGTCACACACACATTGGGCATACACTGCCTTTTAAAAATAATTCCATAGTTATAACTTATAAAAGGACCTAGATACTTCTTTCTAGTCATTTATTCTTGTAGCTTTGTTTCCTATTTAACATCCTTTCCGGAAGCCTCCATGGGCATCCCTCCAGGGTTCCTGAGGGCAACCTATCTTCTCTGCCAGCTGACCAGAAACCGCTGGCTCTGGCCGGTCCTGGTGTCTGTGTCCTCAGGCCTGAGCCTCGCCCCACACCCCACACACTGTGTGTTCAGATGGGCTCAGCAGTTTCCATTGTGGTGACCACTTCTTTATTAGCTCCAGATGTCCCTGGAGGATGTCCCTGACAGCCCTGGGCCCATAATTCAAGCTGACCCTCTCCCCAAATCCCCTGTGGGGACACTCCAGGGAATCTTGCTCAGGCACTGATGTCTCCATAACTAAATAGGTGCATGCTGAGTCCCTGTGTAACTCCGCTCCTGGAACACATTTCACATCATTTCCAACACCATCCCCTTTAATTTGTCAGGTAAAAACAGTGTAAATTATTATACTTGTAGAAAAAATGGACAGGGCATGGGCTTTGGGATTAGATAAATCGTACTGTATCCTGCGCTGACAACTTGGCAAGTGACTTTACTCTCAGGGCCTCAGTTTCCCCATCTGTAAAGTGGGTATATAATACTGTATCAAGCTGTGGCATCAAGAGCCTCAGTGCCCATCAGCCCAAGTTCAAGTCCAGCACTCCCTCTTAACCACTGTATGTCCTTAGGAAAGCTATTAAAATTTTCCATGCCTCAGTTTCCTCAGTGTAAACTGAGGGTGAGAAGAATATACATTTGTTGAGATGAATTGATGAGGTCACATGGACAGTGCTTACACCCATTAACTTCCCAATAAGCAATAGCAATCATTAAAATCATAATCAATATTTCACAAAGTTCTTGCAAAAATTAAATGAAATAACAGACTTGAAAAATATTATCTGCAAAGCACGATACAGAGATTGGTTACTATTATTTGTAATGTTATTGCTACTCGAATTAAAATAAAAAATAGTGAAATGTTCTTCCATCTAAGGATCAACTTGGGGGTTGAAATTTTGTTTTGGCCAAGAATTTTTTTAAGCAACTGAGCTGTCTGTCCTCTCCCATCCCTCCTCAGATGCCCATGCTCCTGGGCATAATTAGTTCTGGTTCATCGGGTAAAGAAAGAAACTCTGGCTGACAATTTCACACCCACCCAGACATTTATACGTGGATGGCACCATTTTAAATTTCATCAAGGCCAGCGTTGAGCTTGGCCTTCTTCAGATAATGACAGCAGATTCTTGTCAGGAGTGAAAAGGCGTATCGCCCAGAAGTATTGGGGTGTCACCGAATGAGAGGCAGGGGAGTTTCACCCAGCCATGCTCATTCTGTTACAGATCTGAACCTCATTTGTGCTGCTAAAGCGCATTAGCAGTGGTTGGGCAAGTTTCCTTGTTATTGTTTTTTATGAGATGAAAATACCAGGGCAGAGCAGTTAAGAGGCCTGGCTCCGGTCACGGTCACCCGGGAAGCTCCTCGCAGAGGCTTTGTCTCCCTCAGGCCCCCGGCTGCCTTGCCCCCCCTGCGGCCTGCGCTGCTGGGGGCTGCTCTGCGATCGGGGCTAATTCCAGCTCGTCCCCGAGCTCCTCTCACCTGCTCGGGGCTGCGGGGAGCCAGAGGCAGCGCAGGCCCGAGGAAGGGTGTGATCTCAGGCAGGGAGTTTCTTTTCTTCCTTTTTTTTAACCCGCTCCCTCCATCTTTCCCTCCCTTCTTCCTAGTAAATATTCGACGGCTGCTCTGGCCGTGGAAGGTGCTAGTGCTGGTGTCAATCATTGACAAAGAGGCAGCCCCTGTGTTCATGGAACTTCCAGTTTTCAGAGCTCAGAACATAGAGATGGGGAAGGAGGTGCTATAGCAGACCGCTCATGGGGTGGTGCCACCCAGAGCCACCACGCACGGAGCCTTCTTTGTCGCAGGAGACTGACTGCCGTCTCTGTCCTCAAACAGCACTCATGAGGATCTCTATGCCCTGTGCAGAGACAGACTGTGCCTTTGTAGCCAGGGAAGATAAGATGTGATGTTACAAAGTTCCGTCTTAAGACCCCTCTTTGTTTAGAAACAGTGTCTGTCTCCTCCTTCATGGTTTGTTCATATCTTGGTCTCCCACATGGAGTGCACATGGCGATCCATGAGAGTCTGGGAAGAAAGTGCTAGAATATTTACTTATAAATATGGAGCAGTCTTATCCTTTTCAAATATTTTTGTATTTAGAATGCATATATTTATAGAGTAATCTGTGTATATAATTAATAACCATGCGCATAGCAAAGCTTCTTACTATCGGGTACAGGATCAAGTAGTAGGGAGGTGATTACATTAGACAGCAAGAGGACGTCCTTTCTCAGTGGGCTGAAGAGTTGAGCTAGGATGTCACCACGGACCCCCAGTGTCTGCTTGGCTGATGGGAATAAAAGTGACCAGCAAACTGTGCCTCTGGGACAGTGGCTGGTCGTTCTGGCAAAGCTCACTCACAGGCAGGCCGTACCACTTTCGCTGTCCCCCTCCTCCCCAACGCCACAAGGCCATTTGGACAATGGGAGGATCTCACCTTTGGGCAGAGAACAAGACTGGGGCCATGCTTGACCCCACCTTTTGCAGGGGTTAAGGGAGCATGAGCCCTGCCACCACACCCTGACTCAGTGACATGAAAGCCCTGGGGAACCCTGATGGGAGACTCACTCCTTGTTCTGGCAGATCCTAAAATAAGGGGAAGGCCATTCCGGGTCAGTGGAACAGCCCAAGTGAATGCAGAGGCAAACCCAGCAGCCTGTCCAGGCAATAAGAGAAAGTAGAAGTTCATAAGGAAGGCAGATCAAGGCAGTGAGGACCCCCTGAGGAGTCCATGCAAATGCCAGGGACAACAGGGTGTCCTGGAAGGTGGGGCAGACCAGGACTAAGGCTGGACTGGTCTGAGGAGGGTCAATTCATCATCCTGTCCCAGGTGCATTTGGGAGGGGCAAGGAGGTCCCAGGAGGCAGGATAAGAGATGGTCGGCAGATATTGAAGTCACTTCCAACTCCAGACGAGATGCAGTGGAAGTCATCCCAAAATGAAAGCCAACATACAGAAAACGAGAAGGCAGGAGCTGAACAGCTCAGCCAGTACCGCCAAACACCTGGCATTCGTGGGCTCTGCTCACGCCCAAGGTCGAGCTGAACACCGTCCCTCCATCAAGCCTCGGGGCCTTTGCAACATTGAGAGCCATTTGCTTTGGCTTCCCTCCTCACTGGACCCCCCAAGATGATGCCCTGTTACTGTGGCTCATCCCTGTCCCTGTTCACGTAGCTCCTGGACGGCAGGGCCCATATCCCAGTCACCCTGTCCTCCCAGAGCTTGGCCTCCTGGCTGGCCTGAGGCTAGCAGTCACTGACTATAATGCTCATTTAAATAAATGAATGCCTGAGTGAGATGCAGGCAATAAAGAGTTTGTACAGTAGTGCATCGAGAGGAAGTTAGTAAGCAAAGCGCAGTTGCAAGGACTGAAACTGGCCCTGCTCAGAGACCCTCCCGAGCTCTGGGAGGTTCGCTGACCTCTATCAGCCTCACAGAGCTGAGAAGCCTGCGGCCTCCCCAGGTGCATGAGCTGGGTGGGTTGAGCAAGAGCGAGAACAGCTCTAGTGACTCAGCATGTTTGTGCAACTCATCCCAGCAGAGACACAGTGGAAATGAAGCTTCTACTTCTTTCTCCCAAGAACACTCAGTGCCAAGAGGCCTCTCAGGGAAACACATAAAGGTCCTGATGACATAAACATTCAAGTTCTGCGGCAGCGGGAGACTTCAGCTCACCCAGATGGATCACTTATCCAGCTCTGGACATGGTTCCAGAAGTATGAACTCCCATGTCTAGAGAAGCAATAGGGTCTGGTCTCTCCCAGTGGATGTTCATGATTAGCTATCACTTCCCCAGAGGGGAAGAGTCAATAGTCACGAAGTGTGTGCTCTTGGGTAGAAGGCAGGCCCATCACCTTCACTTCATGCATTCATTCATTTGATGGGTAATTATGGATCATCTCTTTCGGGCAAGGCTCAGTGCTGGGCTCAGGGGTCATGTGTTAGTCGTGTCCCTGTCTTCCCAAGCTTATGCTCCACTTTGAAAGGAGAGGGGGGCATCCATACCCAGTGGACCCCGCTATGTGCCTTGCACTACGCTAGCTGGTCTATACACAACCTTCTCAAGACTGAGGGAGGAAATAGGAAGAGTAACATCACTTAGGCTTGTAGAGATTCAGAAAACTTTGCGAAGTCACAAATATCTGAAACCCCTGTTCCTGTGGGGCAGGGAAAACTCCAAGGGGTATTCTGAGGAGGGAGCAACTGGCTTTGGCTGCGGGGGCTCTGGGAGTACATGTGGACAAGGGGAACTCTAGTTTGGGACTTGCAGGAAGGAGGGTATCGGCAAAGTAAACGGTGAGGAGGAGGGAGGCTGTCTGAGTGCAGAGGAACACAACAAGCCCCCGTGGTGAATGGGGCTGGAGGCCCTGAGTGGGGACATTGTCATGGGAGGATGGTGGGGAGCAAACTGTGATGAGCATCGAGTTCCAGAGAAAGGGGTGGAGTTGGCTTTGTGGGAAACAGCAGTCCATGGCAGGTGCTGGGGGAGGGGGTGGCGACAGGACCTATGCCTTGTTTGGGGAGCCCAGGGCTGGACTGGTGTGAGGGAAGCAGTGGGAAGGCCCCCATAGCAGCCAGCACCACAGTGACGGTGAGCTCACCTCCAGAGGCCACTGAGCCAGACCTGGGTGGTGTCACTCATTAGCTGGGTGACCTAGAGCAAGCAGAGTAAACCCTGGGAGCCTCAGTTTCCCTAGGAGCCTTGGTTGCTTCAGGTGAAGCCTAGACACACAGAGTAATTAGGGGAATCAATAAGTAGCATAAGCAACAGCCACGTTCCTTTCCTGGCTCCCCAAATATTGGCTCCCTCTCCTTTTTACTTCTCCCTGTAGACTCCAAGCACTCCGGCCCTGAACCTTCGCAGTTGACATTTGCCTCACCTGGTCCTTCTTCCTCTTGATCTTCTCGCTGGTGTCCCTTTGGGCTCATTACAACACTCTCTTCCCAGGTGAGCGTTCTCCTTGCTGTCCCCACCCCTCAGCAGCCTTCTGTACCCTTACTTGTTTGTTTCTCTAACTTGGCACCTAGAGCAGCGCCTAACACATAGCAGGTGCTCCACAAATACTTGTTGAATAAATGAATGAATGAATGAGTTGCTACTTATCCAGCCAGAGAAGGGGCACAAACCTGGCTCTCAGAGAACTTCTAGCTTGCAAAGGATCTCGAAGGTTGTACGGTTGAAGCCCTCTCTGGATATAAGAATCCCATCAATGTTTTATGGCACCAAGGACAATGCCTGGCACTCAATGCACGCTCACTGGCCTTGCCCCCAAGTGAACTAACTTACGCGCAATTCTCTCCATTGAGGAGTTTCCTAGTTCTTGAGGTTGCCTTTTTCATCTTCTAGCCCCACAATTAGGTAGAAATAAGGAAAACTACCTTAGGTAGAACTGGGGATCTGGTAATACTGGCCCGAGCTATAAACCTTGGGGCTTAATACTGCATCCCTGCCACATGACCTGAGTCACCTTTACCTCCTGAAACCTGGAGTCCCCTGAGACTGACAGCTGGAGAAATGGGCTTCATTTGCTTGGGTTAGAAGACCTGCCCTAACCCCAGCTGGGGGATGTAACATCTGGCTCCCGACAGCTTAAGTGTGCAAAGCCAGTTGTTTACACAGGGGACTAGTCCATTTCAGTAAGATGAGGATCGCAGCCTTGGGCTTAGTTGATCAGTCTTTAAGCCTTAGGGAAGTCCGCTGACCTGCCTGTGGCCATTAGCCTGGGCCCTAACAGCTAATGAGCTGACAAAGCCCCCGGGGAATGAGGTGCTTTCTGCGCACGCGGGCCAGCGTGTGCTTGTGAGCTCTGAAGCGCAGCCTCGACTCGTCGCCGGGCCAGGGCTGACTCCATACTCGGGCATCCCTTGCCAGGTGTGGCCCCAACCCCCACACCACCCCTTGCCCAGGCCACAGCTCAGGCTTCCCTGCAGCACAGTTTTAGGAACATTTTCTCAGACTTACTCTGATTCCTATCAGTTCTCCCAGGGCTGAAAAGGGACATGATGAAACCTCCAGGCCGGGGGACATTAGCAGCAGCACCCAGGTCACCCAGTTACCCAACAGAAATGGGCAGGGCGGATATTGCAATCCTGGGCCCCGTGCTCCAAATTTGGAGCTTCTGCTTCTGCAGCAACTTCTCCTGCTGAGCCCTGTCCTTCACTGCACACCCCGCTATGGTCCCTGCCCATCTTAGGGCCCATGTGTCTTTCCCGCAACCCTCTGAGGTCTGTGTTAAGCCAGCAGTTCTTTCTGTGAGAGCCTCTCAACCCCTGGTTCGTTCCAAGGCTGCTGCGTTTCCTCCCATAGGTCTCAGCGAGTGGCATCTCCACAGAGAGCCCATCCCCCTGCCACTGATCACTTGTGGGAAGGAGCCTCTCTGTCATATTAACCATTTTATTTCCTCCCAGCTATTACCATAACCGATAGCTGCCATACCTCATCTTTATCCCATTGTCCCCCAAGAAAGTAACCTCAGCTAGGACAGGTTTCTGTGGGTTTTCTGTGCACAGCTGGATTCAGGACCTGGAGCGGGTCCAGTGACATTTTGTTGAATAAATGATTAAATACAGGAATAAATTCAGAGTCTAACTCACAGTACATTCTCGGTAAACGTTTTGAAAAGTTGCCACAAAGCTCTTGCCTTCTGACCATCAGCTCAAATCTCCTTTCTGCCTCTGTGTGAATTTTGAGGGAAAACTCCCCTTACGCATATTTCTGCCAGTCCTCACTTCCCCTTCTGGGAAAATCGCCACTCCATCTTTTGCAATGTTTCCTCTGTACCTCCCCAGGCTGCCCTGAGCACAGCCGGTGTTTTCACAAGTTGTCTAAGGAAGCTTCTATCTAGTATAGAGTTCCTTCTAAATTTAGAAGCAGCCCAGTGTTTTCAATTCACCTTCGATAACTACACCAAGTGAGGTTTCTAAATGACTATCCCTGGGCGGGCTCGTCACTAGCCAGAGATACTGGCCCAGGTTCCACTCCAGGCCCAGCCGTGTGATTCTGGGCCAGTCACTGGACACTCTGCTCTGACATCTCTGTGAGGTGGAGGGTCAGCCAAGGCTCTCAGAAGCAGCCCCAGCATGGCACGGGCGTTCCCAGCCCAAGCAGGCCATTCCCAGGAGGTCCTGCCTGGGGTCAACATTCCAGCAGTTTCTACCTCTGCCACCCACAATCCCTTAGACCCCAGGTACCTGGGCTTTCCTGCTTGAGACTTGCACATTATGAATAGGAAGCTATATGTTATTATTATTTTTAATATGTTTTTATTGATTTTAGAGAGAGAGGAAGGGAGAGGTAGAGAAAGTGAAACATCAATGTAAGAGAGAAATATAGATCAATTGTCTCCTGCACACCCCCCACTAGGGATCAAGCCCGAAACCTGGGCATGTGCTCTGATCTGTAATCCAGCCAGCAAGTTTTCAGTGCATGGGATGACCCTCAATGAACGGAGCCACACTGGCCAGGGTTATATATTATTTTTTTTAATGTAAACCCATCAAAAAGTTGAAATACTACAGTGCATATGAGCCCTTCACCTAGATTCCTCCAATATTAACATTTTGCCACATTTGCCATCTCTCTAATTTTCTCTTTATTTATATTTATGTTTTAAATTTCTTTTTCTGTAAGTGAGCTATTGACAGTTATAGACATTCTGCCACCTAACCTCCAAATACGAAAGCATGTGTCTCCTAAGAACAAGCACATTTTCCACATTGCCATGATGTCAGTATCGTACCCAAGAAAATTAGCATTGACCTATTATCTAATATGCGGTGTGTATATCTGAACCCCACCCCACCATCCCAACAATATTCTTCCTATGTTTCTAGCCCTCTTCCCTTCCTCCAGGATCTAGTCAAGCATCACACGTTGCACTCGTTGCCAGGTTGTCTTAGTCAACTTTAATCTCCAGCCTGTTTTTCACAACCTTTCCAGTTTCTCCTGGTGTGGCACAGCCCAGGAGGGCTGGTGGGCAGCTCCCTCTGCAGAGGGGCTTTGATGCCACTATTTTAAGCCTCTGCCAATTAAAGCTTTGGCCTCCATGGCAGAGCGGGGCCAGAAGCTCTGCTCTGGGGTTGATTTGGCAGCCACATAAGGAAGCAGTAATAATTGGGAAACTCAGAAAAGAGAAGCTCCAGTTCCTTGGACCCAGAGGGCTCCAGGGGCCGTGAGTGCAGCCCCTCAGCCTTCTCTGCCTTTTAATTAGAGAAACAATGTCCCAGCCTCTAAGAGCTTGAGTGTGGCCTGGCCATTTAGAATCAAGCTGCCCATATTCCCAAGTGCTCTGCAAACAAACGACTAATGCCACTCTGCTCCCTGTCAGAGAGAAGCTGCTCGGGTGCTTACTGAAAACAGGAACCTGCCCCTCGGCAAGGCCCGCGCCTTCCTCGTTTCTCGCAGAGGAAGTGTGTGGCATGTTTAGCAACTGCTGTTCTTGATAGTATGGGCTTGTCTGCACCCGTGGGAGGTCTGGCCGCCCGCTCACTCTACCAGAGCAGCAGCAACTGATGGAGAGGTGGTGACGGGGATCCTCGCCAACTACTCCCCGGGGACACCATGTCCAGCCTTTGAAGGTATCTTGAGGGGATGTGGTGGGAGCTGGGAGGGAGAGACATCAGGACTCCGTAGACGCATAGCTGGCGGGGGGGTGACTTTTCAGAGGTAGGGAAGCTTTCCGTGAGAACAGGCAGGGCAATATCTCCAGTGAGGCCCAATACCTTACACAGTGCCCAGAACATCACAGCTGCTCAGAGGGGATTTATGCATAATTACATGGCGAGAAGGGGAGCTTGGGCCGGGCACATTTCTGCCAGAGGAGGGTTTGCAGCTACAGGACAGCCTGGCACAGGGCAGTCTCCTTACCCAGGACAACTACTGCTTGCTCTCAGACTTCCAGCGGAGTGACCTTGGGCAAGTCATTGTAGCCCCTCCAGGACTTTATTTTCTCCCCCGTAAAGTGAAAATCATGGTACCTGCTTTACACAGGTGGGCAGGTGACATGAACTAGCATGTGCCCAGTGCCCAGGCCGGTTTAGACACAGAGGCGGTGTCAGTGGATGCCATCAGTAAGGCGGCATGACTGCTAAAGATGCATGGAGCCAAGGCTGAACAACCCCTGCAGGGCTTCTGGGATTTTGGTCGTGTAGATGTTCGTTGGGAAAATGCCAACAATAATTGATAATAATAAGCCATAAAAATCAAAGCAGGTGGTATGTGTTCGGGGCAGGGGTAGGGTTGGAAGAAGATTTGGAGAACTAGAATTCTCTAAGGGATGTGGCACACTCCACATTCTTTGAGGTTCCTAGGTGCCAGAAATCCTGGTGTCAAGGAGATGACCGTGGCTTTGGGCTCAGAATGTCCTGAATTGGAGTCATGCATGTGAATGGGCAGGGGCGGTGACTGCCATGCCGAGTGGCAGGGGAGGCACGTTGTATGAAACACTGTTTTCCTGCAATCCCCAGAATAATTCTGTAATATTACAATTATTATTAGCTTTTGACAAATAAGAAAACAAGACTCAGAGAGGTTAAGTGACTCCGTCTGAGTCACACAGCTGTGAGAAGCTCTAAGGGTTGAGGTGGGGTGGGGAGAGCTTCAGTGAGAGCAAGTGTGTGAAGGACAAAAGTGTGTAATTAAAACAGTGCTCTTCGTTTTAGGAGAAATATAACACCTATTCTGCAAAAAATTGCCACCTGTGGTTTGCTATGAGATGGGGACCCACAAGCCTCTACATTGGGCTGTGGTCCTTTTAAGATTGGGAGGTACGCCCAAAGCAAGTGCAAAACCTCTTGCAGTTGATATTCTCCAGGTAGGAGAACGCTGTTCAAGAGTGCTTAATATGTTCTGAGCAGCACGGTACTACTAATGTTAACAACCCGTGAAGTGGACAGACTGACATCTATTTAGACTCCTGCATCATAAGCAGATCTAGAATCAGGGCAGCAAGACTGCTTTATGGAAAGTCTCTGAATAACAGTCAACATTTTGGATCAACCGCCAAAAAGCTGTGTGACTCTGGACAAGTCACTTTGCCTCTCTGAGTGTTAGTTTCCTTTTCTTAAAAAGAAGACTGGCTTCTTCATGCATTTGTAACAAGGTTAAATTATATACAATATGTAGGAGATGGTAATTACTAAATAGTGGCTACTGATATCGTTCTTAACCTAGACAATTGAAGTACATTGAGTTCCTGGGGTACTTCTAGGCAGTAAACTGTAACAGGCTGTGTTAACTACAGTGGGTCATTCTACATAGCTACCCTCCTCCATTTCTTTAGGTGCTTATTTCTGCTTGTTCCTCCATCTGATACAGTAAATGAAGCAGACATGCGTAGGTTTGCATTGCAGCAAACTGAAATCATTTTCCTAACAGAAAAAATTTCCCCACTCCCAGTTTTGAGAGCTGGCAACATATTTCCAAGGGGTGTGTGCTTCTTAAAGACTCGGAAATTATACATTTTGGTAAACCCCAGGCAGCTTCCTGCATTCATAAATGCTGCTGGATTTTAATTTTTCATTTGACATTCAGTAAGAATTTATGTCCCCCCAGCTGTGAGAGAAGCAGGAGCTTAAAATTCTCGTTAAGCATTTCCAGCATGTCAAGCTAGACCATTTGGTTCTTGTCAGCAATGTGAGGGCCCTGTTAGTACTTTATCCATCCATCCATCCATCCATCCATCCATCCATCCATCCATCCATCCATCCATCCATCCCTTCCATTGAGCCCAAACCTCGTGACTGACTTCCTCCCCCTCTCTCTTCCATGAAAATTCCAAAGCCAACAAGTACACTGGGTCCAAACCGCTTCCTCCCAGCTGAGAAGGAGCAGGGGAGGGGGTCATTTCATTATGGTAACTGGAGCTACAGACAGAAGCTCTGGGGCCTCAGAGGCTCAGCAGCTCACTTATGTAGTCAAACGGCTTTGCAAAGTCACCGTTCCCTCCTTGGCTTCTTCCAGGCAGCTGAGGACATCACCAGAGGAGGACTCAGGGTGTGTGTGAGAGAAGTCGAGAGACTCAAAGGGCTTCAGAAGAAAGTGGGATTGTCCTCCCGATTGTCCTTAGGAGGAAATGATCACCTTGAGAGGGTCTGGCTGCCCCTGAAAGCACAGCCCTGGGCCAGACACTTCATAGACAATACTTCCAGACACGAAACCAAATTAAGTGAGCACTTACTATGTGCCAGGTACCTACGAGGCCATGATTTTTCACTGAGGAATATAATAGCATGGACTGTGTTCTCAGGAAGTTTACAACCTGGGGGTTTTAACACTTAAATAAATAAATAGATAATGAGAAATCAAGGTGTGTGCCATATAGACAGCAAACAGACCCCAAAACAGAGAGCAGAGGGGAACCAGTTTAGTCAGTGAAGTCTGTTAAGTTTAATTCTCACATTAACCCTGGGAACTCCTTCCTGATTTATGGATGGGCCATTTCCCCTCCTCCTCCCTACTCCACTCCCTCCAAGTCACTTGGATAACCAGGACTCAGTTCTTGAGTGACTACTTGATCAATACACCAACCATTCCATCCACAGAATACCTATTACGTACATGACCCTCCAGCACACAAAGAAGTAGCGAGGTGAGCTTGTCATAATAAAGGACAGAGTCAGCTCTCTGCACTCCTCCATCCAGGCACAGGGGTGCCTCACAGTGTAGTAGTTAAGGGCCAACCGGGCTCTGGAGCCAAGCACCTGGGTTCAAATCCTGCCTCCACCTCTTACCAGGTGGGGGACAAGTTATGTAAATGCTCTGACCTCGGCTTCCTGCTGTTCAAAAGGCACAATGGTAGCGGTAGGTCTCTCCTAGGCGCGTTCAGCCGATCTGATGTTTCTGTCCTCGCAGCAGCTCATCACTCATCAAACAACAACACTAACACTTGTGAAAATTGTCATCCACTTTGAGGGCAGCGCGGGTGTTCTGCGGAGGGGAGGAGGGAGAGGGAAGCCGGGGGAGAGGAGCTCAGCCGGCCTGGCCCCCCGCGTCTGAGCGTTTGGGGAGCGACTCACAGTGAGGAGCGGGGACCCTGAGCAGGGGGCTCAGTGTATGCAAAGGCTGTTCGGAGGCAAAATATAGATTTCCATCTCACTTGATGCACCTAGGAGCCACACTGGTGATTCACATGTGTAAATACAAAGCAAAATTAAGTCTTGCTGGGAAATGTGATCTAATTAACAAATCAGTAACTCGACAATCCCTGGGCCCCGATGTCCACACGGCCATCAGTGCCTCCATGCGACTCCCTATCTGCCCCCTTTCTAATGAAAACTGCCTTTCCTGGGATCCTCATTTGAAATGAAAAGAAAGAGCCTATTATGAATTCACTGTTTTCCCGCCCTGTGAAACTGTGTATCTGTGTAATCTAATATCAAAATAGTTGTCTTTACGGCTGCTTAGCATTGTCAGTGTTTATGACGTCAGCGAGTTTATAGGTGATGTAGGTGTCCAGGACCTGGTCAGGGGTCTAACCCCATGTGCAGCATGGTTTTGGCAGAAAAAGTGTTTGGGGTGGAACAGAAAAAGTGTTTGGGGTGGAACAGAGTCACAGACAGGATGGCACCATATCCCACCAGCCCTGTGTCTTGTGCGGGGCGCCCTGTGTATGAACAGCTGATGTAGAGAAGAAAGAAATGGGGGGATGTTGACATTTGATTTCAATGAAACATGAAGCCAGGCACCACTTCACAGGCTCCCGCCGGGCCTGGGCCGCAGGGGCACCGGGCCTGTCGCGCGCACCATCGGCACGGGTCGAGCCACGGAGATCCCCGTCGCACGCTCATCCTGCAACACCTGCTCTCTAATCCTTCCCTGGGAAAACCCAGCCGGCAGGGAGGGCTAGGTCCATATTTAAAATAAAAACAACGGAAAGAAGTTTAGTGACTTAATAAGCGGTGAAACTGAAAATTTCCCCAGCACCAACTGGCCCCAAAACTGGCTTCTTCCTATGACATCTTAGAACAACCTCAGAATATTTTATATGAAGCTTCCATCCTGGTCTTAGGGTAAAGCCCAGCCTCCCGGTCAGCCAGAGGGAGAAGGGGTCAGAACACAGGCTCATGGACACGAGTGTCGGGCCTGAGATCCCAGCCTCTGAATGGGCACTAGCTCTCTGTAGTGGACAGTGCTGGGCAGACTTACAGAGCAAGTGTGCAAACTGACCGAGTGCCCTGAGCAGGCTGCTTGCCCTCTCTGAGCCTTTTCTTTGCAACACGAGGGCAGCGAATTGCTATTTTTCAATCTGTGCTTTCTGATATCCTGGGATTGGGATGTCGTATAAGGAGGCAAGAGTGCTGACCCTCAACCCCAACCAGAAACTTGCTTTTCTCTATTTTATGTTTGGGATTTTGGGGAAAACTTTCTTAAAACAGGTTTCAAACCAACAGATTTGAAATATCCTGGATGAGCGAATCCCAAGGTCTCCTTCCCGTGGCTCCTAGAGCCTCCAAGCTCAGGCAGGGGAAGGGGAAGGGGCGGGGGCGCGTCTTTCTGAGCTGGCTGCCCGCTTGCCGCGAGCCCTGCCCTACCCCTACCCTGCAGCTGTACTGAAGCCTCCTCTCTGTAGGGAAAGGAGAGCAAGGTGGGGTTGGTCTCAGGCCTGCGGCTGCACCTGCCCCAAGAGGGGAGCAGGGGACAATGTGGGTCACAGGGCAGGCGCACCTGTCGAGCGAGGTCAGGATGTGGTGGGGTGCCCCCGGAAATCCTGCAAGATCCCTGGCAGGGAAACCAACCGATGTTGAGCCCCTGTCCCAGCTCTGACTGTCCCCTGTGCAGAGCGTCAGGCCACAGGCAGTGCTAGGCAAGTCCCAAGTCAACAGGGTGGGTGGCGGTGCCAGTCACGAAGCAGGGATAGTTGAGGCAAAAGGGCCACAAGGTCTGGCCCAACTGTTCCCCATCATATTTGAGGACCCAGAGGCCCAAGGAGGGGGAGGGATTTGCTCCACTTGCCTGGTGAGTTAGCTGACCACCCAATTCTCGGAAGAATCAGGCTTCAGTAAATGTTTAGCTACCCTGTCTCACCAAGCTTATCTCCACTTTGGATATAATCTGTAATTTAATCTTCCAAACAATTGTGAAGGGAATGTTTTTATGCCTCAAATTTATGGATTTGAAAAATCGAGGCTTGGAGAAGTGCAGTAATTGTCACAGGAAATACAGCCAGTGGGGTCAGCTGGAATCTGAACTCAGTCTGGCCTGCTTTAAAAAACCTTTTTCAAGACCCCTTTATTCTTTCCAAGTTCTGCTCATAATTATAGGAGCAATTTATGTACGTGGGGGGAAATCTGGAGATTCCAGAGAGGTGTAAAAAATAAATAGATAAATCACTGCCCAGGGAAGCCTTGGGGACATCTTGGAAATTATTCCCCTTAATATTTTTCTACATATATGCATTAAAGTTTTATAAAATTGGGACGGTAGAAGCACAGCTCGTTTTTTTTTTCTTCCCCCTGCCCCCATAGCATTAGCAGTTCTTTAAAATGATGCTAGGACATACTCCCTACAGTTTGCTGCTGCCCTTTGAGGACACCAGCCCACCTATGACCGGCCATCACAGCTGAGATCTGAGCAGCCTTAACTGACCCCTCTCCTGCCCCTTTTGGTCCCCACAGCCTAATCCCCAAACCTAAGCTTCCAGATATCGCCCCCTGACATCTAAGGGACCCCTGGGACCTCTGTGTCCCTTGTAGTAAAGTTTCACCCAAAAGTTCACAGTCCCTGAAGTTTGCTTTGGTGACTTTGAAATATGACTCTTCTGTTGCATTCTTAGACCAGACCCAAGGGCACAAAAGCAGACATTTCAGGGAAGCTGAGAGCACAGGTTGTGGGGTCAGGCAGACCTGGTTGGAACCCCAGCCATCCCTCTTCCTAGTCCCATAACCTTGGACAAGTCACTTAATTTGTCTCGCCTATAAGATGAGCAATGCAGAGTCTGGCAGCTGTAAAGTGCTTGGCCCGGAGGCGGGCCTGAGGAAGAGCCGTTCACCGCCGTGGTGGGGGTTCTGGCTTCCCAGCAGCTACGGGGTTCAGTGTGGTGAACGATGAGGCGGGTTCCTCCTCGTGGCATCACACGCACGCAATGAAAGCAAGTCATGTAAATGGGGTGGGAGCTGTCACACCTCATGGAAGAAGTTCTGAGGCCAGAGGCAGGACTGAAGCCCTGAGTAGGTTTTCATAGTCCCGCTGTCATCACGGTTTCCCAGCTGTGCCTGGTTTACTAGAGTCCAGACCTGCCTCCCTGGGCTGAGGTTCCCCTTCCCACACACGGAGGGGTTCAGGTGACCTCCCATCTGACAGTGAGGCCTGGCTTTTGGAGCACAGACCAGACAGTGTGCACACAACCGTCCTGGATGCGGCCCAGGCACGAAGGCCTGAGGAGCCTGACCCCAGTGTACAAGATAACTCGGAGCACACCGTGAAAGGCTCCCGATCCCGTGGAAGAGAAACCTAGCGGAGCAGGCGCATCCCACATTCCTCAGGGCAACTCCCTGCCTGTGTGACCTCTCCGAGCCAAGGGTCCCCGCCCATGGTGGCCAGCCACTCACTGGCCAGAGTCCCTGGTGAGCTTGCTTCCTCCCAGGGGAGAGACAGAGCTTGGCCTGGGGAGAGGACGTGGGCTCTGAAGTTGGGAGAGGTAGGTGTGCCCCCCGCACCCCTGCTCTGCAGGGTTCCTGTTCTGGGGGTGTGGGCTGCTGAGCTAACTGGCTGACCTGCACCCGAGAGGGTAAAAGAGGAACCTCGGCCTCCAGGGATGCTGGGGGGTTAAACGCAGTGGCGCCTGCTAATTGCCCACCAGAAGGCGGGCGCAGAGCACGCACGAACTGCCCTCCCTTGAGCCTGAAGAATAGAAAGACGGGGTTTGCATTCTATCTAGTGGGCTTCCTATGAAAGCAAGGCTGCTTCTTTTCTTATTAATAATTTTCAAAAAGTCATTGAGTCTTGATTGCTAGGATTAATTAAGTGGCTCTCTCTTTGGAGAGCATCTTTTCCACTCATCTCATTTTGCAGAAGAGTAAGCTGAGGCCCAAGGTCATGCAAAGAAGAGCGCATTGGTCCAAAGACTGGGGGGAAAGTAAGAGGCAAATATCTGTTCAGGTCCTTTGATGGCACAAAGAGAAGGGGGAGAGAAATCAGGAACTGTTTGGACCACAGTTAATTAACTCATTTCTCTCTTGCCCTCTCCTATTGCTCCTAGAAGCAATTATGTCTCCCATCCTCTCCCACCTCCAGCTCCTGCATAAAACTGTCACAAATTAAATTGTTCAGCCATTTCATTAGGGAGATTCCAGCTCTCATTCTCTGGGGCATTTTTCATTCTTTTCCAATAAACGCCTCTTTTGGTAAGTTAACTCCTTCCTGGAGATGATAAGAAGCCAGTGAGCAAACAACTGAGGGGCTGGTGAACCTGGTGGGTTTTTCGGACCAGCGTGGGATGTGGGGGACATGAAGCCCAGCCAAGCCCCTGCCTGCACGCCGACCTGGCAGACGGAGGCAGGGCGAGGGAAGGTGTCAGAGTAGAAGACTCTAGCCGCCAGGACCCCCTGCACCCTCTTCTCGAGACTTTGGGTATGTTCCTTTTCTTGGAGGGTCCCCAGTTTTCCCATCTGAAAAATGCAAGTTTCAAGTCTTTCTTATTTCCTGTACTGGATTCCATGAATCCCCACAAAACAGCACAGGAATGTTTGAGAATGACGCAAAGTTGTTGGGGAAAGGGGTGAAGTTAGAATTCACTTGCACAGATGGCCAGGCCTTTTCCCAAGGAGTTTGCTGGAGTCATGATGTAAGGAAGGGATGAGCTGGACATGACAGCCATGGCTACTGCTTGGAAGCGACTCAGAGGAGGAGGTGTAGTGGGAGGGAACAGAAAACAGGCTGAGGGGTGGGCCCTGGGATATCTCGGTGGTGGGTGCTCCAGGCAAGAGGTTAAAGGCACAGTCCCTGTCTTAGCTGGTCCTTGACCCCAAGTGTCCAGCTGCAGGAGACAGAATGGCATTGTCAGGAGAGTGGGGTGATAGTGCAGGGCTCTGTGGTATGAGAACATGAGAGAGTGAAGGAGGGAGGCCTCACACAGGGTTCATGGTCATCTCTGCATGACTGTTCCACCAGACCTCTCTTCAACTGGTCCCAGGAGCTTTCTCCAGTAGCCCAAAGGCCTTGGCAATGACAGGTGGAGAGGCTGAGGGACTGGGGTGACTGGTGGGCTCCAGGAAGGCACTGGGAATATACAAAGTATCCCACCTCTGCCATCCTACCCTGAAATTAGGAAGTGGTGTAGACCTCCCTGGACCTTTGAAAGGCCTTGCTCTGAGAGCATCGAGTGCTCCAGAGTCTGAAATGTAGTGCGCAGGGAAAGGATTTAAGGCTGGTGGGGTGGACTGGCTGCCTCTTGGACCCTTTCAGACTCCTAAGGTCTTGATCCTGAACTGCAGACAAAGAATGGGACAGCTGGGGACCTGCCCCACAAATTCTCCTCTGTGTCCCCATGAGACAGGCACAGCTCCAGGGGCATGGTCTGTGTTTCAGGCAGCTGGGAGGATAGTTTTATTCTGCAATAACCTAAGTCCCTTTTGAAAATACTTGATGAGAGCCCACACTTTGAATGCAATCAGAAAAGACCCTATAAATGGCAATATTAACATGATTTTCTGCCAGGCCATGTTCTTAAGTGTTTCATGTGCTTTATCTGTTTATTTTGGAACCATGACACAATGTCATTTTATTATTATTCCAAAAAACAGGCAGGAAGAGGTCATTAATGTGCCAGTGGTCACCTAGCCTATGTGTTCCAAGCCAGAACCTAAACCATTATGGAACAAACTGGAGACTTAGCATCTGTGGTTCAAATCCCAGTCCAATGGTTACATGCTGTGTGACGTTAGACAAGTCCCCTACCTTCTCTGAGACTCAGCTTCCTTCACTTAAAAATGAGGTTAGGATGCAGGGACTTTACAATAATCAAAAATATACAATGAAATCACTACAGTGAAATATATGTGCTAGAATATTACTCATCCATAAAAAAGAATGAAATCTTGCCTTTTGTCACAATATAGATGGGCTTAGAGGGTATTGTGCTAAGTGAATAAGTCAGACAGAGAAAGACAAATAATATATGATTTCCCTCATATGTGGAATCTAAAGATCAAAATGAGCAAAAAAACCCAAACTCATAGATACAGAGAACAAACCGATGGTCTCCTGATAGGAGGGGCATTGGTAGGCTGGGTGGAAAAGGTGAAGGGATTAAGAAGTACAAATTGCCAGTTATAAAAATAGTCACCGGGATGTAAAGTGCAGCAGAGGGTGTATGGTCAATAATAATGCAATAACTCTGCACGGTACCAGAGTGATCACTTTGTAAGTTTTACAAATGTCTAATAACTATATTGTACACCTGAAACTAATACAGTATTGCATGTGAATCATAATTGAAAAATAATTTTTTAAAAGTACCAGCAGATGTCAAAGTGTGAAGCATGCAGCAAATCATAGTTTTATTACGGAGTTTTCCTTTTTCACTGTCTGTCAGAGCCGTTGAGAAACCCAAGCAGAAGAGCAAGCTGAAACAGAAAGTGCCTCCCCTCAGCCCCGGGCGGTGAAGCAACTCCTGGGTACGGAGCTGAGAGCCCCAGTGCAAGGCAGCCAGGGCCAGGGCTCAGGAGTGGAGGGACCCTGCAGGCCATGTGACACCCTCAGCCTCTCACACAAACAGGGCTGGCAGCTTTCTGTCACCCAGGGCACAGGGGAATGGAAACTTTTGCCACCAACAGCATTTGCTAGCAACTTCCCTCTCTGTGGTTTTTCTCTGTCATTCCCTTGATAAAAGAACTCATGCTGCGTAAATGTAACCAACACTCACAAATCTCATCATCACATAAAACAACCGCCTTTCAAGAAGGGAGCTGCCTGAAAATGATGCACGATGTACTCTAAACTGGGTCACTCTCCACCCAGAGGGCTGGGCGCGTGGCTGACTCCCCGTGTGTATCCCTTGTGCCGCAGGCTTCGAGCAGCTTCAACAGCCCGGGCAGCGAGAAAGATGGGAAATAGCGTGCGATCCACCCCGGCACCTCCCGAGAGGCCCCTGCCCTGCTCAGATGGTAAGTCTGGCTTCTTGGGTGAGATGCTTAACTCCACCCCAGGAGAGCCTGGGCGAAGATGGGGTGATGGGGTTGCTGGTCATTGGTGAAACAGCAATGGGTACATAGGGGCCCCTTATACTGTCTCCCTGACTTTGCTTGTAGTTAACCTTTTCATAATTAAAGGTTCAAAAGATTGGGCAGTGGCACCCCAAAGGGTGCTGATTTGCTGGCATTTTTGAGAAGAGCTGGTTCAATCCCTTTACTTTGTAGGTGGAGAAAACTGAGGCCAACACAGGAAACATAGCTGTTTTCAAGGGTCACGCATTCGAGGGAGAGGGCACAATGTCACAGGGTTAATCGGTGATGGCAAAAGTCAGCTTTCCCCAGAGATGCCAGGTGGAACTAGGCTCCCGAAGCTACAGCCATTCAGGGACTGGCCAGAGAGCTGGGAGAGGACACCAGCAAGTAGAAAGTCACGGCGAGAGTAAAATCTATCACTCTTTAGGTTCACGGTGCTGGCTGCTTCTAGCAACCCGGCTTTATTTCCTAGGCAGGGCATTGGGGGACACACTGTATGGGTCCCCTAGGGCATTGGGAAGGGGGTGGTGAGGAGGTCAGGTGATCCATCAGTGTCCCCAGGGTCAGTCACTGGAGACCTCGGAAGACTTCCACTTCTAATTTCCTGTCACAGCACTCGGGGCCTGGCCTCCCTCCCCTAACAGGGGTGACCACGCCTGATTCCCCATGCCCCCCTGCATCACTGCCCTGGGCAAAGGTCGCAGGCACAGGTGCTCACCAGAATGTCTGCCAAGCCACAGTGCAACGTGAAAGTAGACGGAGCCAGGTTCCTGCCTTGCCTCTACCTACTACTTATTCCACAACTTCTGTGGCCCCTTAATAAAGGCAGCCTTCTCACTTCTGAAATGGAGGCACCCAGGTTTTGCATAGTCTCCTGGCCCCCAGACATCCCTGAGTGAGCATGTGGAGACTGCTGCCCTGCTCCCCACTCATGTCAGCTGCTGGTCACTTTGAGTGGCCCTCCTTTCTAGCCTGGTAATTGCCACCCCCAACCTAAGAGGGAAAAAGAATGGTCCCTGGGACAAAGGAGCTGGAACCACATGATAGGGTGGAGTGAGCGTGTGCACCAGAGCCCGAGAAGCAGGGCCCTTCCTTCCCATGCAAAGCTCAGAGCCGTGCAGAGCTGCCGCATCTGCTGCTGCTGGGAGGAAGCCTGGGTCCCTCCTCCCAACTTCTCCAAACAGCCCAGGTCATGCTTCCTCTCCAGGTCATGGCCACTTCTAGAAAACTGACACGGTAATGCAGAGGCCCGGCCAGCTCAGGAGGCACCCACCCTCCGAATCCTTCTGTGTTGTTACCTCTCACCCTGGGGCCAAGGGGGCCACATGCTTGAGCAACCTCCATGAAAACATGGGCCCCCAAAGACTTGCTCATTTGCCTTTATTTCTTAAATGCAAATGGTCATGAAATAAGTTTCTCTTTTTCCACTGTGTGGGTGGGAGGTCGCCTCGAAAAAGGGGTAGAGGGGTCTCCCCAGCCCTCCGCCCCCTGGGTAGAGAATTCCCCAGGTCTTACCGAGTTTGTAATCCAGGCAACCACATCAAGGGCCGGCGGGTGGCTTTTCCATCCCCACCCCTGAAAAGTTCCCCTTGTGATGGGTCCTAACTTGATTTCCTCTTTTCTCTGACACCTACCAGGATGGGGGGGGGGGGCGGTACAGTTGATGCTGCATTCATTAGACTTTATCCAAATGAAGCAAAGGGCTCGGCTTTCATGGAACACACACCTACTCAGCTCACACTCGCGCTTACTCATCTGGTTAGTCTTCCTGGCCACGGTGCAGGGGCTGCTCAGTCCCCCTACATCAGAGCTCCCTTGCTGTTGGCCTGAGTGCTGGATAGTCAAGCACCAAGGCCCCCCAGGAGACCAACCTGTGGACTTTTACACAAAGAAATGGTCTGAGCTTTCAGGAGCCCATTCTTCCCCAGCCAGGATTGTGACTTTGCCCTTCTGTTGTCTACTACACTAAGCTTTGCAGAACATTCCTGATTAGTCTAGTTCCCAGAGGCTAATATCACAATAGGCGCAGAGGAAATAGGGCAGGTCTCAGAGGCTAATGACCTTGTTGAGCTTCTGGTATTGTCCCCTGGGAGTTGTGTGACCTGAGGTAAGTCACTCAGGCTCCCACGAGGCGGGACTCAGCTCTCAGAGATCAGAAAATCCCTCCCTCGCAGCGCAGCACAGTGGCCACCTGATACATGTGGGAGGGATGGAGTTTTTAAAACTCCATTTGGGGTTATCTGGTTGCACTAGGCTGCGTCTGAATGACCATCCCCCAAAAAAGTTTTAAAGTGGTAGAACCATCCCCCAAAAAAGTTTTAAAGTGTTTTCAACTCATCCCAAAAAGCTCACTTTCTTTACAATTCTACATGTATTTCAGACCCCTGCTGTGTGTCAGACTTGAACCTGACCAAGGGAATGCCCATGTGTCGCCCATCAAGGAGAGAATTCAGTCACATAGCTGGGATCTTTCCCCTGTTCATTTCTTACCTTCTTATTGCCCTGGCCTAAAGTGAGATCTCACTGCCAGAGGTGGAAATGCACACCCAGAGCTGCTCAGACCCCCTTCTGTGCAAGGATGGAAATTATGCTAAGCAGCGTATTTACATAGTATCTAGGGCCCTGCCCTGGTGGAAAAATGGGGTGGGGGGAGCTCTGGGGAAGAAGGGGGGGCAGAGAAGTCGCAGACCCAGCCTGGCACATCTCAGTGAGTAGCCCTCAGACCACCTGCTTCAGATCCCCTGGGAAGTCAACAAATGTAGATTCTGGGGCCCCACCCCAGACCTGCTCACCAGAATCCAGTGATGGTGGGTGGGAGCAGCACACTTAATTGCTTAGAAGCGCCTGGTGCATCTTGAGCTCCCTGAAGCTTGCAGACCACAGACCCAGCTTTTAGTCCTGCCCATACACGAGCACCCAATGAGAGATGAGCTACCTCAGTTTGCCGCTGTGGGGGCCTCTGTTCTCTTTTGTGAAATGGAGATAATTAGAGTTATAGTGTGCCAGACACGATTCCACGTGCTTTACACACATCAAGTCTTCATTCTCACAATAGTGGCAGCACATAATCCTCTCCACTTTGCAGCTGAGGAAATCGAGGCACAAGGTTTAGTTGCATGCCTGAGGCCATGCAGCCGAGAAGGGGACAGCTAATGGCCTGAATCCCTCCCTTCACCCCAACATTATAGGCCTAGAGAGGACAAGGACAGACTCTCAGGAGGCGATGGGTGTTCTCCAGAGCGAGGAAGAGCATGGTCATGGGATTTAACGACACAGACACTAGAGTGCCCTTGGGAGGGTACCAGCGACAGGAGCTTGCATCAGATCTTTGACTAGATCCGCTGCTGGGCCACAAGACAGATTGAAGTGAGACATGATCATTCAACTTTTATATCATTGTACATTTCATGGCTATGATAGAAAAATAAATAGCCCATCAAACCCATGGTTTCACACTGCTCAAAATGGGACTAAAGATGTTTTAAGTGAGTTGACATGAAGAAAAACATTACTCAGTAAGTAGCAGTGCAGATGGTACTCGGCTGTGACAAGAAGAGCTGGTGGTGGGGAGTGGGGTCTATTCTCTGCTGAGAGGTACCTGGTTTTGAGACTGGGCACTCAATTTACCAGCTATGTGTTCTTAGGCGAGTCTCTCCACCTCGCTGTAGCATCTAAGAGCCTTTGGGTTGGCTCAGTTCCAATGTGCCCCATTGAACAGAGCGAAACCAAGGCTGTGGACAGGAAAGAGCTTTCTGGACCACTGTATCTCACTTTCTAGCCACAATACAGGACCCACAGGTGCAGCCCGCGCTCTGTGGTGACCACCAGAACTGGGTCACCTTCTATCAGGCCTGTGTGCCCAGCCCTGTCTGATTGGTTAGTGGTATGTGTATGTGTTTCCTGTAAAAGCTGAAAAGTAAGGCCTGCTTTAACCCCTCCAGAGGTCATGAGCTTGGGCAAGACTCAAGGAATGTGTAAGCCGAAGCAGGAGTCACTGGGCTTAGTTTCTTGCCCTCCAACTAACCAAGCTGCTGAGCCACCTCTGAAGCATCATTTAAATCAGCCTTTGTCCCAACTTGTCAAGGACCAATTATTCACTTGGGGGAACCTGGTAGTTAAGTGCCAAGGAGAGCTACGTGGCTGTGTAACATGCCCATGAACTTAGAAATTGTCATAATCTCTCCTGGACGTGTTGCTAAAACTCCCCCAGCCTTGATTTCTTCACCCTTTAAATGAGAATATATGCTCTGTGTGGAGCACTAGAAGGAATGAATGTCTGGTTCTGCTAGATGGTTATAAATTAGATCTACTGAAAGGTTTTCAGTATTTAAAAGAATTAGTTACAATACTTTAAAAGCTAATAATGTAATAAAAGGGAGGAGGGCTGTCCTCTTTAAACGAATAATATCTGTGGCCAGTAAGTTCTGCCTGGGTTTCCTTCCTTTTTTGGATTCATTTCCTATTTTTACACTTTTGTACATGTTGTTCAGTCTGACTCATTTTTGAGTTGAACTATCAGCAAATATTTGATCTTTTGAATTTCATCTTCTGTTCTCACCAAATGGAGTTTGTTTTGGGCAGATAAGAATATTTTCAAATTCACACAACTAAGAGAATTTTGATAATTTGGGATACTCTTGCCTGAAGTGGGTTTGGGATTATGAATGATAACCTCGCTCCATCACATAAAAATACCAGCTGCCCCTAACTGAGGCGGGCTCCTGTGTCCTAACCCAATCATATGCGGCAGTTTTTATATTTCCCATTTTTATCCATGAAGGGATCAAGCTCAGATTAGTTAAAATTCAACCTCTCCCCAAATCGCAGAGCTAGGAAGTGGTGAAGGCAGACTTTAAGCCAGGTCTAATTGATTCCGAAGCCCATTCTCTCTTCTGAAAACTCTCTCTGGGTTTCTCTTTTCATGCCTGGCACATACTTCGTCACTTCATTTGTTCCCTTATCTTGTGTCTGCAAAACCCCTCCACCTTCCTCAGCAACCTCCTTCTCCAGGCTACTCACTGATCTCGTTAAATTCAGATGCTGGGCTCTCCATGAAGCAGGGCGCCCCAGAGGTGCGTGACAATACAGCTGAACTTCCGAGCACATTTAAATCCCCTAGTTGCATTTACTTTAGCGCAGGGACCGGAGCTCGGGGCACTGTAGGTGGGACCCTGCGCCTGGCCGCATTCGGAATGACCGTCCTTTCATCAGGGCTCCTGACCACCTCCAGCTCTCCCCTGCTGGTCTTGGGTTTTTCTGACACTGGTGATAAGGTGACAGGGGCCTGAGCTCTCGCAGAGGACCACGGGAAGGTCATTGCCTTCAAGCATAGGCCCTGTGAACGATTTCCTAGGTGATGTTTAGGTGTGACAGCTATAAAAACATGAGTGTGGGGGAAATTCCACAGGAAACTCACCATTGCTGGCGCGAAATCGAAACTCTCCAGACCCTAATCCTCCTTTCCCCGCTGAAACCGCTGTTATTACATCGGGCTTTTGCTTTGGTTTCTGTTTCTACTAGTTTTTGATTTTAAGGTTGAGAAAGACAGTTGTTCTGTTCCACAGTCTTACCGTGGAATCAGAGATCAAAGCCCCATCCTCTGCACACACACAAACTGCGTCACGGTCCTGTTATGGTGACATGCGTCACGGTCCTGTTATGGTGACAGATAACACGCGCCGCGCCTCTCGGGCCAGCACTTGTTTTTCACACGAGCTGGTTCTGTGATGACCGCCCCCCCCGGGTGACCGCCCACCGCAGTGCCTGCCACTGCCACCAACCAGGCTTGCTTCTCCTGCCTGCTCTGGGAACAGCGGCCAATATGAAGGGCTCAGTAGCGCAGGGACCTCCCCGTATTTTCATTCAAGAAACCTGCCGTGAGCGTCCTTGATGGTACAGGCTCGGTGCTGGGCTGAGGGCTACAGGACAGCTGTTCCTGGAGTTGACAGCCATTCCCGATGACTGTCACCTGGCCTGGAGTCATTGCTTCAAAGGAAAAACGGGGGTGGGGGGGCAAGAGGGGTAGGGCAGGAAAGCCTGCCCCCCTGGAGGAGACTTTTGAGTTGATGGGGGTGGGAGGGATGAGAGAGGAAAGAGCAGGGTGTGTCCCTGGCAGAGGGCACAGGCTCTGAGGATGTGGGAACTGGCACGGTGAGAAAAACAGAGCAGCTCATCACTGTGCTCCAGAAGCAGTACAGTGCATGTCAGGAAGCCGTCTGCTCATATATGGGGCCATTCGTCCAGGTTTTACCGTGAAGGCGGCTTCCAACCCCTCACTTTCCAGACTGACCAGGCCCCAGTGGGAAGGATGCGTCCACACTCAGACTCGGAAAGTCAGCCTCAGGCTCAAGGCAGATCTCCTGGGGAGCCGAGCAAACCAAGTGCGTGAGGCCCCCGACCAGCAGGGAGCTTCTCGGGCCTGGAGCTGATTTGTATTTGCCATTTTGACCTCTCTCCCTCCACATGTGCAAAGCTCCGTGCCCAGCAAACTGGATTCACCTCTTGCCAGATCTCGGGACTTCTGGCTTCAAGCCAAACACACACCTTGGTGCTGCCTCTAACTGTTGGGGTAGGGCGTGGGCTACACAGGGGAAGACCCCCTTTTATTAAGGGAGGGCTCCCCACGGCTTGGGGCAGGGCAGAGGCTACACTCGGTCTGACGCTGCTCCTTGTCACAGGGCCCAATCCCTATCAGTGACGATGGCCACTGTGAATCACTTTTGGTTTCCATCTCACCCCAGGAATTGTTTGCTCTTTGCAACCCAGTTTCCCCAAGTGACAGTACATCTTAATGAGCTGTTTCCCAGTGATAGCTTGTTTCTGGTTCATTTACCAATCGATAAACAAATCCTGTGTCAAAAAATCCTCCTTCATCTTTCATACCCATTCTAGTACATGTCTCTTTTGACTTGGTCTGTCCAGGACTTGTTGTTAGAGGCTATAGGACATATGGGTTGTTGCAGGGGGGGCGGGTCCTAGAGAGTGGCCTGCTTGGGCCACCCAGCCTGCCATGCCGGAGTACTGACCCTCCAAGATTTCCCGGGTGAGTGTGGCAGGGACCGGCCCCTTCCACAATTACCTGTGTGCTCTCTGGAACGCGCTCCATCAGGGCTGGGAGACTTGGCTTGCTGTGTCTATCATGCTTGGCCCATGGGGGTGCTCAGTCAATAATTGCCAATGAATGAGTATATATGTTACCCCAAATTTTGAGTTCTGATGCCCTGCCAGCAGATGGAGTGATAAACGTCATAGTAAGCAATGACTGTAATTACTAATTTGGATTTACCCCAATATTACCCTGAATCTAATGCATAATTAAGGCAAATCACTAAGGCTGTGAAACAAGGATTTTGCTTTCTAACAAAAAGCAAATGCGTATCTTATCCCTGCATCTCTCATCTACAGTGAGCTGTACTCATATGAACCAGAGTGCTTTCCTTCTCAAAATGTCACCAGAATTGTTTTCAATATAATTTGATGAAAAGTACTTAATATTTCTTCCTCCCCTCTCCCAAAGTCCCTATTAAATAGATCCCCAACACGATGTATACAAGGAAGAGGTGCTTTATTGAGTTTCAGAGTTAGTGTTTCCCAGTTCTTGTGTCTCCTCAGAACTCATGAGGCCTCACCTCCAACAACCCCACGACGTTATAAATGCAGGACCCCCAAGGCCCAGAGAGGGCACCCGAGCAATGACAGTAAGAAGAGATGATTTTAGAGCCCTTATCACTTACATGGTGTTGCCACATACTTTCATCTCATCTCATAAGGACCCTGGAAGGATGTATCATTAGCCTCATTTTAAAGGTGGGGAAATTGAGTCTAGTAGGCCTTCTGAGACTTGCTCAAGGTTACAGGAATCAGTAGACATGTTAGCAGACCCTGAAGGTAGATCTTGTGACTTCAGGTCAAGGACCGCTGGATGCCTAACAACATGAGGGCCAAGGCAGACTTGAGAATGGGAGTAGGTCGCCTGATCCCCAGGGCTCCTGCAGGCACCTTGTGCCACCATCCCTGAAGAGAGGAGCACCTACTATATAAATTGCTATTTCAAAAAGTAAGGTGTCTCTAGCTGAAAAGTCCCCTAGAGGGACTCATTTTCGCACCCACTGCTCCCAGGCCCTCCTTTTATCTCCTTGTAAAAAAGAACACCTTTTGTCTCTGTTTCTCCAGGACTGGACAGCGACTTCCTGGCCGTGCTAAGTGATTACCCATCTCCTGACATCAGCCCTCCAATATTCCGAAGAGGGGAAAAACTGCGTGTGATTTCTGAGTGAGTTAGCTTTCAAAAACTTTCATGACACCCCCCAAAAGGATGAACCCGATTTAGACGGAATGGTTGGGTTTCAGCTAACCTTTTCCATAGGGGCCAGTTCCATAGGAGCCCTGGTTCTACTGTGAAGTGAGAAATTTGGCCCATACAGAAGACCTTAATGTTTCATCTTCCTTAATGCTTCCAGTGCCCGAAAACCTTCAGTGGCTCCCCATTGCCTATTGGATAACAATTTAAATCCCTTAATGTCTTTTGAGACTCTTTCTGATCCAAACTCTGCTTCTCATATTAGCCTCACCTCTCACGACACATGCGCTGTTGATATTATCGGCCAGTGCAGACCCAGGAAGGAGGACCCAGGGGTCTGCAAAACCTCTGACGATAAACAAACAATATTGCCTTCGATCCTGTTATCTCTCCCTGATTTGAAATAAGCTATAGAACAAATGGGAGCTCTAATCCCCTTTTATTTAAATCCTCATGGACACAGACATAGAAAACAGTCTTGGTTGTATCATAGGGTATAAATCAGTAGACCACACACTTATTTTTAAAAAGCCCCCAATTGTGGAACGTCAGCTAGAAACATCTGCTGATCTCTGGTGGCTGTTGCCAGCATGTGGGAAGATTTCCTAATTAGCTTGGAATGGGGGAATATACTTAAACAACTGAATTTTCATATGGAGAAATTTGGGTCAACATGGCCAATGATAGATCCTAAAACACAGTGTTGCAATGTGCCCCCCGCCCCCCGGTGAAATCCGATTACTCTGTTCTTTCATTCATTCATTTTGCCAGTTAGCTTTGACTCTTTCCTATCTGTCCTTGTTCTTGCAGTGAAGGGGGCTGGTGGAAAGCCATTTCCCTTAGCACTGGCCGAGAGAACTACATCCCTGGAATATGTGTGGCCAGAGTTTACCATGGGTGAGTACATGTCTTATAAGTTTGCACAGAGAGATTCCAGCCTGGTACAGGGGAAAGGAAGGCATTGGGTTTGAGAAGGTCCCTTCTACTCTCAACTCATTTCATAGAGAAGGGAGCCACCTTGGGCTAGCCCCTCCCCAACCTGAGACTCAGTGGCCCCACCAGGAAGAAAAAGGGGGTTAGACCTTTCAGCTCTAACTCAGCATTCCTGGCACATGGCAATAAACACTCAGGAGAAACAGGGACGCAGCGGAGCAGTGGCTAAATCAGTCTGTCTAGGTTCCAGTCCTGCCTCTGTCACTTACTGGCTATGTGACTGTGGGCAAGCCACTCAACATTGCACATCAGTCTCCTTTCCTTGCCTGTCCACTAGAGATCATAGTACAAATATATAGAAATAATAATATAGAATAATATGGCCAAAGTATAGGGTTGTTAGGAAAGGAGCGGGTAATGCATGGACAGTTCTTGGAAGAACGCCTGGCGTTGCAGTGAACACCAGGCACATGGTAACCATGTTCTTATCCAGTCATAGGCAGAGAACACTTAGCACTGAACACACTTATGCATCCAACCTGACAAATGGAGAATCAAACAGAAAAGGAGAAAGTTAAAAAAAATCAGTCATGAGGGTGAGAAAACAAGCGCACTGCCCTGTCTTGCAGCTGTGTGGGAGGGCCCTTGCGGCAGGCGGGCAGCTTTGGAGGCCGGCACACCCCGGCTGGGACCTGTGCAGCTCAGCTCCCCAACCTCCATGCAAGAGCCTTGGAAAGGTTAGGTGCCCTCCTGAGGCACAGTCTCATCTGTCAAGCTACCAAGGTCAGATGTTGGCCAAGAAGTGCACACTCAGGAGGAAGGAGGGAAGGAAGAAAGGAAGGAAGGAAGGAAGGAAGGAAGGAAGGAAGGAAGGAAGGAAGGAAGGAAGGAAGGAAGGAAGGAAGGAAGGAAGGAAGGGCTATTTTTGTCTGAAGGGGTCCAGAAATATACTATATTTAGAGAAGGACTTTGCGTGCCACATACTGTCAATGAAACAGGTGACTGCCTGAATATTTGGAAGAATGGCATTTGGTACATTTAATTGTAGTATTACCCATCTGGATCCTGAACACCAGAGCCGTATCTGTGCTTAGCATGATGAGGGTGAGCGGAAGTGGGGAGCAGCCGCTTGCTATGAGAGTTACGTTCCGTAATGACTCTCCTAAGCCAATCCATTCATTCATTTCGCAAGCCTGTCCCAACACCTTCACGCTGAAGCTGTGGTGCTGAGTGCTGGCAGGACCAGAAGTGGTGAGGAGCCCAGATGAGTAAGATGTCATCATGACTGTACGGAGCTTCCAATCTAGCCAATGCAGTAAATGTCTTTAAAATATCAAATAGGAAGAGAGGCAGTGCCGTACAGTGGTTATGAAACTGTCCCAGAAGAATGCATTCCAATTATAGCTCTGGCAGTTGCTGACATGGAGTAACTTGGACAGATTAATCACTCTGACCCTCAGTATCCTCATCAGTAAAAGAGAGATAATACACCTCTCGTAGGGGGTGGATGTGAGGACTGGATTTCAAGTGCTTAACATGGTATGTGGCCATACTTAGTATTTATACACGGCTATTGTTATTGTTTTACTGTCTTCATTTTTATAAGTGGAATTTTAGGTCAGGACTTGGAAGGATGAATGTTTATCATGTACACTAAAATAGTTAACATGCCCTGCATTGTGCAGAACTCAGGAGCAGTGGAACTATTTGGCCAAATATGGCATAATCATAACCTTAACAACAAAAGCAGCCTTGGAGCCCAGGACATGAATAAATGGCATTGGTGTTATGCCCGTGGGCCTTCTCACACGGGGTGCTGCAGGGGCATCCAGCCGGCCCCTCCGGTGACCTGCCTGCGTGCCATGGGGAACGATAAAGGGCGGGCTCAGCAGGGCATTAGTATTCACCACAGCCCGCACCAACACCGACCTGAGGGTTAAAGCCAGGGTACGTTCACCGAAATGCAGAGCCTGTTAAAAACAAGGATGCACGAATGCTTCTGAGCACACACCAGCCAGCGGCTCGCACGCATTTCCTTCCACGCTGAGACGGGGCCAGGCCTGCTCTGCAGAGCGAGGGCGGGCCGCTCCCTGGGAACACAGACTGCTTTGTGCACAGAGCTCTTTCTAGAAGGGACTCAAAAGTGCTGGCTCGCCCACGGGAGGCACACATTCCACTGGAAAGCTGGGTTACAGTGTTACAGCTGCTTTTTTATATGAAGTGAAAAAAGCAAGAAACACATGTAAGTGAATATGCAATGACAACTGTTTTTAAAATAGGTTGCAAAAGAGAATACAAGGAGGAAATGTAACAAATGCCAAGTGGCGCTTGCTGAGTTGGTGGAATAATGCACCATTTCTTTCCTTCTTCCTTGTGCCCTTTCGTTCATTCACAAATATATACCAAGCTCATCCACCTGGACGCGAAAACGAAACCCAAAAACAAAACCCAAAAACGAAACCCAAAAAAGACAGACAGAGGCCCTGCCTTCATGGGGCGATGAGAGAGGGGCCGGGTAGTTAGATGATAAAAAAGAGAGACATTAAAGGAACCACCACGTAGGTGCTTTGCCAAGCTTTAGGGCGCTTACATATTACGTAGTACAGACGGGCACAGTCTGGCTGGCAACTGAGAAGCGGGGAAGAAAGGCCTGTATGCATCTAAACGCCTGGCCTGCAGTGGGCACTAAGGAATTCTATTTGAAAGATTAACAGTATCAATGAATGAATGAACGTAGGGCCAATCATTTAGTCTTTTTCATCACAACAGTTTTATGTTAACTGGCCCTCGATCTTAGTTTCCACACGTGCCTGTCTTTTGTGGGGAGGGTGTGCTCTGGGTGCTCATGCTGTTTTCCTGCTTCCCAGCTGGCTGTTTGAAGGGCTGGGCAGAGACAAGGCCGAAGAGCTGCTGCAACTGCCTGACACGAAGATTGGCTCCTTCATGATCAGAGAGAGTGAGACGAAGAAAGGTGAGCAGCCTCTGACTCGTCTTTTCGTGCTCGGTTCAGACCAGCAGGTTAGGCTCCTGGCTGACTCATGCATTATACGGCTCATGTTCCCTCCTCCCACGAAGCATGCAAATCAATCCGATGTGGTGAGCTCCCTGCAGCCCACACACCGCTGGTGAGGCCAGCATCAAAGCTAGGGGACTAGATGCAGGTAGTGGGGACCCGGACCAATATCAGGCCCTGCTGACTCCTGCTGGACAGCTTCCCATCAACTGAGAAGAAAGGAAAGCACTGAGTGTAGACAGCACCTGGGCAGAGAGAGGATGGGCTTTGGACTGGGCCTGGCCTGTGCTCTCAAGCTCTCAGATTGGAGCAGGTCATTTACTTCCCTGAGCTCAGTTTTCTCATCTGTGAAATGGGAAGAAAACTCCTCCCTTGTAAGGTTGTGGATTGATTCGAATGTATTTATGATATCTGTGCTGGTCTTGCTACATAGGAGACCCCAGTACAAGTTCCCTCTGTGCCCAACAATGAAATCAGATATCTTCTAGGATCAGGACCAGCAGGTACATACTCTTATGTACTCACCCTGATCTTTATCAGCATACTTTCTTTACATGTTACGCACTAAGTAATTCAGTGAAAACGACATAGCAGAGCTTTGCCGGGTCCAGAGCAAGGGTCCTCAGTTCTAGTTCCAGCTGTGTGGATTATGTAGAGTCACATCCTCTCTCTAAGCCTAGGTCCCCTTATCTGTCTATCACATGGGATTAGCAAGAGGAAAGTGCTTCCCATCGCATCTGGGATGTAGTTTAGGCCCTTAAACCAGTAGACGCAAGACACTAACACTTGGGCTTTCCCAGGCTAAGGAAGGGTGATAATAACTATTTAAGCAGAAAAGATATTTCCAAGTTCTCAGCCTGCTTCTTGCACGCTCACTATCCAAAAAGAGAAAACACAGTATCTAGAAGTATTTTTTGAGCATCTATTAAGCGGCAGAGCTGCTGAGTGCTGGGGCCCTTCACCAAAACGAGCAGCAGCCTTACTTTGAGGAAGCAGAGACCATATATACATAATAAAAAATCCCCTCAACTTTCCCCTCAAAAATCTTAATGTGCTGGAGAAGAGCAGAATCAAAGCAAAGGCAAGATCCCTGTGCATGTTCCAGGGTCCCGGAGGCAGGGCACCCAGATCCGGAGCCTCTCCGCTGGTGTGGCCAAGGCTGGGAGAGCCCAGCTTGAGGTGCCTGAGCTGATCTAAAAATAAAGATATCATCAGGCAGCTCTGCAGCTGGGCCGGGCCGGGCGGGGTGGCAGCTCCCTCCCCTGGGTATGCAAAGTTCTCATAAGTTTCCACCTGCTGCCCTTGACCTACTCACCCTACTGTAAGCCCCCACTGGTATTCCCGGAAGACACATGCTGGGGCGACTCAGAGGGCAAACCTGGCGCCAAGCTAGGGACGCCCCCAGAATGCCAGTCTAGACGCTTGCTCAGGACAAGGGTCCAACCCCAGGTCTGCCATTTCCAAGCTGCATACCTCTAGCCATGCCACTCAGGGGCTCTGAGCCTTAGTTTCTCCACCTGTAAAGTATCTGGAACAATACCTCCCCAGGTCTCTCTGAGAATGAATGATGTTGCTGGGAGACAGTTGAGCCCAGCTCAGCACAAGTAGTAAAGACTTGGTAAAGCCCGGCCAGGTGTGGCTCAGCGGTTGAGTGTCGACCTAGGATCAGGTGATCCGGGCTCGATTCCCAGTCAGGGCACATGCCCGGGTTGTGGGCTAGGCAGTCGATCAATGACTCTCTTATCATTGATGTTTCTATCTCTCTCTCTCCCTTTCCTTTCCTCTCTCTAAAATCAATAAAGATATATTAAAAAAAAAAAAAAAAAAGACTTGGTAAAATCGAGTGCCCTCCCCTCTCTCTGCCCCGTAACCCTTTCGCCCCTGGGCCTCCAGAACACAGCGCAGAAAGGACTCTTACACATGCCTTGAGTCTAATTCTCTAACTTCCCACGTGGGCAAATGAAGGCTGGGAGAGGAGTGGGTACTTGCCCAAAGTTCTGCCCTTACTAACCCATAGTGGGCCTTTACTATAATGGTGCTTAAGGAGAAATGACACATTTTCCATGTTTTCTTAGGGAGACCCAGAAAAATGTCTTAACTGCCACCTTTTCCAAACTTCTGAGAACACCAAGCTTCAGCGAGAGGGAGTTGGGGCAAGAAAACGGGCATAACTCTGAGGCTTCTCAAAGGTGTGGTGGCATTGGTGGGACAGGGACTGAATAGCAGCACAGACACCTTTGCGACTGTACTCGGGCAGAACCCACGGGTGACCCAGGTCCTGACCTGGGGCTGCAACCCAACTCTAACCCCTTAGCTCAGCCTAAGGACCCAGGAAAGCATGTGGGAGCTCCCCATGAACACTTCACAGAGCAAAGCAGAGCACCTAAAAGCCTGCATTGCAATACGGTTACTGCAACGTGGCTGCTGAAATACTGCGTGCCCATGGGTGCTAAAGAGTGCGCCACATCCACACAGATGGGGTTCTTGTGGCTGTTGCCCCAAACACGGGAGTGGATGTCTGGGTGTCATCATGTGACACAAGGCTGAGAAAATCTCTCTGCCTCGGTGGTGGTGGTCTCCTTAACCAGCTGCCTTTGGGTGGGGACACATGGGATGCCACTGACTTGTCCTCTGTGCCTGCAGGCTTCTACTCTCTCTCGGTGAGACACCGGCAGGTCAAGCATTACCGCATCTTTCGCCTGCCGAACAACTGGTACTACATCTCGCCAAGGCTCACCTTCCAGTGCCTGGAGGACCTGGTCAATCACTATTCTGGTAAGAAACACCCCATCAGGACTGATCCTGCCCTGTGGTGCCCTCTGTCTGGGATGCTCATGGGTCATTAATATATGCCAGAGATTTACTTCTCTCTCTGCCCACCCTGTCCTCTCCATGTGCTCTTTTCTTGTTAGTTTAGACTGTAAATTTCAGGCTAAAATGGGTAGCTTGCAAATGCAGCTTAAGTAAGTAACGCAGCTAATCTCAAGTTCACCCTGTCTCTTCCTGTAAACGAGAGAAGCCGGGACACCCCTGTGTTCACAACCACAGACAGCTTCCACTTCCTCAAGTGGACCGTGCATATGCAGGCCTCTGGGGCTTTGTTCTGAAATGCCACTCATTTCCCCTTTTCTGCACGTCAAAGTCCTCCTCGGCCTTCCAGCAGCGGGCCCCACTCCTTGACGAAGAGTCAGGAGTCTCTGCTCCGACAGATGCCCGGTTTCCCTAAAGCCCCCTCGCTCTGCCTTGTACCCTCGTTAGCTGTGCTTTGGTCTGGGTTTCCCAACGAGCTCTCACAGACCAAGGCTTGGGCTCCCTTCATTCGCGGGCTTCCAGGACACAGGGGAGAGGTCGAGATGCTCCACGCTGACCAGCACGGGGCCGTCCACCGAGAGGGTGGCAACGGCGTGGTTTTGACGGGGGCGATGGGACAGGGCAGGGTTAGACAAGGACATCTGAGCTAGACTGACAGGCCTGAACGCCAGGTCAGGAGCTGGAATTCTACCTGTGGAAATGGGCGAAATAGTAAAAAAGGTTGTTACGTTTCTAAAAGCTGGGTGTGGAGCCGCCGTGTTCATATCCCAGAACTTCTGGGCAGCCTTGGGCCAGTTGCCCAGCTCGGTGCCCCCTTTTCTTCTCTGTGTGATGAAGATGCTGACTGTTCCTACCCGGGGAGGCGGTGAGATTCACGGAGCTGATGCGTGCAGAGTGTGGGCCGCAGAGTGCGGGCGCAGAGCTGCGGCTCCTGCCCTTCCCCAGCCAGGGCCTCCCTCTTCCTCCCTGGCGCCGGCGGGAGGAAGAGAGTCGCTGTCAGTCCGCTAGTGTCTTCCCTCTTCCAGGTTCAGAAGGTCTGACCTCACACCCCTGCGGACCTTTAGGGTGTGGGGTCTTGAGGGGCCTTTCAAGGAGAAAGGGGGAGTCTGGGTTGTCACACCTGTCCTGAGAGAGGGGAGGTCATGACGGAGGCATGGCCGCAAGGGAGACACAGGCCCAGGCTCCGATGCAGGCTCTGTGAGACTGCAGACAAAACCCTCCCCTGTCCCGGCCTCAGTTCCCCGCTCACCGAACGTGGATGCAAGCAGCTCGGTTGTAATGATCACTGAGCACCGTCGTCCATGTAATGTGGGCATCACAGCCTGGCATGTGGCGGGTGCAAAATAAATATTATTTCCGTGATACCTGAAAACCTAGCAGCCTGGCTAAAAATGAAAGAGGAAGGGAGTCCTGGAAATAGTCCACTTGTACCGATTACGAGTAAAGGTTGTGGTAGTTGGCTTCTAATAACAACCGTGCGAGAGGCGTCAGACCGTAAGTTTTGCATAGACAAAAGCAAACATGAGAGGATGCACCCCAGCGGGATCTCACGGACAGGGCCCGGTGAGGCTCCCCGCCAGCATCGCCTGAGGGCCATGTGCCCTCCGGAGCAGGGCCTTCCCAACTACCTCCCGGCCCTGCATCAGGAGACAGACCCAGTCACCGGTTCAGCCCTGCCGTAACTGAAATGGAGCTGAAACCCTGAAATGCTTCCCAGGCCCCTGGGAAGTGGAAACAACATGGCCAATTCCACCTCCCGCCAGGTTCTCTCTCAAGGACAGGATCGGAGCGATTGTGCACAAAAGGGTCTGAACAGACGTCTCTGTGGTGCAGGTTGCTTATATTTATTACCTCGGGGCCCTCGGGCAAATTACCTAACATCTCAAAGCCTCAGTTTCTTCATCTATGAAATGGTGATTAAATGCCTCTTATAGGATTGTTGTGAGGACCCAAAAAATCATGCGTGGAACGTGGGCATCTGAAGTATTCCCTGCACGGTGGTGACTGAGAGAGCAGAGAGGGTGGGACACAAGTGAAGTCTAAAATATGCCAGAGAAAGAAAGGGATGGGAAAGGGGAGCTTTGAATGCAGAGTTGGAGTTGAAAGGTATGGGAGGAATGAGTGTTCTAGAGAGTCCCACAGGCTGGCGAGAATGAGACGAGCGTGTCCAGGCCCCAGAGGCAGTGTAGGATTTCTCTCTTCTCCATTTCAGAGACAATGAGTTGCTCTTAGAACAAGTGCCTGGTTCTGAGTCCATAAGACAGCTTTGGGTCACATTTCTGTGGCCTTGAGCAAGTGACTTGACCCCAGGACCCTGTCTCATTCCAAAAATGGGTCCAACATTCCTGACGTCTCAGCGATGTGGCCTCGTTCAGCACCGGGGCCCATGTCCCGCGCTCACAAGTGTTAGTTCCTTTTCTCATTGCCAAACCTTCCTCTTCATCCTAAGTGTTAACCTTTCTAAAGAAGGACTGTCACACAGTCCCCGCCTGGCTGTCTCCTGCCGCTGAGCTCTTCAGTCTTTGTGTCTGACTCGGTCCCTCCCCACTAACCTGGGCAGCCTTTTCCATTTCCAACCCATGACAGGTAATTATTTCAGACTCACATGCAGTTAAGCTCCCTCTGACCTCACATTTC
The DNA here is from genome assembly GCF_964146895.1 of Miniopterus schreibersii. Lineage (NCBI taxonomy): Eukaryota > Metazoa > Chordata > Mammalia > Chiroptera > Miniopteridae > Miniopterus > Miniopterus schreibersii. Next base: position 38,681,868 of record NC_138117.1, on the reverse strand, counting down.
TGGGGGTGGGACAGTGGGGTGGACACTCAGTTCATGGTGAAGGGCAGACCGAAGGCTGGCTGCAGGCGTCATTGGCCACCACACTCCGATAGCCTGGGTTTGCTTCGTCAGCTACAGTTTCCTTTTGTTCTTTGGTAAGGACACCCCCAGAGCTCCATAAATAAGACGGGAGGTGGAGACACCCATGGGTGTACCGTGCTTCCTAAAACCTGGCTCTGGGTTCGCTCGAGCCGGTGGCTCCGTGCAGCTGGAGGCCAGCAGCCACTCCATCGCCCACTCCATCGCCCCCGTGACATGACAGCACTGGGGTCTTCAAGCGAATTCCCTCCATCTACCAGAATGTCTGAGCACAGCCAGAGTCAACCCTCCTCGCCACAGCTTGGCCAGGAGGAGGCCTCCGGGAGCTGGAGGCTGTACCTTAACGCTCCTGAGAGACGAGGGCCCCTCGCTGCCGGCTGAGGGATTTCTTTACCCTTCACTCTCGTGTAGGAGTGTCTAGAGTAAAGAGTGGGTTTTGTTTTTGTTTCGCTTTTTTCTTTGTCCACTTTCTCTCTTTTGCCTCGAACCTCTGCTTTTCGCCTTCGTTTTTGGTGCCTCCCATCATTTTTGTCTGTCTTTACTTCCCTCCCTATTTCTCCCTCCCTCCCACCCCCTCCCTTCCTTGTCATCTCTCACGGTTTCCCTTGTCTCCCTTTCTCCCTACGCGCATGCCTAGCCCGCCGAGCTGTATTAAATGCTGTTTTGTGAACTTTGGGGAGATCAGTTGTCCACGGTGCTCCCTGCACATAAGAGCTTCACCAGAGCTGGTGGAGCTGTGCTGGGCGGTCCCCCGGCCCCACACCCCACGCCGGCTGCAGCGTCTCAGAGTCACTGACCCGCTGTGTGCCTCCTTCCACAGAGGTGGCCGATGGCCTGTGCTGTGTGCTGACCACGCCCTGCCTCACCCAGAGCACAGCGGCCCCGGCGGTGAGGGCCGCCTCTGACTCTCCCCTCTCCTTGCACCAGAAGACCCTGGACTGGAAGAGAATGTCCAGGTGGGTTGTGCACATGTGCACGTGTGCATGTATGCACGTGCACGGGTATGCATGGGTGTCCCCTCCATGAACATGTGAGCCTGCCATGTGAAAACCATGGCCAGTTACAGCCAGCCCTGCTGGAACCTGAGGGTGGGCACACGGAGCGGGTACAGACCCGGGGAACCCCGCTGTCCCCTAGGAGGCAGACCCAGCCTCAGGCCCACACAGTGGGCGGCACAACCCTAGCAACACCCTGCCAGGGCCCCCAGGCCCCTGTTCTGCAAACTTTTCCTGAGTCCCCATTCAGTATTAGCAGAATATTTGCCAGCTGAAAGATACCATCTTCCTTTTGCTGTTAGGATCCTAAAGAGTGACACACAAATAGTCTTGTATAAATGTAATATTATTTTAAACTCACTCAGAAAGTTTAAACATACCGGCAAAATCCTAAGGTGGTATCGTTTGTTTTTTTTAAGGAAAAACATCTTCCACTGATCTGTTTTATTTGAGTGTCAGCTATTGCATTTTAGGGGTATGTGTAAGTGGGGGCTGATTGGTGGGTTGTCTTATTAATTAAATACTGATCCAGACATCCCACTGGCAAATTCAAAGAAAATCAGAGGTCAGGATTGCCTGGGAGATGAATAAAGCTGCTCTTCCTAGTAAATATCATTTTTAAAAAATTCATTAAAATGTGCAATTAGCCATTTTAGCCATTTAAGTAAATGCTGGTTCAGAGCGGTTGGGTGATTTATCTAAGATGGCACAGCCACAAGCATGAGAAGCAGCGTCAGAGCGATAAATGAGGGCGATTCTAACCAGGCTCTTCCTCTCCTCGTTCTCCTGTCCCCATCCCTCCCGTTCCCTCCCCGTCCCCTCGCCTCCCGCCCACAGGCTGCAGGAGGCCCCCGAGGGAGAGGGGAGCCCGCTCGGCGTGGATGAGTCCCTCTTCAGCTACGGCCTTCGGGAGAGCATAGCGTCCTACCTGTCCCTGACCAGCGACGACAGCGCGCCCCTGGACCGGAAGAAGAAAAGCATCTCCCTGGTGTACAGCGGGAGCAAGAGGAAGAGCGCCTTCTTCTCCTCGCCACCGTACTTCGAAGACTAGCCCCGGGCGGACACCTCGGGGTGCCCAGCAGCGACAGAGCTCCCAGCTTCTGCCGGGGTCTTGAAGGGAGGCACGGTCCCTGGGGAGCCTGCGTCTTCCGGACGCCGACAGAAGCTACTGAGACTCGGACTCCCGTCTTCTGTCTCCGCATCATGACACAGGGACCCTCCCTGGCGTCAGACCGGTCCTGGGGGACCCTCCCTGGCGTCAGACCGGTCCTGGGACAGCACTAAGCGTCGGCTCGCGATGCGGCCGGGCACCGGTTCGGAAGAGCCCTGCTTGTATGTTACGTGTGTGCTCACCGTGTTTGTGGGAAAGACACTCTCTCAAGAAGGGCACAGGGACCAGCCACCGACAAACTGTCCAGATGGTCAGGCTCTGAGCTCACGGAGTAAACTTCGGAATGAGAAACGCCTGAGAAGAGGAGCCGAAAGCCGAGTTCTGGCCAGAGGTCTGGGTTTGCACTCGGTGCCCTGCACGGAACTTTCTCAGCCAACGGACAGAGGCCTTTGGCACGCACCTCCTCTCGAAGGGAACTCGGTGACACTAACGGTTCCCCTGATTAGCCCTGAATCGGGAGCTCTCTTTGCCCGGCGGGTCCCAAAGCCGCATGTGCCGAAGTCAATGGCTCCCCACTTCTGCAGGGGCGAGGCCAACGGGAGGGGGGAGGCTGCTGGAGGGGAGCAGGGTGGGGCCCGGAACCGTGTGAGCTTCCACCCGTCCCAGCCACAGCCTTGCAGCAGAGTGCGGTCCTAGGCCATGCCCAGATTCTCACCTATGTTAACGCATCGACTGTTCACTCATGACTGCCTGAGGGGCACTGTGTTATGTCCTGTGTAAGCTGTCAGGCAAAAAAAAAAAAAGAAAGAAAGAAAGAAAAAAAAGATGACTAAGCCCCAGGCCCCAGCAGAGGTACTTACAGTGTAGACAGGGGGAAAGCGTATAAACAGATATTTTGCAACTGAAACGGGGGTGTAAAAGCAAAAATCAGGGCATCGCTTCAGGTGGGACAGGGGTCAGGTAAGGGAGACCCAGAAGCTCAGGTTTCAGCTGGATTTTTAGACAGTGAAAGGCTTGGCTGGACTGAGAAGGTCAGAATGGTTAGATTTTTTTTTTTTAAAAAAGGGAAATTGATAAGTCCTAAAGCATTCAGTTGTCTAGTATTTTATTCTGAGAAGGGTCTGGCATCCACATGAATAAAAGTGCTGAGCTCCAGGAAAGATGGGAGTGAGAGCAGCTTAATTTGGTCTTACATCGTTGTAAGAGATGAGAGAGAAACAGTCAAGGCCTAGTTAGGAGAAGGTAGTCTCTCCAAGACACCTCCCGGACCCTGCTAGGAGGGGCTGTGACCTATTTTCCCCTGTTGCAGAAGGACTCAGGGGAAGGACAGGGGCATGTGATGTGGGATCTTTGCTGCCCTATATGAGAAGTCTGTCTGTCCACCATACGCATTCTGTACACTTGCGGTCACTGTGCTCGAGGTATGGTAGATGCGTTTACATGATTTTCTATATCATCAGAGCTTAGAGTGTTTATACAAGAAGACATTTGTGGTTTCCTCCACAATCCCAAAGGCTTCAAAGCGACCAGCCAATCCCTTCAAAGGGACCAGCGATGTCTGGGAAATGACTGCAACACCGTGGACACAGCCGTCCGACATAAGGCAGGGTGACCTGGCACATGCCAGATGTTTGTACAGGGTCTTATATGTTATTTTCCGTTGTGACTCATGTGGTTGGAATGTGTGGGGAGGACTCGGAGGGATTTCTAAGTGGGAAGCATTACATTTTGCTAAATCATGTATTTATTCCTGATTAAAATAAACGTAATACATATTTAACCCCTGGAGTGGAAGGAGAGCTCCTGGGCCAGCTGGGTGGGTGGCTCGTGCAGGAGCTGCCGTGGGTCTCAAATTCTCAAATCAAAGTGCAACTGGAAAGAGGTGGAGACAAGAAACACCCAGGGAAACCTCCCTGCTCGGTCGCTCAGCTTCTTCTTGAGGGACAGCCATAAGCACACCAGACTCTGTGACTTTGATGGTGTCTTATCGCACTTACAGGTGCACATGAAGGGTGGGAACAGAAAACTTCTGAGCGATTGTTATGAACATCCTGTCTCACCCGGACTCCTCCCCACATTACTTGCAGTACCTCTGCAGTTTGTTCTCCCAAGAATTTCTTTCTACAAATATTTTTGGGGCACCTATTAAACTCCAGACACTGCTCCAGGTGCTGGGGCTGTTGCAGGGAAAACCAGACGAGGTCTCCGCTGTCATGGAGCTTGATATTATATATAAACAAGGAGACTTTCTGTGCAGAAAGCAGCTCAGGCCGCTGGATTAGAGAGTGAGCAGGAGGGGAGTTGTTTAACCCAGTGCTTAGGAAAAGCCTCTCGGGGGGGCATTTGAGCTGAGGCCCAAAAGGTGAGAAGCAAACAGCCACGCAAAGGCCCAGGAAGAATACTGGAGGCCCTGGGGAGAGCGAGGTGACTCCTGCAGGCAGGAGCAAGGCTGCATGTGAGGATCTGAGGCCAGGGTGCTGGGGCTGAGTGAGGGGTGAGGGGCTGTCTGGAGGGAGGCAGGGCGGGTCCTGCAGGGCCTGGATGGGTCGAGAAGGGGTTTAGGGTCTATTCTAGGAGAAGTGGGAAACCACTGGAAGGATCTAAGTAGGGGACTGATGTCATCTCATTTATATGTTTAAACGCACATCGGCTGCTGTGTAGAGAATGGATCTTCAAAACTCCCACATTCTATTGTCTACCTGACATGTAGTTAAAACGATGCTGAGTTTGAAAGTAAAGCGGTGGGAATGTTTTCATATAAAAATGAGCAACAGGAAATCCTGTTGAATTTTGAGGCACAATGAAATTTAGGTGAAAATAAATTTTTGCCTAAGAGCAAAGAGATTTACAAAAGGAACAATACATGAAGAAGACATGATTGAACCGAAATCAATCTAACGTAAGTATCAAAATATATTAAGCAACTGTTATATAGGGACAAATAGATAAATCAACAATTTTATTTGGAGATTTTAACACAGCTTTCATAAACTTGTAGATTAAGCTAAGATAAATAGGTAAGTAGACAGAAGAGTATTAAGGAAGCATCGAGGGGATAAACACATGGACTCAGTCAAGCACCCAGGAATAGCAGAATTGGAATAAGATATATTAGAAAAATAACAAGCATCCAAGACAAGACAGAATTCCCAAAAACTGCTAAATAGAAGTCTTTGCATCAAGGCGAGATTCTTTCGGTTTTAAGGGGTGGGGAAAGCCATGAAGCCCTGCTCCGCAGAGCCCTAGAGAAGGGAGTGACTCTGCAGATGGAGAGGTGGACATGCTGGCCACACAGCAGTGATGGGAAGACCTGGAGGAAGGCATGGCATCTTCCAGGAACGGGGATGCCCAGGGAGCCTGGAGCGGAGGGTTTGTTCGGGGAGGAATGGAGCAGGAAGGGAGACAGGAAACTTCAGCTCGAGGCCAAATCCTGAGGCCTGGCACTCACTCAGAGGAATGCAGAATTGGGGCGATGGAAATATCTTCTGGGTCCCATGAATCATAGCACAGAGGAAATGACTTCCTCGGTCTTCTCTTAGAACCGGCCAGGGTGTCAAAGCCACCAAATGCAGGTTTGCAACATGTCGCCCCTCTTCCCCAACCTGGCCCCCGGCTAGGGGAATCCTCCACACCTCCTGTTTGCAATTGCCTCTGTTTGGCATAGAACGGGGGAAACTGAGATTTCTTGAGTTCTATGGGGTGCAGGGCACTTTACAAACTTATATGATGACGACGTCTCGAGCCCTCAGGGGACAGAATTAACCATACCTATTTTATCAATGAAGAATACAGGATAAAGGGTTTCACCCCAGGCCAGGACCTTAATGCAGTCTTGTTTAACCCTACACCTGGCTTCTTTATCTTACACATTGACACCCCAAAAGAGTCCCAAGCTCCTGGAGAAGCAGCCTCATCGAATGGGAAAACACAGAATTTGGCTACAGGTTCTAATCCCTAATGCAGCCCCTTCTTTGCTGTGTGTTCTTTAGTAGATAACTAACATCTCTGAGCCTTGGATTTCTTATCTCTAAATGGCTATTTAAAAACACTCCTTGTGAGTCAATGTGATGAATCTCTGAGATAATACTGAAAGTTCTATATGGCCCCAAACACATTAAACAAATAAATGTAAGTGATTAATTATCACTGGAGTCTCTCACTTGCCAGTTCAACAGCTCTGGCCTCAAGATTTGCAGAAAGATAAGATTTTAATCAAGAATATATCACCAGCTTGCATTCATTCCCCAAACATCTGCTGGGAAAGAGCATGTTTAAGAACTGCTAATATATTGAAGTATTTTAGTTCCCTGAATTCCACATAATTTCACGTGCATCCTGAAGGCTGCTGGGAGCAGTTGTAAAAGCTGCTCCTAAACGACTGAAGCAGATGGCGGGTTTATTTTTACAGACACTGCCATTTGTTAGGACAGATTCGCTTTCGAAATTCCCCAAACACCCAAGCTCTCCAGAATTTCAAAAAGAAAATTAGGCCTTCTGTGCCTACTAGAAGGTGTTTCTGGTGCCTTCTGGGTCCCACCGAGAGTCTGGTTTCTGAGGGGGCCTGGGGAAATACCTCCAGGATCAACTCAAAGTTAGGATGTCTGTTTCAGTCCCAGAAACTAAGAGATATTTGGGGTCAGATCCCCCGCAAGGACTCAGGGACCCCTACAGAGGGAGAGAATGAAGAAAGCCCGGATCAAAGGACACGAAACAAAAGAGGAGGGAGGGAGGGAGGGAGGGGGGGGAGGGAGGGAAATGGACGAGCCTGTGGGTCCCCCATTCGCCTGCTCATCCCCTGCCCTGTAATTAGGCAGCAGTTATTGTAAAACAGCTGTGTTGGGTGCTGGGGCCGCGGAGAGCAAGGCACGCCTGCCCCCATCCTCCCGGCGCTGACAGTCTTGGGAGGGAGACAGGCTTGGCAGGAGGAGCAATTATGTGCCGCTGGGAAGTCACGGTAGATGCTGTACAGAGACGTTCAGGCAGCGGGAGCCACACAGGGGGGGACCGAGTCTAAGCGGAAGTCCGGAAGGGCTCCCGGGAGGACGGACGGGCAGGCAAAGGGGAAGGTGGCAGAGCAGCGTCTCGTGCCCGGGGAGGCGCCTGCTCGAGGCGATGGGTCGTGGACTGTGCGGAACAGGAAGGAGGGAGAAGTGGCAGGTGGTGCCGCTTCCTCCCAGGGATGGTGACGATGCTGACCTAGCGTCAGCTCTGCCCCAGCAATGCCACCCCCACCCTCCCTCTGATCAAGGGCTAGGGTCCCAGCAAGGCTGGGCAGACTTGGAGTGGTTATATGGCCTGAGAATTGCTAGCACGTCCATGGCATTGGTCTCAATGGTCGCCTTCTTTCCTTAATTTGTGTTACTGAATAGTCTCCTCATTGCTCTCTCTGCCCCCAGCATTGTCCCTCTCCATTCATTCTCCTCCAGCTCTAAGAGAAGTCTCCTAAAGGGAAGCAATTTCCCTCTTGCTCAAAGCACTTTGAAGGCACAGCAGCTCTATTCACAGCAGCCAGAAGGGACAGCCCCAGTGTCCCTCGACAGGTGAATCAATAAGCAAAGTGTGGTATATACACACAATGGAATGTTTTTCAGCCTTAAAAAGGAATGAAATTCTGATATAATCTACAACATAGATCATGGATGAACCTTGAAGACATGCTAAATGAAATAAGCCAGATACCAAAGGACAAACCTTGTATGGTTCTCTCTCACATCGATATTTCTCTGTCTCTCTCTCCCCCTTCCTCTCTCTAAATCAATAAACATATCCTTGGGTGAACATAAAAATAAAAAATTTCCGGAAATGATTAATGGCGATGATTACACAACCTTGTAAAGTGTTTAATGCCACTGAATTATACACTGAAAGGTGGTTAAAATGGTAAACCAAGCCAAACAAAACAAGCAAACAAACCAAACCTTTCCATGGCAATGGCTCCATGTGCTCAGAATGAACCCAAGGAGCTCAGTGCAATCTGGCTGCTCTCTGCCTCCTCCCACCACCCCCCACACACCACTGCCTGGGAAGCCGCTGTCCTCCTGTGGCACCACAGGCTTGCAGAGCTCGGAGGAGTCCAGTGTCCCTTGGTGCCTGGGCTCCGCTGGCACAGTCCTACACAGTCCCCAGCATTTCACTCAGACTTTCCCTCTCCTGAGAAGCATTTCCCAACAGCCCCTCCTTCCCCTGTGCTTGGTTGGAGACTTGTCTCTGAGTCACCCTAAGACCCTCTCTTAAATATCTGCTTTAAGTGTCCACCCCGCACCCCACAGTAAACTCCAAGCTTCCTGAGAACAGGGTTGTGGATTATTCAGCATGGCATCCCCAGCACCTGGCGCAGCACCTGCTCTAGGTCAAGTGAGGATATAGCCCAATTCCCCTTCCCAGGCAGTGGAAAGGTATCTGCCTGGCCAGCAGCCACGAGGGGCAGAGCAGCTCAGGTCCAAGTGTTTCTTACTGGCAAAGAGCAGTGTGGCACTCCCAGTGTTGGAGCTCCTGCAGTACACCTGCCAACAACTGGACGCTCGGTACAACTAGAAGCTAATCAATGACAGAATAGTTTTCAGGACTCAGGCTGTGGTCAGCCAGGTTATTTCTTCCATCAGAATCATCGTCATCATCATTATTATATCATAATCATCAATTTATCATTATCATAATCATCATCACCCCCATCCTCACCACCACCATCATCACCACCATCCTCATCTCCATCATCACCACCATCCTCATCACCATCATCACCACCATCATCACCACCATCCTCATCACTGTCATCACCACCATCCTCATCACCACCATCCTCATCACTGTCATCATCACCACCATCATCACCACCACCTCGCAGGTGCTTCAGACCATCCAGTTAGAATCGCGAGTGTTGGGTTCTACTCTTTGCCTTCAATCCACAATCAACAACTTGGTCAGCCCTGTGAGCTCTGTGCCTACCCTGTGGCTGCTGACTCAGCTGCCTGCCACTCCTCGAACAGCCATGTGGACAAGCACCGGGGTCCCCTACATCTCCTCACACTTCAGATAAGGGAACATAAATGAAGTGGAAGGGATTAGTGAGAGTCAGGAATCACCCAATATTGTCCCCCAGTGAAATGCCACCAGAACTGAATGTCAGGGGTGGGGGAAGAGCATGGGCTATTAAAGAAACCAGACGGCTTAAGGGAAGATTTGAAGTTCAAACCCAGAGAGGATCTTCCAGGGAAGCTACACTGGGAAGCGGATGAGAGTTCTCTTGGTTCAATTCCTCTCCTGTTTTGGGTGATGCTGCCAGGTGTAGTTGGCATAGTGTTGGCTAAATCGTACCCTCATCATTACCTCCCTCCACCAGAAACCTTCTCACCCTGCATCCCATCCCCTTGTGGTTGTCTATGGACAAGGAAGGGAATGAAGATTCAGACCATTAAACCCTAGCGAGGCACCCCCAAGAAAGAGAACACTCCCCAGGAAACAGAACATCCCACCTGGAATTACTAGCACTTGAGGAATGAGTGGACAGCCATCAGCACCCTGCTCACAGGTACATGAAAGGCGGCCATGAGCAGGACACACACTCAGAACCAAGGATAAAGGGACCAAGAATGGAAGCCAGCTGGCCTCAGAGCAGGAGAGGACCCCCTCGCCTGGCGGCACCTGCAACAGGCGAGGCTAGGACGGCAACTCACCATCAGCACGGCCCTCCGGAAGAGTCTGGAGCCACCAGCCCCGGAGGTTAGAAGGTGGATGCCGGCCACGTCAGCTCCGCCACGGTCGGCTGCCATGGTCACTCGTCGGGGGTCCCCGCCAAACACCCTGATGTGGGTCTGCACCCAGGTCAGAACTGCCACCTGGTCCAGAAGCCCCCAGTTGCCACTCACCTCGCCGGACCCTTCAGAAAGAGGAAAACCTTTCACTTTTTGTGATTTTGCAACTGAGACTTAATTATCCTGGTGCTGGTGAGGACAGGCACATGGTCCCCCCCTGGGGGACCTGGACTTCTGTCCGCACAGGTCTGGACTGTGGCCCCAAATACGCTGTGGCCAGTGGGAAGAGCACGGGCTCTGGGATCAGAGCCATGCAGGGTGGGCTCCGCCTTTGCTAGCTAGGAGGACTTGGACATGTCCCTTCTCCTCTCTGGACCATAGCTTTCCCATCCTAGATGAGGCGGCCGCTGGGGCAGCAGCTCACTTTCAAGCCACCGCCCGGTGGGGAAGAGACGAAGTTCCCACCCACATCCTCACCCATGGCCACTGGCCACCCTGCCTCTCCCCCAGCGACGGCCAGGCCGCCTGAGGCTCTGGATCCCCCTCCTTCCCACGCCTCATCTTCGGTGACCTTCAATAACATTCAGCTGAGCCGATCTCTCTTTCATTTTTTCATAGAATTCAGTAAATATATATTGAAAACTCAGTATTATTTATTTTAATGGAATGATTCAGATACATACACACACACAAAAAAAACATAGAGCAAAACCATTCTCTTCTCCTTGGCATTTTGGGACACTATGTGCCCATGCCCTGACTCTCCTCTGAATTCAAAGGTTCCTCCTCCTTAGTCTACACCACCAGCTACCCCAAAGCAGTGGGCTGCTCAGGCTGGAGCTGAGGCACACGCCTGCTTTGCTCTAGAAACCCCAGCAGATCCCCTGCCTTCAGTGACCGCCTGGGTGCTGGTGAGACTCGGGAGTGTGTCAGCACCCAGAGCACCTCCCAGCCGCAGACCCCTCGCATTCCTCCAGGAGCAGCCCCACGGGCACCTGGAGTCCATTTGGTCCTACACAGAATCGAGCCTAAGTTTCCTGAGCATCCCAGCGGGCAGCACAGCCGCAGTATCCTCTTCTTTAAATGCAATGCCACCCACCCATTCTGCTCCTGCACGACCCTGCAGCTGTTCCCCGACGCCTCTGTCTAGGGCATCCCCATGCCTCCCTGGGTGCTCCGGGCTCTCGCTCCACAGGCCTCTGCCGCCACCTCTCTCGAGTGCTTCTCAACATCCTCCTGTATCCGCACATTCCTCCCTCCAACGAACTTCCCACGCCACATTCACAGTGGGGTTTTTACTTTAATACTGAATTTATTGGGGTGACGTTGGCTAATAAAATTATACAGGTTTCAGGTGCTCAATTCTATAATACATCAGCTGGATACTGTATTGTGTGTTCCCAAGTCAAATCTCCTTCCATCACCATTTATCCCAGTATTTTAAACTTGATCCCTCTCTCTCTCTCTCTCTCTCTCTCTCTCTCATGAACACACACACACACGTACACACACATGTACACACACACCTGCCCTGTCCTACCTAAAATCTCCCATCTCCTCCCACTGTACTCAGGTTTGCACCATGTTTCAGGCCCGTGGGCCTGGCTCTTGCCCCCAGCCTGGGCCTCTGCCCCAGCGTCCCAGGCTCCCCATCAGTTGCTCAAACACTTGGGCGCCATCCTCTCCCAGGCCCGTGCTGGGCCCCTGTGGTTGCCTCTGCCCAGAGCCCTCTACCTTCCCCATTCTCCTCTGGCCCAGCCACCCTTCCAGTCTCAGCTATGCCCCCAGTTCATCGGCAGCCCTCAGGGGAAGTATGGTTCCCCTTTCAAGATACTGACCCCATGGCCTCCAGCGCTAGACTGTGCTCCCCACGAAAACCAGAGGCTCATAATAGGTGCTCAGTTAGGGTGAGGTGAATGAAGGAGCATAGATATGATGAAAAGGATCAGTTTCAAGTGAGAAGCCTGATCTCTGTCTTCCCAAATAGCAAAATCTCGCATCCCAGTTCCCCAGCCGGTGTCCACAGAGCTGAGAGGACGCCGGCTCCAAGCACAGAACAGCACCAACTCGTCTTCCCGCTGAGACTTTCTGAATTTCTCCACATGCATCTCATGTGCTGGGCTCAGTGCGGACATGGGCACCTCCTCGCTGGGGACTTTTCTGGCCTGTGTGTGCATCCCATCTGCTAGGATGAATGCTTTTGTCTCCAAGGTCTCAGGCCGACAGGAAAGCAGGACCCAGCCCTGCGAGTCTGGGAAGTGACCTCCAAGGCCTGCGTTTCCAGTGAGAATAGTGTTAGGCCAGGACTGTCCCTGATGCTCGCTTCCATATATCAGCTTCCCACTCACATGATAAGGGCCAAAGCAGACATTCTGGGATCTACATTGGATTTGACCCTGTGCCAGGCACTGTGCTAGATACTGCAGAGAGTGAGGCAGACAAGACCTTGACCCTCAGAGCACAGCCTCAGGGGCAGGCACTCACTAGCTGGTCTGAGACACTCCAGGCCAACCCTTTACTTCACTGGTGAGGAGCTGAGACTTGAGAGGGAAAGTTTGTTTAGGTGCAGGAAGCAAATGTGAGATCGAGCTCAGACTTAAACCCCAACACACACTCAGAACTACTTGTCCTAACTTTCCATCCAGTTCAACAAACATTTGCTGGTGCCCTCCTCACAGACAAAGACGGTAATCATCCAAAGCCAGCCAAAAGGACTCAGACCAGCTTTAGAGCAGACCAGCTCCAGGTTATGCAGGCACGGTTTGCTCAGGACCACAACCCAGATGCACAGACCCTCCAGAAACTGGCAGAAAGGACAGGCTTGAGCAGACGTGTGATATAGGTGTGGTTTCAGAACTGTAGAGCGTGTCTCGAGAAACACGTCAGCCCTAACCACTCCTCCTCTGGCCCACTCACATCCGTCCCACCCTCCAGGCTCTCTGCCCACGTTAGAAGAAATGGCTTATTCCACCTACGTGCCCCAAGATGGGACAATGTTAACTGCACTGCATAGTTACATGGATGCTCACTCACCAGCAGCTCTTGGACTCCAGCCTTTGTTAGCCCATTCAATGACACAACTGCCAATAAGTCATACCTAACTTCTTCTTTCAGGGGTAGACATGATTAAGGGTATAAAGCTGTCATTTATTATGTATAAAATGCCATTGAAAAGATTAATGTTAATTTTTTATTTAGCACCCAAAGCATTTCCAACACCACTTTGCTGCCCAGGTATGTACCCACAGTTGGCCTACAAGACACTTTTATTGATTTTCTTTTTTTTTTTTTTTTTTGTAAAACTTATGTTTACAAGAAGAAAACAAATCGAAAGGTTTTTTTGGTATGTCTGGAAATTGTCCACTCTAGTGTATATCTGTTAATTTATTTGTCATCAAAAGAGCACTTTGCCTAAAAGAAAGGACTGACAAGTGTGCAAAATGTTTACAATCCTTTGTGAAATTGTAGTTTATCATTAGTTTGTATCTGTAAGTTATTGTTATATTACCTGTAGTGTTTTTTGTTACATACGACTTTATACTTTGAGGCTTGTATCTGAATTTCCAGCTGAGATTTATTTTGCCGCAGTTCTCTGAATGAACTGAGTAAAGTTTTCATTGTAGCATGCCATGCAGGGGAACAGCTACAACGTGCAAGGCACTGTGCTATTGTCATTAAAAACTCCAAGTGCTCTATTTATGGGACTTCATCTGCTCCAGAGCCCTTGTAACCCCTCCTTCCTGCTACATCAAGTCCAAGCTGCTTCTTGGCTTTTCAGACTCCCTAAGATTGACGTCAGCCTCTCTTCGCAGTCTGGGTACCCTGGGTTCCAACACCGACTCTCGCCCAGCCATGGGGGTTCACTCACCATGCCCACGTGCACTCCCTCTGCAGTCCGGCTGTGGCTGAGCCCTGAGTCTCCTGTCCTCAGGGACCCACTCGGATCCCACCTGGCTCAGTCCTGCCACAGTCGTGATGTTGGGGACTTGAGACTAGAGAGGGCTTCTCTCCACTGGCAGGAACACGGAGTTCAGGAGGGAGGTGGGTGTGAGTAGGGGACCTCTGGACAGCGTGGTAACACTCCTCTCCATTTGCCCAGCCCACTCTCACCTGCCTCTCTACCTCCAGTCTCCTGCCCCTCTGGTCAGAACCACCCCAGCAAACATTCAATTGTTCCCGCTTTGTCCCGCTTTGGCTCTTACTTGCAAATTTTATTTCTTCAATGGTTCCTCTAAAGCTCCTTAGCACAATTCTGTGCTCACCATGGGTTCCCACCCCAGGTCTATTGATGGCCATCAATAGAAGGCAGCTTGGTGTGTTGGCTTAGCTCACGGGCCGTGGAGCCAGATGAGCTGGGTGCAGGCACAGCTCCACAACCTAGCAGCTCAGTGGGGACCTAGACGAGTTATTAATGGAACTTGATTTTCCCCATCTGTAAAGTGAGGATAATACTAGTACCTACTTCATGGGATTGTTATGATAATTAAATTAGTTAATATTTGCAAACAGAACAGAACAGTGCCTGGCCTAAAGCTCTATAGAAGTTGGTTGTTTTTTCTTAAATAAAATAAAACAGGTTTAGGTCCTGGCATTATTTCCCAGACACCCTCTGCAGGACTGCCTTGTCATCAGCAGCACCTGCAATGGGTCACTGGCTGGGACAGGACTTTGTCCTGTTGTTGTGGCTGGAAAGGCAGGTAGACCCTCTCAGGAGGCCTCTGAGCACCCCAAGGGTGATGAGGCCATGGTAATGGGCATGTCTGGCCTTCTGTCTGGCTCCCTGACCAAAGCACCCTTCCTGTGCTCCTGCACCCAGAGAGGGCCTAAGGGCTGTGGTTGGCCCACTCTTCCTCTGGCCCTGCACACCACCACCCCCGGTCCTCCTGGCCGCACTCCTTTGCCAGAGACAGAAGGGTCATCGCTGCCCTTATGCCCCTGGGGCCTGTCCACCTGCAGGATCCAGGCTGGGGAAATGGCTTCCCCAGGCCACCACTGACCCCCCTGCTTCCTTTCCATCTTCTCAATTCATCAGGACTGTGGCTCCCTTTGAGCACTGCTGTTTGGCCCACCTTGTCTCGCAGAGAACATGAGTTTGCCCAGGGCACCAGGACTGGTGTGAGCTATTGGCATGTCTCCCATCCCCTTTGCCATGTGCTCCTAGGGCCTGGCACTCCCGGTGCATTGTTTGTACTCTAGGCTGCGCCAGCCGATGCCACACACATCTAAGCAAAAGATGGTGCTCATCCTTACGGTGAATTCCAGCGACTGGACTATAACTTCCCTGAGTTCTCCCCTGGGCCTCATATCCTGGCTGAACTGCAGGGAGGCGCCAAGGAAGGGATGTGAAATCTCGGGAATGTGGGAAATGCAAGGAAGTCTAGCAAGTAAAGCAAAGAACAACTGCCGGGGGAGAAATGAACGCGAGAGACCCACCCTGCTCTGTAAACCAGAGGCTGTTTCCAGACACCTAGGGGAACAGCTACAGTTCATTTCTTCTGGTTTGACCGCCAAGGTGTATCCCCAGCACGCCCCTCGGGACTGCGGGCTTACAGTGCCTGAAGCGCTCTGAGCCCGGGGTTTGGTCTAGGAAACAGCCACATGACACTGGCCTCGTGGAGCCACCGTGAGAGTGAAACAAGCATCCAGGCAGAGTGTCTGGTAAAGAGACGTTTGGCAAGTGTGACTTTCCTTCTCTCTGGTGGGCAGTTCTGATTTAAGCACAAGGAACAAGGAACACATCAAGTAGGCCGTGAAGGGTTGAGTGTTCTGGAAGCTTCCGTGGTCCCCCCACCAGCGTCCCATGGCAGCAGAAGTGAGCTTGCCTTCCCAGAGCACGCAAGTCTCAGTGAGATCACAGAGGTGAAGTCATAACCCTCCCTCCGCCCACTCAGGGACGGGAGGCGTGTGGAAACTCTCCCGTCTGCAAGTGCCCGGAGCCAGGGCGCCAGCCCATCGGTGAGAGCCCGTCTGGCCACAGCCTCTTCAGAGAAGCAGCTGCTGGCTTCAGGGTTGTCAGTCGGGCATAAGAAAGAGGCAAGAAACGCTGGCAGCATTTCCAGCATGCCAGCGGCTGACCTGCCCCCTGAGGAAACCTGAAGTGTGTTTAGTATCCATGATTCCCACCTTGGCAGCTGGTGGCATTTTGTCACAACTTATTGCCTGTTTCATGTTTGCTGTGCAGGCCCAGAATCTTCCTCATGGCCCTCAGGGCCTCCTGCCAGGTGGTCCATCAGTCCTCACGGCCCAGCACCCCGGGTGTCGTGCTGGAGGCCCACCGACTCACCCACAGGCTGTCCAGGCTGTCATCCAGCCATGCTCCCTCCCACCCACCCAGCCGTTCCCAGCAGGTCAGACAGTCCAGGTCCTAAGTGAGGCCCAGGAGAACAAAGACGCAGCTCAGTGCCCGTCCTAGAGGGCCCGGAAGGCCCTACCCACGCTCTGCCTCATTTGGGCCTCACAGGAACTTTGGAAGTTGGGTAAAATGATTCTCATTTTATAGAGGAGAAAACTAAGACTCAGGGAAAGAAAGGGCTTTGTCCCAGGTCACAGGGACAATGACTGTGGGCCCCCTGCCTGACACCTGTCTACCACTGGTGGGGCTGGAGGTGGAGAAGATGTGAAAGGAGGGCAGGACATTGGTTAGGCGTCAGGTCCACCCAGGGGGTGGCGGGATGGGGGATAAACATGTCTGTGACTGCAGGGGACAGGCCAGTGTTCACAGGTGAGGCTGGAATTGAAGGGAAAACATATTGGCACAGCACTCACTCCCAGAAGGCTTTCCTGTGGGCCCAAGAGCTACCATCCACCCCTTAGAGCTCTCCAGGGCCAGTCAGCTCTGGTGATGAATCCTGGGCCTGCTCTTTCCTGACCATGTGACCCCAAGCAGTGTCTAACCTGCTGGGGCCTCAGCGAGCGCACATACGCACACACACACACCAATCACATCACAAGATAACACATGTAACATCCTTGGGACAGCTTCCAACACAAAGTTCAATTCATGGCAACTACTGCCTTGTCTATGGGTGTCAGCATCCCTAGAGAGTCTCTTGAGCATGTTGGATGTCCCACTGAATGCTCCGTGGGGCTGAGGAGGGCCAGGGACCACGAGGAGATGAGGCTTTGGGAAGAAGGGGCTGGACACACACAGAGCAAGCCTCAGTTCAGGGATCAGCAGTCCCCACCAATGCCAGCAACTCACCAGAGCTCAGGAAGCCGAAGATGCCCACTCGGTAGCCAGCAGTGACCACGATGAGGTTGCCAATAGCAGCCAGGAAGGAGCCATCGAGGGCCAGGCCCCCTTCACCATCCCGGGTTGCCATGGTGTTGTGGAAGAACACCAGGACTGATGCATTGGGGGTCTGTGGGGATTGGAAAAATGTGGGGGTTATAGGTTGGCCCATTTTCACCTACCAGAGTTCAGTGAGAGCTCCTTGCCCACGTAGGTGCCATATTCCAAGCCTACACAAGACTTTCCATCAACTCTGTCCTGTAGGCCCACTTGGCCCCATGTTATGGGCCAAAGAGTGCCCCTCCAAATTCACATGTTGAACCCCAGATTTCAGAACGTGACTGGGTTTGGAGATAGGCTCTGTAAAGAGGTAATTAGCAAATGTGCCCTAATCCAATATGACTGGTGCCCTTACAGAAAGAGGAGATTAGGACCCAGATGCACACAGAGGAAAGACCACGTGGACACAGGGGAGAAGATGGCCATCTACAAGCCAAAGAGAGCGGCCTTAGAAGAAACCAACCCTGCCGACCCCTTGATCTTGGACTCCAGGCCTTTAAAATCATGAAAAAACAAATTTATGTTGTTTAAGCCTCCAGTTTATGGCAGTTTGTCAGAGCAGCCCAAGCTAACTAATAAACCCTATTTCACAGGTAAGGAAACTAAGGGTCACAAAAAGTGAAAACATTTGCCCACAATGCAAAGTGAGCACGTGGCTGGAATAGCAGCTCGTGGCAGGCTTGGAGCCGGTCTCATGGAGTCACACAGTCATCCAACACCCCTCTTCTGGCCACCACTTTATTCCTGAAGGATGTTCTGGTGAGTCCTTGGTGAGCCCTTTCTGTTTGGCCACTCTGACTGGAACCCCATCTTGGTAACGCAGAGCTTCCTCTACTAAGCACTGACCAGCATCCAGGCACTGTGCTGAGTATTTTATTCGTTCAGTCCTCAAACAGCTCTATGGGGTGGCCTATTATTCTTCCCATTTCACAGATGAGGAAGTAGAGGCTTAGAGGTATTAGGTAGCTTGTCTGAGATCACACAGAAGCACAGAAGTAGCAGAGCTGGGCTTTGAAGCTAGGCTGATCCTTTAATTTTAGACTACAATGTTCCATCTGGAGGAGCTGACACCTCACCCCAGGCAAGGGTGTAGGCAAGGCCCCAGATGGCTCATGCCATCCAGGTCCTGCCTCCCTCTACTGTGACTTCTCCACTCTATGTGCCAAGGGCTCCGACACACAAATGGTCTCCTCACCGACAGTGAGCACTGACCGAGGACTTGCCTCATGGGTGCTGTGCTGAGTGTGCCACCTGGAATGTCTCATTGCAGCCCACACCTCATGGGGCAGATGCTCTAATGACTATGAGCACCCCATTCTGCAGGTGTGAAAACAGAGGCTCAGAGTGGGGAAGTCACTTCTAACAGTACCTACAGAGAGGAAGGGGTTGACCCCAGGCTCCCCTCCCAGCACACTCTCCTGGGTCCTTCCATCTCTTAGGGGTTGATTCATCATATATAAAGACTTTTAATGCCTCTGTAAAAGGCTGGCTCAGGTGGCCTCATTTTCATTTATCGTGGGCTATCAGAGAGGTCAGGGCTGGGCCTACTATAAGTACCCTGAGTTATTTTCCCAGGGCAGCATGCCAGCAAGAGAGAGGGCTGTTGGGACTGCTGCAGCAAGAGTCAAAGCAGCAAGGGCCAGGCACAGAGGCAAGGGCCAGCTCTCAGCCCCTGAGGCCCCTGAGGCCCCTGAGGCCAGAGGAAGCATCCAAGCTGCTGGTCCCTCCTCCACAGGGTCTGTCACTGTGGGGCTCATGCACTGCTGTGGAATTCCAGGTATGGCACCCAAACTCTCCCAAGGCCAGGATGGAGTGATAGAGCAGCCCAAACAGGAATGCAAAGCTCTCAGACCGGGAACTTCCCTAGAGGAAGGAGCACTGGATTTAGAGTCAGGAGAAGGGGATCAGGCCGCTGGTCCCCCCTCACTGACCTTGGCCATGAGCTCTGGGATTCGAATGACCAAGTCTACAGTAATCACTCACTAGCCCAGTGACCTTAGGCAAGTCACCTAATCTCTCTGAGCCTTGGGCTTTTCATCTGAAAAATGGGAATAACACCTCTTAGACATATTGTGAGGATCAAAAGGAAGTACACAATTCACTGAGTAATTAGTATGCATCAGGGATCCATCAATTATTAGTATAAACATGTTATTTTATTTCGTTCTCTCAAGAACTTTATGAGGCAGACACTATTCCTCTCTAGTCTCTGACAAGGTAACTGGGGCACATTGGACTTGAGTTACCTTCTGTAGGTCAGTGAGGTAGTAATGAGTGGTAGGCGGGTTTGGAGCCAGAACTTAATTCAGTGCTGGCAAGTATGGTATGACCAGCACTGGGCAGAATGGACTCTTATCACCTCCCTCACTCTAAGCTCTATACTTTAATTAATGCAACCCATGAGAGCTTTCATGTTTTTGGTGGCCTTGTTACGGAGCTCATTCAGCTAGCTGAGATCAAACCTCCAAAGTGCAGTTTACTCTCATTGCCAGTAGGCTAGGGGACCAGAAAGGGGTAATATGGTGACACGTACCATAAGATCAGTCAACACTGGGTCACCAGAAACTCATGTTTCCTAAAGTTCAGCAGTTCCCTTTTCTCTCCTGTGCTCTGACCCTTCCCCCAAATCAGGAAATGCAAAGACTGAAGGTCAGGATCATAGCCATTTCTCAGGCAAATACAGGCTTCAACCCGGATTATAACCAGAGTCAGGGTCAGAGCCCCAACCTCACCCTCCAGAACTGCCACAAACAAGAGTCTACGTGGAAAGCTCCAAAAATGGCCCCGAGGGTCTTCCCAAGGAGAGAGGTCATCTCCACATTTGCAAACTAATTTGAACCTGGGCTTTCCTTCTCAGTCTGTGCCCCACCCAACCCTGCATGGCTGGCCCTCCACTGCCTGCAGGGCCCACACCCTCCTGCTGCACGTCCCTGCGGAATGGCACCACCTGGTCACCACCTCACACCGCCTGTCGTGTGCTGTTTCCTCCTGTGCTGTATTTTTCTTTAATATTTATGTGTTTGTTGTTCAACTGTTGTTTAACATTTATTTGCTTATTTGTTTATTTCTGCCCCTTCCCACTAAAGTAAGCGCCCCCCGGGCAGCTGCTTGGTTTTGTGCGTAGCTGTGGCCCACCCAGAAGAGTCCCCACCGGTCGCAGGCCCAGGATGAATACTTCTCAGAGCACTAGATGGGGATAAGGTGCGCTGTCCCCGTGTGGATGGAACAAGAGGGTGTGGCGAGGAGCAGACGAGGCTGCGTAGGAGCCAGGAGGGCCCTCTGCTCGCTCTCAGTCACACAGGCCCAGCCGGGACGCTGCTGGGGGCAAACCTCAGCGAGGACGAGTGAGCGTGCCAGCAGCTGCGGGGATCGGGGCTTGCTAAGTGGCAGTTTTCAGGGCAAACGCAGCGAAGGCTTCGGAACTCACCACGCTCTGAGGGACAAACACGTTGAGATACAAGCAGTCCTCGCTGACTCGGGAAGACGCGGGTGTTCCGATCCCTGGCTGCCAGCAGCTGGCCCTGCAGATACAGACGGTCTGACTGCCAGGGGAAACAGCCAAGGGGACATGCCCCGTGTCCCCTTCCAGCCCAGCACCAGCGTCCAGAGCCCACTGCCCACCAGCTCTGCAGCAGTTAGGCCCCCAAATCGCTGCATGGAGCTGAGCACACCAGCCCCTCCATCACCTAATGGGCTTCACAGGAGCAGGGTAATGTTAAGTCACTGATATTGGGGGAGGGTGTCTGTTAGAGCACATAATGCCACCTTAACTGGACACCCTCCGCCCAGGCACCGCTCAAACCCGAATGCACCGCTCTGCCATCGGGTCTGAGGGTGATGGACTGAACGGCGGAGGAATCTGCCGAGCGTATTGCTCTGGGCCTTACCGTGGCGCGGTGGCAGCCCAGGGCCCCGTCCAGTTCAAGGGCTCCGGAGCCCCGAAGCGGCTCTCGGCCAGGGGCGGGGCAGCAAAGGGCACTCCCAGGAACTGGTCCACTTGCTTCCACGAAGTGCCCACCTGGACGGCCTGGGACCTGCCCAGCAGCCGGCCATGGGGCGCGATGGTCACAGAAGGTGCAGATGTCCCCAAGCCGAGCAGAGGGATGTCTGTTGGGACGGGAGTGGGTGAGGAGAGAGAGAGAGATGGATGCCCTATTCACATGGAATATTCTGAACATGCTTTAAGAAACAAACACTGCTTTTTTCACTTTAAAAATGTTGGTAATTCAGTCAGACCCCAATAGTGAGGTTAGTGCTCAATGTGGAAAAAGAAATAATAGCAAAGGCACCTGGTCTTTCCCAGGCACCGAGCAGGCAGAGAGCAGCTCTAACCCCTGCTCCCTGGTGGTCATCTCGTGGGTTCTTCCCAACAGACTAACCCAGGCCCACAGCCCCCCCTCAGCACCCTGGGCCAGATGTGCGCCACAATTCAGGACTGTTTGCTTTTTAAAAGAACCGAAGGACGCAGACATGCAGTGTGCCATCTCCCCAGGGAGGTCTGGAGAAGAACCTGTCATTAAACACAAGTATTTCTGTGATAAAAGGCATGCATGGTTCCTCCTAAGAGCAAGGAATAAAGAATATAATTTCTTCAGTCACAAAATCCAGCTCAGGTTTTGCCACCAAATGAGTTTGCCAAAAACTTACCAAAAACATTTTTTTTTCTGACTTTTAGAACTTTGATTTCAGAATTGCAGCCAAGGACCTGGGGCCCATATTTGCATTTCACCGGTGAGGAAACAGGTGTAGGGGCCCAAGCCGGGTGGCTGCCCAGGACTTCCAGCTGATATGGGATTCAAGGCCACACCTTTCTGAACCCCAACTCTGACCACGCCCCATTCACACAGGGTTAAGGGCCAGGTCAGGGGCGCTCTCTGCCAGTGCCTGCAATGTCCTCCCTCCCTTTGTTCATCTCCCAACCTCACCTGATCTATTAGGTCAAGACCTGCCACCTGCCTTCAAAGATCTGTGCTCCAGGCATCTTCCATTCCTTCCTCTAATACTGATTGTCAGACACTTATCAGCCTCTCTGAAGCCCTAGCTTATCTCCTCTACTGACCTGTCTGCCATTCATTCAATGAATCAGTAAAGTGACAAATACCATTTTCAGGGACCTCAGACAGGCCTGTGTCTGATTTCCCACAGGGCTTAGGGTTTTACACAAAGGACACAAATACTGGTGAGGAGATTCTCTCTCGTGCGCGCGTGTGTGTGTGTGTGTGTGTGTGTGTGTGTGTGGTCTCCTATTATTGCTGTCAGGTGTGTTTGCTTTGCTCGGCTTCCCATCAGCTGATTGATGATTGAGAGAGAAGCTTTGCAGTTCCCTCCTCAGCTCCTTCTATTTGTAATACATATGTGATGACTAACAGAAGCCTGGGACAGGGGACAGACAGAAGTCTATCCATTCCTCAAAAGCTGGGTATAATGCAGTGGTGCCACTGGGGGTGATTTTGGCCCAGGGGACATTTGACAATGTCTGGAGACAGTTTCAGTTGTCACAAGGGTGAAGGAGAGAAGCTGTTGGCATCTCACGGGTAGAGGCCAGGGATGCTGTTGAGCATGGTATTATAGACAAGATTATCTTCCCCACAACAAAGAATTACCCAGGGCCCAGGTGTCAGTGGTGCCGAGGTTGAGAAACCCTGGTGTGCTGTGTGTTCATGACGCCCAGGCCACCGACAGTCAGCATGGCGAGGAGGAACCAATGGATGGTCTGTGGGTTTTGTTTTAAAATATCTTTTTATTGATTTTTAGAGAGAGAAGAAGGGAGAGGGATAGAGAGATAGAAGCATCAGTGAGAGAGAACATGGATTGGCTGCCTCCTGTACACCCCCCCTGGGGATTGAGACCATAACCCGGGCATGTGCCCTGATCAGGAATCGAACCGTGACCTCTTGGTTTATGGGTCGACATCAACCACTGAGCAACACCGGGCAGGCCTGTGTTTTATGTTATGGGCCAGATACTTTTGAAAACTTCATAATTTTTCGGACCCTCGATTTTCCCAACTGCAAAATAGAAATAATAGTAATCCCTACAACACAAAGATATTAGGAATTAGTAACATCATGCGTGTAATGTTCCAAGTCCAGTGCCTAGCAAATGGCAGCTCAAAACATGAAAGAATGAATGAATGAATGAATGAATGAATGAATGAATGACAAAGAGAGAAGGGAGGAAGAAAGCGAGGAAGGAGGGAAACTAAAGGAAACCTCTGTTGTAAAAACATTGGAGTGTGGGTTGGAACTCAAAATGGAAACTCAGGATGGAAAGAAATCATTGCTGCTTTTTAACCTGGCCTCATGGCACATCCTGACTGATCTCTCCCCCACAGTGCTTTCTCACAAGATTTCCTGTTTCACTTATAAACCACAGGGTCTCAGGCAAGTGTGCGAGACTGTGGGCACTAAAGTGGCAGAACCTTGCGAGGCTAGTTCTTTTGCTCCGCAGGAAACAGCTGTAATTCATGAACGTGGCATCATTAAAGGGGGAGCAAGGACAGAAACTACAAAAGTGAAGAATTTCGAGGGAATGCAAGCTGGCTTTCCCACGGACAGCGGTATTCAGCCCTCCCTTACCGAGGCCGCCAATGGATCCCGGGCTAAATGAGAGCCCATATGGGGAAATGTCTGACGTGCTTCTCCCTTATAAGCTCTTTTGCAGAAACAGTGGATTCCTTCCAGAATATCCACGTATTTAGGCCATTTAGCTATTTCCTAACTACCTGGGTGAAGAAAGTTACCTGTAGCTCTATAGTGCCTTAGGTACCAACTAAGAATGCCTCTATAGACAGGTGTGGGCAAACCTCTCCTGCCAGAGGCAAGCACTTCACATGGAATTTGACTCACACACAATTAATAGAAAAAGAGTCTGATTTATTTTACAGAACTGAAACCTCAGAGTTAAGGCATTTCTCAGAGGACTGCCATGCAGATTAGCTACACTATGGATGAAATATACTATTGAAATCTAACTTGACTAAATAACAGAAATGTCCAGATAGGAGACAGGACTGGAGATTGAGGGCCAAGATCTCAGTATCCCCAGGCCTGGGGGGCACGCTCATGGTCTGAAGGCTGAGATGGAGGAGGGGCAGAGGAGGAGATTTATCACTGGATCAAGACAACCCATGTTCTAGGACAGGGTGAGTCCAAATCCAACTGCTACCTAGCTTTATAAATAAAGTTTTATTGGCACACAGCCATGCCCATGGATTTAGAGAATGTATTGTCTGTGGCTGCTTTCCTGCTACAATGGAAGAGCTAAGTAGCTGTAACAGAGACAATAAATATTGTGGCTTTAGAGCTTACAATATTTATTATTTGGCCCTTAACAGAAGAAGTGGTTTGACCTCTACTCTTGGAGATAAGATGGCAGACATAGCCAACATTTCTAAAAATTTCTTAATTTCATCCAATAAGCGTCTCTAATTGGGTAGATGCATCCCTCGGGCCCCCAGATCCCATGTGTCTTATTACACAGACCTTACCAATTTCACTAAGTGATGAATTTATTTATATGTTGCTATCCCCTTGCCTGCTTCACCCCTATATCCCCAGCACCTAACAGTGTCTGACACATAATAACACCTTATGGACTGTTTTTAAACTAAACTGAGCCAGGAGCCACTGCCCTTTCTAAAGTGCCTGTGATGTGGTCATGAGGGACCTGGTTTTGTGGGAGAGGATTACATCTACAGACTGGAGACCTGGCTCTATGTCCCTCTTCTGCCATCGCTGTGTGAAATCAGAGGAGTGACTTAACTTCTCTGGGCCAGAGTCTCCTGATTGCTAAGATGGGATAAAACCCTTATCTTACTATTTCACAGGACTAGTGTGAGGACCAAATGAGGTCTGGCATGTGAGAGGCCTTTCTAAACTACAAAGCAGTAATAAAAAGTGGCCTGTCTAATTATTTTACTAAGAAACTCAAAGGCCAAAATGGTTTCTATAACTCAAAAGAATAAATGAACAGAGATGGTGCAGAGAAGACCTACATTAGAAGGGGGTTTTCTACCTTCCTTTAGTCCATCCCAGGTGAAAGCCACCTAGCCCAGAACAACTTTGGCCAACTTTCCCTTAAGAACCTCAGAAGTCACTGCCTGCAAGTCACCACCTGCTTGGACAATCCCTCTCAGCCATGCCCAGGCTCCCAGGAATGACCCCAAAGGCACAGGCCTGGACTTACTCAGCTTCCGGTAGATGTGGGTGGCCTCTTCACGGAGCAGAAGTTGGCAGTACTGGGCCTGCAGGCTATGTGTGCAGATCTGGGTATCAGCATAGAACACACACCTCAGAGTACCAGGTCGGGTCTGCAAAGTGGTGACCTGGCAGGCTTGGTGACGGGAACACTCTGAGGTGTAGAGAATGGAGTGAGGCTTGGGCCTCAGAGATGCCATCCAATCATGCACCCATGCATCCATCCATCCTGTATCCATCCATCCATCCTGTATCCATCCATCCATCCTGTATCCATCCATCCATCCATCCATTCATCCATCTATCCATACATACATCCATTCATTCATCCATTCATTAATCCATCTATCAATGCATTTATCCATTCATCCACCCACCCACATATACAATCCATCCACCGGTCATGCAACCACTCACTTACTTAGTTAAGCACCTAATATATATCCCAGGCACTGCCACAGGGGGTGGTAATAAAATGCTGGTGGGGGAGAGCCCAACTTTCCCATCCATCTATTTTCCTCACAACAGTCAGCTTTTGGGTTGTTTACTTATTCACAGATGTGCTCCTGTCACTCACCTATTTAAAATATTCCAGGCTCCCCACCGGCCTCAGGATTGAGTCACACAAACAAGGCTCTCTGTACTCCAGCCTTTGCCTTCTTCCTCAGCTTTGCCTCCCCCCCCTCCCCATCACACCCACTATGTCCCACTGGGGGTTATGTCATTTCCCATGTTCCTATACTAGACAATTTAAATTGTGCATGGCATTTCAGTCCTGAGAATGGCTTTGAAAAGAGTGCTGCCTCCTTCACTTGCACAAGCCGTGCACTGCCTAAAGGCCTTATTTATACCAGGTCTCTGGGCTCTAGCACCATCCAGTGCACGACCTGTACCTCTGGGCATGGCAGCCCTGCCTGTAAGATAGGTGTATTGTCATCCAACCTTGTAGGGGAGGACATTCATGGGATTTCAGAATTGGAGGAGCGTGAATGCTGCCTAACCTCAGGCTCTTGCAGAAGCTAAAGTCTTTGTAAAACTTTGCTATTGAATGGTCGCCTAGCTTATACCTCTAAATGAAGTATGCATGTGGACAGCTTTATCTTTTAGGAAGTTCTTTATATTGCACTGAAACTGTGTCTTGAAATTTGAGTTTTAAGCATAAGTCTTAGTTTTGCCCCATAAGTCTGGCCAGAATGAGTATATTTCTTCCTCACCATGATGGCCCACCTGTCACCTGAGGACAGCTGTCACAGCTTCCACTCATCTCCTCTGTCTCACACTAGCCCCTAGATCATCCCTCTGGCCCTCCTCTGACCTGGTTCAATGTCACTCACTTTCTGTCTGCCATATCCCCATGGTGACTTTGACCGTGGGCCGACTCTGCAGCAGAATGGCGACACTGCAGAGGGGAGCCCACCCCGGGTCTTCCCTCCAGGCCAACCACTCCCTGCCAGGCGCCCGGTGTTATCTGGGGACCTCCTATGTGTTTCTGAGGTCAGAATCTTGAGCAGAAGTTGTATGAGGCCCTGTCCCTATCAACCCCACTATGGGGGGAAACTCCCCTTACCCAACAAGCAGAGGTCTCGGGCAGCTGAGAAGTCGCTGATGGCAGCCATGCTGATGTGGGCAACATCGAAGTCCCTGATGGACGGGTCAACGACTGCTGAGGAGAGGGCCAGGGTCTGCCATGAGTCTAGAGGGACTGGGAGAGAAAGTGGGGGATGTCAGTCACATACGGTTCTCACCTGGGGCATGAAGATAGCAGAGAGCCACCTGATGTCCCCCAAAGGGCAGCCCCAGGGCACCCTCTTCTCAGTCTTTACTGCCATGTGAGCATCTCCATTCTACAACCATTTCCTAACAGTTTTTTATGGACCAAGTTCTGTACTCAAGCCTAGGGTTACAAAGGTAAACATACACACACGCGCACACACACACCCCAAACAAAAGCATGGCTATTTCTTTTAAGCGGGTCACAGTAGAATGGGAGAGAGTGGAAAAGACAGGTGTTAGAACGCAATAGTGACAATAAGGCCGGGTAACAGTGACAGCAAGATGCGTGTCTGTTGCGAGGTGCTACCATGGTTAGGTCTTCGCAGACGCGGTATCATTTAGCCCCCCCTCGCCCCTCTGGGGGAGAAAAGACCATCGCTCTCTGTAGCAGACACTGCAGTGTCCAAGCGGTCTTCAGGACTGAGGCTCTCATTTCCCCAACTGCTGGAAGTTGGTTGTTGGGGGCTCCCAGCTGAATCCCTCCCCAGGATCAGCCTGTGTCCAAAACCTAGCCCATGTGGGCACACAGCCGCCCAGCCCCCTTGCCTCAAGATAGGACAGCTGCGAAGGGCCAGCCCAGCGTCAGGGCTCACTGAGGCTCGACGGGCCACTGCTGGGCTTGCGTCACAGCTCGGCTTCTGCCCCCACCCAGTCTGCCCCTTGCTTCCTTGCAGGTGCTGCTCTGAGCACTGCACCCTGAACTCCCTGCATGCAAATCCGCATCGCAGTCTGTTTCCTGGAAAACCCCAGCTGAGACCCTCTTTCAGAGATGAAGACAGTGGAGCACGGAGGGGTTCACACAGCCTGCCCAGGGGCGTGCGCTCCGCAGGGCGCAGCAGGACTGAAAGCAGGGCTTTGCCTCCTCGCCGCTCTGCAGGCCGCCTCCCGCATCCGGCACACAGGGCACGCTGTCACGGCAAGGGAGGGGCCCGCGGGGCGGCTGCTGGGGAGAGGCTGGCAGAGTCCTGCCGGGGCACCTGTGCCCTGTGGGGCCAGAGGTGACCCTGAACAGGGGTGTAAGCTTCTACTGTGAAGGGCTGTGGAGCCTGGGCTGTGGGGATGGGGCAACGGGTACAGTATTCTGTCCACAGTGTTAAAGAAGGCAAAACGCTGCCTCCCAACACAGGCCTCTGGGTCCCTCAGGGGTGCTGGTTCCAGACCATTCCAGGGAGCTATTCAATGGGTGTATCATTGACAGTTAATGGCAAAAATCTTTCTATTTATTTATTTTTGTTTTTTTCTTTGACTTTTTTTCAGAAGACCACAGTAGTTTAGCCTAATAATAAATATGTGTGAGCATGTACCTTGTGCTAGCACATCTCCATGGCGATCTTAGGCACAGCACTTTACAGTTTACAAAGCACTGTCAGTCATCAGCTAAGCCCTGCAGGGGGAGGGAGCTTACTCCATTGCCTCAGTTTCCTCATCTGTAAAACATCTTCACATTTGATCCCCAGAATGTCCCAGGGGAGGGGTGGGGTAATGCTTCCTTCACAAATGAGTTGGAAGCTCGGAGAACTTAGGTGACTTTCTAGGAACAAAGAGCTGGAGAGTGACCGAGCCAGAGATAATTTAGGCCTCCTGGCTCTCAGCTAGTGCTCTTTCTGCCTGCACTGAGCTTCCTACAGAGCTGAACATTCTTTCCAGAAAACTGTCCCCAGGTATAAAAAGGCCATTGTCTATAATAGCACACTTTTAACCTGTCATTTTTATTTTACTTTATCAAAACCGCGTTTGCCGCCCAGAGCACTGGGGGTCACTAAAATCAGAATGGTAATAAAGTACCAAAACAATCTAGCGCCATAACCCTTTTTTGTCTGTTTTTTCAATAAAAACAGAAAAAGAGAGGGGAAAAGGTTTATCCAGAGAAGTCACCAAAATATCCCACCCGATTTCCTATGGACTCAGCAAGAAGAAGGTGGACCCCTGCTCGTCCTGGAGCCATGGGGCCACCTCAGCACCAGGGGCCCCCTCCTCCTGAACCTGGGAGCTGGTTTCCCTGCGGAGACGCTGGGCTTTTAAAGCATCCTTCAAATGTTGCTATTTTCACAGTCCATACAAGTGGCATTTTGGCAACATGACCAGACTGAGCTGCATATTTTCAGATGACAAGTACACTGCAATTTCAGAGAACAGTGATGATGGGGCTTCGGGACCAGATTTGCCAATTATGGTCTTAAAACGGAAGCCTTGGCCGCGCTCCGAGTTCAGATGGATGTCTGGGGAAAGCGCTGTAATTGAAGGGTGAATTTCATCTCCAAAGTGAGAGCCAGCTCAGCTGTCGCCATCCCAGGGCCTGGAGCCAAGCCCCTGCCACGCCCTCCACCTGTGCCCATCCTCCCTCCGGCAGGAGCCCCCGGGGTGAGTGATTGCTGTCATGCGGAACCCAACAGCTGGGGTTCGGGCCTCTCATGAACCCTCTGAGAACAATTCCTTTGTGGACGCAAACGCAAGAGAAGCACAGAAGCCGGGCATCGGGGGAGCATTTCATGAGCTTGCTCTTTGCCAAGAACCCAGCAACACCGTTGCGTTTAACATTCCCTCTAACCCATGCCGCATCTTATAAACCAGGACACGGATCCAGGAACACTCTCAACGGGCTTTGCTGGCAGGTGGTGATGCCAGGGCCGCGCCCAGCTCCTCCAGGTTTAAAACCCAGGTTTTACTGCAACGTGAGGTCCTCTCTCCGGTGAGTGGGGTAGTGTCAGCGTCCGGGCTCCCTAAAAGAGGCGGCTGCCCTAAAGCAGCATCTGTGATTAGCTTTCACTTTTTCTTTTGTTTAAATTTAAATTTATTTTATAAATTGCCATGCCAGCATCACTTACTTTAAAAAAATCTTGCCTTGAATTGGAAATGGCGTGTTAATGATACATTAAGCACTTCTATGTAAATGACTGTCGTTTGGCAAGGAGCTACTCTTTTTCAGTCATTTTGTCAATTCTGGTTCCATTTGTACACTGCTTAAGATACAGTCACTTTATAATATAGTTTATCACCTAGTGGGAAAAGTCTTCCCATGTTATTTTTCTTTTAGAAATATTTCTTGGTTATTTTGGGGTATTTACTTATCAAATGACATTCCAACCCATTTTGTCAAGATTCAAGAATGCTCCTTGGGGACATGAATTGGAAAAATTAATCTGAGTAAAAGATTTAAAATTTGTATGTCTAAGTTTGGATGTCATTAAGAATGGAACAGGATTTTTTTTCATTATATTTTTTAAATAGTTATGACTAACCTGAAGGAAAGCCACTTACTGGTGTGTGTTTCTTTTCTAACAGGACACTGAACTCACTCTCAGTGTAACTCACACAATCGTTGCAACTCGGGCTCTTCTCTCTGTGGCTACTTTGAAAACAGGCTCAAACTAGATTCCAGATTTAGTGATGACATGGTATCCAGTCCCTGTAACTATGTCTGAGCCTATGTCATAGATGAGGCGGATGTGGTTAAGCAGCCAGGTCCCTTGAGTTTACCCCCGCTCTTCCTCTGAACAGCTCTGTGACTTTGGGCAAAACACTCTCCCTCTCTGAGCCTCAGTTTTCTCATCTGCAAACTGGGGATGTCGCGAGATGCTCTCTCCTAGGCTGGTAACCAGGAATAAATGGGCTACTGTGTGGGGTGGAGGACCCAGGGAATATGGCCACCCTCACTGTCAAGCTGCTAGGTTCCTGCTACAGTTGAGTCGCTGTCTTTTCAAAACCGTGGAGCTCTGAGCCTGACATGTATTGGGGGACATCCTCTAAGGGGTACAGGAGCACACACCATCGTGGTGACATCAACATTTTCTCCCTGACTTCTCTGCCTGAGCCCTGCTTCCCGTCACCCACCGGCCGTGTCCGGGCACCTCGCTTCCTGCGATCACAGCGTCGCCCTGCACCCTCTGGCCTGTGACTGCCACAGCACCAGCACAGTAGCACCAAGCAGGGCGCCTGCCCGACTGGCCCCTGCCCCTCCGCTTCCACAGGAGGCTGCTGCTGGAAACGCCGACATTTGTAAACAGGGCCTCGAGGTTCTGCGAGCCCCACACACCACAAAATGCGCCCCCCCCGCCCCCTCATCCTGCTCCGCGCCCCGAGAAAGCTCCCACCACCCTCCCTGTGCTGCAGCCAGGAACCTAATCCCCCCGCCCCCTTGGCCAACGCCACCTTCTCAGCCCCTCTGGCATCTGTCCTTCTCGTCCAGATTCTGGCCTCATCAACTTCGCTGCAGACACTGACGCCCCAGGTCCCGAGACCCAGACGACGGCTCTGTCGCCAGCCTTGCCCCCTCTCACGCCATCATCACACTCCAGCCAGCCAGGGTCGCCTCCCAACCTGATCACACCAATCGCAGCTCAGCATCCTCAGAAAACAGGCAAAGTCCTCCGAGTGTGCAGCTGCAGCACCCCCCACTCACGGCCTGGGTGCACCCCAAACATGTCACGTCATCATAAGATGTGGAGAGATGTATCACTTCACTATGAAATTAGAGTTCCCTATGCTGACACACATCAACCTTCCTCACATCGGGCAGGAGCCACGGGGAGAAAAGATCATAGGGTAGTCCCCAAGGTCACAGAGGCACTCCCCAAGATCACAGGGCACACTCCAAAGTCAGAGACGTATTCCCCAAGGTTACAGGGTAGTTCCCAAGGTCACAGAAGTACTCTCCAAGGTCACAGCGGAGAGTCAGACCCCACTCTGCCTCCTGCAGCCTCAGACGTCCTTGTGAGGCCGTGACTGACAAGATCAGCCCTCCTCGCCAGCAGCCAGCAGCCAGTGCACGCCCTCTCAGCCCCTGACCCAGATCCTGCCCCGGTGGTGGCAAGTCGTGGTGACAACCTGAGTATAAAAGACAACCTAAGTATGAAACAGCTCATCAACAGGTCCTAAGACCTTGGAGAACATGCCTTTGGAGGTAAGTGGCCCTGCTGGTCCATTAGCAGAGAGAGAATGGTGGCCCCAAGGGAAGGGAGACTCTACAATGTCACACAGCCCTTCCCTCTGTGACAGAATAAAGCAGCAGGAGTGCTCCCGTCCAGTGGGCGGGCACTAAGTCTTGAACATTCAAGATCACCGGATTCTGCCTTACACTGCTCTTCTGAGCTGAGCAACATTATCCCTCCCTGTTTTACAGAGGAGAAAAGAGCCCACAGTGCCAGGGACTTGCCCAAGGTCACACAAGCAGCGAGACAGCATTTGCACCCAGGGTAGCCCATGGCATCATGTCCCACTGTGCACCACAGGGTTGCTGAGGATGGATGGGGCAGAGGGGAGGGGGCTGGGGCAGAAGAGTGAGGGCCCCTCCAGGGCTCTGGGCAGCGTGACCGGCAACCGCAGCACCGGCAGGCCTCTGGGTGATACCGAGGTGCTTCATTCCCTTCCAGAAAGCAGTGTGTCCCCTTTAATGTAGGCGAAGACATTTTAAAAATCACCAGATGAGAATACATTTGGAAATTTCCACCAATATATGGAAAGTCATGTTTAAGGTTCATTTCCTTTCCTCTTGCCTCCCTGCCTTCCTTTCCAGACCTCAGTTAAAGGAGAAATGTTTGATTTCAAGGTTACTCAGAGTAATTGCGACCGTGAACAATCGCTTTGAAAACCCTTTCGCTTGCTGGCTGGGTGAGCAGGTAAGTGCCAGCTCTTACCCACTTTTCTCCTTTGAAAAACGGGGAGAGTGTGTTTTTCAGGGTTGTTGAATCAGATCAAAGTGCAGAAATGTCAAATCAGCAGCAAACGCCAACCTTCTCTCCAGACCCATTTTATAAATGAAAAAAAAACCATGGAAATAGGATTTTTTTAAGGATCACCGAGAAGGGCGAGAACAAGGAGTGTGGCTGCGAGGCTTCCGAAAGGCTGCAGCGTCCTTGCTGCTCTTGCAGTCGGACCGGGAAGGCCCCTGCTGCTGGCGCCGGGGGGCCTGAGGAAGTGGCAGAGGCCGCGTCCGTGCCCCGCTGGCCGGCCGGGAGAATCAAGGTCCCAAAAACCTCCAGGCAGGGAAAGCATTTTGGGCACCAGCACGGCATGGTGACCTTGAACATAAGCAAGTCTAAGCGACTCGCCGACGCCTTCGGAGCTGGCGGCCACACGCCCGAGGGGAGGTTCCAGTCTTTACCGGCTGGGCCCACACTCGGCCTCCTAACTTCCCATCAGACACTGTCTTCCAAGTGAGAACCACATCGCACTGGGCAGTCTTTGCCCTGTTCACACTCAAATAAAACCCAGATGTTCCTTTGATAACAGAAAGAAGAAAGAAGGCATTTGTTATTTTGCCGTCATTTGAAAGATGACGGAACGGGACCAGGTCCGCCTGCGGACGGGCGTTTCTCCAGAGAAGCCCCTCCTCCCGGCCGCGCCTCTCCATGGCGATGACACCGGGAAGGCACTGGAGACGCACCTGCCTCTGCTCGGCCCGGCGTCCCCTGTGAGCTCTGCAGCGAGCGTGCCTTCCTCTTGAACCCACACCTCCAGAGCTTAGCAGGGGTGGCAGTGAGGACTGCGGGTTGGGTTGTGTCCCCCCAAGGTTCATCCCTTGAAGTCCTACCCCCAGTACCTCGGATCGTGATCATATTGGGAGTCGGGGCCTTTACACAGGTGATTAAGTTGCAAAGAGGTCATTAGAACAGTCCTCAGTCCACAATGACCGTTGTCCTTATAAAAAGGGGAACAGGGACAGAGTTGTGCACACAGAGAGGCGACATGAAGACACAGTTTGAAGATGGTCATGGTGAGCAATGGAGAAGGTTCTGGAAGAGATCCTTCCCTCAGAGCCGCAGAAGGAACCAGCCCCTCCCGCACCAGGAGTGTGAGGGGACAACTCTGCTGTTGGGCCCCTTGCTGGTGCTGCTTTGCTATGGCAGCCCTGGAAAGCTGACGCAGTGAGCCACTGCTCGGTAGAAACATGCTTTCCTTGATGCGCAGAGACCCCTGTGCCCGCTGCGCCCGCCGTGTGCGCTGGCACTCAGTGCTCATCCTAACGACCATTCTCATCATATAACCTAACACACGTTGCAATGGCTGGGCTTTGTCAAGCGTCTCCTGTTCTGCAGACATGTGGCGATGCACCACGTACGTCGTTTAATGAACCCACATACAAATGTGCACTGCCCGCTGGTCACCCCTGCACGACGTGGCGGCCTTGCCCGTTTGAAGAAGGGACCACTCTGGGCGCTGTGTCTGGCCTGATCCCGGCTCTGCCTCCTGCCAGCTCTGACCTGGGAAAATTACATTCTACGTCTCAGTTGCTATTTTGTTTTCATCTGTAAACAGGACTAGTCGTGTCACCTGCGCCATCAAGTGGATCTTCCCGTAGCTAAGGGCACAACTTGCTAGGGACTCTGCCAGCCTTCCTGGGCGAGGGACTGGGGGCTGCTGGGGCCTGTTCCCCACCTGGTCGTC
The DNA here is from genome assembly GCF_964146895.1 of Miniopterus schreibersii. Classification (NCBI taxonomy): domain Eukaryota; kingdom Metazoa; phylum Chordata; class Mammalia; order Chiroptera; family Miniopteridae; genus Miniopterus; species Miniopterus schreibersii. The sequence goes on along the minus strand of NC_138117.1, from coordinate 38,647,288 downwards.
CCGGTGCAGACGGCATCGTCCCCAGCGTGTGTCACAGCATGGAAACGCAGCAGCTCCAGCCACGGGGGGCTGACCAGAACGATGCCTGCAGGCTGCTTGGGCATAGGAAGTGGTCAACAATATTTAGTGAAAATGTGACCCTGAGTGTCAGCCCAAAGCCGGAGCTCCGGCCTCCACGGCGTGTCACCGAAAGCTTGAGGGCACCTACTCCATCGCCTGCGAAACAGGGTGTTTCCAACCACAACACGAACATGAATAGTACTGACATGCCTGCTGCCCCTTCAGCCTGAGGGCCAAGATTGTCACAGGGGGCATGTGGCCCGGGAAGACCAAGACAGACCCACTCAGGTGATTCAGGGAATTGGGAGGAAGACAGAGAAGACAGCAAACCATCAGGCTGGACGGAGTCAGCAAGAGTTTTCTTTCAAAAGCCAGATAGTAAATCTTTCAGGCTCCTCCCGCCACACGCTTTCTCCGTCACGTAGTAGTCAAACACACTACTTAGTTTCCTCCCTCGTCACTCCACTATATTTGCTAAGTGGTCTTCACGACTAGCACAGCGAGCGCTGGGGGCCCCCATGTCCTTGGAAACCCCTGAGCACATCTCCCTCCCTGGTTTCCATGACACCACAGGCCTATCTTTCTAGCTGTTCCTGTGGCTTCTGCTCTTGTGCTTCTGTCCTTGTGGCTTCTGCTCCGTAAACACTGCTGTACCTCCAGGGTCTGTCCTCGACCTTTACTGTCTACATCCCACACACTCTCCACGCGTGATCTCACTGTCCCCATGACCTCAAACACTGCCAACATGCTAATAATTATTAAACATATCCACAGGCCAGACCTTTGCCCAGGCTTCCTGCCGAGATGTTCAGCGCTTACTGGACACCTCTGCGCAGATGTCCCTCCACGCGGCGTGTTGGAAGCTGAACACTCACTCTCGCTTGTACCCTCACCAGCACCCTTCTCCTGTTCCCTTCTTACATTCTCTGCCGTGGGAACTGGCACAAGAAACCACCGGCCATAGACCGCCCAGCCTGAGCCGTTAAACTCTGTCCTTTACGGGTATCGGAGCGGACCGGATGCCCGTCAGGACGGGGCACTGTAGGAGGAAAGTCAGGGTAAATATCCTTTCAAGCCCGCATTTCTCTTTCTATGGTTATAATAGGGAACTCCCCCTGGGATAAACACATTCTATCTGAAACCTTAACGAAAATCATGGTCTCAGGGGTTCCTCACCATCTGACTGCTGCCTCCCTCACCGGCCTCTCCAGCCCCGTCTCTCATCGGCCTGCTTCCTGCCACTCACACTCGCCTCTGGGCGTCGAGCGAACCCCGTGTGGCAGGACTTTGTGGGCCATTCCCTGGGTCCAATGCGCACGTGCAGGGCGCAGTCCATTTATTCATATTCATATGAAGAACTCGTATCACCCTTCAAAACCCATCCCAGATGCCCCTCCTACAGAAACCCGCCCAGCACCCCTCCCTCCACCCCCCAAATAGCTTTTCTTCAGCTCAGAGTATCTTACAAATGCGTCTACATTTCCACGAAGACGCTGCATTGCAACTTACTTATGTTTTTTATCCCTCTGTTGAATTATAAGCTCCTTGAAATCAAAGACTTTGCTTCAGTTTTCATTGATTCTCCAAGGCCTCTCATGATGGCATATAAAAGATGTTAACAATAAACATAGTGATGTAGTCGCAGTTGGCATTTACTAAGTATCCTACGTGCTAAATAGGAATAATAATATCACTGTTTTGCATGAACAGCCCAATCCATAAGTGTGCATTAGATAAATTAATTAATTTCTTTAATTAATAATAGAGAAACGATATGCCAACTTTTTTTATCTCTATAAAGAGTAACACTGAAATCATTCACATATCACCAGACTTCAATAATAATTATCGAATAAGTTAACCACACAGGAAGCCTAATGAGCAACTGTGGCCACCCCAGTATGTGAAACACTTACTTACACCATGATATTTAATAACTACATCAACCTGTGCATTACTTGTATTATTGTTACTCTTTCGCAAGGGACTGAACTGAAGCTGAGAGATGGTGAACAACATGGCCAAAGTCTCATTTCATAATTTGCAAACTAGGGACCTGACGCAGACCACCCCTCCCAGCCCCTGCTCCACCACAGCTGCCTCTTTCTCCTCATGACTCAACGTCAGACTCACAGATCGCTTCCCTTTAGCAGCATGTACGTCACATGCAGAGCTTTCCAAAGAAATAGTCCAGCATCTGTTGAGGTTATAAGCCTGTGGGTTGATGAGTAATCATCTTTAACACAGCTAACATCAAAGACACTTCTAGAGAGATTTCTAAGTTACCAAAAACCATACACATGGAAATAGACTTGAAGCCGTAGTCAGTCCTCCATGTCCTCATGACAAATTACTTGGTTCATCACAAAGCAAAATTCCTAGTGGAAATTCAAAGGGCCAGGTTAAACTGGTTCTCTCTCTAGGAAGTTTGACTCATATCAAGTGGACACTGCTCAAATCCCCCCGACATATGAAGGCTACCTGGGAGATAGTACTTGAACTCCTCTTTCAAGGGGATGTATGTGATCCTGGGTAGCTGGGTAAAACTGCAGAAACTCGGAGCCATAAATGCATATGGAGACCCAACACATGCTCAGCAAAGTGATTCCAATCATGCAGAGGTCTCCCTTGAAATGTTGAACAACAGCATCGACAGAGGCCCCCTCCTGATCTCTCAGTGGGCTGTAGGTAAGTGGCCCAAGGTCACACAGCTGGTTCAAACCCAGGCACTCAGACTCCCGAGACTGCTCTCCAACCCCCTGGCTCTGCAGTCATTGTGGTCCCAGGAGCAGCTGCTTATCAGTTACATATTGTATGTGTTAGGTATCATGCTAAGCACTTCCCCACAAGACCTCATCCAAATCTCACAGCAACCTGTGGATGTGGGTGATGTTATGAAGTCTACCTCAAGGACACTCAGGCTCAGAGCCGTGAAGTGACCTGCCCTGGGTCAACCACTAGCCCTGGAGCAGAACTAGAACTGGAACTGAAACCCAACTTGCCCAGCGCCAGTCTCTCTGCTTCATTGTTTCTGCTTCTACAAACATCTGCCAGGCGCCTTCTGCTTGCCTGTGGCTAAGTAATCGGAAAAAGAGAAGAAAAACAGAAACCACATCTCCAAGCATTAACTGAGCCAATCACTAGAGTTACAAAAGTAGAAAACGTAAATGGAAACTCAGAGGCCACATAAGCCACCCCTCACACAGAGATGGAATCTCCAACATGCTTGAATCCTCCGAGGGAGGGGAGCTCATCACCTCAATCCCCATCACAGCAGGGAAACCAATGCTTTCTCCTTCCATCATCTGACCCCATCCCCCTGCCTCATCTCCCACTGGTCTCCCAGGACGCCATAGGCTCCATTCGTACTCACGCCGTCCCTTGGTCCCTCCTGAGCTGGGCCCCTCTTACCTCCTGTTGGAGGGAAGGTGACTGCTTCCTTGATAAATCACTTTCCTCCAAGGAAATTCAGCAGAAATCAATAAATGAGGACGATCCAAAAGATCATTAAAAAAACCCCACAACTTTGTGTAGCACTAGCCACCTGTAACGTAGCATTACCATTATAATCAACAGCTAAAATTAGTAAAATCCATAAAAATTAAGGAAATCTACCACTGTGGAAGGGCATCCAGGGGTGGTTTCATTCACAATCCACCACGCAGAACGATTTGAAAGGCCCTAGGAAGGGTAACCTGTCTAAATTATATCCCCCAAATGCTTGTCAAGGGTTTGAATTTCCACTCTTAGAAATGAAATCTTCCTAGTTTACCACTTGTTGAGATGTGAACACTCTTCGGGGAAATGTCATATTTATAAAACAAAAAGGTAGGTCTTACATTGGCATTACTTGTTCTTGGCTCTTTTTCCCTTAAATTTGATTGAGCAAATCCTTGATGGACCAGGTACAAGAATGAGCTGTCTGGGGAGGAAGTTATCAAGGGAAATTCTTTGTTTTCTGCATCCTAAGATCTAACAAGATTTTAAGATGCAAACATTAGTCAAATGCCTCCAGACACACTGTGTGCCGGCAAGGGTTTCAGCCTGCACCGCTGCAGGGACAGCGCTCAGAAAGGCCCCCTGTGAAAGTGCCCCTTCGAACCAGCGGAGCTTGACCTCGCCAACACTGCCAACCGTCACCGGGCATCGGGTGCAGCAATGTTTACATACACTACCTCTTTCAAGCTTAATAGCAGCCTCTTTGAAATAGACATCATCATCTCCATTTTACAGGTGAGGCGACTGAGACTCAGGCAGATGCTTTAAACTGGCTGAGGTTACACACCTGGAGTGTGGCAAAGGCAGGCTTCCCACAGCCCCCACGGTTTCCGACACTCCACCATCACCATTCATCAAACTATTCGTTCTTTTACTGATTCACTCTTTCAACAAACAGTAATTGAAACACTATTATCTTTAAATACTGACTTGGAGTAAAGTAAATATATATATATATCTTTTTACAAAAACCATTATAAATATAATATTGAGCATCTACTGTATACCAGACACTTTGCTAAGTATTAGGATTAAACTGGGAATTACAAGATATCTGCCCTTGCAGACAAACAAGCAAGAGAAATTCATTCATTCATTCATTCATTCATTTTTCATTCAGTATTTTTTGAGTACTGATAGGTACCAGTCACGCTTCTAGGTGCTAAAATATAGCAGTGAGCAAGACAGATAAAGTCCCTGCCCTGGGCAGCTTGCCTTTTAGAAGAGGGACAGGCAAATATGCAAGAAGTAATCAAGGGGGAACATTCATAGCATAAGCTGTCTGAAAACAATAAAATGGGTGGAGAAGTACAGATGCCCAAGGGGGTGGCTTCGATAGCCTGTTTGAGGGCTGCTTGAGGAGGGGACGCTAGCTCAGAGCAGGGGGACACATTAGGATGAAGATACATTAGGATGATACATTAGGATGAAGATACATTAGGATGATACATTAGGATGATACATTAGGATGAAGATACATTAGGATGATACATTAGGATGATACATTAGGATGAAGATACATTAGGATGATACATGAGGATGAAGCTCCACGGGGCTGGCTTTCTGCCGGCTCTGTTCACTGCCACAGCCCCATGTGCCTGGCACAGAGTAAGTGCTCACTAAACACTTGTTGAATAAATGGGGGGATGACAGCCGAGGCAGAGAAACCAGAACTGTGTTCCAAATCCAGCGCCTCCACAGCTGGCTGGAGGCTGCCTCCTGCATCGGCGGAGGGAGGGAAGCCTTCCAAGCCGGGCGCCAGTTTCCTCCCGTTTCCTATTTTCCTTGGATCTGCCGTTGCTGTGAGCCCCGCTTGCCGGCTGCGTCTCTCCTCCTCAGCCCCTGGGTCTCGGAGAAGCAGGGAAGGGGGCCAGGGGAGCTGCCACATGGGCAGCAGTGCCCAGAGCACTCTCAGCCTGCCAATTCGGGTCACCCAGGCAGCGTGGCAGAGACGCCTCCAGCTGCCCGGTCCCCGGCTGGGCGTGGAGGGGGCGCAGGCCGGAGGCTGCCGCTGCTCCCCAGAGACGCCAGTGCAGCCTGTGCCAGCCTTGCCTCGCTGGCCCCGGGACATGGGACCTGCCCCTGGATAGCCATTCTCCTGAAGCAGGGACAGCCTGCACCGTGAGCTCCCTTGAGGGTGTGTGTCTGTGTGTCTGTGTGTGTATGTTCACATAGCTGTGCACATATTTGGAAAGGAGACTGAACTTGTACACAAACGTTAGACAGCTTTGGAGTCAATGCCTGCTCACCTGCCCCTTTCATCTGAGGCCAGGGAATTAAGAATTAGCCTGTGTCAGTTGATGCACCACCAGTCCAGCGGCCACCACGGGGGAGTGACGGTGCACCAGGTTGGTGCAGGACAGCCTGCACAGCTCCAGTGACACCGTTTCCCCCCTCCAAGGTGCCCAGGTGAGACTTAAAGTACAACATCCTGTGATCATACCTCGATGTCCCTCCAGATCCCCTTAACATATGGAAAGCATTCAGCACAGTGACTGACATAGTCCCTCAATACAGAGAAGTATTTTAAATAGGTAATTTTACAGCTCGGCCAAGGATCGGCTGGGACTTGGGAGAGGCGCTTTCTCTGGGAAAACGTGGCTTTGGACTCGGATGCCTGCGGACACCTCTTAAGCACTCGCTTGTCGCCGGGTTCTGTGCTGAGCACTGTGCTCTAGCTTCCTCAGCACAAGCCCATGACCGACGGTCTTGCTTTTCACCACCGTCCTCATTTTACAGGAGCAGATGGAGGCGTCGAGAGGCTGAGCCGCTGGCCCCAGAGCCCTCAGTGGCTAAGTGAGGGACCCGGGCTGGAAGCTGGGCGGACTGACTTGAAAGCTCGCTGCTGCACCGGGAGGCCCCTGGCTTCCCAGGATTAGACGGCGCGCACGCTCCCCGCCAGCGCTGACATTTTCTAGGATCACACAGCTGTCTCCGGCTTAATGGAAAACATTTGCTGGAAAGATCAGATGAATTCCATCAACCTCCGGGCACAGCTGAACGTAAAGGACGGAGGCAAATCGGACAAACAGCACTGGCTACAACCATGGCCCCAGGGACCATTCGTGCAGCGCCTCCGCTTCAGTCTACCCCGAATTCAGGCTTTGTCGCTGTCACTGAGCTACAGGATGAGGTTCGGGCGGGCGCTGGAAAGCCAAACGGGGCAAACTTTAGCAAGGCGTCTCTCTCAGCTTTACCCATGTCCTCTCGCTCTCAGCTGCAGCCTCACTCAGCTCTCTCATCTGGTAGCAACCTGTGCTGCACCCGCCCTCCAAGGGCACTCAAGGTCAAGGGCTGGAGCATGTCCTAAAGGGCATTTTGAAGTTCCTAGAGTGAAATGAACTGAGCATACAGAACAAATTTCTAAAGACTCATTTTGTGTGCTTTCCTCTGGCTTGCAACCCAACTGTCTGATTTGAACTTCAGGGGCACCTAAGAGCAGCGTGCTTCTGAAATAGGGCGTGAAAAGCAAAATGTGAGCTGTCCTGGGAATAAGCCCTTGGGAGCCCCAGCATCAGGGTGTGTGGGAGCGAGAGACAGCGTTCAACCTCCAGGCAGGCTCCACGCCTGAGCACACAGCCCGCGCTAACCCCACAGCCCTCCCTGGATTGGTCGCCGTGGGTCTTCTAAACAGGAATGGACATTTTTCCCTTCAGAAGAAATAACATCTTCACTGTTTTGCTTGTTTAAAAAAAAAAAGTACAGTTTTCTCCCAAAAAGACTAAAATGACACTATATAACAGATGACACAATTGACCTCTTTTTCTCAAAATCTAGCTCGTCCATCCACCACCGCATCCCCTTCACAGCCCAAGCAAGGAGCTTTTGAGTAGTTTTTTGTTTTGGGGGGTTTTTAAAAATATATCTTTATTGATTTCAGAGAGAGGAAAGGAGAGGGAGAGAGAGAGCTGAAACATCAATGATGAGAGAACCGTCAATGATCGGCTGCCTCCTGCACGTCCCCCACTGGGGATCGAGCCCGCAACCCGGGCACGTGCCCTGACCGAGAATAGAACCGCGATCTCCCGGATCCTAGGTCGACGCTCACCTGCTGAGCCACGCTGGCAGGACTCCAGTCTTTTTAAAGCTCACTGTGCAACTGCTTAAAGCCCTCCAAGGATGTGTGGTACCCAACACACTCTATCGTTACGGCCCCCAGCCCCCATCCAGCGCCCTCCTGCCCTACAATCCTGAACTACTGTATTTCCCTGCATGTGCCGTGCTAACTCATGCCCCTGGGCTTCTGTTCATGCCCTGCCCTCTGCCTAGGATGCCTCTCTGTCCCCTCTTGGCCATCTGACAAATGCACACTAGTCCTTGGTGTCATTGTGTGGCCATGATGTGCCTGTGGTCCATCCCCACCTGTCTGTGGTTAACTTGGGGGATCCTTCCCCCCTCCCACTACAGCCTGCAAGTCAGTTCACTGCTGTGTAAGCGGCTCATCTCCCTGATTTCTATATTCCTGCTCCTCTCTCGTGACCAGAACGTGGATTCCTGTCTTTGCCATCAAGGCCTCCAACCCCAGCCCAGCACCTCTTCTGGAACACAAGTGAGAATTAAGGAGGCTTATCCAAAAGTGGCTGACGTAGGCAACTTCACTGAACTGAACTCAAGCGAGGTGAAAGATGATCTCTTTGCCTTAACACTTTTACATACTTGGCCGCCCTAGAGCTCACTGTCACTTTCCTGCTCACTCCCCCACCCCAGGAGATCTTGCCAAGGTCAAGTTCCAAATCCAGTATGAAGGCCCTTACACTGGATTCACACTCAGCTACAGGATTTTTCTACTGCTCATCTTCTGTCTCATCCCACTGATGGCTCTATGTCTGCCATCCCAAACTCTCCAATCTCTGATTTCATGCCCCGGGGCCTTTGCATGGACAAGTCACTGTCTCTTGAAAGACTTTCTGAAACTTGCCCATTTGATGACTCCTGCCATCTTCAAACCAGCCAATGTGTTAGAAACTGTCTCTGGAGCAGCACCAATGAAGGGTTCAGAGTAATTTCTAACACATGGTTGTACCGGGACAGGCCTGTGAGATTGCAGAAGTCCCCCTCCTCTTCACACCATCCCCGTCGACCAATCAGAGCATCAGAATCCCCTTTCACACTAGACTTTGGAGGGGCGGCTGATACACACGCTCCTGTAAGAAACAAGGCCAAGAGATTCCGCCTCCGGACAAGGCAATGACTCAAATGTCCACTCTCTCACCCTTTCCAGGAGCTCAGACCAAATACTCTTATTAACTCTGAGGGGCCAGAAACATGTGGGTTCAAATTCCAGCTTGGTCATTTAACCTAGCGGAGCCTGTTTCCTTATTTGAAAAACAGATCTTGGTACCATCAAACTTTCTTGTGAGCATTAAATGATTTATGAAATGTTTGGTATTTAATACCAAATTAAAATCCTATGCTCCCTAAATACAAACTTCACAGAGATGAGCATTATCCATATGCATAGTGTACACACACAGACACACACAATCCATGTCAGAATCACTCAGACAGAGCCGTAGCCTGGAGGCAGAATTACACCCTCCCTCTGACTCACGTCAAAGGCACACACTCAGAGTCCTAGTTCCAATCTGGGAACTCGAGGCACAGATGGGATGCCGGCTCTGATGTCTTTCCTGCTTGCAAATCGCACTTGTCACAGGCATATTTAAAAATACTGTAGCCGTTCATTCTGCCTTGGAAACATCTACTCAGATCCATGGATTGTGTGTGTGAAGGGAGATGGGCTATATTCTTTTTTTATTTTTCTTTTCTTGGTAATTCACATCTCAGCAACAAAAATGTCTAGCAAAAATCCAGGGTGGAGGCAGGTGCAATCCCACCCGGGTATTTATGCTGTGGCTGAGTTGTCTCGAACAGTATGCATCCGACAGATATCAAACCACTCTTCAGCTACAATTTTAATCAATGATATTTTTGTAAGTGATAATACTTAAGGATTCCAAGGGTGTGGTGGAAAGAAACACCAGGGACAACTATTTGAGACTAATTTGGCAATATAAACCTAGGCTCTTAAAATTCAAAGTTCTCAAACAATGATTTCACTTTGGAGAATGTGCCCCCAGGAAATAATCTGGACTTTGGTGAAAATGCCATGTACCAAGGTATTCATAGTGGTGGTTTCATAATGATGAACCGTCCTAAACAATCAAATGTCCAAAAATGAAGGGATGAGTTTGTGAACAGCAGGGTGTCCACCTGGTAGATTGACAGGACAACTGTCACTGATAACACTGCGCTGACCTCACCTGTTTCTTCATTACCAGGTTGGGAGCATCATGACAGGAGGAACACAGATGAGTGAATGAGTGAATATACACACGTGTGCGTGATTCAGAGATATTCAGGGTGGGCAAGAGGAGGTTTACAGTTGTGAGTACACGAAGCACAGCTTATTCTCGTATGATTATTTATTCATTATTGCATCATTTTCCATATGAACAACTATAAACCTACTTTTGTCCCACCCTGTATAACAATTTGGAAATATATACATAATACAATATTAGGTAAAAAAAAAAAAAAAATTAGCACTGCAGAGAGATTACAACACCTCCAGACCATACAGAAAAGCCCAAGGAGGTTGGAAACAAACTAATGTATTAACTGACACGGAGTAACTTCCTAATAAGCCTGTGATTTTTTTTCTTCTCTATTTCTGCGTTGTTTCAATTTTCTATAAGCAATAAATATTAAATGAGGACTAGTGTCTTGAGGTTTGTGTGAGGAGCAGATGTTTAGCATAGTGCTGAGAACAACATACAGTTTTCATTAAATGTTGGAAAGCTTTGAAAAAATATATATTATTGCTTTTAATTAAACTGGGCACCTCTCTCTTCTTTCTCCCCACAAACCCGTACAAAATGGAGTGGTGAAGACAAAGTCTTAACCCATAAAGATAACAAAAGAAGACAAGAGAAATGAGCTAAAAGCAACATGGTATTTCAACAAATGCTGAGATGAAGAACAAGAGAGGAAAGTGTGCTGATGGGCACAGCAGCGTGGAGTAAACAACCCTGCGGGTACCCACAGAAGGGTACGGACATGACCCATTTCCCCCACGGCAGCCCAGGGCATAGGAGGTCCCCTGGAAGGTAGGGGTGAAACACGGCGCTGGAAACAAGACTGTCAGCCTCAGATCCCATCACGGTGGTTGGTAATAACAGGAGATCGCTGTTAGTCTTTGGGGCTCCCCAGGGAACCATATTCACAAGGCCGTCACAATCAAATACACTTGTTTCAACCTCAAGTCTGGATATTGCTAGGTTTTGAGAATGAAGGGGGAAAATTAGGAAAAGTTGACGAAAGAGAGCCCTAAGTCATCTATCGAGGCATGAACTCAATAGTTATTTCCAAAACTGACAAATCAAGGAACAGCAGTGTCACCTATCATTTAGAAACACAAAGGCCAGAGGGAGAAGAAAGAGCTAAAAGAGTTGAAAGTGGTGGCCTCCCTTGGGGGCTATTTGATTATTTCAAATGTTTGTATACTATCTTGTTAAAACTCAAAATCAAATCTGCCCAAAGTCTGGCTCGGGCGTGTGTTAGTGTTTGGCCTGAGCGTGTTCACCTCCCCGAGCCCTGCCTCTGCCCTCCACGCCATCGCAACAGCGACACGCACCTCCCGGCCGTGCAGGAGCCTGGCGCCAGGTCAGCAGGCGGAGTGCTGGGACCTGAAGCCTTAGACCTGAAGCCTCGGCGCTCAGACACGCACATTCCGTATAGAATGTGCAGGAAAAAAAGTGGAAAAGAGGAAACGGACCGCGTGGGCTGAGAAATTTACACTGTCAGCCGCGGCCGTGACCGTAAATGACTGCCTCCGACAGGACCTATACTCTGTCTCTCCAGCCAGGGCCGTAATGACAGGTGTCTAGATCCCCTCAGACATCATGTCAGAGGGCAGGAATTAACGTCGCTTGGGCTCTCGGAGCCTCTCACTTCCTGATACAGGAAGGCACAGGAGGGACGCGCAGTGAGGCCCACGCCGGCCCCGCCTGCAGCCACCGCACCCCACCCAGAGCGGCCACCTTCCCACACTCCCTGCTGCCCCGGGACCAGGCAGGGGACAGCAGCCTCAGTCCGGGCATGCTCCCAGGCTCAGGGCCAGTGCCCGCCTTAGATGTCACAATGCCACCCAGCGTGCTGGTAGCTGTGAGCCCAAACTCCTCTGCACTAAGGAAGAGCTAGCTGAGTTCTTTCACTTTTCGGGCACAAGTACCACCACTGTTGACACGGCCCCAGGACTGTGCAGGCCCAGCCATTCTTTGATAGGGTGAAACAATCCTTTGAATGAAAATTGGGAGAGTGGGGCTTGAGTCCCACTCTGCTTCCAGTTAGCTGCGTTGCTTGACCAAGCCATGTAATTGCTGTGAGTCAGTTTCCTCATCTTTGAAATGGGCTGGTCTCTGTCCTGTCTATGTATCTGTGCAGTTGATAGGAGCTGGGATTAATGAGTGTGAGAGGGGCCGGCTGCTGGGCTAAAAGAATGAGTAAGAGGAGAGAGGGCTGGTGGCACCGTCCTCAGACACACTGACAAGACAAGGAACTTACCTTTCTCTGCGAGGGAAGGCAGAACCACCGGAGGGCAAAAACTAGGAGGGTCATTTTGAGCAACTGCAAAGAAGAAAAAGGCAGCCTGTTAGCAATTCCTCACCCTCAGTGTCATGAGTTCTGAAGGCATTATTAGAGGAACACTGTGGTGACAGCAAAATTGGGCTCGGAAGGCAGGGCATATTTGACTCCCAGCACCATCCCTGTATCAGTCAGGGTGGGCTTGGGGATACCCAAGTGACAATCATCACAACATCTCAGGGGCTGAAAACAGCAAAGGGTCACCTCTCCCGCACACCATGTGTCCACTGCAGTGGGACCTGAGACTTGGCATTTCTAACAAGCTCCCAGGACATGCTGACTGCTGGTCCTGTACACACTTTGAGGGCCGCTGACCAAGGTTTCTGTCACTGATATTCTGTGAGCTCTCCAGACAACACTCAAGTTACTACCAACCATGCGCCATGCCCGTTACACCCCCTGGCCAGCTTGGCCCCCGCACCCTGCTTTTCTGGGTAAACGTCCATCCTTCCTGGAAGACAGCGGCTAGGAGCAAAGATCCTGAGCATCAGTGCCATCTTCAGAGAACAACCTGACCACCTATCAAGGGCACCGAAATGTCCATGCCTTGGACCCAGTAACTGTGATTTGGAAATTAACTTGCAATTCAGAGTAAGCTTGGTCTGCAAGGGAACATCGAGGCATCACTGATGAAACACTGGAACCGACAAAACTGTCTAACACCACGCGACAGTGACCAGAGCGCTCCAGGCGGCCCATCGCAGCAGGGGACCGGCCGCCCGCTCTGCTGCTGTTCTCCACCTCTCTTCTCACCACCGTCACCGCTTTGTAACTGGGTGCCGCTTGCCCTTTGTGTGGGACTTTCTTCACTGTGCAGGAATAGCTGAGCTGGGAGGGTCCTCAGCTTCCCTGGGCCCCTGCAACACTGAAACCATCAACACCCTCACTCCCTGGGAGGACTGGCACTGCCCCGGGGACCCGCCTGCTGTGTCTTCTCACTGTGCAGCCTTGAGCTATTGGCTCGGCTAGTTCACGTTTGTTAAACAAATGACCGCTAACCTTTCTGCTTCTTCCCGACTCCGCCTTCTGAGACATCAGGTTGTTAACTTAAAATCAGCCACAGTGGGAGTATTTACACCATGGTATGTGGCAACCTCTAGAAACCAAGGCTTCCCTCCATCCTCACTGGTTGTAAAATATTTGCCAGTGCAGCAGTGAATGGGGGGGTAACAACAGGGGCTGCCTCGTGGGGTTGTTTGGGGGCTAAATAAGATGTTTTCTGCAAGATGCTAGCCTAGTGCCTGAGCCAACTCTGTGCTTCATAAGTGCTTCACTCGGATGTGAACGATGTGAAGAAGGGACTGTACAGAAATTCTACCTGCATGTGGCAGCTTCCGTGCGGGGTAGGGACAGACCTAACCAGAAGAGCTCGTCGCTTCCTTTCCAGGTTATATTCCCATATCTAGAATTGCTACAGGGTCCAAGTGTATTTGCTTAGCAGAAGAAAAGAGAAATTGTGAAGCTTCTTTTGTTTTTTTAGAAGCCACATTTGACTTTATAAACAAACCAATGACCGTGCCCCACCCGCGGGCCTCACACAGCTGTGGAGAGAATGGGCAGCCCTAGGTCCTTCAAAGAGCAGGGGTACCAGGCGGCAGGGCCCCGCCCCTTCCAGAAAACCTGAGTCTCTGGGGCATTGCTTGTCCACAGAGCTACCCTTGTCCCCCTGCCCTCCCACCCTGGATGTTATACTTCCTCTCTGAGTCCTACTGCCAGGAAAGGGCTGCAAACAGCCTCATTTGCATTCACAATTGCTCAGCTGGGCCCTCAGTTCTGTGCTAAGACATGGGAAACTTTCTGTTCACTGCAGACAGCAAAGTCAGAGAGCACATCCCAAGGCTCTGGGGGTCCCCCCTCAGTGCTCCCTGCTCTGGGTTTGTGCTCCTTCCTCCTGGATTCTACCTGGCTCGGCTTCTACCTTTGTTCTGTGGACACAGCTCGGTACCCAGGTTACACCGCCATTGCCCATGTGAAGCTCTCTGAGGCCCAGGATATTTCTGAACAAATGAACTATGTCTTAAGCTTCTTTTTACCCAATTCGTCCCTGAGCAATATCAAGATGGAAAATGACATTTTCCAGCATTTGGTGGGATGAGGAGATGGGAAGAAGAATGGGAGGAGAGACAATTAGGACAATGTGTTGCCTTCTCCTAATTGGCAGGATGAGAAAATCAAGGGAACCTGGTGGAGGGCATGTCTATTGGCTTCCCCTGTCCAGTAATAGCACCTTAACTACACTGCGATGAGTCTCCTCCCTGCAGGGGCACACAGTCTCCCTGGGCTATCACTCAAGCAAGCTTCCCTGCCCTCATGGGTGGGCTCACAGCCATGGGTGGGCTCACAGCCATGGGTGGGCTCACAGCCAAAGCTGCGCCAAACTCCTGAATTTAAAGCTGGAATACGACCACACAACCCTTTGGAGAAGCATAATAACAGTGAACACAGGAGGTTGTGCATTCACCCCTGCTCAACACACCCATGTTGCTGAGACTTAGGCAGTCATCCTTCCTCTGAGCCTATGGGCACACTCCCATCAAATTCCTTTTCTGCTCAAATTAAATAGAATCAGTTTCTGTAGTTTGTACCCAGTGAATCCTGACTAATCTTCTTCTAGGCCCTAGGACACCATCTGAATACATGGTTGAAAACCAGTCAACTAAAGATGTCCTCATAATTGCTCAGAGCAAGTTACTTACCTGGCTTTTGGTACCATCCGAAGGGATAGGTGCGGACCTCAATGTCAGAAGAGCCACAGTCCAAAATGCGCCAGGTTCCTCCACTTTCCTCACTGCAGGTCTGAAGTCCTAAGCTGTTCAGAGTTAGGCATGTCACCTCTCCACCTGGAGCAAAAAATAACCAAGGCCAGTAATGCTATGAATTTTCTTCTTAGGACTGCTTTTGCTGTGTCCCATATATTTTAGGTGGTTGTGTTCTCATTTTCAATTGTTTCAAGGTATCTTTTGACTTATTGAAACATATGTAATTTTATTAACCAACATCACCCCAATAAATTCAATTTTAAGAAAAGGAAAAAAGATACAGTTAAAGAAAATAATAACCAGGACAAGAAAAATGATCAGGACAGAAGATTCTAATTGAAAGAGGAAAATTCTACAAACTTATTCTTTTTAAAATACATATATATGTTTTTATTTATTTCAGAGAGAGGAAGGGAGAGAGAGGAAGAGATAGAAACATCAATGATGAAAGAGAGTCATTGATCAGCTGCCTCCTGCAGGCCCCCCACTGGGGATCAAGCCCAAAACCTGGGCATGAGCCCTGACTGGGAATCGAACTGTGTCCTCCTGGTTCAGGGGTCAACACTTAACCACTGAGCCATGCTGGCCAAGCTGCAATCTCATTCTTTAGCAGATATTTAGGGTTCACAACTATATTCTAGGTATGATCTTAGCCGCTGATGAAAAACCTGGTACCTTAATGACTTCTAGTTCAAGAGCACAAGAATGAAGGCAGCTAAAACTGATGGAGCATCCACCACGTGCCCAGGGCTGCGCTAGGACTGCTGGCATCATGTCACCTGGTCCTCCCCGAACCCTCTGAGGAGGTAGCATTTATATCCCTGCTTGCAGATGAGGAAACCGAGGCTCAGAGATTAAGTAACTTTTGCAGGAGCACACCACTAGCAAGTCACTGAATCAGGTTTTAAATGCAGATCATATGAATGGATCCAAAGTTCACCCACAAAGCTGCCTGCCCCGAGTCTTGAAAGATAAGAAGACAGTGAAGTGAAGTGTGGGAGGAGGGCTGTTCCGGTCAGGTAGATGTGCCCGGTAAGCTGACCAGATATTAGGCCAGGAGCCATGTCCAGCTATCATATTTATAGCCACCTCCCCTCTAAGCCCCCACTTCCCATCTGTGAACAAGGATCACTCTTCCCCGCCCACCACGAGGAAATGCTGAGGATTAGATAAGATCGTAGGTGTGAAGGCATTTCCTAGACTGCAAAGTGCTGTACACAGGTGAGGGGGGGTTATCACTTTTACCTTTCAACTGGGAAACATTTAGAAAGCCGAAGCCGGAGCAGCACGGGTCCACGTCGCACAAGCGTTCACACTCGAAGAACCTGGCGTAAGAAGAGAAGGAGCAGGTCTGAAGGGTTCCACTGGTGGCCCAGGACCTACCAGAGGGGCTTGCTGATTGCAGTCATTCTTACCCCTGGGGGCTGTTTTCTTTATGACTTCCTAAACTGGGGGTGCTCTGGCCAATATGCATGAGTGGATTCCTAGCTTTGAGGTTTTATTCTGAAACACTCTACTCTTTTCTTGAGGATATTGCCTTGCCATCCTTCATTCATTCACTCATGCATTCACTGAACATAAGTTCTGTGCCTGTTACATGCCAGGCTCCAAGCCAAGCTAAGCAGCATCCTGAATGTACTCCTACAATCCTTTCAGACAGGGAGAAAGTTCCAGTTTGGGTTCTAGGAGAGGAAAATAATGGTAGGGAAGGTATCTCCAGAAATGGGGGGGTTCCTTGGGCCTACAGTTGGAGTGACCCAATTTAGGTGGCAAAGAGCTGGGCTTTGTCTCACCCCACCCCCTTACACACTCCACCACACAGGTTAATCACACTCCAGAACACGCCTCTGTTTGCCCGCCCAGTGTACCCAAGCAGTCTCTCGGGACCTACTTTAATTACTCATTGTAGCTCCTGAACCCCACCCTCTGCTTCGAGGACCAGTGTTGCAAGGAGGAACTTAGTGGCTCCCAACCGATGCTCTGGGCTCAGTTCTGAGTTCCCTCTGCCCAGACCACATGTCCCAGTTCAGATCACTCATGCCCGATTCCTGAGAGCTTGCTCCACCTGAATTCCTTTCTGGTGTGGGGACCCTGCCTCATTCTTGGCGTTCTCCTTCCCTGCCTAGTAGCCCATGAAATCAAGTCCCGTCCTGGTGGAAAAGCCTCCATCTCCTGGACAACTTCTCTGATGCTGGCTGTATCTCTGTCCTGATGGTTCTCTTGCCCACCTGCCCATTCAGCACTTTGCTTTCCTTTGTTGGAAGCTCATTGCTAAGCTCCAGCCTGGATAATGTGCTTTCCCATCATGCTGCGGTTCTCTGAGTGCCCCAGCCCCTTCCCCACGCCGGGGCAGGCTGGTCCCTGGTTCCAGCCTTCCTTCTCTTCCCCCACCCATCAGCACAGACAGTGCTCAGCCAGAGCTCCAATCTCCTATCATCTTTTCACCTCCATTCTCAAAGTAGATCTTAAACACAAACAACATGACACCATTTTACAAACCGACAACACTTCCTAGATCATCAGTTCATAGGTCAATGACCCGAATTCTAAAGTACAAAAGAATCAGCAGGAGGGGAAGCTTACTTAAAATTCAGATTTTTGAGCCCCACCCAGGAAATGCTGACTCAGCAGGTCCAGAGAAGAACTCTGGGGTGTGGGTTGTAAAAAGTCTACCTGCTGATTCTGATGGGTCAGAACCACAGACGAGGCTGAGAGAAGCATTGCCTTCATTGAAAACAACTATACAACAGCTAACTAATGAAAAAATAATAAAATACATTTCTAAAATACTAAACCAAATAAATTAAAAGTGCCTATGCTCCTGATAAAAGTTCTATTTGCTCTCCAGATTCTGAGCACAGCACAGTGAGACTTTGCTGACCAAGTTTATTAAAACATCTGGTCATTGTCACTAATTGATGAGACAGGGCTCATGTCCTTTTGCCTTTTCCTTTTGCATCCACTGACTGGAGGTCCAGAGCTAAATTCACGTTTGTTACCGGTAACCTACCTTAGCCACTGTTCTAAGACATGGTTACTGCCTTATTGCCTTTTTCAACCTTTGCTTTGAGTTGTAGTTTGTTTGTTTTTAATGCGTGTGCCTTTGGCTGATGTCACCTTCCTTATTACGCAAGTAGAGGTGCCTTCGGAATAAAGATGTCAGCGGGATGGGGCGGGATGAAGCACTCACCCGTCAGAGATGGCCTTGTCGGGCATGGGCGCTTTGCTTCTCACGGAGACCCCCGCCAGCTTCTGGAATGGCAGGCGGGTGTAAAAGCTCTTCACTTTATCCTTAAGCACAGCTACACGGGGAAGAAAGAAATTATATCACTTAGGGCAAGATGTTATGTCCATAAAGATATGCGGACGAAGGTGTACAAACCCGACTGCGAGCTCCCAGTGGAAGCTGGTGTATGAAACTCCCAGTCTCACTACAGTAACAGCAAAGGGATTCCAGCAACAGCACACACACACACACACACACACGCACACGCACACGCACACACGCACACGCACACGCACACACACACACACACACACACGCAGAGCATGGGGCAGGGGACATAGCAACAGAATTCTGGAAGCCAGAGAGCAAGCAGGGGAGTATGAAATTGCATTAATAGACCGACAAACTTTTAGGTCTTTTGTGGGGAAGAACCAAGGAGCAGCTCTGTACACCTTCTGGAGTCCCAAAAGGTGTAGGCGCGGCAGCCGCGGGGTGGAGGCGCCTTAAACGGGATGGGCACGGCGCTCCTCAGGCAGCAGCTAGGTCTCCAGACGCCCTGGGCGCCCCGCAGGGGGCACCTGCCTCTCTCCGACAGAGAAGATGGAGCCTCAGTTTCTGAACAGGGCCAAAGGGGGAGCCTCCGGGGCTCACCAGGTAGAGTTAATGGCGGGGGCACCACGTGCAGCTAGAGGATTCTTTCCAGCCAATGTACATGGTGAATATTGAGAGTCTATCTCCCAACTTTATTTGGAATCCAAACCAACAGCCCCCAGCTTCATGCCCCAGGCCAGATACTACAAGATTCCTCAGGGGGCAAAACCTAAAAACAATGACCCCCAAAGGGTGGCCCAACCAAATCATCCTCCGGGGGAACTTCAAGTAAACAAGCACGCTCTGAGCTCCCCAGCTTCTGGGCCCTTCTCTTACACTGGTGACAAGGGTCACCAGGTCTCTGAGAAGGCCTCTGGCTAAGATGATAGAACAGTAAATGAAAGATAATGTCTTGGAAGAAATGGAGATTGTACCGAGTGAAAAAAATTCCAAAAAAATAAAATAGTGCCATTAATGCCCCAAGAGAAAAATGAACTTCTGTCTTCCTAGAGCCACCATTGCGGGGTTTTCTGTAATAGACCGCAGCGTGGAAATCTAACTGCTGGCACATTCGCAGCAGCTTTCTCTGAGGGCTGGGGTTCCAGGGCAGGACTATCCTCTACAGCCAACTGGATGCACTTCTGAATGGCTTCACCTCTCAATAACGAGCATGGGTAACTCTATTTGTCATCAAAGGAAGAACTGATCTGCATATTTCTGCCCACTGGAAACGCAGTGTGTGCCGATCGCACCGAGAGCTCACCTTTCTTCCGGAACAGGGCACTCGGTCTGTGGGGCAGGATCAGTCTGCAGCCCGTGGGACGTGACTCCAGGACATCATCACACACCTGGGCCTCTGGGTAGAGGGTGCAGGTGAAGTACAAGGGGGCGTTGTCTCTTATCTCTGCCAGTTGACAGAAAGAGGGCTCCTGGACACAGCCTACAGCAGGAGAGCAGGGGGTTAGTGTTGGGGGTGCCTGCAGGGCCAGTGACCTCTACCAGGTCTTCTGAGAAGAAAGGGAGTCTTTCTAGGCAGGGCCCAGGCCCAGGACAGCCAAGCTATCCAGTCTGGAGGCCCAAGAAGGGGTTCTGACAGCTGGGGAGAGGGTCATGCACTAAACAGGGGGTCCATGTGGCTCTGAATAAAAGCAAAGTCTAACAGGGTGAGAGGTGAGCAATCCAGGGGGAGAGAGGGTAAAACTCCATTGGATCAATGTAGGACCAGCCCAGAGACAGTCAAGATCTTCAGCCCAAAGGCCATGGGACTATAAATCATTGTGAACTTTGTGACTGATTCATCCTGGTTCTGGTCCTATGATATACATAGGTTCTCGGACAGGATATTTGGGGTTTTTTCTCATCCCAAAGGTCAAACACAAGGCCTAGGATATAGGTTATGAGTGTTAGGTCAAGGGCAGGTGGGTGGGTGGAAGGAAGGAAGGAAGGAAGGAAGGAAGGAAGGAAGGAAGGAAGGAAGGATAGATGGATGGGTGGATGGGTGGGTGGATGGATGGATGGATGGTGAGTTCTGGGAGCAGAACAGAAATTAACTGCACTATAAGCATCCTGAAGATACGGTTATGTCCTTTCTTTGCGTCACCCATGGTACTAACACTGAAGTGGTCTGGGGGTCATGCCACTGAGTTTGATTTCATCTATTTCTCCAGAGTTGTTGAACTGGGCCTGTGACGCCTGACCCCAGGGTCGGGAAGAGGAAGGACAAGGTCTAAGGACACTTACGAGAAAGGCACCACACATTCGCTTGCTGAGCTGAGAAAAGGTGTTTGAACAGCCAGTGCTGCTGGCTGGGCAGGGACCGGTTCCCACGGACCACGACCTGCTCGAGGTCCACAGGGGAGAACAGCTCTGTTGTCAAATCTGAAAGAGAAGGAAGGAGTCAGCTTCTTTTGCCTTTATCTCCTCAATCCAGCAATCTCTCTCTCACACACACACATACACATACACACATGCATGCTCACACATGCACACGCACAGTTTCAGGGTATGTGAGGCCAGAGCAGATCTGAAGTCAATAGAGCTGGGAGTCTGGTCAGGCAAGAAAGGTCCAGAAGGTCCCAGAAAGTCCTAAAAATTATGCAGTTGCAAAAATCTTAGAATCTTGGTTTAGAAAAAACCTTGGGAACCATCTGGTTCAACTTTTCACCCGAGGCAGGACTCTTTCGCGGGCTATTTCTGGCCTCTGCCCCTGCAGCTCGAGTGCCACATCTGTGCTGACCACAGCAGCCCCCACCCCAATCCTTAGGACGCTGTGGAGTCCAATCCGACTCCTTGTAACTTTGAGGCACGGATGCCCCTTCTGTCTTCTGAAGCCACGTGGAAGTCCCACCTCCGTCCCTAATGAAAGCCTTCATCTGTGAAGACAGCTGTCAGCTCCACTCAGCCCCAAACCAGAAGATCCAGCTTGTCCATCCCCCAGTCTCTCCTTGTGTCTTCAGACCCTATGACCCCCCTGCTTAAGGCTCCTTCTGGGCACCCCGCTCTCCGAGAACAGACGTCCAAGCTTTCTTCTTGGTCCAGGCTCTCCCCACATCTTGAGCCTCATCTCCAGGGGCCTGAACTCACGCTCTGGAAGCTTGCAGACACTGGTGACCCTAGGTCACCGCCACACTGCTGGCTGCCCCGGGTCACTGCATGTGCCCGTGTGCATCCACACCATGCTTCCCGCCCCCGGTCCCCCTGGGGCCAGCACTGTCCCCTCCTGCTCTGATGTCTTGTGGCTCTATAAACAAGTTCCCCAGTGCTGAAGGATCCCATACACAGATCCAGAGCTGGGGAGATATTTCTGACTTTGCAGAGGGGCTTACCCTAGGGGCATGAAGCAGGTCATGCAGATGAGCCCGGGCACATGCACAACGTCCCTTAGCTCGTGGCTCTGGCATAAGAGGCATGGCATCCCACATGCACCCCGCTTTGCCTTGGAGCTTCCTTTCCAGCAACAATCCCCAAAGGGAGTAAAAGATTTACGAGTGTCTGCCAAGGCCAGAAGCTTAGTGCTGGCCGACACCCCAGGGACCATGTTGCCACCCTCTCCCTGGGCCTCCCAGGCCTGTGAGCTACTGCATCTCGTTTTATAGCACAGTGGCCAGTTTGCCTGCCCTTGTCCCAGCTGAACCACACCTGGCACAGGTAGGAGAGCCTGGATCACCTCTGAAGACTGCAGAGTAAGGAAGGGAAAACAAGAGAGCAGCCTAAAGGCACACTCGGAGTTCCTTCAGTCTCGCTCTGCCCTGCCCTCAGAGCCCTCGCACAAACTGCTCCCTTACCCGGGGCACCTCCTTCCAGGTGTCCCTGGAAACGCCTGGCAGGTCCTTCCGGGCCCCCCTGAGAAGCCTTTCTTGACTCCTGCAGGTCGCCTAGCACCACCCCTCCCCATTTCACCTGTCCCCATCCCAGCCGTTGTCACACTGCCATGCAGTGGCTGGCACATGGGAATTCTAGTCTGTGAACGTCCTACATGGCCCAGCACATGTGCTCAGAAAGCTCTGCTGGTTGGCAGAGTGAACACCGCAGCCACTCAGGCTCCCAGCTTACACGCCGTAGGAGGGAGAACCGGTCCCTTCTCATTCTCAAGGCTTGGCTTCCCCGTGAGGGCGAGGAGGCAGCTCGGGGCCTGCCAGACGGGAGGTTGTTGCTGGCTCCCCTGCGTGTCTCAAACACTCAGGCCGGCTGCAGCACCCTGAAGCAGAGAGGGGCCAATTCCATTCCCCACCGCGCTTTGAGTCTGAGTGGGACAGGCCAGGTAACGGAGCCCGGAGACGGCACGGAGGAGCGGCCCAGAGGGCTTCTGCCGCAGGGCCGCAGCTTCTGAGGCCCGGGAATGTAATCAGCAGAGAAGGGAAACCAAGCAGAGCTCTGTCTACTCACTGGGAATCTCTCAGGGTCCTGGGGGGTGGGGGGAAGAAGGGGGGAGAGGGGGGCTCCCCTCCTGGTGGGGGAGGAAAGGGGTCCTTCTTGAAATCACGTGATAGCTCTGGATTATAGACGTGGCCCTGGCTCGGTGCATAATGATGGATTTTACAGAACCACGAATTCATTCACTCTGACGTTGCCAGGAGCCGTAGGCCCACCCCTCAGTAGCACTGCGAAGGCCAAAGGCCGGGCACCCCAAACACCCGGGGCCAGCAGGAGTATAGGGTGCTGGGTGGGGCCAGGGCGAAGGGGACAGCCAGGCTCTGATGGAAGGGGCAGCAGTCTCAGCTCCTAGGACTTTGGTCATCAGGTAGAAATGTGAAGCCAATGTCACCAGAGCTTTTTCTGTTTTTCTCTACAGAAGCTGAAAATCTGAATTTGTATAAAAAAATCTCCTGATTTTAAAATATTGGTATTGGCTTAGCTTAAAGGAAAAAGTCTACTTTGCAAATCAAACAAACCCTCTGCTCTGTCAGCTAAGGGGTCCCCGGGACCCAGCTCTCCAGCCCACACTGTCTGTGCCAAGTGGCTGGTGTTGGGGAACAGCCCAGGCTTCAGAGTCCGCTGAGCAGGGTTCAAATCCCAGCGCTGCTGCTTACCTCGTGCTGGACTGGCTAAGACGGGGACCCCGAGGTCCTAAAGCCTCATGCTGCTCGGTGGGAAATGGGGGTGACACCGATGAGCAGAGCTGCCATAACGTTGGCAAGACGATGTCTACAAACGCCAAATGGCACCCAGGCAGAGCTGGGATTTGAACCCTGCTCTCCAGACTGAGGACCCGCAGCCTACACCAGACACACCCTCCCGCGCCAGCTCCGTGAATGCAGCATGAAGTCATAAATGCCAAGCAGCTGCAATGCGGTGAGCCCCGTGGGGGTGGCTTATGCGCATTATTTCATTTGATCTGCGCAGAAGGCCTGCAAAGGGGAAGAAACTACCATGTGGGGGCATCTGTTAAGTACCAGGCAATTCTACCTGGCAAGTCATCGCTGCCAGGAGAAGGGAGAGAAGGGACGTTCTACACACGAGGAAGCAAGGCTTTTAGTAGGTAAGCGAGTGCCCATGGTCACGCACTTGGCCTAGCTGCTTTGTAATGCGGTGTTTCTCCCGCTGAGCCACTTGGGCTCCCCTGTGCCCACAGACTGGCCCGCCGCCCTCTCCTTTCCCTCGTCGCTCCTCTCCTCTTCCTCTCCTAACTCCTCCCCCCCCCTCCCTGAGTTTGGGCTCTGCCTAAGGAATAGCAGTCACAGGCACTGGGGACAGAGACGCCTCCGACATCACACACATCCTGTCCCTGTGAACTAAGGTGTGCATTTATGTGTTCCCTGCACAGAGCGACTCCTCTCAGAAGGCTCTCCCAGTCGTCTCATTACGGACCAATTCCACAGTGTTTGCAATCCGCTTACACTCCAGGCCTCACCGAAGTGCAGCCATTGGCCACAGACAAGGGGACCTTGCCTTTTAATACATTTGGCTGGTTTTGTTATTATGGTTGTTTTTCCAGTAGCAGTGGTGACTCTGCCATGATTCCTCCTTCCTTTCTGTGCCAGCTGCCCCCCGAGAGCTGTGCATGTTTCTGAAGTGGGTAACTGGGTTAGAAACTTAGAGGGAGCCCGTGGCTGCAGAACAGACCAGGTCAATGGGTCGTTCACCATCGATCAGGCCCTTCACATCACCATCTGGTCCCCACAGCTAGACGACCGAGTTTATACAAAGGGCTGGGGGTTGGTACCTGTATCTGGTGGAGGCGCTGCCTTTGATTCCGTGTCTCTTCTACATCCCATAGACGCAGACCGAGACCCCATGTCAGAATCTAGGACAAGACAAAGAATTGTTGTTTTGATGTTGGGGAAGAAAAGGGAGGTCAACAGAGTGGTCGTGGCAACGTGAGAAATTGTCATGTCTGCAGCCCGGTGCCCAGGACAAGACCTGGAACAAGTCCAGGGACACAGGCCCGCACTCTTTGGCCTTTGATGGAATGTCAGCCAACCTCTCGGTAAGAGAACTTGGCATTGAAATTAGTAACAGTTGTCCTTGGCATTGAAATTAGTAACAGTCGCAAACTCCTTTCAAGTTAATGAAATATGTTCATAAATATCGGTCTTTGCAACACCCTGTGAAGGTAAGGCATTAGATTTCCATCTTACTGTTGAAAAAAACTAAGACTCAGAGAGGTAAAATAACTTATCCCAGACATGCAGGTGATAAGTAGATCCAACGGAAGTCAAGGAAATTAAATAAAATGTCCAAGCCGGGACCAGGTCTCCCGTGAAAGCAGTGAGCGGGTGAGGAGGAGGGGGTCTGAGATAGCTTGGGGGTGCTCCTGCTTAGTGTGGGAAATATCCTGGGGAGAAGCAATTCCTTAATTTCCCACTAGCAAGTACCTTATTTACCAGAACTTTCTGATAACTTGGAAGCACCTAGAGTCTGGGTCCCACCCCCAGGACCTCCTGTGAGCATTTCACTTAATCACTCCAAGTCTCATTTTTCTTGCCAGAAAAATGAACAAAAATGAGCTGCCCCCCACACACACACACTCTGTATACTGACCCTACAGGTAGGACCAACTGAGAGAAGGGTATATAATCCCATCAGGTCACTTTAAAATGAAGATGATGGTGGGCACTTCCTTCCCTCTCCTCCCCTCCTGCCCCTCACCCGCCGCCACCACTGATACTAACCAGCATTTCTTACGCTGGGCATGGTTCCAAGCCCTTCACCTGCGTTACCCTGCCAGTGCCCACGCAACTCTACCAGGTAAGTGCTATTTTATTGCTGTACTGCCCACGGGAGCCTGCGCTTAGAGGGAACAACTGATGTGTTCAAGGTCACTCTGCTCTTTCACACGATTTCACAAGCAAAGACCCAGGTCACCAGTTCTCTCTCGTAGGGGACTGGAGGTCAATCGGGAAGGAGGGATCATGGGAGGGGGTGGGCGGTGATACAGGGGCCGGGATCTTTCCTCGCGTCTCTCACCCAGCACCTAGGCCATGACATGGGGCCCTTCTTGCCTCTCCCCCCTAGGCTGGATGCCTTACAGGCCGAGGCTGTGCCTCACCCATCTCTCCACCCCATGGTCCTCAGACTCATCCCAGTGCCTTCGCAGTCCCTGGCTCCAGGTACGCAGGTGGTCGGTGTTCAGCAGACTCAGAGGAGAGCAAGCGAGCAGGAGGGAGCCGCCAAACGTGCACTCCTGTGAGCTCCCTGTTTCCCCCCCTGCTCTGTGCATCCACAGTAGCAGGAGCCTGGGGGTGTCCCCTTCTCCCTGACCTCAGGGAGCGAGGCACCTGTGGCCAAGTCCCCCGGAGAAACGCGTCCTGTGGCTGCCGCTGCCCCCGCGCTCGCGTTGCAGGAACAAGGGCAGCCTGTGGTCAGCGAACTTGATCTCCCAGGAGCCAGGACTTCCTTCCTCCACCCTTTCTTGAATTTCCGCGCTTCTCAGTTTTCTCTCAGACTTTGGTATCTTATCTGATGAGAGCTGAGGCCCTTCTATTCCACACAGAGCACGGACTTGGAAAGAAAATCTCTACCGCCCGTTTTATCTCTGGGGAGCAGAGTGCCCTGTGAGCGAGGGTTTCGGCCGGACAGGTTCCTGTGATCAGTGTCCTGCTCACGAGCTTACCTTTCCAGAGATAAACCTGCTGGAAACTGGTCAAGGTGTCCTGAGTCCCTTCCAGGGGCGTCCAACCTGCGAAGGAAGATGTTTATTTGTATGAGCCTGAGTGGGCTTACTCTCACTGGGGGCCCCCTCACCACAACTGCCTCACTTCCCCCACATTGGCCTCTCCTGCCACACAAGGTGCACCCCTAAAATCCTCTTGGGGCTCTCTCCCAGCTTCCTGGCACAAAGCCGGAGCTGGTCAGACCCCTGGTCTCTTGCTTAGGGCTCCAAAGGGACCATTGTGGTGAGGGGTCATGACAAAGAGAATCGCTTAAGGAACGGGGGATTGGCTTAAACAGAGCAAAGCTCATAGGAGACACAGAACTGTCTTAATTTTCCGTGTCACTTAAGTCCCTGAGACGCTTGCCTCATTGGTCAGTGGGGATGGTAATTGTGGACAAGGGAATGATGTATAGAAAATCTTCAGCAGTATTTGACATGAACCCTATTGTTGGGAGCTGACATTATTTAATTTATTACTAATATTGTTAAATGTTCTTTTCTGCCACACTGCACTCCTCAGGACATCGTTCTGGAGCAGCCTGGATTTGCTGCACCATTTCTGGATGCCGCTCTTGCCTCTGTTCAGCCGTCAGGGCCCACCCACTCCCCCTGTGATCTTAAAAGCTGGGAAAAGAGGTTAGAAAGCACAGATTCTGAGGGCCAACAACCCACACACTGTAGGAGGAGCTGGTCATAACCTGAAATGATCACATTTCACCTTTAACTATGATTAAGAACCATGGATTATGATAGCCAATTATTGTTAGGGACCATTGGCATTTACTCAACATCATAATAAGCACCTTCCAGATATTGTCTGATTTCAGTCTCATGGGTCAGCATTTAATTTCCAGGGTAAGATCAAACTGCCAGAATTAAAATCCCCTCTCTTTGCCCCCCTATCCCAAGCTCTAGCCACCACATCCTGGAGAAGGTAATATATTTTAGAATCCTGTCCATCTCAAATGGCAAACATTTGTAAGGGTGCTCCTATTTAGGGGTATTTAGGGAAGTTTAAAGAAGTTCAGTTAAACACTGAACTATTTGGAAAAGTCAGCTATTAAAGTAACGGGTTTCGTCCAGCTGGACATGGCTCAGGGGTTGAGCATTGACCTGGGATCCAGGAGATCGATTCCCCGTCGGGGCACATGCCCGGGTTGCAGGCTCAATCCCCAGTAGGGGGCGTGCAGAAAGAAGCTGATCAATGACTCTCTCTTATCACTGATGTTTCTATCTCTCCCTTCCTCTCTCTGAAATCAATAAAGATATTTAAAATAAATAAATACATACATATATACATACATATAAATAAGTAAGTAATGGTCTCCACCACAAGGACGGCCATGCTCTATGCTATGGAGGGGAGGCAAAAACACTGAGCTGAGATTTGGTTTTGCTTCTGAAACGGAAATAAACAATGATGCTGAAACTTCTCAGGCTGCCCAGTATTGGGGTGAGTTGTTTCTTAAAGGACCCACTCTAACTCCCTCATGGCCATCTTCAAAGTGTGGGAGCCAGTTATGAAACTGGGGAAGCGAAAGCTGAGACATGGGAGAGATGTACATGTGGATCACTGGAGCCCGAGAACTTACTCCACACTCCACAGAGGGGACCACACCATGTGCTCCTGTGACTCCAGCACAGAGCAGGGCCACCTGTTAGCTGGTATTCTGTTTTCATTGTCACCTTGAGATAACATTTGCTTATTATGAAGGTCAAGCTGGGGGATTTGGACCAAATAGGGGAAAGTAAAGAATTTTAAAATAAATACATATATTTTATACCCTAGTCTATTTGGAATATTGACTCCATCAAAACATTATAGATAGATGACAGAGATAGAGATAAATAGAGATAGAGATGATAAATAGATGATAGATAGATGATAGATAGATAGATAGATAGATAGATAGATAGATAGATAGATAGATAGATAGATATAGATGATAGATAGATAGATAGATAGATAGATAGATAGATAGATAGATAGATAGATAGATAGATAGATAGATAGATAGATAGAGATAGATGATAGATAGATAGATAGATAGATAGATAGATAGATAGATAGATGATAGATAGATAGATAGATAGATAGATAGATAGATAGATAGATAGATGATAGATAGATAGATGATAGATAGATAGGGGGGTAACACAGATGTAAAGTAAATAAAACTTTAGGCCATGTTTATGATTCTTTTTAGCCTGTGAATGTTGGAAAAATGGCATCTTATCTCTAGGGGGCTTTATTGCTCTCACATCTAAGACTAAAACCAACAACCAGTCTGAGACATAGTTGACCCTGGGATAACATTGAGCATTAGCTTATGGGTTTTCAGTAAAGATTAGCTCAAATCCCTGTTCCTGCTGCTTCCCAAGAGCAATAATCCTTTAGGGAATTCCAGGAGGAGTGTTGGCATTCGTTTCTGACTAGGGTGAGTTGGGGAGCCTCTCATGTGGTCCAGAGCTTCTTGATTTTGTCTGATATGTATGACTTGCTTTAGGTAGAGTGGAGAGAAAAATCATACTTGCCCTCCATTGTCCAGAGGAAAGCAGGGGCTCCATACAGATGCAAGCAGGTATCAGGATGCATTTTGGCCAAGAATGCTCTGAACTATTTAAAAACCAGCCCTTCTTATATACTTTCTGTCCATCTCAAGACAATGGAGCCCTGTGTCTTCCAGCCAGGTGAGTCTTAAATCATCCATGGCTTTTGTTCATTTCAACACAATTCAATCCAATGGAATTCAGTTCAATTCTGCACATGAATGTTAGCACCTTGGTGGAGACAGAAGGTCACCTGACCAGCATCCGCAGAGACTACTGTGCCCTGAGAAGCATCTTTGTAAATCCCCACAAGGAAGTTACAACTCCCTGGAGGTTCTAATTGTTAAAATGATTGCGGAGTCTTCATAGGGACACAGAACACCAAGGTAAGAGAAATGATATTGCCCCTTTTCCTCTTACCTTTATCATCTCCCATCCCAATCCCACGTCTACATCCAGATTCACCTCCTCCTATGCTTTTATGTCAGTTAGTGGTACCAGCGGCTCCCTGCTCGCCCTCTCAGTCATCCTCAACTCCTCCCCCTGCATCGGTCTCCACATCCACCAGGCTATTTCCCCATCTGGTCCTAAACCCACCCTTCCTCTGAAGTTCAGGCCTCATCACAGCTTCTAGTGTCATTAGATTTCACTTACCCCTTGGCTCCCTCTCATCCCACAGCCACAGAGCCCCGGAACATTCCTCCTGGAAGGAGGACATTCCTCCTGGAAACCTCCCTCCAGTCCTGCAAGGCTACCCTGGATTCCAGAATGCACTCCCCTGCCATCTGGTTCTT
The DNA here is from genome assembly GCF_964146895.1 of Miniopterus schreibersii. Taxonomy (NCBI): domain Eukaryota; kingdom Metazoa; phylum Chordata; class Mammalia; order Chiroptera; family Miniopteridae; genus Miniopterus; species Miniopterus schreibersii. Next base: position 38,617,570 of record NC_138117.1, on the reverse strand, counting down.
GACCGTCTGAGCAGCAATGTGTCCAATGTGCCTGTCTCCCAGTCAGACCTGGGGCTTGCTTTCAGGCCTCTGCACCATTGCAGGTATTTTTTCTCTCTGCCTAGAGCCCTTGCCCCCTCTCACCGGCTAACCTCTCTTCATTCTTTAAGCAACACGGTCTGCAGCACCGCCTGGCAGGCCCCGGGCGCCCTGGCTGGTTACACACCCTCCTCTGGGTTTGCGCGCGCTAGGCAGGCCCTCTCTCTAAGCCCACGCTGGACGGGAGCAGGCGGCCCCTTGACCGTAGCAGAGCCCCCAGAGGTTTTGGGTCTTGCTTCTTTTCATGTCTCCCACACCTAGCACAGTCCCTGTCGGGAAGCGGTGTTCAGCAGATAACAAAGGCAAGGAGGGACGGCTGAGGAGAACAGAGCCTTCGGTGACACCCAGAGCCCACCAAGTCAACGCAGAGCCTCATCTGCCACATCCATCCGTTGGCCACCAAATTCGTTTCCCTGATGCGGACTTCTGACCCTTCACCTCCATTCCCCAAAACTTCCCTGGTCCAAAACTGTTGATTGTGAGAAGGTGCATAGGACCAAGCCAACATCATCCCTCCTCCTCCCCGCTGGACAATATTGTCTGACTGTCCAGACTTCTGTTGCAGTCCCTCCACGGTGGCCGGGTTATAGTGTCCCTGTCTCACAAACAGGCCTGCAAACCCCGACTCATCAGTGCCCGCTCTGTGATCAAGGCTGCAGGCACACGGACACCCCTGGGGCTTTGGGGCTTTGGGGCTTTGGCATGGAGCCTGGTTCATGGGGTTTGCACAGTCTTAATTTACCTCTGCAGAGGTCACGCGCTGTATGGGTGGCTGGCTGGCATCTACAGTCCGGGAGCGGGCAGGACTCTGAGCCGGACCAGGCAGGTTTCAGATGCCCCTTTCACTGCCATCTGCTCCTCCCTGCATCACCTCCCCATGTCCCTCCTTGTACAGTGGTACCTCGGTTTTCGACCGTCTCCTTTGAAGAATGTTTCGGTTTATGAAGGCCGTCAACCCTGCAGTAAATGCTTCGGTTTTCCAACACGCCTCGGAAGTTGAACATGCCATGCGGCTTCTGCTGCGGGCAAGATCCTGAGGCCTAGCTGTCGGCTGTGGATCCCTCGGTTTTCGAACATTTCAGAACTCGAACGGTCCTCCGGAACCGATCACATTCGAAAACCAACGTACCACTGTATTTCTTTTCCTTCCTAAATAAGCTGAACTTCTGAAATCTTGTCCTGAGCTCCTCTTAGTGCTAAGCACACTGTAACACAACCAACAATATTGTAAAGAACTAAGGGTCATCTTGTTTGTAGGTCTCCATCAGACATTGACTCCAGGTGCACCTGGTGACAATGAACATCATGTAAGTTTTTCCACCACATCCCAAGATAATGACAATCACTTATACAAAACGGACTCCTGTGCGGGAGTGCCAGCCATCAGCCTGAGGCTCACCATTGCTCAACAACAGGAAGCCTTTGAAATTCGGAATAAACCTGGAGTACTTCTGCCAAGGCCTATTTTTCCTATCAAACTTTAAGTTGCTGTGGGCATTAGGGGACATTTAACCAGCCTGTTTTTCATTCATTTACACTTCAAGACATTGTCAGAAATGAGACATATGCAGTCCCAGAGCTTTCTAAGCCCTTTTTCTTGGCAAATAAGAAGATCAATCCAGCCAACACCTAATAGTTGAAAATGTCCAGAGACTCCCCCTGGAAATTAAGGAGTTGCAGACCCTGTGTGGCTTCCTGCTCAAGGCCCAGGTCAACCCAGGCATGAAAGTTAAACAGAAATGGATGGATGCGTGAGCTGAACAACTCGCTCCTCACGTCTGTTCACACACCTCCCAATGCATCTCTGCAACTCACGCCTAACCCCCGGCCTTCCCGGACCACCTGTCCCTCTCTCCCCGCAGCCCTTTAAATCTTGAAGTAGATTATGCTGGTAGCCTCTACCTCCAATTTGAAACATCATGAATATGCCTTGGGCTGCCTGAAATCCCCATCAAAGGATATCCTTCTCAGCGTTTTCACCGCACCCCAAAATATACACATAAGCACAGGATACTGAAAACAACTCAAAAGTCCAAAAATCGTTCGGTAATCAGTGCTTCCCAGGGAGGCCAGACGTGGGCACATTCTTCGGTTCTTGGGCTCATACCAAGCACATGCTCCGTGTTAAGCAGTTCATTGTGGATTTATTGCCCACGAATATGTCCTATGTCTTCCTTCAAATGCTTGTTTCCATCCTGGGCTACCTCTCAGAGTAATCAATACCATATGTTTATGATCCATCAGAGAAATGAGCTGTTTGGTTTTATTTACCCCAGAAGAATCTCAGCGCCCGCCGTGGAATTCCACCTGACCCGGAGATATTTTTTCCAGGCTTTGGTAGAGGCGCTCTCCCCAGATGGTCTGCATTCTCTAGGCCAGGCTCTATGCTCGATGGTGTAAGTCCAAAAATTAACAAGACACAGTCCAGCTCTTAAAACATCACAGAAAACAATGACAGGTTTTAAAAGGATACTCATATCCCCTAATAGTAACACCGTGTATCATCTGCAAGCGCTAAGACAGAGAGGGGCTCAGAAGGTCACTGTGGAGACAGATGGCCTGCTTTCAAATCCCAGCCCTTCTGTCTCCAAGCTCCGAGACCTTGGGAAGCCCTCCTTTGTGTGTGCCTCAGTTTCTTCAGCTGGAGAATGGGGACAATGGTGGTAACAGGGCCTCTCTCAAAGCACCGTGCTGAGGGTTTGAGTTAATGAAGACAAAGGCCTTAGAGCAGCACCTGGCACACAAAAGCGTGATGGAGGCCACTTCTTTATTCTTGTCGTCGTTATCTCCTTTCTTTGCATACACCTGTGAGATGGAAATTCTCCCACTTTTATTACCTTGCTCAAGGTCACACAATCAGTGTCCAAAGCTGGGAGTCAACACCACAGGCAAACTCCCAGCTGGGCCAGTGAGGGACAGAGACAGGCAAAGGCATGATTTCAGCCCTGCCCACCATACCGCCCAAGGGAGCAATGTATGGAGCTCACACGAAGCTCTGCGAGGTGGTCTGGGAGGGCTCTCAGAGGAGGTGAGAGTGAGTTCTCCACCATTAGGACCCTGAGAGTGGCAGTCCACTGAGAAGTAGGTTTTGGAAACTCCAGGGGGCAGGAAACAGATGGTCTCTCCTAGCCCTGGGGAGCCATGTCCCACAGTGATAGGAGGCCTCTGAGGGCTCCCCGAGGCTATTCCTTGACCTCCCTTCAACCACTTCCCCTCAGGTCTGGCTGACACTTGTATGTGCTTTCTCCCTCCAGCTCAGAGGCTGGGTCAGAACCACAGCATTGAGTTCTGAGGTCAGGTGCTGGCAGATCAATAGTGCAGAGAGGAGGCAAGCTGAAGCCAGGGGTCCCCCAACCTCGCGCTGGAACCAGAAGAGGCGAGTGAGCACCTGGATCCTGTTCTTGCCATAAACTCAGGCTCTTCAGGTTGGAGCCTGGTCACCTGGTCATTGCTCCTCACACTTACCAGGCATAGCATCATTCCGAGGGCTCATGAGAACAGATTCCTGGGGCCACCCTGGGGCCTGGGGTAGGGCCTGAGAATTTGCATTTTTAATGAGCCCCTGGTGGTGCTGAGCCTGCCAGTCCTGGCCACACTGAGGAGCACTGTGTGGTCAGTGTCCAGCTGAGGACAAAGCAGGATCTGCTCTTCCAGGATGGGGATCTGCCGGGAGAGGGCAGCACAGGGCTCGGGAGGCTGAGGCTGGAGAGAAAACTGCCCCCTGAGGCTCAGGCACTAATACCCTCCCTGTAAACTGAGGGGATGGCAGGTGATCTAAGAGGTGACCTCTGGCTCTAATGCTAGGATTGGGGGGGAAAGCTGGAAGAGCTTCTGAAAAAAAGAAGGGAAGGAGCAAGCGCAATGGTTCTTTCTGTTGACTGAGCCCGTGTAGTGGGCCCCCGGTCCCTGAACCCTGTGATTAGAATGGACAGTGAATTGTCACCACGGAGAGGACATGTGCCCTAGAGGCACTGGCTTGGGAACAAATGGCATTTTTGTCCCCAGGTTTTCTATAGTCACACACTTTTCAGACTGTGCAGGTCTGGCCACTGAAGGGCAAGTATTTCCCATGCCTAGACTCCCAGTCGGCCACGTGCTCACCTGTGGCCAGTGCAGCCAGACGAAAGTGACTGTCAGATACTAGCCTCAACCTTCTGGCCCGGCTTGCTTTTCTGGTCCTCCCCTGCGCCTGCCATCTACAGGACAATGTGCTCATCCCGGAGAAGGACGAGAGACCCACAAAGCAGGGCCAGGCCACCCCAGCCACATCCAGACCAGCCAGCTGCCAGGGACTCCTGGGGGCACGAGGGAGCCCGGCTGAGGTGGGCAGAGCCGCGCAGCTGAGCCAGCCTCGCTCGGCCGCCTGCGGCCTTGAGAGCCTCAGCACGCGGCCTGTGCCATGCAGCCGAGGCGCCATGCGTGTGTTTAGGCAGCATTTCTGTGCAGTTCTTCGCAGAAGTACAAACTCCTTAGGGTACAGAGAGGGCTCCTAAGAAAGCGGCATAAAACCTCTCTGGAGAGGAAAACTAGTTCTGAAGGGACCGCGGCAGAAGCCAGAGACTTACTCTTGAACTCCTGGCCTCCCACTTGCAGTGTCCCCTGGCGGCTCCCCTGGTCGTAGGTCACACCAGGACATGTAGCATTTGCCTTGGCTTTGGAGGGGTCCCTCCAGTCGTTGACGTGGCAAAGCAGGACGTCAGGGGAGCTCAGCAAGCCACAGATGATGGGACCTGCAGCGTCACGAGAAGGAGGAGAGGTTGGTGTGATGGGAACAAGCAGAGCCCCAGAGAGGCCTGCAGGATGGGGACAGGGAACAATTCCTTGGAGTAGACAGGGAGCTGGAACTCAGGAGCCTGGCTCGAAAGGGGGTTATTCTTCCCTGATGGCCATGCTGTGGTCTCACAGGCAAATTCCCAAGGGAAGGGCTGCCGCCATGCCTGCTGACTCTCCCCCTTCATTAGGGCCTTCTCCACGGGTCAGCAGTGCCAACGTCTCCAGTGCCACCAGGGGCCTTACTGCCAGAATCTTCTGTCCCACTTCCTACCCCCACCCAACAGAGGGATCTTTCTGAGGCTTCAAGGAAATGAAGTAACCTCCTCCCCCCGCCTCTCTCTCTCTCCCTCTCTCTCTCTCTCTCTCTCTCTCTCACACACACACACACACACACTGAGGAAATCAAGCTGAAAGGGACTCAGAAAGGAGTATTTAGTTCAAAGTCAGGAACTATTACAAACCAAGACCCATGCACCACAGCACAAGCTTCCCTGTTAGGAAGTGAGCCCCTTGTTCCTGGAGGCATCCAAGCAGAGGCTATATGCCCACATACCTGGGATGTATAGAGAGAACTCTGTAACGAGGGGAAGCGTTGGACTGTTTTGTCTTAAATATGTCTCCTAATTTTGAATTTTAAAAATCTGCCCTAAAATTATTACTTTATTTAGTATCAGGAAAACCTACACCCAATCTGAATTTGACTGATTTTAGATAGATAAGTAGAGGGAACTTAATGTTTGGATATCTGCAATGTGCCAGTTACCATGTAAGTGATTTAAATATATTAAGCCCCTTCATTCTTATTGACATTATTATTTCCATTTTACTGATGAGAAAACAAGTCTCATATAAGTTAATTGCCCAAATTTACACAGACCTAGAAATTAAGTAATGTACATATCATTCAGATGAATAATCTTGTTAGGTGATATAGTTGTTCAGATTCTCCTAAAAAAATTAAAAAGGAAATACACCCCTCGACAAGTCCTATTCCCTTCCTCTCCAAATTTATGTCCAAATCCAGACACAGCTTCAAACTTCTCTCTCACCAGAATCTGCCCAAAGCAGATGACTCCCGCCTCCTGCCTGATGGATGTGACATTTGTCTGCCTCCCCTCCGCTGGCCACTTTTCGCCTGCAGTCTTTTTTTAAATCCTCACCCAAGGATATTTTTTTCATTGCTTTTCAGAGAGTGGAAGGGAGAGAGAGAGATACATCAATTGGTTGCTTCCCGCACCCGGACCTGAGCCGGGGATGGGCCTGCAACCAAGGTACGTGCCGTGCCCTTGGCTAGAATCGAACCCAGGACCCTTCAGTCTGTAGGCCAACGTTCTAACCGCTGAGGGCTTGCCTGCAGTCTTTTAAAACTCAGCAGCAGCAGTATCTCTATAAAATAACCTACCTTAGATACAGGTTCTCTAATGTGGTGGTCCTCAAACCAGGGTGCTTAGACTTATATACAAAACACAGGGAGCCCCGGTGTGGCTCAGTGGTTAGAGAGCTGGCCCATGCACCGAAGGGTCATCGGTCTGACTCCCGGTCAAGGGCACATACCTGGGCTGCAGGTTCCATCCCCGGCCTGTCGGGGTGCATGCGGGAGGCAGCAGATCAATGTGTTTCTCACATTGCCACTTCTCTCTCTCTCTCTCTCTCTCCTTCCCCAACCCGCCCTTCTTTTCACTCTCTAAAAATCAATGGAAAAAATATCCTCCGGGAAGGATTAACAACAATAAACATAAAAAACACAGGGAGAGTTTCAGAAATGCTCGTTCCTCGGCACCAGCCACAGAGTCCCTGACTTGATGGGGGCGGGGGTGGAAGTCGTGTCTGTGAATAGCACCATGGGTGACTCTAGTGCACACACAGACTCCAGAGCCCTGACCTAGTGCGACCGCTTCACAGCTGAGGAGTGGGAGGCCCGGAAAGGGAGGGTGGTCTCACTCGTGGATGAGAGAGGGTGGCCAGCAGGCAGGGCTGCAGGAAGGGCCTGCTGAGAGCTCAGAGGACGTCCGAGCGCCACGGCTGCCCCTCTCGCAGCCAACAACAGGCTCATGGAACCAAACCGGAGACAGGTGTGTTTTCCTCCTGCTCTCAGACCTCGGGAGGGACGCCCATGCAGCCTGCCTCTCTAGGTGCTAGACAGCGCATCAGTGAGAGCTCCACCTGTCTGAGAGGTGGGGCCAGCTAGAGGTCAGACGTCTCTTTGCTGACCATATTGCCAGCTTCCATTACACTCCATGAACCTGGGGCCCCGGGGGTCCCCTTGAACCCCACTTCCAAGTAGCCTTAACTGAAACTTAGGTCTGGAAGCATCATGAATTTTCATTAGTAACTTTCAGTGGAAATGAAGCCATTAAGGGGTTGGAGGTTGGAGGAGGCTGGCGTGTAGCTGGGCCAGAAAGGATGGAGGGGAGAAGGGAGGAGGGGAATCCACCCAAAAGTTAAATGACTTTCCAGACAGCAGGGCAAGGATGCAGTGGGATTCTGTTCCTGGTCATTGGCAGGTCCAGCCAGAGCTTTACAGTTAAAACCCCAAATCCGCCCATTGGACGAGACTGGGAAAGACATCTGCCTGAAGTTTTATGTCTGTCTGGAAGAGAGCTTAACTTGCTGCCCGGTGAGGTGGCTGCTTCACTCCCCAGATCCCAGGTGACACTCAGAGGGAACAGCAAGCAGGCCGCCGGCCAGAAACGGCATGGAAAAAAGGGGGTTGCGGGCTTCTGCTCCAAGGAACAAATAATTCTTCCATATGTGATCGTAAGGAAATGATGTCAGCCTTTCCAGCTTGAAAATCATATGGCCTGGTGAGTAAGCGAGCCTCTGGGGGAACTGGCGTCCTCAGAAAAGACATTTAGTTCAGAGAAGGCAGGAGGCCTCCTGGATTAGAACTGCAATGTCTCTAAATGTATGTGTCCATAAAGACATGCTAAATACATGTGTGTGTTCATGTGCATGTATGTGTGTACCTATCATCTATCATCTATCTACTAATCTAAAGTTTTCTTATCTAAATACTAACATGAATGCACATCACCTAATCATAGAGCATGACACCTATCAGGAATGTTAGGATTGCACTTACTACAACCCAGATTCCTGCCCTACCCCTCCAGCAAAACATTCTCATTTTAGCCACTCCTGATTGCTGTGAGCTACACTCAGCGTTTTTCAATCACATCCTGGGGTCCAGGCAAGGATACGTGGCTATTTCATGGTCTGGAAGTTTAAATCCACCAGGAAATGGACATGTGAACTTGGATACAAAGAGAAGGGACAAAATCACATTCCAGGAGAAGAAAGCATGAGCAAGGCTTAGAGGGGTCTGGACTGATTTTGATGGTGGGGAACCTAGCATTGGGGTTGGGGTGAGAGAGCAATTAGGAGATTGACGCAATTGGCAAAAAAATTAGTACAGTTCAATTACAGACAGTAGAGGTAGGGGTGAAATTAATCTCCATCCCAAATAGAATAAGAAAGCAGCACCAAGAAATGAGAGTGACAAATTCGTGAAGGGGAAGGGAGGCTGGAGGAATTCAGCATGATCCCAGCTTCTTGGCTTGTGTGTTCTGCCGGGAGATGAGATTTATAACAGAAGTGGCTCATTTAAGGTAAAAACTATCCATCCCTGTGGAGACATGTTGACTTTGAGATACTGCAGGACAGCCAAGGGATCTATCCAGGCAGCAGATAATTGGGGACCTGGAGCTCTGCAGAGTCCCAGCCCGGGTGAAGGCAGAGCCTGCTGACAGCTAAGCTCAGACGAACGTGCTCATGAAGCGGCACGAGGGGTGGCCTGAGAGAAGGGTGTCTCCAAAGTCGGGAGAGGTGAGTGTAAAGAACCAGGGAGTGGTTGATAGTGTTGATGGCCAGAGACAACAAGCTAAGGAGGGACAGGACAATGCCACCTGTGACTGGTGAGCAGGGTAGAAGCAGTTTGGAGAGTGGTGGCATTTCAGATTGCAGAGTCTGGCTATGGTAGAAAAAGAGAGAAACAGACCGGAGCTGGAGGAACACCTGAGGTCAAGAGCTCTTAGTGTTACCCTCCCTTTGGCTTTTAAGGAGGGTGAGAGTCTAAGAACCTTGACAAGTAGCGGGGAGACAGTGAAGGGCACTGGCTGAGGACAGGCAGGGGAGGACAGGACAGAAGGAGGAGCCAGGCCCCTGAGAAGGTGGAGGCAAAGGGCTCTAGCGCCCACGAAGCAGGGTTCACTTTCTCAGGAGGAACGATGGAAATGCTGGAGTTCATTGCAGGTGCTATAGAAGGTAGATGCTGTAAAAATGTCTGCTTACTGAGGAACACAATGTCACGGTTAACATTCTTCAGAACACACACAGTCTCCCTGCCTCTCGCTCAGCTCACATGAAGGCCCACCCTGGGCCAGACTCTCTCTCTTCTCTCACTATCTAGATACTACCAATCTCACAAAAACTAGCCCATGTGTCTCCTCTTCCAGGAAGCCTTCCCTGACTACCAAGTCCCCTTGGTATCTCTGTCCTCTGCATTCCAAGGCTCCGACAGTCTCGACACTCATGTTGCCTTGTTAATCAAGCCTGGTGCACAGCAGTGCTCAGCACATGTTTCCTGAATGGAGGCACAAATGAATGAGTGAAGGTCACAGTCCTTTCCTGATGTCCCTCCCTCCCCAAGCAGACTCTAGCTCCTTTTACCCACTCCCAACATCTAGCACATTGGACTGCACATATATGGTGGTCAACTGAATTTTATTACTGACTGAAAGTGAGGGCATAAAAAGATAGTAGGCCTACTTCAAATTTTTTTAATCTTCAGAATGAATTCTCCATAAGCTGAATGCAACCAGCCCCATAATAAATTTTGTTACAAAATTTATCTCATACCAGAGGCCAAATCCATTCTGCACCCATTGTCTTTTTAACAAGAAGCCAAATGGGAATTATCACTATCTATATTTCATGGACAAGGAAACTGCAACTTAGATAGTTTAAGCAACTTGTCCAATGTGCACAGCCAGAAAGTGACAGAGCAGTGGCCAGAACCCAGGTCTGTGTGACACCAAAGTCCCTTCTCAACCACTAGTCAACATAGCCAAGTCTACAGATTTATTTCTGTAGACAGAAGTCCATCCCTACTGCTGAGAGACAGCAGAAAATTCCAGTCCTATTGATCACAGGACCTGCCATACTGGAATGAATGATCATGGCTACTGGGAACGAACTGACATTTTTTGACCAGTGTGGCCAGTCTGGGCTTCACAGGTGGCAGTGAGATGCTGTCCAAGATACACCTGAACTCAGATCTCAGCTCTGTCGCTTGGCAGCTAAGTGTCTATGAGCAAATGGTTTAAATGATCTGAGCTTCAGTTGCTCAGTTTGTAAAATGGAGCTCGTAATACCTCCTCCAAAGACAGCAGCAAGGAAGAAAACGGTATCACAACACGAAGTGGCCCCTACAGCATGTGACATGTTGAGAAGCGTGGTTTGTCCCTGGCCTTGTGTGTGTGAGGTTGTACGTCCTGGCTTCTGTGACCCCACATGTCCCCGTCCTTTGTAGACCACAGGGTGTAATCTACACTACCTCCTTGGACTTGCGTGAGGACGAAGCCATCGCAGCATGTGTCCCGGTCACATGAGAGGAGGCAGAAGAGATGGACCTCTGTCAGGTTGGTTCCCGAGCCTGGGAACACGGCGGGGCTGTACATTCCAGAAAGCACATTTTGGAAACCAGTTGGTTCAAAGCTTTTCTGACTTTTTGTGCTGAATTCTTGGCCTGGGGGAAAGGCAGAAAAAAAAATGTTTAAAGATCTCAAAGCAATGCAGAGTTGACAGTGTTGACTGTCCAGATGACAGTGGCCCCTCTGGCTGTGCTAAGGGCAAAGTGTGGCCCAAGATGAGATCCTCTCTGTGCCGTGAACCTTAGGGACGTGCCTGTGCAGGTGAAGTGTGGAGCCCGCAGACCTGGACAAAGGCCCACGACACCTTGCAGGGTTAAAGGCGGTGAGCGGAGAGCTGGCGTTTGTTATTATTTTTATGATTACCGGCAACTATTGAGCTCCAACTATACACGCAGACACCATGCCACATACTTCCCCTACATGACCTCCCTGAGAGCTCCGTGCCACCTGCTCTGCCACCACGTGTGTCTTGGTGTTTCACATATGCGCTGGGCAGGAACTGGGCCCGGCAGTGCTGGGGTCCTGCAGGTAAATCTGCAGCTTTCCCCACCAGTCCCCTGTGCCGTCAGCCGACAGGAGCACGCAGAGCAGGCAAAGGCGGTGCAGAGCAGCCAGTGCAGGGAAACGGGCCCGGACACGATGCCCGTTGGCCCACATTCCCCCACCTCAGGCGGCACTGGCCCTGTCTTCAGTGTCACAACTGCGATTTCTCCTGGTCTTTGTGTACCTGGCCCTCTTCTCCGTACTCAGCCATCCCAACCCGTCCTGCCCTGCCCCCACCAAGCTACCTGCCTTTACCTCCCTGTAGCTCCTCTTTGTGATGGGTTCAGAATGGCTTTTGAAACTGTGGATTTTTCATTTTAAATGGGATTGTTACTCTTTTTGTCAGTCCTCTGGCTGGAAATGTCATGGCTTAGGTTCTGCCCGTCCCTGTCCCGACTCTACCTTTCCAATAAGCCCTGTTATTTTTAGAGCATCATTTTGCAAATATGAGACTATATATTTCACTCTAGCCAAAATGCCAGTCCTATTATGATGTCCTTTTACATTTGAGGGAAGAGAGCCTTACCCAGTTAATGGTCTTGCCTTGGTCTGCACAGCTGGTGGGTGGCAGAGAGGATGCCAGAGCCTTGCTCAGCACCACCTGACCTCCCACCAATCCAGCAGTTCACCAGGTCTCAACTTACTCATGCACCTGGAGGCAGCGGAGAGCTTACACTGTGGGACCCATGAGCACAAGCTTCAGGATGAGACAGACCTGAGTACAAACGCCTACAATACCCCTAGCTGGCAACTTCCTAATTCCTGAGAGTCTCAGCTTACCCATCTGTACAATGGGGATGACTGCATGTAATCCTCATGAGCAGATGAGAAGGCGGACAGTACGTAAAAGGCTCAGCAACGAGCCTGGCCCTTAATTGATGCTCAGCAGATATTTTGCAGGTCTCCAAAGGGCCAGCATCTTTTCCCTCCAAGTACTGGCTCACTCCTCCCTTCTCACTGACTGTCCTCTGATTATGCCAACAAAGCCCCCGCCCATCCTTTGCCAAAGCCCAGCTCCACTTAAAGGGTCCATCCCCCAGACTTTCTCTTTTTTTAATGTATCTTTATTAATTTCAGAGGGAGAAACATCAATGATGAGAGAGTCATTGACCGGCTGCCTCCTGCACACCCTTCACTGAGGATCAAGCCCTCAACCAGGGCATGTGCCCTGACTGGGAATCGAACCACGATCTCCCGGATCCTAGGTCGATGCTCAACCGCTGAGCCACACCCGGCCGGGCTCCCCCAGACTTTTATGGTTAGAATCTATCTCCCTTCCTCTATCTCCCTTGCATTCTGTCTGCCTCTACTAAAGGCTCTATCATGCTTCACCTGTATTTAAGCCATTTGAGATTAACATCCCTTCCCCCATAGCGTGTGATCCCTGGAGCCATCCCTGCCACCCAATGCAGTAGTCGCTAGCCGTATGTCACTATTCCAACACCAGTTTCAGGTCATCAGAGTTCGCACTGCCACAGGCACATTCCAGTGCCATGGCCACGCTGGCTGCTGCAGAGGTTGGAGGGGAGTTTTGGTCACACAGAAGGCCCCATTGGACAGTGCTGCCCTGGGCTGCAGGGCCGGGTCCCAGCTCACCTTGTCATCACCCACACAGCTCGGCCAGATGACCACCTGCCCCGAGATGCTTGCAGGGGGCTCCTCCACATCCTCAGGTCTCAGCTCTAACATCCCTTCCTCTAAAGCTCCTTCCCTGACCACCCTAAAACAGCTCACGTCCATCCTTCTTTTCATTTTTGTGATAAAACATATGCAAGATTTACTATTTTAACCATTGTAATGAAGTACACAGTTCAAAGGCATTAAACACTTTCGCGTTGCTGTGCGACCATCACCACCATCTATCTCCTGAACTGTTTCTTTATCCCAAACTGCAACTCCACACCCACCAACCACCAGCCCCCCAGCTCTGCTCCTGCGCCCCTGGGCACCACTGTTCTCTTTCTTGTCTCTATGAATGTGGCTGTCCTGGGCAGCCCACGAACACCTTTATCTACTGCCCTGTTTCATTTCATCAAAGCGCCTGCCACGCTCTGAAATGACCGGATCGCTGGATCAGCTTCTCTATCAAGCAGCCATGCCGTCCGTCTAGTTTGCAGCTGCAGCCTCAGTGCCTGCCAAGGGCGTGTCCTACCGCGGGTGCTCAGCGAGGACCCCTGGGACCCGCCCGCGCTGAGGGGCCCACACGATGGAGTCCCAGATAACAGAGCAGGTCCGGGAGGCCTGTCAGAGGCGGGGAGGTCGTGCCCTGGGGTCCCGGGTCCCATGCGATGCTTCCTCTCTCTAGAGCTCATCTGCGAATGGGGGGTCGGGCTACATGGTCTCTAAGGAACCTCCGAGCACTGTCTTCTGACTCTGAACATCACTTGGCCTCGCCTCCACGTTCAAGGCCGCAGACGTGAAGTGGGCATAGCTAGAGGGCGGTTCCGCACAAGGGATCAAGCTGTCCTGTCTTCCAGGCCGCACAGCTCGGCATGTGAACGGTGTGCCGTCCACCTACTCGGTGCTACAGACTGTGCTAGAGATGCTCAGAAAATGTGTCCTTTCCCCTCAGCTGTCCTTTCCCATTTTACAAAGGTAGAATTAGAAAGTCCCTCCTGATCAGAGCAGGAGTCTAAGCCAGACCAGTTTACCCTACCTCCCCTCTCTTCCCACAACACCCGGATCCAGAACGGGCTGGGACTCAGCATTTTCTGCTTAAAAATAAAAATGTTTTAAAAAGCCAAAAAAGACCCACAGTAAAGGAAACAAAAAGCAGTCCTTCCTTTGATTAGTTTGGCAGCAAGGACACTTCACAATTTCCCCCAAAGTATAAGCTTTCAGGAGAGGAGGAGAGGGGGAAATAGCACACACTTAAAAAGAAGTACAATTGCATTTTTTAAAAATGTGCTACAAGGCCAAGGTATAGTTTTAAAAAAAACTTTTGGGAGGGGCTACTTACTGTATTTGTTTTCCTTTTTAGAAAATAATCTGTATGCTTTGCTATTTTTAACATGGATAGTAAATATAACTGGGATAAACACTGGACAGAAATTCCAGTAACCCTGGCTGTGGATCAGAGAAGTCTGAGCTCTCTGGACTCCACTCCCCCAGGGGAGCTTCATCTAACACAGACAGAGGCAGGAGTGACTGAAGGACCCAGGACAAAAACCACAAATGCTGTCCCTGCTGAGGACAGAGGTCAGACGAGGCTTTGGGCCTGGGCGTGGCACTGTCCCCACTCACCACACGCTGTTTGCAGTGCAAGTCTGAAACTGCTGGGAGCCAGGCCAACTGCCCTCAGTTACAGACCACAGGAATAGCATGCCTGCCACCCTCATCCCAACCCCAAAATCTCTGGTCAGCCCCCGTGGCTATGTTCTGGTCCCCTGGTCCTTAGCCTTAGCCCCTGGCCAACAGGAAACTTTTGAGCAAGAATGAACACAACTGTAGAAATCCCCGGCCCTTGCTATTTCCATGTGCCAACATGGTCCAAACAGCCTCACCTGTGTCACCTCTCCACCTGTGTCACCTCATTACTTGTGACCCCTATTTTACTAGTGAGAAAACATGAAAGCTTAGAATGTCAAGAAACGTGGCCCCAGATCACAGATGACACAGGAGGCATGTGGCAGAGCTGCAGCCACCCAGGCAGGGGGGCCAGCACCCTCACCCTGACCTGTGTGAAGGGAGGCTGGGGAGCAGTGAGTGACTAATGGAAGCATCAAAGCTCACAGGGCAGAGCCAGCTGTGGCCCCAGGCTCAGGACCCTGCAGCGCTGTCACTCTCCTGGCCCTGATGGAGAGGAGGCAGGAGGCGGGCGAGCAGGACAGGGTGCAGGTTGTAGGATTCTGGGAGAGATTCGCTGTGTCCCCCACACACGCTTCGAAGATGGAGAAATGTTTCCCTGCCCACCCCTCTGTGAGCTGTGTAGGGGAAATTCAGACACACGCATGCTCAAACCCAGCTCCCAATTTACTAGCAGTTGACCTTGGGCAACTCTCAATCTCTCTAAGCCTCAGTTTCCCCATCTGTAAAGTGAGGATTATGATCCCCTTTATGCCTTCCTCCAAACATTTCTATAAGGGTGGAATGAAAGAGCGTATGGGCAAGAGAGCTGTGAACTATTAAATATGAAAAGCCCTGGCTATTGAAAGTATGGTCCAGGCCCTGCCACTTAGGCATTCCTGAGAGGTCATCGGAAAGGCAGAATCGTGGCCCCACCTGATTTCCAGACTCAGAATCTGCAGTTTTACAAGCCCCCCAGGTAGCTGCATGCCCATCGCAGCTGGAGCAGGTCCTGAGTGCGAGGTGATGTCAGAGGAAGTGCTGGGAGGTTTGGGCTGGATGTGAGGGGGGTCTGACCACTTCCTGGGAAGGACGGGAGGGTGAAGCTCCGTGGGGGAAGGCAGCTGCAGGGGCCCGGAGCCCAGACACCCCCACATCACAGGCAGCCTCAGGGGCGTGTGGGGCCCAGCATAGACTCCACTGGGTTCTGCCTGCAGCCTTGGTGTCTGCTCTGCACTTCAGTTTCTCGCCTGCAGAGTGACCCTCCCAATCCCTGCAGGCCTGTGGCGAGGATCAGACATGAGGATACAAATGAAAACAACATGTAGACCTCTTATCAGGTGACTGTCTGAGGAGGACAGCTGTGACTGATGCGTCTGCCCCAGGAGCAAAGGAGCCAGGGGAGGGAGGCCAGGCTTGGCGCATGGAGGGCTGTGGGACAGTCCGGCTCCCCCTGACCGTGCCCTGCTGGGAAGCAGCTCCAAACACCGGCTATGCTAAACCGCTGAGTCCCCAGCCATCCGTCTTGACCCACTTACCCTTCTTCAGATACATGGCCGGAGAGTCCTGACCCCCGCTCCTCACTTTCACCTGGCACCTGAGGCTCCCAAAGCCCGTGGCCTTGGAGTTCCCCGCTGTATCTTGATCCTGGAGATGGAAAGAGGCTGCATTATCATTCCTGACAGCTAATCCCACAAACATTTATCAACCCTAACTACGGCTGGGCGCTGGGGTTACAAAGATAGAAAAGAAAACATCCTGCTCACAATTTGCTCCCAGCCTGTTGGAGCAAACAGACACCTGTGGGGCAAGTTCCAGCCCCGAGTATTAGCTGCACAGACACATGTGGTTCAAGAGAAGGTAATCCCATTGGAGGGACAGAGTAATTCCACTGATTACGGGGAGCTAGGAAAGGGCTAACAACACTCAGGGGTGCACCCCCATGTGCCTCACTCATGAATACACACTCACAGGTAGGCACAGGTACATGGACAAAGAGTGTGCCACGGACCACTGGTGATGCTGTAGCAAAATTGCTAACACAAATAAGATAAATAATGTAATTCCATAGAATGGACTGGTATAAGGCATTAAAAAGAAAAGGTTAGTTATTAAGATGTGGGGAGAAATGTGTATTATAAACTATTAGCATGTAAACAAACAAAAAAAGATGCTTATAAACACACAGAAATTTTCTGGATGGGCGCATAAGGAACCAGAGGGTGGAAATGGAGATCTGCATGTGCTTAGCAATTTAGGAGACAGGAGCGTGGCTCCCACTGCCATCCTTCTGCCCTAATTCGCAGTAACAGTGGCATTGCCAATATTCTACTAGCTTAGACTTACAGAAACAGCAGTTTCACATGGTTCCAACTAATAGTTCCTTTTTTCTTTTTAAGCCACAGTCCTACTTTACTTCTACAATGAGAAGGAATGCCAGGGTCTGGGACTCAGAGGGACAGCGGGTATTTAGGGCTCTGGACAACGGCCAGTGGCATCCAATACCCAGCCTGCCCACCGAGTAAACTGATGGGGAAGAGAAGGGGGGCTCAGCCTCACAATTCTCTTCTGACTCATGTCAGGACACGATACTGCTCAGAGGAATGGTCTTTCTGTCAGTTTCATCATGAGCCAATGCAGGGCTATTGCTGTCTCAATTGTCCAAGGTCTCATCACTTTGAAGAAATGGAGGCAACTTGGGATCAGCTATTGGCAATCTCATCCCACCACCTAATCAGCCTGGTGTGGATTTCATCGGAGTCAGTGTGTCTGACAGACAAATGAGAGGCAGAGATGACCTGTGATGGCCATGACTCACCTGACCAGACACTGTGCAGGCGATATTGTCACTTGTCCAAGCATAGAATTCACAGGAGACTCCTGATCCCACCGTGGACACTGTGAGGAAGCTGCAGGCCTGATCCAAGGCACAGTCTGCAAGCACCACAGGACAGTCACCCACCTGTCCCTCCCAGGTGATGCTGAGGACAGACAGACACATACCCGCACACCCTGCCTTCAACACACCCAAACACACACACACTCACTGCAACATGGAACAACCACCACTATTCATAGGTGGTTGTAGGATCATGAAATGATCCATACACAGGTACATGCTCAATAAATAAATGAGAGCTGTTATTACCCCTCCCTGGCCTCGCTGTTAAAATAGACAGAGGGATCACCCAACCTGGACAAACAGCTCTATAAGGAACTAGTGTCTTTCATTTCTGCTCCCTGACCTTTAGGGTCCCACTGTTCTTGGCCCATAGTAGATGCACTAGAAACTCTTCAGGGAAATGAGTTAAATGTACCTTTGGAGCATCGACTGACTAGAGAGTGATTTGGATAAAGTATATCTTTCCATTCCAGTTTTAGTGGTTCTGTTCGGTTTGCTTTGCAGGATCAGCAGAGCAGATTCCTACGCCATTCTCCAGGAGCCCACCCCCTGCCCCTACCTGCCAAGCACTGCTTCAGGGGCGACCCAGAGCCAGGAACTTGGGACCTCACTCCCTCGGCAGCGGAGGCATCAAAGATCACCTGAGGTTCTGGGACCTTCTCAAATTTCTGCATCACTGAAAGGAAATTTGAAATTTATGAAATCTGACTCAAGGGTGGAAGCCAAAAAGAGTGCTCGGTCAAGAAGTGGCCTTCCTTTCTCAGCCCTTGGTCACACAGATGTCCCAGCACACTGTACCACACGTAACACTGAGAGCTACAACTTGT
The DNA here is from genome assembly GCF_964146895.1 of Miniopterus schreibersii. NCBI lineage: Eukaryota > Metazoa > Chordata > Mammalia > Chiroptera > Miniopteridae > Miniopterus > Miniopterus schreibersii. The sequence continues at coordinate 38,599,511 of NC_138117.1, read as the reverse complement.
GTCTCCAGTTTCTACTCATTGTCAGGAAGTAAGGAGAACATCTAGAAGATGTAGTATTATCTTAGTCCCTACAGTTCATTTTCTCTCATTGACATTGATTTTCTCTCTAAATTGACATTTCCCTGTCCTTACCTTTGAGTGTTGATTGTATAATTATTTTATTAATAATTTTCTTTCCATTAAACAACTTCGCTTCTTTCTGGAAAGAGGTCAGTTGTTTTTAGAAAGACAGACGGTGCAGATGGGTTCATGTAAGTCTGAACCGTGGCACGTGGCTCGGGCCCTTTGCCGGCAGCATTTGTTAATCGGTGCATTACATCTGCTTTCCTCGCTGCCGTCAGCACACCTGAGCTCAGACCTGGAAGGACTAAGAGTCATGTGCTCTTGGAACCAGACAAGAGAGGAAAAAGAAATACGATTTCTCAAGGCTACGAGGCTTGGAACTCACTCCTCACCAAATAAAATGCCATTGCAGTAATTCACCAAGACTGAGCCTCGTTTTATAAGCCGAAGTACCCACGGGTGTCAATGTTTTGCCAAGAAAACAAGCCCCGAAGCGCACGAGTACTACTTTTTCGCAGATATAATTATAAGCATGTGTGTAGCACTCACTCTCATATGTATCTATTGCTTTATAAAAGAGACTTGTGTCTAGGCTGGTTTTCATTATGTCAATAAATTCAAGGACATGCAAAGCAATATTTTCTCAGCTTTCATAATAAGTGCAGAAAAAATAGTTTATTCCTTTTGGGATCGAGATGGGTAGGGGAGTGTGAATATAATAGGAATGACATGCTTTAAGCCTTCAAAATATTTGATATAGAAAAGAATTCTAATTCTCCAAAGGGCTCTTTCACACTGTTCATTGAAGTTCCCAGTTCACGTGCTCAGCCCATTCTCAGACCTCCGCTCTCATCTCTCTTTCTTCTTTCTTTTTTATACTCCTGTTATTGTGTCTGTAGAGACTGCAATCTCCAGTTCAGCAAACACCATGCTTTATGCACCCCAGTGTCCTTACAGCTTGATTGGTCCAGACCAGAAGCTCACAACACTCTAGGAACCTAAATAAAATTTGAGAGGTCTTTCAGTTTCCAATTAAAGTCTTTCCAGTAACAAAAGATGTGGTGAATTTAGTACTTCAGTTAGAGAATCCGCTGGTTTTCAGGAAAGGGACCCCTTGGTAACAGGTCTCATTGTGGCATTTTATGAAGAACCTCACAGGCAAACAGATCCGAAACTATCCATGAACTGGGTTGCCAGTGATTTGATGGAATCTCGAGTTAGCTTGCAGATTTCCACTAACAGATATGCACAGATGCCTTGGGGAAAGCCTAGGGGGTCAGCATCAGAGCACATTTGATGGTGATTTTCCACATTTATGTGCCTGTTTCTTTCCAAGGCAAGGACAGTATTCTGAGAATATTTGAACCTCCACTAGCTAGGAGAGTGACAAAGATACTAGCTTCTTTTTGATGGATGGATGGATGGATGGATGGATGGATGGATGGATGGATGGAGAAATGGATGGAGAAATGGATGGAGAAATAGATGGAGAAATGGATGGAGAAATGGATGGATAAATGGATGGATGGAGAAATGGATGGATGGATAAATGGATGGATGGATGGATGGATAAATGGATGGATGGATGGATAAATGGATGGATGGATGGATAAATGGATGGATGGATGGATGGATGGATGGATGGATGGATGGATGGATGGATGATGGATGAATGGATGGATGGATAAATGGATGGATGGATGGATGGATGGATGGATGGATGGATGGATGGATGGATAAATGGATGAATGGATGGATGGGTAGGTGGATGGGTGACTGCCAAGATCATCACAACACCAGGAAACCTGGAAAGGATGTTATGAAGATGTTCTCTAGAGTCTCGGTTTCCTGGTTGTGAGGATTAAACAGTATAATGGTAGAATGCCTGATACATAGTAACAACTCAGTAAGCACCCCATCCCTTTACCCCTGCAAAGGCCCCCTGCCTAAGTGCCAGGGCTTATAAAACTGGCTGCAGAAATTCAATGGATGGATGGATGGATAAATGGACGGATGGATAAATGGATGGATGGATAAATGGATGGATGGCTGGGAGAATCTCCCTCCCTGGTGACCTTTAGGAAGCTGTTTCAAAGAGGCCCCAATAACCGGAGCGATCCATTCATTCTGACAACAGCATCAACTGCTCTGGAAGGGAACAGAAAGTAAGATACAGTCCTGGCCCCAAAGGAGAGCACTGCTGAATGCAGCCAGAGGCCAAGCAGAGGCTGAGGTACGCAGTTTTACTATATTCAGGGAGCAATGCAGGACCACAGACGAGTTTTAAAAGGCGTTGCATAAACAGAACTGCCTGTGGAATAATTGCACTTAAGCGTGGTAGGAACATCGCTGGAGAGGGGCAAGACTGGATCAGGAAGGAGGCAGGGGCCACGGCAGCAACCCCCGTGGGCATAACCCACGCCTGAGCATGGGGCGTGGGGGTGGGGGTGGGGCAGGAAGGGGGCATTTCCCTCTCAGGTAGGTGTCTGTTTGGGAAGTGATATAACTAAATTCTATGCCCTTTGCTTCTTCAAGAGGACAAGAGCCTCAAAAATGAGACTGTGATTTCACTCCCAAAGAGAAAGTTCCCCTCAAAGGCAAGTGAAGGGGATTCTGAGGAAAAGCAAGGGGACCTCCCAGCCGGGGCCCAGCTCCCTAACCCAGAAATCCTCCCGCAGATCCAGAGGGAGGCTTAAGCTCTGAGCTTTGCATACTAAGCCCAAGATGCGGAGGATCAGCCTGGAGGCTTTTCCTAAGCCATTCCTCAGGGAGGTGGCATTGAAGTCGGCGAGGCCAAGCTGTTCCTCATAGATGCTGCTGGTGCCACTTATCAAGCCGTCCTTTCTGCCCCAGAAGAACACAGGGCAGAACAGGAGATGCTCTACAAAGTGTGCATTGCAATCCACTGACTGGGAGGCGAAGGGGAAGCATGGAAAAAATAATGACTTCCATTGGGTTTGCAATTTCCCCACGGGACACATACACACAGATCCTTGGGATTCGGTGGTGCTTTTGCTGCAAATGGGACATGGCTGTTATGAGCATTAGAAAATGAAGCTTTCTCACTTGAGTTTCCCAGCCATTTTAGGTTATCAGCTGCAGCAACTTCCCCAGAGAGCAGGCTGGCTCTGGGCACAAGCGTGCGTGTTGGTGCGTGTTGTGTATGTGTGTGCGCGTCAGTGTGCACATGTGGGTGTGGTTAATGCGGAGGCAGATGAATCGGGGACTCTGGCAGCCACGGCTTGTGCTCAGGTGTGCAAAGGTAAGCCACGGCCTTCACGTGGCAGAAGGTGGAGCAGGGCAGTGGAGACAGGAGAGGGTGGGATTAAAGGACCTTCAGTTGTCTCGGCCTGCTCCCTGGTTAACAGATGAGGGAACAGGGCAACTTGCACTGAGTCTGCTAATCATTCTGAGGCATGAATTACCTCTGTCAGGCACGTCACTGCTGACGCACTCAACTCCCCGACAAGGTAGCCTTAATATCCCCATGTTACAGGTGAGAAAACTGTTGCAGGCAAGCGACTTGCCCAAGACTACACAGCAGCAAAGGGCACCATTGGGGTTAAACTAGTTCTGACCCAACTCCCATCACACCGAGTATCATAGGACATTTGTCAGCTCACCAGGGCTTTCCCACCTCTTATCTCAGTGAAGACCTGTGCCTGGCACAGGGTGCTGTGCAGTGACCTGCACAGAGTCTCAAGAGGCAGGCAGGAGGCTACTGTGGGGACTGAGGGTCAGAGAAGTTGAGCAACTTGCTCTGGGTTACCCAGCAAGTAAATTATGGAACCAGGCCTGGCCCTCAAGTCTTTCTACAACATCCCACTGAGGGAGAAATGCTGACCAGCTTTTGGAGGCAAGCGGTCCACGAAAAAAGAAAGCCTCAGCAGATTAATGTTTAAAATTCATTTCTCACACAGTCACCAGTATTTAGGGGTAAGGTTTCATGATGTCTAAAACTTACTTTCCAATGATTAAAAGTAAAAGAGAGTGAGAAAAGAACAAAATACTAACAATTGTTGGATCTAGGTAATGTCTAGTTGTTTATCCTACTAGCATTCTTTCAACTTCTACATAGATTAAAAATTTTCAAAATAAAATATTGGAGACAAATGCATCTCACATGCCTCTCCCTTTCTAGAAAGCCCTGGAGAGCACCACCCTCGCCTCAGCAACATGCAGGTTTAAGGCGTGTACATACTCAGACACTGGGAGTCCGTGAGTGGGGCCTCCATTTCGGACCATGGCAGCCTCTGCCCCTCGTTGTCCACACAGAAGGCCTTCCCACTGTCCCTGTCCATCTGGCTGGCTCGGTACTGGCCATCCTGGTCACACTGTAGGCCTGCCTCATTCCTCTGGCAGTCAGTGACACCTGGAACCAAGAGATAGACACAGTGATCAACGATCGAAGGCATATGTCTGGGATCCCTTCCCCTCCGGACTCCCGGCTCTTAATCACTGATCAGATATCCAAGTCCCATGGCTGAGCTTAAAACTCCTTAGTGACTCCAGTATGATGTCCAGGCTCCTTATGGAGCCAATAAGGCCCCTGAGACCTGGCCGCACCCCTCTAATTCTGCACTGGGCCCTGGGCTTCCTCAATCCCCTGCATTCATTGCAGGCCATAAACCTACCACCTTCTCTGATACCATTTGCTCAACCACAGGCCCTGCTCTGCTGGTTCTTCTTCTGGTGCACAGCTCTCTCCAGTCTTCAATGAGTCTACTCCTCATAGCTCATCAGCTTTCAATTCAATCAGCATCCCCCTCCATGGGTAACCTGCCCCCCAGCCCCCAGTCCCCTGATGTCCCACTCTTTCACACTCTCCTATCAGCCCACACCTCTCCTCACAGCAGGGAGCACAGTTATTACTCCCATTTGTCCAGGTGAACAAATGGCCACTGTCTGCCTCCCACTCAGTGGAAGCCCCAAGAGGACAGGGACCTGACCTGGTTTTACTCCCTGCTGTATCCCAGTGTCAGACATATAATACCAGCTCCCCCATTGTGACGTTGTGATTTCTAATAAAAAATAAATATGCCACTGTTGTCCCCATCTCTGGCACAGAGCTCTTAAAACTTTGGGAATTTCCTAAGTGATGAAAGCCATAATGGTGTTTTTTATTGTCAATGAGGTGGCTCTTGGACAGAACTTATGAATGAGGGCTGGTTGCCTGTGGAACCAACCAGGTGATTGGAGGGTTGGAACTTTCAGGCCCACCCCTAGACTCTGGGAGCAGAGAGCGGCTAGAGGTTGAATCAAGGCCAATCAACAATGACTTAATCAATCATGCCTCGTAATGAAGCCTCCATAAAAACCCAAGAAGACAAAGAGCTTCTGGGGTGGTGAGCACAGGGAAATGTGGGGAGAGTGCCACACCTGGAGAGGGCATGGAAGCTCCTTTCCTACCTTGCCCTGTGCATCTCTTCCACCTGATTGTTCTTGAGTTACATCCTTTTATAATAAACTGGTCATCTAGTAAGGAAAATGTTTCTCTGAGTTCTGTGAGCCTCTCTCATAAATTAATCCAACCCAAGAAGTCATGGGAACCTCTGATTTCTAGCCAGTAGGTCAGAAGCACAGGTAACAGCCTGTGTTTGTCACTGGCATCTGAAGGGAGTAGAGGGCGGTCTTGGAGGACTGAGCCCTCAGCCTGTGGAATGTGAGGCTATCTCCAGGTAGATAGTGTCAGAAATTAATTGAATTCTCAGACACTCTGCTGGTATCTGAGAGTTGTTTATCGTTTGTGCTGAGAAACCCCCTCCAACTCACACATTGGAATTAGGTCCAAGAACCCAAAAAGAGCACCGATCAATAAATACCAGCTGAATCCGTAGGTGAATCCCTTTGTTCCTGTGCTCAAGCTATTCCTCTGCCCAGATATCCCTTCTCCATCTGGCTTCCTGACTAATCTCCACTCATCCTTCAAAACCAGTGTTAGCTGCCCTAACAGCTTCTAATGTACACGACCATTATATTATTAATTACACTACATTACATTTAAATACATAAATGTTTTCTTTTCCTATCAGACTTGAAACATCTTGAGGACAGGGAATTTATCTTTACTCGTTTTGATTTTCCAGTATATACTGGGCACAAAGAACATGTGTGAATGTTCAGAAGGGAAGACCTTGACTGGTTCTCCAGAACTGGGAGTAGGTGAAACCTATTCTTTTATGGCAGCCCAGAAACTTGGTAACATCTAATTCTCTATATCTTAAGACTCTCAGTTATATGACTAACCATTGATTTTATAACAACTTGTTTTATAAGCAGATACAAAGGCTACTTTTTAAATAACATGCATTATATGCCATACATGCTATACATGAATTAATTTATCAATCAATCAATCAATCAATAGCTATTCGGTTATCAACAGAACCTCAAAAGTTGTCCAATGGACATGCAAGCTTAGGAAACAGAGGAGAGAAGTGTTTGTAAGTGAGAACTATAATACAGACCTTAACTATGTAGAGAAACTGAAATTCTAAAAGCTATCTTAACACAAAAGGAAACCAAAGAAATAGAATCTCTTGGCATCATTGGAAACTTGGAAGACTCTCCTGCCCTGTGCTTCTCTTTAATATGATTCCATCTAAGAACACAGACCAGGTAATACAAGAGGCAGAATAGTGGAGTTAATGAGTCCTAGAGAAGTTCTTAGGTATAAACAGACCCTTAGCATTGACTCCACCCTGGCCCTGGGGACCCATGGCTGAAATCTGTTACTCGAGGTGTCTGGGAGAGTGTAATGATATAACAGCCCTCCCCAACCGGAAATTCTACCAAAACTGGCCCCCAAGTGGGAACAATAATGAACACTTATTGTTCATCTTAAACATTGCAATGGATTCCACTTTGCTATGGATTGAATGTGTCTCCCCAAGTTCATATGTTGAAGCCATTGACCCCAGTGTGATGGTGTTTGGAGATGGAACCTTTGGGAGGTGATTAGGTTTAAGTGAGATCATAAAGGTGGAGTCCCCATGATGGAATTAGTGTCCTTATGGACAGGGGGAGACACAGGAGATCTCTCACTCTGCATGCACACACACCTGGGAAAGGTCACATGAGGACATAACCAGGAAATGGCCTTCACCATGAACCTAGCCATACTGATCACTTAACCACTCTGATCTGGGACATCCAGCCTCCAAAACCATGAGCAAAAAGCATCTGTTGAAGCCACCAGTCTATGGTAATTTATAGATAGCATCCTGAACTAAGACATGTTTTATAACCACCCTATGAATGAGGTGTCATTGGCTTCATTTAATAGATGAGGAAGTTGACCTTTAGAAGAGGAAAGTGACTTGGCCTACGTGCCAGTGCCAGCAGGAGGGAGAGCAGGGATGCAAATGGGTCTGGCTGGTGCCCAGTCTCAGCCTCGCCTTCTGTCCCCTGCAATTTTGGTAGCATCTCCTCCATTAACAAGGGTCAGCACATGATGCTGATCCCCTTGTAAGAGAGCATTCCTCTAGCAGTGTGACAGCACTCAAGTGGCCCCGAACCACAGTGACACAGTCAACGGGTGCACGCTGAGGTTGACACCCAGGTGTCAGGGACACTGCCCTCCAGGAAGACTTTCTCCTTCAGAAGGAATGTCAGACCCCTGGTCTATAAAAGTCCTCATGCTTTCTTGGAATTACCACCCCATTTCCACTGCTCTCCTGTCCAAGGAGACTGCCTTGATCAGAGAGGTGACTTGATCTCTTTCAATTAGTTATTTTTAAATTCTATCACTATTCAGATTTTAAGCAGTAACTGTTTGCCTCTTATTGACACAATTTCAGGCTATGAGTCCCCGCTGGGAAAAACCCAGCAGTACCCAGGTGACTGGTAAGTAAGTAGGCCGAGTGAAATCGCGTGACGTATGGGAAGGCCGCGCGTACACACAGTCCTGACCAAAGTACAGGGCAGAGGGCACATGAACTACACTGCGGCGATGCCTGTAGGTGGAAAATATCTTCCACTCCTCAATCTGATAAGGTTGACACGAAAGTCGGAAGTTTCAGAATCAGACAGAACCAAGATCAAAGGTCAGACCTGCCGCTTACTCGTTGAGTGACTTTGGCTAAATTACTTCTCTGAGTCTTAATCTTTTTATCTGTAAAAGTTCAGCTCATAATGTTGACCTAGAAGGGGAATTGGGGGATTAAATGAGACAACACAGGTAAAATGCCCGGCCTAGATCCTGCCAGGAAACAGGCACTCAAAGACGGTGGCCCCTTTGGTTACTGTGCTGTGTACCTGATGGCTGTCGATGGTGCGCGATTTTGTTCCCCATCCAAGACACTCCTGGCAATGTCTAGAGGCATGTTTGGTTGTCACAACTTGGTGGGGTAGGGGGATGCTACTGTCATGTAACAGGTTAGGGCCAGTGATGCTGCTAAATAAACATCCTGCCATGCATGGGGCAGCTCCCAAAATGAAGAATTATCTGTCGCAAATTCCAACAGTGCCAAGGTTGAGAAGCCGCTGTGTCCCCATTGCACTGCAGGGTTTCTGTGTGAAAGCAGGGCCCTGCAGAACTTACAGTGAGTCTGACTGAAAGCTCCCTCGGACGCGGTCGTTCTGCCCACAGGACACGGGGTGCAGGTCAAGCTCCCCGCCCACTCTTGGTAGAATCCAGCGGGACAGGGAACACATTGCTCGTCCTGAAAATAGCTTCCTTCAGGGCACTTAACTGGAAAAGATAAACAGAAATGATGTTCAGGATAAGACACCGGCTTCACAGTTACAACCTCGCAACACGTGGGGTGTGCGCGTGAAGTCCCCGAGTCAGCACAGACCTCACCCGCTTCACGCGTGTGCGTGGAGGACCGGCCGCGCCAGGCTCTAAGGGCCACGGGTAAGCTGGGAGGGGGCGGACGGCTCCCGCTCGCCAGGGGCGGCAGGCTGGTGGGATGAGCGGGGTCCGAGCAGAAATCCCAGGTGGGTAAAGGAAGAGGGGAGGGGGGCGTGCTGGCGAGCAAGGCCTCTGAGAGGGGAGCTGGACTAGAACGACAAGTCCCCAGGCAGAGAGCTAGGGGAGGGGCATTCTAGGCAGGTGCAAACACCCTGGGGCAGGAATGAGTTTGGGCTGTTCAAGGAGCGGAAAGAGGAAAGCCAAGCGAAGCCAGCTACTGGGTAAAGCTTAGCGGACAAAGGCAAGAGGCGAGGAGAGCCTGAAAGATGAAGCCCAGCCTCAGTGGTCGGGGTTGGGCAGATTGGGTCAAGTGTCTCTCCCCGCTGTACCTAACTGACTTTGGACTTGAGCGCCATTCTCCCCAAGCCAAAGCCTTTCCTCCATCCACCAGTGCAACCAACTTCCTTTGACCAAGTAGTAAACACAGACGTGTGGGACGTGCTAGAATGAAGCCCGTGTGGACTTAACAACTCCTATCTCTAGTACACAGTCACCTCGCAGGCATCTCTGAGTAAATCAGAAACTCGAGACACATCCTGGAAACTGAGCGATGTGTTTTCCGGTCTGCCCTGAGCAATTAATAGCCTCGCTCCGAGAGTGGGGTTTCATTCCTTCTATGAGTCAGGTTGTTGATCATCTCTAGTATTTTAACCCCAGGGCTCTGACTGTTCTTTCAAGTGGTCTCCAAAGTCATGGCTAAAGGAAATCAAAACCTCTCCAGCAGCCTGAGCTGCCCTGCCCCCAACCCAAGGTGCAGCCTGGGGTCTATGCTCGGGTGCATTCTGTTCCTCTCCATCTCTGATGTCGACAGCCGCACCCCCCCCCCAGAGGAACCCTGTGTCAGTCAGAGGAGACAGTGGCCGATGGTTGTCATCCTTCCCTCGGCAGGTGGTCCTCCCGAAGACCCTGAGTCCAGGATGGCAGCTGGGCATGTCTCCTTCAGGTAACTCCCTCTGAAAATCACTTTGGCCTCAGTCCCCTCCTCCATGAAATGAGACAATGTGGCCTATTTGAGTTTGCGAGTTTCACAAGCTTTTGGTCATGCCAACTGGGTCCCACAGTCCCGCAGCAGCGGCCACATTTCTGCTGAAGAGAAGCGTCTGCGAGGAAGCACAATGGTTCTCCACCCCTCGGCCTGCCTCGCTCAGTGCCATGCCTGGCGCTGCCACTTTCCAACTTAAAATTCTTTCATGCTGTGCCCCCCGTGAAAGGGTCTAAGGCACTGGTCTAAGCCCCTTGCTGTGCCCCAAGGCCACCCCCACTCTAACCCCTGCCTGTCTCTCTGGTCCCATGTCCACATAAACCACGTGCACTGTCCCCACAAAGCCACCCCACTTCATGACACCATGCTCTTCACTAAGCTCCACTTCTGGGATGTCTTCAGCACCCTCGCACAGGTGCGTGCACACACATGCACCCTTTTTCGCCTGCTCTTGTCGAGCAGCCACTGTAACTCACCCTCAAGATTCATGGCAGCCTCCGCCCCCAGCCAGCCCGCCCTGGCTGCCCCACCGGGCTGGGAAAAGCATTTTCATGGATATTTTAGCCGTCTCGTCGCTTACCTCCCCAACCAGACTGTCAGTCTCTTGAAAGTAGAGCTATGACTTCTGCTTCCCTGAGTATGTAACATGGGCTTTGGCACAGAAATATATTTTGAAAGCTTGGATGGATGGGTGGAAGGACTCAGGCATAGAAGGAAGAAAGGAAGGAACAGGAGAAGGAAGGAAAACATATCAGTTCACAAAAATGCCATAGAGAACTAGCTCCATTATAAGGACCTGTGGTGAATGAATTAAATTTAATGTTGTCCAGAATAGAAATTGGAAAATCCAGACTATTTCTCTGGGGTTCTCCTTAATGGGCCGACCTGGTATGAAGCTGCCAGCAGGTAATTCCAAGAAGACCCACAGGGCTGACCTTGAGGCAAGAGGGCGAACATAACTGACCCACAAGGACCAGTCCTGGGTCCTTGGATAAAGGCCACCACACCTCCTGGAGTCATGGAGGTGGACATTCCCACTGCCCTCCGAGGGATCACCCACATTAGCCCCTGAGACAGTCACAGAAGCCCTGCTTCACCTCCACAGGACAAGGCTCTGCTTGAGCCTCCCAGCTGTGCTCCAGATGTGCTTCAGAAAGAAAAGAGCCAATAAGAACAAAAACAGAATTGCGAGTGTGATTTCACTAAGAAGCCCCTGGTGGAGAAAAGAGACATGGGGTGCAGAGAACGGAACAAGGAATTTGGGATCCGGTAGAGCTGAGCTTAAACCTCAGCACAGCTTGTAAACAGCAAAACCATATGCTGAGACATCACTGTGTGTGAGGGATGCGATGTGCATTCAAACTACAACCCTATGAGATAGGTATTTTCCCTATTTTTCAGATTGTGCGTAGAAAGAGGTAATGTCCCAAGATCCCACATTTAGAAGGTGTTGGAGCCAGGACTTGAACCCAGGCCCTCCTGGCTTCAAAGAGCAGTTTCCTAACACTTATAACTGTACTCTCCTGGCTATTTCTTCCATGGGATGGGATTGACGGTGCCTGACTCTCTGATCCAGAGCAATGCTAGTAGGGCCCATATCAGAAACTCAATAACAAATAGCCATTATCATTGATACTGCAGAAAACACAGGGCTTCCCGTGCTGCTTTTGTGAATTCTATTCTGGATCTTTCTAAGTATTTGGAGTAAGGGGGTGGGGCTGAATGGTGTGACTGACAACTTTTTGCGAGTCAGTCAACACCTGCAGCAGTTCACGAACAATGTAGGTTTACTCGAGGATCCACATGCAAACTGTAGCCCCAGGCCCTGGGCCAAATTCAGCTCACCTTCTGTTTGGCAAATAAAGTTTTATTGTAACACTGAACATTTTTCTCCCTGCAATGGATGAGTTGAGTCATTGAGACAAAAACCATATGGTCTGCAAAACCTGGAATAATTGCTACCTGGTCCTGTACAGAAAAAGATGGCAGGCTCCTGCTCTAGAGCTACTTAGTGCAACCCAGGGCAAGCATTTCATTCAGCCCCCCTCCCCAGGCCCCCCTCCGTGGCTGCCACTCTCTCCGAAGCCCGTCACCCTGGGGCGAAGTTCTGACTGGTTGACACATGCAGGTGTCCCCCTTCAGGAAAGACTCTCAGCTGCCCCCCTCACCTCCCAGGTGTGCTGGGTTACCCATCCTGGTAGATGGGACCTAATAGCCTAATAATCCAGCTCCTTAGAAGGAAGCAGAGGATCAGCTTTCCAGTCCAGCCTCTTTATTTGACAGGTAATGGGCACCTGCCTCCCTCACCCAGCACCTCCCCCAGGGAATGGGATGTGCTTAAAGGCAGAACAGGTCTCTGACCTGGGCCTTACCCAGTACCCATCTCCTCCACGCCCTCCTGCTCCACCTGCTGGCTCCACTCTGGAGAGGGTGCACCTGAGTCAGTGCGCCTCAGAATGGGGCTCCCAGACCCTGTCACCAGCACTACCGGACACACACACACACACACACACACACACACACACACACACCCCTCCTAATTCAGAGTCTGGCAGTGGAGCCCAGGGCTTCTCTTGCGAACACTGCAGCAGGTGCTCTGAACACCTTTATCGCTATGACCCTATTTCACTCACCCTGAAGGTGGCGCCATCTGCTGCTATTGCAATTTCTTGTCACCTGTGTCTTGGCTGCTCTGGTGAGGTGGAAAGATCATGAACTGTGGTCCTTGAGGACCCAGGATTACTCACCCACAGATCAGGAACCTGAGCCCTCTCTTGAGTGAGCCCTGCTCTGGGCTCTAAGACCCATGATCTCATTTCATGTGAGCCTCAACCTCTTCATCTGTCAAATGGGGACATTCTCTGCCACTTGGGGCTGCTGTGAGAGTTAAATATTTGGGAAGGTGTATTTAAACAGCAGAATCCTCTATAAATGTCAGTGCGAAGTAGTTGTGTTTCTGTGTTAAGATTTAGCTGCATCTTAAATTCAGCATGGAGTTTAGAACTTAGCATCGATTCCATGAAAGGAAAGGCCATGTAGCATTTGTGTTGCAACCAATATAAACAAATAACCAAGAAACATCTCCCTCTTCAGCTCAATAAAAATGCCTCTGTGTCTCATGCCACATGGGAGGATGGCTTCTCACCATGAGACCCTGGAATTCTCGATAGCAGGCAGAACAGTGGCCCCCAAAGGTGTCCACTGTTCAGGACATCTGGGAATATGTCAGGTTACATGGCAAAGAGAAACTAAGACTGCAGATGGAATTAAGGTCGCTAATCAACTGACCTTAAAACAGAGAACGTGTCCTGGGTCATCCAGCTGGTTTTAATTGCAAGAGTCCTTAGAAATGAAAGACAGGGTCCAAGGGAGCTGTGGCTACAGAAGAATGGTCCAAGAGCTATGACACTGATGGCTCCAAAGATCACAAAAGGAAGCCACGAGCCAAGAAATGTGGGCAGCAGCTCAAAGCTGAGAGTCAAGGACGGCCTAGGGCCTCCGGGAGGAAGGCAGCCCAGCTGCCACCTTGATATTAGCCCAGTGAGACCCGTGTCAGAACTCAAACCTGCAGAGCTGTAAAATCATAAGTGTGTGTTGTTTTAAGCCACTAAGTTTGTGGTAGTCAACAGGAAGTTCACACAACTTCTATTAAGGAATTTGCAGCTGCATTCTAGGGAAAAGGCTTCCAAGGCTATTTCCTGCGAGGCCGAGAGCCCCAGTCCACCTCCACCAGGCTCACTCCCGAGTGAAGCCCTGGGCTGATCCGTGGGCACTGGGGGGTAGTGGGAGCAATGTGCTGCCGCAGCCAGACTAAGAACTGTCACGGAGCACAGAGGGTAGACGGGAGCCTTCGCCACAAAGACAGTGCAGCCCAGACCCCAGGGTCCAAGCTTGTCAAGAACCAAGGGGAAGGGATAACCTCAGTCACTGGGATTCCTCCCTCTGTCCTGTCGTCTGTGCCTCTTGCTTCAGCTGCTACGTAACGAGTGATGACTATTGGCCCACACAGTGGAGGACTGAAGAACTTTTGCATAAAGAAATGAATGATTCTCCACTTTGTATGTCCACTCTCCCAGAGCTCTGGTGGCCTTTCCCGCAGCCTCACATCGCTCTGTGACAGCAGTCCAGGGAAGGGGCTGGACCTACCGCACCCCAGTGGGTCCTGACTGGCGTTGCTGGGGGCCGCGACGGGATGGAATCCTTCCAAGCACCCATATCGTGTCCTGGGAGAGGGGCCAAAGCTGTCCCCCTGGAGGAAGCGGATGGAGGTGTCTGCTAGGAACGTCTTGGAATCCAGGTGAAACTGGAACATGCCACTTTGGACCAGATCTGCGAAGCGCCCAACGAGGTCCTTGCCCACTAAGGCTTCCTCTGTAAGACATGGGGTGGGGCAGGAGTGCCATCTCACTGTTCTCTGCCAGGGCTGGGGAGGGTCCAGGGGCAGAGCTACCCAGAACAGCCACGCTGAGAGGATACATAGGCATTATCCAGTGTTTCATGGTAAAGAACTGGAGGCTCAGAGAAGAGGGTTGATTGGCCCAAGGTCACACAGGGGTCAGAAGCACAGCTAGCACTCCAGCCCAGGTCTGTGGCTGTTGCCCCTTCTGTGGCATCCATGTGACCCCCGCTGGCATAGGATAATATGACTTTAGTCCCTAATCTAAGGTGCACTGTCTGGGTAAACAGCCTTTGGCAACCTACCATCTCTGAGTCTCAGTTCCCCCATCTGCAAAATGGGAATGTTTCTCTCGCAGTTGGTGAGGATTGTGCGAATGTGCACTATGGGGCCCCTCAAGCAGAAGGCAAAGCCCCCAGAGGCAATGAAGCCTCTGCCTCCTGCTCACTGAGAGCCTCCAGCTGTCTGACGGTAAGTGTTTCCTAGGCAGGAAGAAGAGGGGCCCCACATCTGGAGCAGGATGGACCTCAGCCCGCAAGGAACACTTCTTTCCAACAGGCTACCGCAAAGCCAGCCCGAGGCCAGAAACCACAGTCGTCATTGTCGCTAGGAATAAACATCTCCTTCCGCAGCTTCAAACACAGCCCAAGTATCCAGGCTCTTGCCAGAGGGAGACAAAGAGGACCCCTAATTCATAATGCTGGGGGATTATTGCCACGAGGGCTGCAGACTGGCAGAGATGCAGTCTCCCTTCCGGTTATACCCTGGCCACCTTTTCCAGAAGGCCCCCTCATAGAACAGAGGCCAAGTCCAGCCAGTGCTGACCTCGGGTAGCCATAAAATCCACTCCACTTCTCCTCAGACCTTTCTACTCTCTCAGCTCACCCTCGCTGTAACTGTCCTGTTTTAGAAGCATAGTAATGGGTTTGAAGAGTGTGAGTGGTCTGAGGAGTTTCATAATTTGAAGTGGACAGGACGTGAATTATAAACCAATAGAGGCTCCCTCACCCGCCCCTCTTTTCTTCACACCTGTATTCCCTCTCTGTGCCCAGAAAATCCAGAGAAGAATTAGAAAAAATGTTCACAGAAACATAATCAGGTGATAGTATTTAACTTTAGTAAGCTATTGATCAGAAATCTATTGGTTTTTACATTCTGTTTAATACTTAGCTCCTCCTGTGGGCCGGGTTGATAATTCTCACTAGAGACTCACAGGGAGGCATATTATGGCTCCACCAGCTCCCTTTGACAGATGAGGACACTGAGACCCAGAGATTCTGCATAGCTTCTCTAAGTCAGCAACACAAGGGAACATACCAACGTCATGCAAATCAGGAAGAGAGGCCGGTGGGACATCCTCAAGCCGCAATTTCCACGTGACATTCACTCCTAAACGCTCCCCGGTCAGACACTCCACCTGCACCACAGAGTCATCGCAGACAGGAACAGAGACAGGGGTCCCAGAAAGCTTCACCTACAGAGACAGATGCCTCAGCTCAAGAACGCAGAGAAGGGAGCCAGCTCTGTTGAGCCCACAGCAGTCCCCAAAACTGGTTGATATTACTGCTGAAGGAGGTCATTGAGAGGGTGCGATTGCAGGGTGGCCTGCAAGCTGGACCTGGGCAATTGGAGGCTCCTCACCCCTCCCCTGTCCTTGGAACGCACACTCTGCCCACTGTTCCCACAGCGGGAGCCGTTTCAAGAACGCAGCGTGGAGGTGTACCTGACTGAACCCCACTGAGGTCTCTGGATTAACTTGGAAGATTCTGGCGGGTTTATTGAGAACTGCTCGTCTTGCAGCCTCCAAGACAAGCCTGGGACGTGAGTCCCCCAGCTCCTTAAACCTGCACCTCCCCATGCGGAGTGGTCTGACTCTTCCTCTGTCTCTCCTTGCCCTCCGTATGGGGGCCAGTCGGAACCAACACTTACTTCCTTGAATCCTCCCTGTGACCCTCCTCAGGGGTAAAGTATTATCAACCCCCTTTACCCCCTGAGGAAGATGAGGTTCAGAGAAGTTGGGTAACTTGCCTTGGCCACACAGCTTACAGATAAGTGGAGTAAGAACCGATTGCCCTATGCTTCAAAAGCCCAAATGCTCCTAATTCATTTCACCAGTGACTCTACAAACGTCCTCAGTACGTGCACCCAGCTGAAAGGACACCACCTTCCCCCTTCGAAGCTGCAGCACCCACAGGCTTCTCCGTTTCACCTACACAGCCTGGCTTCTCCTCCCAGCCTGAGCGCGGCCGCCTCCGGTGCCCACTGAATGTGATTCAGAGGCTCCTTTGGGGCAGGGTGGGAGGATGGATGGTGAGGGAGCCTGGTTGGCCCAAGGACAGTGCTGGGCACGGGTCCGAGTTCAACACCAGCTCACCTTGCCCTCCTCACAGCATACTCTTTCCAAGGGTAACAGCCCAAGAGCTTCTATATCCAACCCCAGGGGATGTGAGTTCATCAAAGCTCACTGTTCAGAGGTGATGGGGAGCTCTGGGCGCCTGGCGAAGGCCCCGCGGAGGCAGCCTGTGCTTCAGGACATCATCGACAGGACATGCCATGCCACAGGATGGTGCCAAGCACTGTACTGTGTGCCACCCACCACACTACACCCAGGATGAAGGAGAGTAAGTGGATATGGGTGTTCATGTAGTTGTCACTGGATGAGAAACTAAGTGCCGGGCACTTAGCCAGTGATGAGATGGGCTTGGATTCCGCCTCTGCCGCCACATAATTAGCCTGGGCCGGGTTACTTTCTCGTTCGGGGCCACGGTTTGCCCACTGGTAAAATGAGTGAGGGTCCAAGTGCAGGTTCATCTGAGCTTCTCTGACACCATGACCCTGAGCTCCGTCCGAGCCCCACCAGGGGGAAGGCCGTGCACTTACCTGGACCTGGCAGAAGCCCCGGGCCCTGAGCTCGTCTGAGATGAAGACCTGGAAGGCCAGCAGCAGGCCCGAGTAGTCTGCACTGCACATCTTGCCTGGTGGGAGCCGGAGCTGGAACTGTGCTTGGGTCTGGAGGGTCTGCCACAGCTGGAGCCCTGCAGGGGCGTGTCAGAGGTCAGCAGACGCAGGTGACAGACCTGTGGGGTCCTTTTCTCTGTTTTTTTCTCTGCAAATATAACCCTCCTTCATTTAGTTTGGAGTCCTCGAGCACTGCCATCTTGCATTGTCATGCTCAGATGACTCCCCAGTGTGGCAGCTCATCTCTGAAGTTACCTAGCACCTCCCAGCCAGCTCTATACTGCCTCAGGCTCTAACCCAGGCTGCTTCACATCCTGGGGTTCTGGACATTCCCCTTGGAAAGCTCCCACGCTATCTTGCATTCAACCAGGGCAACTCCATGTGGTCTTGCCAGTTGAGCGGCCACCACAGCCTATATGAAATGCATGCTCTGAGGTTGTCCAGTGCACACCGTGCACATCTGAAAACAGCAGCCCTGCATTCAACTTTTGGAGTTCAAGACCCACACCCCTCTTCTCCCAAGTCCCTCACTTTAGATCCAGCCTGGTCTTGATTTCAGCTTAGGCCATTTTGTCATAGTAACTTTGACAATCCACTGATTTGTCCACATCACATTTTCAACTTTTCTGGATAGCATTCTCTATTCCAGAATGCTTTGCAACAAATACTGCCTGCGACACTCTTCCAGCCACCCAGAGCCTCGTGACAGTCTGAGGATCGGGGTCCCTATCCTGGACACCCTTTCCACTGTCCTGGGTGGACCCAGTGCCAGGTCCCAGCGCCCACCCCTGCCCTGCCTGGCTAAGTAACCACACCAGCTTTTGCCAAGGCAGCTGCGGTCAGAGCCTGGTGCCACCTTACAGCAGGGTGCTTGTGAATGTGGGTTCAGCGGGTGGGCAGGACAGGACTTGTGCCGATATTCAAACAGGGCCCAGACCCACAGCTCTGCCAGGTGTTAACCCTGGAGCTCCAGGTGGACCTGATGTGGAGAGTCACACTCAGAGGCCTGACAAGCTCTCTCCTGCTCCGGATGCCACCTGGATCGCAGGGAAAGCGCAGGCATGGAAAGTGCGAGGGAGCAGGTACAGGGCAGACATTCCAGAGGCCACTCACGCTGGCAGGCCAGGGGCTGGGGTGGCTGTGACAGCCAGCGTCTCGTCTCCAGGCTGCACACCAATGACATTGGCCGGAACGCGCTCTGGTAGCCCTGGCGGCACAGGAGCTGGCACAGCTGGACGGTGGCCCCTCGAGGGCCCGAGGCTCGCTCACACAGGATCACTCCACCAGTCACATCTGACACATTGAACGGCAGTGGGCACTGCGGGCCTGGGAGCAAGAGAGAGGGTTGCTGTGGGCATCTGCCCAGCACAGGGTGGCTCAGGGCTCCTGCGTCTCTCTTTTTCTTCCTGCCCAAGAATATCTGGCTCCTCAGGCCCTAACCTGGGCCTGCTCCCTCCCTCTCCTCCCTCTTCTTGAATGAACCTGTCCTCTCTTGGTTGTGACAGACACCTGAGCACGGAGGACTCCTGTATCTTCACCTCCAGCTCAGACCTCTTGAGCTGTTGCCCATCTCTCTAAATCCAATCACCACTGGTCCTCTCCACCTCAAGCCAACACTTCCTAACTCATTGCTGCCTGTTGTCACTTCAGTACCTGGAGCTCCACGCATGGCACCTCCTGCCACCCGGCTCTCCCTGGCCAGGAACACGGCGGCCACTCTGGACAGTCCCACCCCCTCTGCCCAGCCATCAGCGAAGGCCATGGCTCACACCTTCTCACCTTCTCTGCATTTCCACTGCACTCCCTTCATCTTCTTCTCAACCTGCTATGGAAGCTTCCTCGCCAGGTTCCCTGCATTGGGCTCGTCCCCTACCTCTCTGCTCACACGTGCAATCCAGTCCCCACTGCCGGCAAAGAAACTGCAGCGAAGCTGGACACCAACTCTGTCCCTTGGGGGTCTGAGGACCGACCTTCTCTCTGTTCTTGATTCCCTCAGGCCCCCTTTGCCTCCAGACATGGCTGCCTTTCCCTGAGCAGATCTCTGTTCCACACCTAATGCCCTTCCCTCCGCCTGCTCATCTGCCTAGAAAATTCCTTTCTGACCCTCAATTATCAGCTCAGCACCTCTAGCTTTCTAACACCTTCCATGGTTCTCCTGGGCCTCCTTAGGTCTCCTTTCTTCAAGGTCTCCGGCCAGCTGGTGTCACCCTGCACGTTATCAATGAGTCGAGAGTCCCATTCCCGCACACCAGTCTCCCCACGGGATTGAGCCCCAGGAGGAAAGAGGGGGGCCTTTCCTCTGTTCACCCAGACACAGCACAGTGCTGACTGTGAGTATGGGTTACACCAGTGGGTGAATGACTGACTGACGCATAGCCCGGTGTGACAATTTCACACCTGACTAGAGATTTAATTACCTGCTCTCGCTAGGGCACAGCCTTCCTGCCTGTTTACTCTACAATTTGAATCCCCATGTGATTCAAGGGTACCCAGGGGGCCTCAAAGATAGAGAATGACTCATTTTAATCTCCAAGGTGCAGCCTCTCTGCTTTCTAAGAGCCATAGCCTCAAGCCAAGAGCTTGCTCTGCGATCTGCAGTGAGCTGATTGAGTTGCTAGGCCATGTATTATTATTAACAAAGGGAGTATACATTATAGCCTGCACTGGAAATTTTAGGATGTGGGTGTTCTCGTCATTGCCATTGGCAGAGGGGGACACTGAAGCATGGGGAGGTTAACGCTTCTGCCCTGAGGCCCACAGCAGCACAGTGGAGAGCCAGGTGTGACCCCAGAGGTTGTTTTCAGAGCCACCAGGCTAAGCCATTTACAAGACTATTTGAATTAACCTGAACAATGGCCCTAGGAAATAGCATGATTGGGAAACCAGATCCAGAGAGGTTAAGAAACTAGCCTGAAGCCACCCAGCAAGGAAGCAGAGAGCTGACTTTCAAGTCTGTCTGTCTGGCTCCCACATCTGAGCTTTCTCCACCACACTCTGCAGTTGATCCGCAGGAAGAGCCTTTAGGGGGCTCATGTTAATGCTGGTGGCTTCACAAATAAAAGGCAAGTAATTGATAATTAAATAATAGATTTGATTATGTAATAACCTATTTCAATGTGGTAATATATGTTTATATGATATATATTTTAATATTTTATATCCAAACAATTTTTTAAACTAGAAATAAAAATAAACAAGTCAACACTTGCACAAATTCCTGCCATTTCCTGCTGGGATGGACTCATCCCCACTGAGACTCTGACTCAGCGCCCTCCGCCCCCCTCCAGGATGGGAGACCTGGAGTCTTCCACAGGCCAGCCCCGGCCTCCTGGCCTCTGGAGCCACCGCACAGCTCCACTTGTTCTCAGCTCCAGGGCTGAGCGTTTGCAGGAAGCAGACGCCAGTTTCGACCGCATGGGAATCAGCAGCCACCACATCCTCTGCGCTCCCCACCTCCCCTCCCACCCCCACTGTCCTGGTACTTTAAAGTCCACCCCCACCCTGGTGAAGGGATAGATGAGCAGGGCCCCCCACCAGCCCAGGCAGCCGCTGAGGGCGGCACATCTTACTCTCACAGGCCGGCCGGCTCCCTGCCACACGGGTCCCAGGCACCTCCTCTCCACTGCCAAAGACACACCAGCAGCTGTCCTGAGTCGGGTCGCACTGCACGGGGGAAAGGCTACCGTCCTCTGCCTCGCAGGCCGGGGTGTAGCCTGGGCCCAGCCTCCTGGAGGGGATGCCACTCTGGAGTGATTCACAGAGGCCTGGGCCTGGACACACAGACAAACCAGATGGAGTTTCTAGAAGCCCACAGAGCCACCATAACCCTCACTACCCACAGGTGCCACTTGCCGCCATCTGCTTACAGGGCCACCAGGGTCTGGGCTGCCTCCCACTGGGGTGTTGAACTAGAGCAGGGCAATGACTAGGCCTTGCTCAGCTCTGTACACACACACACACACACACACACACACACACACTAGAGTGCACACACATTGCCTGCCCTCAAGCAGCTTAGAGTCTTAAAGGAGATTTAACACGTGAGCAATTGGGAGGGTTTGAGACCTTGCTCCCCAGCATATGTCATCAGTTTGGCTCAAATACACTCTTGTTTTTAAAAACAAACAAGAAAGTGAGCAACTATAGTTCAAAGTGATCAGAGCGACAGTGGGAGATGCACAGGGCAGTTTAGGAGCCCAGAGGAAGGCCCTGAATTAGCTGGGGAAGAGAGGTCTCCGGGGACTGAGTAACAATTAGCCAGGGAGGGGTGGGGAGTGGGGGAGGACATATTGCAGGCGGCAGAACCACAGCACATGAAGGCGCAGGGGAAGAGAGTGGCGCCTTCTTAAAAAGTCTGACTGTAATTTACTGCACCCGGATCCTGATTGTGAGAGACGGAGAAACAAGAGACCCAGGAGCCACATGTACAGGGAAGGGCCCATAGCCGTGGCAAGGAGCTTGGGCCTGGCCCTCAGGACCATGGGGAGTGTGGGTGGTTTTCAGGCAGAGGGGAGACATCAGCATCTTGACTTCACTGTGAGGCCAGGTTCAGGGCCAGGCTTGGAGCCCAGGGACCAGGAAGGGACTTGTACCTTCAGTTGTCTTCATCTGGTCACCCCACTAAAGCACCAGTGCCCACCTTAATTGGGACCAGTGCTGGCTTGCACTTCTCAGTTACATAGCACATCCCTGCTCCCTGCCATGTGTTTCTCCCAAGAGCCCACTGAGGTTAGGGAATCTTGCTCCTGTTTTATAGATGAGAAGACTGAGGCACAGTGAGGTTAGAGGCTTCCACGGCTCTAGAAGTGGCAGAGCTGGGACATGAAGCCACCTTTGGGACTCCAATCCCAGGACACAGGGAGGAGTTGGGGGCCGTGGGGGAAAGGGGACTACTCACACTGGGCACTGCTGTTTGTGCTGGGCGGGGTCCCTTCTCCTGAGGCCTGGTCTACGCACCAGATGCCAGCCTCCGACACCTGCAGCCTGGCAAACTCTCCTGTCTGAGACAGAGCCAAGGTCACATAATCCAGGGAAGATGCTTTTGCAGCCCACAGGTCAGTGAGCAGGTGTCAAGAATGTCCCTCCCACAACCACCAGTGCTGGCTTCTCCACACGGAGGGAGGTGGCGTAGGGAGGCGCTCTCCTGACGCAGACCTTCCCATACACTACTGAACTGATGGTTAGAACCGCCCCACAAGGCAGGCCCACTGGTATCCCAGTCTCGGGATTTCATCTGATTTTCCTGAAGCCTGGGGAACTGGACAGAGCAGGTGGTAGTGTCCCTATCAGACCTCCCTATTAGGGAGAGGAAACCGGGACCCAGGGACTTCATCACTTGGCACATAAGTGGTTGAGATTCTAGCATGAATCCTTTCTCTAGGAGCTTTTATTCCTAAAATCAGCTATTGCACTGAATTATTACAATCCCCCAGGGAGCTGGGAGGGCACTATTATGACATGTCCCATTTATGTTGAGATACTGAGATATAACCACTTTGCATAACAACTTTGCCAAGATGACTACAAAAAGCATGTATACATGTAAATGATTTTTTAATGAGTTTTCATGGGCGGCATTTCCTTGGGCCTTTGAAACAATCCTAGCATTAGGTAGGGTAAAAGTGTGGTCCAATCATATGATTAAAAAAATGAACACATAGAGAAGGTAAGTAAATGGCCCCAAATCACCCAGCCAGACTGCCAGGAATAAGACAAAAACCCAGCCCTAGAACTAGAAAAGTCATCCTTGACCTGTGGGAGGAAGTCCTGGCTTCTTTCACGCCCTTCCTGGTCCCTTGCAGCCTTACCTGTAGGCAGGTTGGGATGAACAGGTCTTTAGGGGAAGGGTCTCCTTGGGATCCAGCCTGTTTCCAACTGGAAAGCAGTCCACTCGCTCGAGATTTCTCACAGGTGGTGGGGCCTGCGGGAGAGAAAAGCGCTTAACAGGCTGGCGTGGGTGCTAGGAGTGCGGAGAGCCCAGGCTGGCCGGTGTCAGAGTTACGTGTCAGGGAGATGGAGGCCCTGCGCGGACAGCTGGAGCCTCAGGGTAGAAGCAGGCTGAGGCTCGGGGACAAGGCTCATGTGGCTCCATCATCTCGGAGATTAAAGTGGGCAGTGATTTTATGGATCAGAAACTCAGAAGAGGTTGGGCTGCAGAACAGATGTGAGGTAGCTGTTGAAACAACAGAAGTGGATGAAACTGCACAGAGAGCAGGGGTGTCGGGAGCCCAGGGCCCTCCGCCTCTCTGCTGCCTCCCTCCTCCTGGGAAACTAGGAGGGCCTAGGTCTGTGAGGGTCTTCCAGACTTGGGGACTTGGGAACACGTGGTCTGGCTGCCCATGGGGCTCCTCCCCTGCTGGGTAACAGTGGGGGGCACCACCAGCCCAGAGTGCCCACCACAGGGTGAGGTGGGGGCCTGCGGGCTCCACTTACACTGGGGGAGCTGGGAGGAGCGCGCAGTCAGCGAGGCAGGGACGTACTCTCCCGTCTTACCCACACACCAGCAGTACCCTAGGAAAGACCACAGCCAGAGTTCAGGAGGCACACGGGGGACTCGGCCCCGGGTGTCTGACAAAGAACCAGCCCTCTTTACATTGCTAACTGTCAGCAAGGCCCCCATCCGCCCCCTCCCAACAACATTCACAACCATAGGCCTTAGCATCCCAATCCCCCCAGCAACTACTTTCAGGCTGGCAGAAGGTCATGCTCCCATTGTACAGATGAGTCAACCAGACGCCAGGGAAACTAAGGGATTCGCCACCAGCTACCAAGGAAGGCCCTAGAGTCCAGCTCACTTGCCCCAATGCCCACACTTTGCACTAAATGAAAAGGAGGGGTGTCCCATGGGTGCCCATCCCCCTCACCAGTTTCAGTGTGGCACTGCACAGGCTCCCAACTTCCAAATGCATCACACTGGGGCACATAGGAGCTAGACCACAGAGGGGACGCTCCTGAGGAATCAGCCAGGGAGAATCGGCCACTCTGATAGAAGTCGAAGGCTGCAGTCAGAGAGAGAGGCGCAGAGGCATGAGCACCTGAGAAGAGCCACACATGTCCCTGTTCCAACATAGGATCTATATGACAGACATTCCCACCCAAAATGAGACAGGCTCCTCGAACCGTCGGTAGGCGTTCGACAGACTGTCCTTTAAAAATAAAAATGCAGCCCTGGTCAATGTGGCTCGGTTGTTTGGGTGCCACCCTGTGCACCGGAAGGTTGCTCCGTTCCTGGTCAGGGCACAGTCCTCAGGCACCACTCCTCACAGTCAGAATCCATCTGGGGAGACCAGGACTCGGGAGTCTCACAAGCTTCTGCCTGATTCCCGGCACAGCATCTCTTGGCTGTGTGATAATAGCAACTTGCCAACCTCGGTAAGCCTGAGTGTCCCCATCTGTGAAATGCAGCTAACACTTGACAGGGTGAGTGTGACATTTATATCAAAAGAGCTCAAGCACCAAGCTCATGCCAGGTGCAGCTGTGAACCTTTCCTCCACACACCCCTCAGGAAGGACAGTGCTGTCATGTTGGCCAAAGACACTCTGTGGCCCTCAATCCCCTCTTGTCCTGGGCCTCCCGTCCTCAGACTCCCTGGACCTAGACGTCTGCACGCACAGAGCTTCCTCTGCTCTGCAATGGCTGGGCCGCCCCTTCTCACTCAGGGATTCCAGGGAAATGAGCAGCCCGCTCCCTCTCTGTGGACACTTCCTCTGTCTACAGTGCCAGACACGAAAACTCAGAGCGTGCGGCTGAGTGGAGGGGATCTTCCTTAGCTCGACTTCGGAAGAAAATGCCATCATTGCCACCCAATGAATAAATCTCTGTGGCACCAATAGCTTCCCGTCCCCCTCCCTACACTTCCCTCACTAACCAAAGTGGTCACAGCTCCCCAGGCAAAATCCCACTCCTCCGCTCTTTAATCCCATCAGACCCTGTCCATGCACAAAATGCAAAACCACTGGCTTCCTGCCCAAAGCAGAAGTCCTCAGGCCTCCAAGGAACAGAGAAAGGAGTGTCTGGGCATCGGGGGCGAGAGGGGACGGAAGAGAGAGAGAGGGGGCACAGAAGTAGGAAGGATGGTTAACCAACATTTACTGGGCTCCTATGGTCTGCCAGGCACTGTGCCAGGCCCAGGATATAAGGGTGAGTGAGACAAGACGTAATGCCTTGTCCTTCAAAGGCGGCGACAGGTGAGGAAGGGAGCAGGAAACAGATGGACCGTGGGAGGTTCTCACCTCCTGTGGGGTTAAGCAAACAAAGACCATGGACCCACCCAAGGTGCAGCAGACATCCCAGGAATGGGAAAGCAGGGAGCTCTGGCCCATGGAGAGGGCACTCTGTCTGCTCAGATGGTGGCAGGGTGTGACTGCTTTGCTGTTTGTGACCCAAGCCCAGGAAACTCCAGACAGGGAGCCAGCTGAGATAATTTGACAAGGGATGGGGAGCTCCAACAGGCTTGGAGACAGGAATCTTCTGTCCCTCTCAAGTTGGCGTGGGGTCAGTGAGAGAGCGGGGAGGCGCATCGGACCCCTGGCCAGAGGAGGCTGCAGGTGGTGGAGGGAGAGCAGGGCTCTGGGACGAGGCAGGGCTAGGCTGGGGATCAGCTAGGCACAGAGGCTCGGGGCCCGACCATGCCGCACACCCCGGCTCTGCTACTTATTAATTGGGTGAGCTGGGCCTGTGACTTAGCCTCAGTGTCTGCATTTGAGAACATCACCAATGGTGATTATAGCTTCATTCTCAGAGAACTGCTGGGGGATCAAATGCAGAGATCTAGTCATCCACTCAGCACACTAAGCGGCTGGCCGGTGGGAAGTGCTGTGTGACCTTGAGCTGCTATCATGGGCGCGAGCCCTGTGGGTGCTCTGAGCTTCTTTCTCGGCCATACGGCTTGTTTTCCGGAGTCACGAGCAGGATTAGGTGAGCTCATCTGTGGAAGGAGCCCGAATGCAGTAACGTTTCTGTACTGAGGGTTCCTCTCCTTTCCCCTGTGGATAACCCTAGATTCTCAGAGACGGAAGGAAGCTTTGGAACTGGCTAGGAGGGGAGCATGAGCCCTGGGGCTGGCATCCATCACATTTTAACAGGAGCGTTTGGCTTCATAGAGACCTGCAGGTGGCTCTGCTGGCGGGTTTGGAAGCATCTTGGAGAGCTAGGCACATCCTGGCTTGGACTGGTACCATAAAACCACGGCCTTTGCTTTCCCAGGAACCCACTGGCGTGGAGAAACCAAGGCAGCAAAGCCCTGAAGATGGCTGAAGAGCAACTATTCCAGCTCTTGCTCCCCCAAGAGATGGAACGAGAAACCAGAGTGCACGACACTCACTGGACTGAGCTGCCAGACGAAGGGCATAATCGCTCCCGCTCAGGAACTGCTCCAAGAAAGCCCCCCGGGGTGGGGTGAGCGGGGGAAGGCCGAGCTCCTCATTGGTCAGCTGGATCCCCTTGGCCGCTAGGAAACTCTCTCCCAGAGGGAACCAAGAGTTGTTGGAAGCCAAGACCATCTCTTCCGTGTCCTTAATGAACCGCAGAACACGAAGCTTTGCTTCCTCGCAGGAGCCAGGACCTAGGAGAACAAAGACACTGCAGGTGGGTGTGCCAACCACCACATACGGAGCCCTTGATGCTTTAGAAGTGTGCACCATGTGTGCACACACATGCACACACACATGGATGCCTCAGCTGTTTCCTTCTCGCCAGCTCTTACCACAACCTGGAATGTTTTTTCCATTTTGTCTCCACAATCTCATTCACTCAACACTGATGGAGGCCCTACTATGTGAAAAGATTAGGCATCACTAATGTCTGCTCCACACTAAGCACGTGTACTCAGACGATCTAATTTAATCTGTGCAACAGCAGACATCTATGGGTTGCCTTTGAGGCTTAGCCTGTTTCCAGAACTTGACATTTTAATGGAGAATCCTAGGAGTGGGGTCTCTAGGCCATTTAAAATGCCCAGGTATGCCAGCTCTCATCACACATCCCTGTCACCAAACATTCTACAAACCCACGGCTATTAACACCTAACCTTCAACTAACACCGAATAGTCTAATTTGCCATAATCCAGAAAGGTCTGGTCCAACAATGAATGGAAAGATCTCATTGGACTTGAGCAGCTATAGTATTACCCGTGACATCAGCAATGCTGGCGAGACAGACTCTGATTTGAGAACAACGGCGTAGAAGCTGCCCAGCTGTTGCTTCAAACCCCTGCTGGCGTGTCTTCTGGGTAAAAGGCATTTCAGTTTGACACAGAGTCTGCGTCATTCTACTTGTGCCTCACACAGAGCAGCTTTCTCATGGGCCTACCTGACTGAACTTATAGACCTCAAGCAGCAGCTCTCCTATTAGTCCTTTAGTTAAATCAGCCCTTTAATTAAGGCACTTGGAAGACAGAAGCACTTCCTGAGGTCCAGAGCAGTGTCCTTGTAGGTAACAAGACCATCATATTGGTGTTGGTTGACTAAACCGCACCCCTGACTTGTAAGTGATTATAAAACATTAGCCATAGAGACTAAAAGCCAGGCCGTATTCACTTTAGAGCCCTCATCAGGCCTCAGATAACGCTTTGTAAACAGAAGACATCAAGTTAAAACTTGAGGCATGGATGTAAATGATTATATGAAAATTTAATAGTGAACTATATTAACTTTGCCAACCCCCCTGACTGCACCGATGAGGGGAAATCCCTTCCCTTCTATGAGCCTCAGTGTTATGGACCGAATGTGTGTGTCCCCCCAAAATGTATGTGTTGGGGCCCCAACCCTCAGTCTGATGTTATTTGGAGGTGGGACCTTTGGGAGGTGATCAGGTTTAGATGAGGGCATGCGGGTGGGGCCCTCATGAGGGGATTAGCGTCTTTATAAAAAGATGAAGAGACCAGAGTTCTTTCTCTCTCTGCCAGTGGACACAAGCAAGAAGGTGGCCATCTACCAGCCAGGAAAAGGGTTCCCACCAGGAACCAATCCTGCCACCACCTTGATCTTGGACCTCCACCCTCCAGAACCATGAGAAATAAATGTCTGTTGGGTAAGCCCCACAGTGTATGGTGCTCTGTTATAGCAGCCAGAGCTGACATGCATTTGGTTTCCTCAACCATACATTGGATGGATGTACTTGGCCATATCTAAACTCAGGTCCAGCTCTGACACTCAATACCCTCCTTCAAAAGCACAAATTCAGTTCTTCACATGGTTTAACTCACATGCTGGGACCTTGCCTGGCTCAGTCCGGGTTCCCTCTAGTTCTTGACCAGCTTCATCCACACACCAGCAAGTCCGGAGGTCAAAGTGCGCCAAAGGGGTGCTAAAGTCTGAATAGGGCCCTGGGTATCGCCTGAGCTGGCCATTTAGGATCTGCCAAAAGACATAGGGCTCCAGGAAGACATTCTTTCCAGGCTGGGTCCAGTTCCCTTCCAACACGGCCAGTGGGACGTCTTGGAGAGAAGAGTATCTTGCCAACCCTGGGAAGATGCCTTGCTGGCCAGCCTCATACAGACTTTGAATAAAGAGACTGAAGCTTCTGGAAGCTGCTTCTCTGTAGCTCAGGATCTTCATCAGCAGTTCAGCAGCGGTCAGATCCTGGCCACCGTCTTTCTGAGCCCTCCACCCTTCGTACCACTCGAAGGCCTGCTCCGGGGGCCCATCACATTGCATGCGGCTCCACTGCCCGTTGGTGCTGCACTGTGGGATGTAGACACTGGAGAGAGTGGGCGCCGTGCTAGAATTAGAGACCAGGGTCCGTACCACTTGGAGGAAGGCTTGTTCGGCCTGTAACTGACAGGGTGTGGGGCCTGGGGAGGAACAATGAACGCATGTGTCAGGTTAAGGAGTTTATTGAGCTCAGAAGACCAAGATGGAAACATCTAGTTGTCCAAACTCCCCCTAAAATCTTATTCAGCCATAGATCTCATCACATCTGCACAGAGCGTCCCTATCACTAAATGGGCTCCATTGAATCCAGCTGTTGTCAACGCTACAGACACGTGCCATGGTTCCTTAAGGCCAAGTAAGTCTCCCTATTCATTAAAATGGTTAGTGTTATCAAGACTTTTCTGGACAATTTTTAAATTAACCAGAAAATGTTGCCATTAACACAAGTTAGAGATTTAGCTGTGACTACATTCTTTTTCTCTGTAATGCATGGGTCAGGGCCCCAAAGGAGAATCAGAGTTTGTAGGTTAAGCACCCAACAGACTTACACTGCTTGGGTTGTCCAGGTACACTTCGAGTTCCAGGAATAGCCTGGCCCTCCGCATCTACACAGTAGCACTCAGAGTTGAAGCACTGGACGGGTAAGAAGTGCCCCTGGCTGGTACAAGAAGGCACAAACAGACTGGAGCCTGCAGGCTGGCTGCCAGAGAGGCTCTGCATCCGAGCCCTTTGCTTTTCACACTCTGTGGGGCACCTTGGTCGTCCACCTCTCACCCTCGAGCCAGGCAGTTCTTTGCCCTGGGAGTCCACACACCAGCACACTCCAGCAAAGCACTGGACATCCTCATAGCTTCCTTCTGCCGTGCAGGACGGGACAAAAAGGCTGCCAGGTGTTGGCTCACAGCCCCGGGAACTGAGCACCATTTCCATCACATCACCCAAATCCCTGGCTATGTCTTCTGGCACTGAAACCGCATGTTGCAGGAACAGAAGGAATTCTGGAAGGTCCAGGAGAGAAGCAAGAGATGTCAGGGCATTTTGGTTCTCTTGTAAGTTGATGTCAAAGCCAAAGCTGCCCACAATTGTTTTATTCATAGTACTGCCCTTCTTAATGGCTCTGGGTGTTTCCACGGCAGGATTCGAATCCAGCCCTGCAGAGAGGGGCTTTGATAGATCGACATGTCCTCCTCCACTCTGCAAGCCTGGGAGACCAAGTTGCTGGAAAAACTGACTGAAATTAAAGGTGCTTCTTGTGCCAAGGGCTCCAGACAAGTTAAATTGGCCAACATTTGCCAAAAATTTCCCTCCAAAGAGGTTTTGCTGGAGCTGCTTTGGGTTGGTGGTAAACTGAAGGGCAAGACGAGCTAAGTCTCGGGAGGGAAAAATCCCTCGGATGGCTTCTGTGAGGAGACTCTCTGAGGTGGAAAACTGTTGGTTCCGCCCTTCGACCATGGGGCGGAGAATCCCTGAGTCCACAAAGAGCTCTTTGATCATGGGTGGGCAGGACGTGGCTGATCCGGCTCCTTTCCAAGCCGAAAACATGCTGTGGAGGCTGAAGTCGCCCAAGGGCCCGAAGTGGAGTCTGGACAGGGCCCGTCGCCTCTCGGAGGAACAGGACTGGTCTCCAGCTGCACAGGACGAGCAAAGAGGAAACATAGTTTTAGCATCACACGCAGCCCCGAGACAGCCCCTCTGATCTCTCTGGTAGTAAGATGTCAAAAAACTCAGCCAGGACCCCTACACTTTGTTCCTCTTTTTCCTCTGTGTCATTTTATTTTTAGTTTTTGCCCTGAGCCGGGTCCATGGAGGCCACTTTGGGGAATGAGTTTTCCAGCTGACATGCCTTCCTCTCCTGGCTTTCACCAGCGGGGGGCCCTCCTAAGGAAAGGCTCGTGGACACTGGCCCAGTTTCTGAAACCCAACATCACACAGGCACCAACACATTGGGTTTAATGAGGTCTCCATCCTCCCCCCCCCCCCCCGCCCATTATTCATGTCCACCCAGAGCCTCAGAATATGATCCTATTTGGGAAAGAGGTCTTTGCAGATGTAATTAGTTGAGATGAAGTCATCCTGGATTAGAGCGGGCCCCAAATCCAGTGACTGGTGTCCTGATTAGAAGGCCATGGGATGACATAGACGGACACAGGGCAGAAGCCACATGAGGGCAGAGGCAGGAACTGGAGGGGTACAGGCAGCTATAAGCCAAGGAGGTGCCAGCCACCACCAGAAGCAAGGATGGGGCAAGGAAGGGCCCTTCCCTGGGGCTTTTAGAGAGAGCTCAGCCCTGCTCACACTCTGGTTTCAGACTTCCAGCCTCCGGAACTATGAGCAAATAAATTTCTGTTGCTTTAAGCCACCCAGTTTGTGGTAATTTGTGACACCAGCCCTACAGCTAGAACACCAACAAATCTCTATTTTTTAATGCAGCGTGGCTTCCCAGCACGCTCTTGTTGGAACCCTAATGGACTTGAACACTTCTTTATATGTTCTTTGTTTAGCCGCCTAATTCTTCCCTGTGGGTAGTCTCATCGCAGCACTAGTTTATAGTCTCTTTGAAGATTAAAGGCACACTTGAAATGCTGTTAGTATTTCCTACAATAAATATTTTTCCTATGTTGTAATATATAATATTATCATATGTCATGGGAAATATATTTCCTATAATATAATATAATGATGCCCACTTGGTAAACACACTTAGCACATTCTTCTATGCTTCTTGACCTTTCCTCAAAATTACTAATTAAATAGTGACCAACTCAGTCAACTCCATACAGGTCCAGGTTGTTCTATCTGAATATCCTAGGTTGACCACAATCACGTTTAGAAAAATTATTTTTAATTCCAATTCCATTGTCTCAGTTACATAGGTGAAAGCAAATAAGCTCTACTTTTCTGCATAAAACTGTAACTGTTAGAGATTTGCAACCACCCCAACTTTTTAGAATAATTCTTTTCCCTCAGTTCACATGGATGCCAAAAAAGAAGTCAGCCAATATTCCTCTGCAACCAGGCAACAGAGAAAGAACGGGAACATGTGGTCAGAGAGAGAGAAAGGGACTGGCAACCTCAGGACACTAACGTCCCTCAGCGAGGCGGTGGCTTCCTTTGATGGCTATTAGAGGAAGGTATGGAAGAAAGGAAATTCACTGCTTTCCAAATTAAGAGCCTCCCTTCCATTCGTATGTCGTGTTACCAAGGCAAAAATTCAGATATTGGTCCCATGTGGCGTTTGTTTCCACAGAAATAGGACCGATACACCAGGGAGAGAGAGGGAAAATGTGTGATCTGTGCGTTTGGGAGCACTCTTGGTTTTAATTGGGAAAACGTAGCTTTTCATTTCCACCTGAAAATTGGAGGGCACACTATCCGGTGGGTTTTAATAGAATTAAAATGTAATGGGGAATAGCTTCAAGGCAGAACTCCACGTTTTTTTCTGTATCCTCACACAGAGCAGAGAATACTACCAAACACTATGTCCAACACTCAAAACGTTAAGTTGGAGAAATCAAATAATTTCACAGGACTTGTTGAATGAACATCGATACATACTATGTTGAGGCTATAAAAAGACCTGGTTTCCTTCACGGATTTAAATCTCACCGAATCCACCCAGTTGCACAAGTAGAGAGCCTGAGGGTGCCCCCGGATTCCCTCCTCCAGAATCTTACTAGTGGACTGAACGGAGTCTTACCAGACACCTAGCAGCATTTCAAGCCCACACCCTTCTCCCCAGCCCACTGCTTCTTCCTTAGTATTGGTCCCTGTCCTGGGTTGAATAGTGCCTCCCCAAAAGTCACGCCTTTCCTGGAACCTCAGAATGTGACCTTCTTTGGAAATAGGGTCAGCGTAGATGCAATTAGCTAAGATGAGCTCAGACAGGATAGAGTGGGCTCTTCATGCAATATAATTGGTGCCATTGCAAGAAGAAAAGAGACACAGAGGCAGACACAGAGGGAAGACGTGATGACAGAGGCAAAGTTTGGAGGGATGCTGCCACAAGCCAAGGAATGTCAAAGATTGTCGGCAACCACCACAAGATTGGAAGAGGCCAGGAAGGAATCTCCCTGGCGCCTTCAGAGGCCCTTGGCCCTGCTGACGCCTGGACTTTGGACTTCCAGGCTCCAGCACCGTGGGAATACATTTCCTTTGTCCTAAGCCACTCCCTTTGTGGAAATTGGTTACAGCAGGCCCAGGGAAGTAACGTAGTCCCTTGAGCTCTCTTCAGGAGATTGCTATGACCTTCAATACTCCTTTGAATCTTTCCTCCAAATTGCCCGGGTGATCTTCCTTACACACAAAACCCATCATGGTCCTCTCCAGCTTACATCCCCTCAGCACCTTCACCTGTCCCAGGAAGAAGCCCTCGAGCCTTTGCCGTGATATGAAAGACCTCAGTGTCTTCCCCTGCTTCTTCCCCCTCAGAGCCCCACCCTGCTCATGAGTCAACAGTTTTTCTCTATTCTTCTTGCAGATTCAGTGGCCATTAACAGATCGATGCCTAAGACTTGTGTCCTTATGATTTTGCTTCTCCTACTCTCTAAGCAGAGCACACCTGTCCTTATTTTCCCCCCTCAGGAAACATCTTTATTTTAGAGCACTAATCAAGTGTCGCCTCTTCCGTGAAGCCTTCCTGAATCTCTCCCTTTCATATACTCTGATCCCACTTTGCTCTGTGTTCCACTTCTCTCTTACGCCACGTCTAAACTAACCCTCCTTTCTTTTTCTTTACCTATGAGGCCCCCAATATTCACTGGGCTCCCTGAGGGAGAAACTATGCCAGACACGGGACAAGAAACATGTTAGAAGTTAGTGATGGTAAGTGGGTTTTCATCATGTTGAGCTTGACGGGCCTGTGGGGAATTTGAATGAATGGGTCCTGGCGTGATGGGTTTGGAGAAACACAGTAAAGTGACCTGAGAAGACCCAAACAGGAAGCCCTAGCGGGAGACCCACCACAAGGCAGCGACGCGTCCGGCCTCCGAGTTCCGCGGACCTCCCTGCCCTGGGCATCCACACACCAGCACGGCCCTTCCCTCTGGCACTGCACCGCCTGGTAGGCCCCATCTCGGTGGCAGCTCGGAATGTAGGGGTGACCGAAGTTGGTCGCTGTAAACTGCTCCACCTCACATTTTGTGGGGCCTGGGAGAAATCCACGTGGTAAAGAGGAGACAGTCAACAACACCTGGTGTGCTCACATTGTGCACTCCGCTTGCTAGTGACATTCATTTCCACGCCACCCCCACTCTGCTGGAACAGCCGGGGAGACTGCGGTGACTTCAAACCCCAGTGGTCCCCTCCTGGCAGCAGTGTGCCCATCGGTTATCAGCTTGTTACTCACATCGGAATCTGCCCGAAAGGACTAGCTGAACCGCTAGGAAGCGTCTCTGCAGTATCCGGTACAGGGTGGTCTGCGTGAAGGTGGCAGCGAGGTCCAGGCCAGCGAAAATGGTGTCGTAAATTTCATCGAGCAGCAGCTCCAAACCTGAGCAAAGACAGCGGGCGGGTGAAGGTGCAGCTTCCCTCCGAAAGGAGGTCCTGATCTCCCCACTTAAACTGGGGCAGTCTGGATGGGCCTGGAGAATATTATGCTAAGTGCAATAAGCCAGGCAGAGAAAGACAAACATCGCATGATCTCGCTTATGTGGAATCTAAAGAACTTAATAAACTGATGAACAGAATAGATTCAATGACATGGAAGCATAGTTGAGACTGATGAATGTCGGAGGGATGGAGGAGGGCGGGTGGGTGGAGGGGGAGAGAGTAACCAAAGAATTTATATGCAGATATGCACAACCCAAGGACACAGACAATGGTGGGGAGAGGGACTGGGGAGGGGGATGGGACCGGGTGGAATGGGTCGTTGGGGAGAAAAAGGGACATCTGTAATATTTTAAACAAAAATAAAATTTTAAAAATAATAATAAATAATAATAAAAAATAAACCTTGTTGCCCTAAAAAAAATAATAAAATAAAATAATAAAATAAAATAAAATATACTAGTCAGAAAAAAAAAAAAACTGGTATTAAGAGGACCAGAGCCACCCTGGCAGGTGTAGCACAGTGGTTAGAGCTTCAGCCTGTGAACCAAAGGGTCACAGGTTCAATTCCCGGTGAAGAGCACGCACCTCAGTTGTGGGTTTGCTCCCCGATCCCGGTGGGGGGTTGGAGGCAACCAGCCAATGTGCCTCTCTCACATCGATGTTTCTCTCTCTCTCTGTCTCCCCTTCCCTCCCTCCCTTCCACTCTCAGTGGAAAAAATATCCTTGGGTGAGCATTAACAACAACAGAAAAAGGACCAGAGGCCTTCCCTGGCCTCCCTGTGCATGGGGTCTGCGCCAGCCCTTAATGGTTCCCAAGCCAGGGCTGCTGGGCACGGCTGGCAGGCTGTTGGCAGCAGCGCTGATGAGAAAGACCAGAACCCACCCGGGCCTCCGCGGGCCAAGCTCAGGGCTGCGTCTGCAGAGGGGGCCCCTGTCCCATGCACATCAGAGCACCACAGACCGTTTGCTAGCCGTGCCCCTTGGACACCCAGCAGGTGGCCCAGCTGGGGACCAGGCCCTGCTGCTCCCTCGGCTTTGCAGGGACTGAGGTTGAGGCTCTGGGCCCGGTGAAAGCCACTCCTCCCCTGCGATCGCCCGAAGTGCACTTACCTGTCTCAGCCAGTTCCCGCCCCTGACTGTCGGCACAGTGACAGTACCCGGACACCTCAGGGAACCTTCTCCGGAAGGCGCTGAACGTCACGAATGCATCTGGAAACCTGAAGGAGAGGGAGATGTACCTTCACCACTTTATACAAGGCAACTCATCGCAAGCTGTTCCTATAGAAACAAACAGATGTGGCCTCATCTCACCTGGGGAAAGGGGATGTCTGATTTTTCTCTCAGGCCGTTTGCTCCAGGCTTCCTGCGGTAAATTTGTTTCTCCCCTAACTCGGTTTCACCTGGCCGGAGCGAGGCTAGACCTGTTCGATAAAGCTGTCCTGTGCTAATTAGCTGTTTTCCTCACTCATGACACTTGACCAACTTATCCCCAAGCCTGTGTCTCACAGGATGGAGCAGAAAACAGGCAATGACCACGCCTGAACTGGTTCCCTTACTAGAACATGGCTCCAGAGACAAAAGGCCCGGTTTGCTCTGCAAACATGTGGTTCAACTCCAATGATCTCATTTGGGAGATCAAACAACTTCAGAGCCCTTTACAAGCTGTCAAGAGCTTGGAGAGGAGCCAGATTCCCCCATAGGAAGTTCTTGAGAAGGACATTTCCCAGTCTCACAGTTTGAGAAAACACAAAATCAATATGACATCACTCATGAGGGCCAGAGAACTCTTTCCAAACACTGAGGGAAAGTACACCTGACTCCCGTCCGACCTGGCGACTGCTATCGAGCTAACTGGCTG
The DNA here is from genome assembly GCF_964146895.1 of Miniopterus schreibersii. Classification (NCBI taxonomy): domain Eukaryota; kingdom Metazoa; phylum Chordata; class Mammalia; order Chiroptera; family Miniopteridae; genus Miniopterus; species Miniopterus schreibersii. The sequence continues at coordinate 38,563,140 of NC_138117.1, read as the reverse complement.
GGGCCCTATCCTGGAGGTAAACTGAAACCAGTGATACAGAGCCATGCTAAGCAGCCCTTCCCACATGCAATGGTTTAGCAACCGGAAGGAGTTCCGCCGCTCTATACGACATTGAGAGGTTTGCTCATGTGTCCTATGTGGCTGGTCCATGGGACCCAAGCCTAATGTGTTCCTACGTATGTCTGGACGTTTATTGTCAGACCATAAGTTAGCAGAAGCAGCGGCTCTCTGCACAGAGGTCTGTTGCTGTGGAATTTAGTCTAGAAATCTATGGAAGCAACATTTGTGTCTGATGATAGGAAAATTAAGAAGCAAATTATAGTAAATCCCCTAAATGGATGTGTGCATAACATTGTGTAAAAAGGGTGGGATGCAGAATGACCCGTACACATGTGTGATCACTGTGTAAATGAACCAGTACTGGGAGGTGATATGTTGTGCAAAATCTGCTCGGAGCCTGAACATGTGGTGCAGGTAATAGCCATCAATTTGAATGAAAATTAATATGGGAAAAAAGCTTAGGAAAGCAGCACAGAACTATGGATTTTTCCCACGTCGTTGGTGTATCACCGTGTCTGTGAGTTACATACAAAAGGCTGTTCTAGTTAGTGAGTTATGCTGAATAGAAACCAGAAGCTCACTTTGCCCAGTTGCCACTGATCAGAGGCATAGAATAAAAGCTCATTCATGGGAACCTGGGATAATTCATTCTAAAAAGTGCTTTTAGTAGTAGTATTAAGAAGGACTTCCACTTATTCAGCCACTACTTTGTAAAGGACAATCCACAAAGTGTTTAACATACAATGACTTGTTTCCTTCACTGAACACTCCGGAAAGGCAGGTGGCCTTCTTTGATCCCCACCTCAGAGGTTAAAGGTAAGGTATGTCGGCCACCATCTCGGAATACTGGGGGCTGGAGCTAGGGTTGCGATCCTGATCTTGGGCTCCACGTGATACCTTCCTCTGCCGGGGGTGCTGCTCAAGGTGTGTTTGGCCATAGCTGGTCCCTGCCCCATGTCCAGAAAGGCACGTGACTGGGTTCTGTTCTCACGCCCTACTCTGTGTCCCGACACCTCACTTTTCCTGGACCTGACAGAGGCAGACATACATGCTGATAAATGCATTGATGGCTCGCCTCGCTGGCCCGAGGTTCTGAAACCCGTTTCAGCACAAGGCACGGGAAATTTAAACCACTCTAGTCCCATGTCCTGCTGATTCAACCCAAAGGCCCATCTCCACATCCTGTCCCAGGGCCAGTGCCACCAGCAGGGTCTTTGAGCTGCCTTCATCCCAGTGCCTTCGGGTCAGAGTCCTGCTCTCTGGGTTTCTGGTCTAGTAACCTGCCCTGCACCTGGCCCTCCCTGTGCTTTCTGCACGGACCTCACCCTCAGCATCCCCCTTCTTGCACGTGGGAGGTCACCATGGCTTCGGCTGGAAGGAGGGTCTTCCCATCCTCCCAAGGCCTCCTTAAGGCCAGCTGCTGCCACCTGGACTCTTTAGGGCCGGCCTCCACTCCCCTCTGGGGCAGACACCCTGCACTGCCATCTTTAATCCCTCCTTGCCAATTCTGTGTGTAAATAGCTAAGGATCTGGAGCCGGACACATCAGAATTCCAGCCCTGGCTTAATCACATATGATTATCGCTATTAATTACGACTAATAAAAATAACAGGTGGCATGGACTGAGTGAGCTGACACTACAGCAAGCACTCTCTGTACTTTATCTCATTTAGTTTGCAAGCGCCACTTCATAGATGAGGAAATTGGGATTCAGAGTAAAGAACCGATCGGTTCAAGATCACCCAGCCAAGACCAGGGCCCACGCATCCTAGTCCACTCCCAGTGCTCTTTCAACAAGAGCCGCTGGTTGGAGGGAGAGGCTACCACTTAGGTAGAGCAGGGTTCTTAGGGGGCCCTGCCTGCTCTGGAGTCACCAGTAAGGTCAAGCTCTGACCCTCCCCGACTTCCTTTTTCTGAAATCCAATTCCATACGATCTGATTCTGAAACAGTATCACCATCTATGAATTGGGGACTCCTCCCCCAGCGTCATAGTTGTCACTAAGCTCGTTTATTGGCTGCACCTGCTATTGTCATTGGTGCTTTAATGTCACCCAGGGCGTGAGGGCCTCTGCCATGCTTTTGGTCTCCTTCTCCTTAGGTTCCCCACCCTTCTCTGCCACCCCAAGAAAAACCACGCTCACCCTAGACTCTCCCTCCCCCTCCTCCTCCCCCCCTTCCTCTCTAGTCCTATAGATTTTACCTAGTAAATATTCCTCCCAACTCGCTCCATCTGCCCACCCTCCTCTCCATCACCTAATCTAGCACAAGTCGTCGCATCCCACCTGGACCAGTCCAGGAGCCGCCAAATTCACAGAGTCGCCTCCCAGCACTCACTCTGCTTTTCTCCGATCCCAGTCCATTCTCTTCTAAATCTAAGTACAATGGTTTTTAAGATATTCCCAACCCCCACCCCTGGCTTAAAATTCTTGGTGCGATATTGAGGAGGAACATACTTATACTAAAAAAAGTACTCCTTGCTTATCTGAATTCAAATATAACTGGCCATCCTGTGTTTTCTTGATCTGGAAACCCTAGGTGCTAAGTCTAGACTTTCCACGTGGCCTCCATGGCTCCTTCCACTGTGCCCGGTGGAGTCGCTGGGCCTGGCACTGCCCAGGTCTGCTTATCAGAAAATTCCTGAATATGATTGGGCTTCCAGTAACCAACAACCTGACCCTTCCCATGACCTTCCTAAATCAAAACTCGCTCTGAGACATGCTTGCTTACAAAAAAGAAAGGATCCCATTTCAGGCATAACTTTTTTTGTCTGTCTTAAACAATGGACGCTTAGTCCTGAACTTTTGCATTTAACTAGACTGCCCTCTTGTGGAAGGAGCTGTGAACTGTGCCTCCAACTGGCACCCGCAAAGTTTTTTGATGCATGGATTCTAAGCCTAAATTGTAGGCCTACTGTGTGCAAGGCTCTGTGCTATGCACTGTACGGGAAATAGATATATTGAGGTTGTGTGGGATAGTAAAAGAAGCAGGTGCCCTAGTACTGGCTAAGTGTGCCTCTCAGGGTGAATCCTTGACCTCCGGTGTTTCAGAGTCCTCATTTGTACACTAGAGACCATCATTATCCATCCTATCATTTTTGTAAGTATTAAAATAGCTAAAGGATATCAGTTCCATTTATGCAGCAAGCACTCACTTGAACTTAAATTGAGCACGCACTGGTTTGCATCAATGAGCATCAGTAAATCAGACTATCTGGAGATTCTCATATGCTCACAGGCAGGCCACTCCCTGGGCCTGGGCTGGGCTGGGCTGGGCTGGGGGAAATCTAATCTACATTTGCCAAAGCCGGATTATGCATAATAATTCCCTACAGGTGCATAATAATTTACAACTTTCACAGTGGTTTCATGGACGAGGTTCATCAGATCTTCACCATGCCCTAATAAGCAGGGAGTTGTCTCCATTTCACAGGTGGGGAGACTGAGGCTCAGAAAAGGCAAGTGACTAGGTCACTTTGCCAAGCAGTGTCACAGACCAAATGAGAGTCACAACGGCAAATGCTATGGGCCAGGCAGGTAATGCAGACGGACTGAGCAGGCAGGACGAAGACAGCGACAGGACATGGAGGGACCCAGAGCACAGGAGGGTGTGCGCTCTGTCTGTCCAAAGCCAGTTTCTGGGCGCCGTGGGAGAACGCATGCAGCCGCCACCTTGTTTCTCAGAATCAGGAATTCATGGTTTTGCACGTTAGATTGAACAGATGAAATTGCTGATGTTCAACTACTTTTACCTTCACGAACACAAATTTCAGAGTTCAGCCTAAAATTCCCTGGTGTTTCAAGTACCTGCAGCTCAAACAAGCCCAGTCTATGGAACAGTTCCTGTCACAGGCTGCATGTCTGTGGCCCCTGCTGGCTCAGCCTTGAGGACCCCTCTCTCACACAGGGAAGGAAACTGGTTATTTGGAAGCCAGCCACACAAAGGCTCAGGTTCCCCAAGGGAATTCCTATCAATCAGTATTCTCAGCCTAATATTTTTAGTTATTTTTACCGCAGTCCCCCTCATCCATGGGCGATACATTCCAAGAGCCACGTAGATGCCTGAAACCACAGAGTGGAAAGCCCTCTACTATACACTGTTTTTCCTACACATACATGCCTATGATAAAGCTTAATTTAAAAATTAGCCACAGTAAGAGATTAACACTAGCTAATAATAATACAGAACAATGATAGCGATATACTGCAATCAGAGCTATGTGCACGCGGTCTCTCTCTCAGTATCTAATTGCACAGGGCTCTCCTCACTTCAGGGAAGCACTTTACAGCTTCTCTGCGCTGGGTCTGAATCGCCAGCATCAATCTTGTGCTTCAGGATCATAAATAAATAAAATCAGGGTGACTTGAGCACAAGCCGCTGCGACACCAGGACAGCATCGAACGTATCGATCTGATAACCAAGACGGCTCCTAAGCGACCAACGGGCAGAGCAGGGACAGAGTGTAGATGCTGGACGAAGGGCTGAGTCAGGTCCCGAGCGGGACTCTGGAGATTTCATCACCCACAACACTGCGCAACTTAAATCCTAAGAATTGTTTATCTCTGGAATTTTGATTTCATATTTTGGGACTGTGGTAGATCTCAGGTAACTGAAACCGCAGAAAGTAAAACTGGGGAAAGGAGGGACAGCTGTACTGGGACGCTTCCATTGTCCCTGCGCCGTGCGGGCCCTTCACGGGGATAAGCAGCCATCTGAGGAGCCGGGCTATCTCACTACCTGGGCCAAGACTCCGTGCATCTCCCTTTTGATATTTGTTGTTTAAATCTTTAAACTTATTTCTAAGGGTACGCATACTCCCAATTTTTTAAAAAGCATAAATAGGATCATGCCCATGCTTTTCATAGTGCTGTCTTTTTCCTTTCCTGCTAATTCCCTGCTCCACGTAGCTCTGGGCCTCACGGTGCCCTGACCCCCACCCAGCATGTGCGGATCCACATCACTCTCTGTGCTCTCCCGTGCCCTGCGCACAATCCTCTGTGTAGACACAGCATAATCACACTCACAGAGAGGCACAAAAAAGGGCTCGTTCGCTTGTTTGTTTTCTAAATTAAATCATGCCCTATTAGCTGCCCCTTGTATCTTGTATCATGTCATCCCTCCATGCTGCAGGACCCTCTCCCTGTCAGCCGGGGCTTTACTGCCATGTGGATATTTATGGTGGATACCTGGCGGGGGGGGGGGGGGTTGCTCAGTCACTTTGTTCCCAGTTTTCTGCTGCAGTGAAACCAATGCAGTAGACATCCTAGTGCACATGTCAGCATGTTCCGGTGTTTCTATTTTCCCGGGCTGGCTGGCCCAAGGGTTCGTGCATTTTTAATTCTCAAAGCTGCTGCCCCAGTGCTTTGTTTAAAATGCTGTCTCCCTTTGGATGTCCTTCAGCAGCTTATGAGAGCCTGGCCTCTCTCATTTCCCACCAGGCCGCCCGAGGATGACACCTCGCAGCCCCCAGCCCCCAGGTGAGCGCCAGCAGGGCCCTAGGCCGGCCCCCTTACCTGTTGTAGTTGTGGACAAGGTCGAAAACCATCATGTCAGTGGTGTTGACAAACTTGCACTGGACAGGCAGAAACCTGCCGTCCGGAGAACACTGGGGTGGCGACTTGTCCCCCACCCCGTGGAGAAGGCGGCGGTTTCTTATCTCACAGCTCTCTGGACCTAAACATGTCCAAGAAAAAACGGTCACTTCTATGTGCGAAAAGGTGCATACGCGTCTGCGGTCTACAGGCACATACCCATTTTACACACGTGATAGCTAGAGACCCGAGCAGGGACTAAGGTCACCAACACCCTGCTAAGCTCCTAAGGGCCAGCCAGCACACACTGATCACCCACATATGGAAATATTAAAGTAATAAATCTTCCGTGAATACTTTCATCTCTGCGCTGAGGGCCAGGATCCCTGCCTCTTGGTCACAGTGGGGACAGCCAGCCGCACACCCTCCTTAGGGCTCTGGTGCTCAGTGATACTTACATCTCGTGGGCCTGCCCAGCTGGCGGGTCCCGTACACCTCCATCCCCTCCGTGTCCACACACCAGCACTGCTCCCGCCGCAGGTCACACTGCACGGGCATGTACTCCCCCGAGTCTTGACACTGAGGGAGGTAGGAGGTGGCCGTGCTGTTGAGGTAGCTGCTCAGCAGGATTTGCTGCTTGTGCAGTTGGCAGAAAGACAGACCTGCGGGCACAAGGAGCAGTGACGGGTCTCAGCCCAGGAGAGCTCGTGCCACCTCCCTAGAGGGGGAAGGTGGCCCTTCCCGCAGCTGAGAGGTTACCACCTGGCCATGGAAGCTCAGTGTCCCAACTGTCCACCTTTATCCCAGAACTCCTTCCAGCATCCTGTGGCCCGAGTTGGGGAAAGGCAGGCTTCATCCCGCCCCATCAGTCTCCCGGACCCCCCACCAGCCTGGAGCTGCGGAGGCGGGTGCGAATGGAGTACAGGCCTGGCTGTTAACAGAGCTTGTCTGCGTCCGAATTCCCCCACCTGCTTGCTGTGCAATCTTGGGGAATTCGCTTCGCCACTCTGTGCCTCCGTCTCCTCATCTGTAGACTTGAAAATACAACTGCCTTCTTCAGCTACAGGAGTGACGCTGACAATCACTGCCCCTGCTGAATACACACTGTGTGCCTGGTGCTTCACGTGTGTGTGCTAAACCCTCACGCACCCCGTGAGGCCCATCCCATGTTCCTGTTACAGACAAGGAGCCAGAGCTCAGTGAGGACGTGTGACGGGCCAGCGTCATTCAGCCGGAGGCTGGGAGCCGGCCTGCTCCCTCCGACAGTCATGCTGGCCTGAAAAGCCAGAGCCCAGACCAGAGCTTTTCTCCATCAAGGGATCGCTTGGTTCCAGGCTCAGTTTCACCATTTAAAGGTGACCAGCTTAAGTTGGTCTTTGTCTTAGGCTTAATATGACATGCTCCAGACAGGGACTGTTTCTTTGACTATTCATCATCGTCATTATTTTAGCAGGAAAGTTTCCACCTGAGTCTCCAATCTCAGAAACACTTCAGGTGAGAACACACTTGGTGAGCTCACTGCTGTTCTCTGGTTCAGAGCCTTGAATATCTGCGCACATGGTGTCCTCAGCACCAGGCCCCGACCCTGGCACATGGGGGATCAGTAGCTATTTGCTGAAGAAGTGCCTTGATTGTCCCATTTGATTTTCACGGGAGTCCTGCAGGACATGGCCTCGCATGCAGGACTGTGAGCCTAAGGCAAAGAGGGAGAGCTAGCAGCCCAGAGGGACGCTGGCCTGGTAACGTGCCAAGCCCGGCGCTCTCTCCCAGATGTGCATGGCTCTATCGAGGTTCCCCATTGCCATGGGACACCTCTGTCACCCCCTTTCATACTTACATGCCACAGGCCGCCCAGGCTGCCTGCTGCCAGGCACCTCCCTGCCGTCGGCAGACACACACCAGCAAGAGCTGCCATCCTTCAGGCACTGGATAGTCCTGAGGCGGGGAGACACCCATGCAGACACGGTGATGGGCTCTGGAAGCCACAGTGCAGGTCATCTTCCCTCTGCCCTTCCCATCCTCCAAGTTGTAATGGGTGTAAATTAGGGAGAGGTTGGAGTGGAGGGCGGGTGACTGGGGGAAGGAAGTGCACCTCTCCTGCCTCTCACTAGCCCTGCAGCCTCAGTCACTCGCTCTCCAGCCCCATCTGCAAGCTCTGTAGCAAATGCCCATCCTAGTGTGTGAGCTTCAGCCACAAGGAGGCTGCAGAGGGTGAAGGCGAGGCCCTCCTCATGTGGACCAGGGGCGGGGACACCACCTGGGGGATCAGAGACCAGGGCCACGGTTGCAATGACACGGGGAAGCGGTGCCTGGGTTTCCCGGGGCAATGATGACTGCACTGAGGCGGCGGATGACCAGGTGTTATAAAAGGTGTTCCAGGTAAAGAGGCGAGGGTGGGACTGAAACTACAAGTGGCTGGAACAAGGGAAAAGCCGATGAGTCAGGCCAGCGGAGGTCAGTCACCCTGACTCCTCCACGCCCCCGGAATCCCCAGGGATCCAGGCAGGGCCTGGACTAGGGGTTCCACCTGCACCCTGGGGAGCATGGAAGAGGGCTGTTAGGCACATTAGGGCGCATATAAAATAAGAGGGAGTCCCCCAAGTTCCAGGTGACTGGAAGAGCAGGGGAGTTTAATTGTATTACAGACAAAGGACTCCCGTGGGGGAGCTGTTTAGATTGTCACTCCACCCTACAGGGAGAGAGTCCGGGACCCACGTTCATCAGAGGAGAGCTCCCCGGGGACACAGCAGCGTGTAGCCCAGCCCTGGACCCCGCTGCCATCGACCTGAAGTCCACCCAGCTTCCACTGCCTCCACCTCTGGCTTCTCAAGAGGAAAAGAGGAGGGGAGGCACCAAAGCATAAGCCGCTCCTTCCTCTGCACCTTTTGTTAAAGAATCACAGTAAAAGTTTTGGCAGAAAAAGAAGGGACGTCCTTGGTCCTGGCTGGGGTGAAGCATGGATCGGGGCTCTCTGGGTCAGGCTCCCCAGTGTTGATCAGCCTGGGGGACGGAGAGGCGGGTGCCCCCTAACCACAGGGGCCACCTCTCAGCACGCGGAGGGGAGGGAAGGGCATAGCGGGGCCAGCCAGGTGGTTTTTAAGGCCCCAGCGGCCTGGGGGCGCACCCGGCAGACGGGAGCCTTACTGGAAGCGGCCGTCCTCGGCGCACTGGGCCACGTAGTCCGCTCGCCGCTGAAGGGCCCTTTCCCGCTGCAGCTCGCAGGGGCGCAGGGGCTGCGCGTCCACCTGGTACTCTAGGAAGGGGAGCGACGCGTGAGAGAAGAGCGTGGCCTCACGCCCGGACAAGGATGGGGCCCCTCAAGCGCAGGTGCTCTTCTGGGTCTTATTTCCAGCAGCAAGACCAGCCGTTAGGCTCCAACTTACAATTGTGCAACTATCCACACTTTTCCCAGTATGACATTAGCCCCTTTAATTCTCAACACACACCTGAGTGGGGGCAGAGGGGCCCATATCCCCATGTGACCCTAAGATGGGACAGCGGAAGTAACCTGCTCAGGGTCACACGGCTGGCAAGAGGATTCAGCACAAACCCGCGGCTGCGTGTTCCCCCAGGCAGCGCTGGGGGGGACGGAACACCGTAAGCGGGGTGTTCTCCAGTCTGTCCAGCCCTCCGTGCACAGAGCACCTTCCTGGCACAGAGCAGAAATGCAAAGTAACTGATGGGTCTCACGTGTCTAATTTTCACTGAGAACATGTGCACCGCGCCAGGGCTTACTCGGAAATCGCAAGCACATCAGAGGGTAAGTGCCATTGGCTTCCTTTCCCAGTGAGGGAACGGAAGCTTAGACTTATCCAAAGTCACACAGCAGGTGGCTGAGCTGTGGCCAGAACACAGGCCTATTTCACCCACACTGGATTTTTTTACTCCCTACTGACTATTCACATGCCTCTTATGGATGACGCGGGCCTTGAGAGAGCTAAGAAAATAAAAAAAACAATGTTGATGTCAATAATTTGCTAACAGCGTGGGGTGCGGGGAGTTAGAATTAAATTAGGGAGATCCAGTTTCCCGTATCCTGTCCACCAATTGCCAGCTCTGTGACCTCAGGCAAGTGAGTCTATCTCTCAGAACCTCTGTCTCTTCACCTGGAAAGAGCAAATAACCGATCTGGGGACACTGTAGGGATTAAATGTGATCGCAGAGGTTTAAAGGGCCTGGGGCAGAGCCTGGCTGGCTTTGGAGCTCTGCCCTGAGAGCTCCCTCCTCCACCTGCTCCAGGGCCCTGGGCTGGGGACTCACCGAAGATGTTGGCTGACACCAGGCAGGGTGAGCCCAGCAGACTGAGGGCCCACAGGACCAGCGCCATTCTTCTGGGCCCTTCAGGGAAGAAGGGGTAGAAGTGCTCGTGCCCCAGGGCTCTGGCTGGGGAGGTTTAATGGATCTGCTGTGCCGACCCCCCACCCCCTACCCCCACCCACGGGTACTCAGGGAAGCAGCACCGCCCTGTTCTCTCTGCTGGTCACAAGGGCTCCTCCACTGCATCTGCTCCCTGAGGACACTCGTGTGGCCAGTGGGGGGTGAAAGTCTTGCTGAGGATATGAGGGAGCAGAATTGGGTTGGGTGGCTTCAAAATTTGTCTTTACACAGGAAAGCTCTGTGGGCGACAGGCTCAGGCCCCCAGGAGGAAAAGCAATCCCTCCCTCCCTCCCTCTTTTCTCTCTCCTTCCATCTTTCCTTCTACCAATATTTTTTTAGAGCCCAGCAGTAGCAGACGCTGCGCTAGGCAATGGGGGTGGGCAGAGAACAATGTGGGGAGCCAAACACACACATTCACGTTCACACTTATCCTCCTGCCCCCTCTGTCCAGGAATTCGGACGTCACCAACCTATGGAGAGCAGGGCCTGTGTCTTCTGCACGAAGCCTGCACGTCAGCCCATTTTCTCTCAGTAGAGCCAGCTTCCTGCCTGCGCTCCTGTCCCCGCGTGACCTGACAAGATCGCCTTGTCCCCCTGAGCCCTGGCCTCCTTCTCAAGAAAAGAGAAATAGCCCAGCCGGACGTGGCTCAGGGGTTGAGCATCAACCTAGGATCCAGGCGATTGGGGTTCGATTCCCGGTCAGGGCACATGCCCGGGTTGCGGGCTCGATCAATGACTCTCTCATCATTGATGTTTCTATCTCTCTCTCCCTCTCCTTTCCTCTCTCTGAAATCAATAAAGATATATTAAAAAAAAAAAAGAGAGAGAAATAAAAGGAGAAATATAATGTGTACCTACTTGCTAGGGAGGCCGTAAGGGAATAAATGAGGCATTGACGAGTATGTGCCCAAGAAATGCTAGTTGTTACTATTGAGTGTCTCACTTGCAAATGACATTGTGCCAGGGAACCACAGGAACACAGAACCCAGCAGTGAGGGGCGAGTGACAGGTTCGGACAGGCGGGGGGGGGGGGCACAAGCAAAGAGGACCTCACCAAGAATGTGGCACTTGAGTGGAGATGAAAGGCAAGCAAAAATCTGGAGGGACATGTTCAAGGGAAAGGGAAAGGGGAAGGGTGGGGACAGGCTGGGAAGTAGAGCATGCTCTGCCCTGGGGACAAAAATGAAGGAAACAGAACTGCAGAACGGTGGATTGTACTATGTAATAGGGTTGCGATGGATATTGCAAGAGTTAATATCAGTAAAGTGCTCAAAACAGTACTTGTATGTAAGTACTCAGTGTTGGTTACTATCTCATTTTTGTGTTTGTGACATAAACTACAGAAAGTAAAGCTCAACAGTTATTTTAACTGATGGTGTGGGATTAAAAATAGGTGAGAAACCCTGCTCTGAGCATCCTTCCTGAGGAATCACATCAGCCCACAGCTCCAACAGCTCCAGGTCCAGCTCCAGCTCCAGCAGCAGCTCTAGCTCTAGGTCCGGGTGCAGGTCCAGCTCCAGCACCAGCCCCAGCTCCAGAACCAGCTCCAGCTCCAGCCAGATCTCTCTGTCAAGCATCTGGTCCACTCTGCCTGGGGGGCTCCATAGACATTTCAAATTCCACACGTCCCAAATGGAGCATCCCAACACTTCTAACACTGCTCCTTAACATGCCATTACTGTCTAATAGCAAACCTGAGTGCCATCCTAAACCCCTGCCCTCTTACCTCCAAACCCTACCATCCCTTGGGCCCGGCCCCTCCTCTGCACCCTCACTGCCCCTGCCTCCTTCGGGCCCCGCAGCTCCAGACTAGCTGACCAGCACAGCCTCCTTCCTGGCCTCCCTACTCCCACTCTGGCCCTCACCAGGCTGCTTCTCAGTTGTAGGGCTGTGGGATGGAGACACACTCCTTGGGTGTCAGGAGGAAGCATGGGCAGGTCTCAGCACGCACTTAGTAGGCATAACTGTGAATGAGACTTAGATGTAGATGATTTGATGTGTTGGCATTTGCTGGTAAAGGTAACACAAGAGGAAGAGATCCCCCCAACCCGGCCCCCTGCCACCCCCACTATATGGGCCAAGTTACAGCCCATGCTGTGGGGAGCCAGCGGCTGTCTTCACTGTAAGAATGTAAATCACAGCCTAATGTAACCAGCCCACCCCAAAGCACACACGCAGAGCCTGCAGGGTCAGCCTGTGCAGAGTCATCCTCGCTGGCCTGGGCCCCGGGAAGCAACAGAGGTATCAGCGCCTCCTGCCCCGGGCCAGGGGTCTCCGCTCCACTGGGTTTGGTGCTCTGGGGACACTGGAATTCACATCTCTGGGATGAAGAGTGCTGTGAGGTCAAGGAACGCAGCCCGTGAGCTGACTCCGGTTCAGACCCCCTGGAGAAGGCGGCGCTCAGCCGGCTGTGACAGTGAGCGCGCAGTGGACCAGAGCTGCCCGGGCGGAGAGCACCCAGGAGAGGTGCTTCTCTGCGCCCAAGCAACAGAGCAGTGAGCTGAGAACCACGCCAGGGCACGGCCTCTGCACCCCGAAACCTTTCTCATCGTGACTCAGCTCCTGTCACCACTCTCATGGCCACTGAGCTGGGAGGACACGCAAGCTCCCACAGTAACTCCAGGTGGCCGTGCCCTGGCCTGGTCTTCACCAGCCTGCTCCTGCTCAGGCCTCTGTCACCAGCCCTGCCACCTCTCCACTCTCCTTGGCCCCAAGCACAATCACATAACCTTCCCTCTCATCCCCTTCCTCTCTGAGACGAGCGTGCTGTGTATGTATAATGAGCACTTACTGGAGACTTGTGGGTGAGAGAGTGGAATACAAGGAGGAAATGCTTCAAAATATCAGCCGTCACCTACCAGGAACTCACTTACCAAGCCAGCTCTCCCCTAACCCAGCCGTACTGGTGCTGGCCGGCCTCTCCCCATCTCCACCCCCAGGAACTCAAAGCCGCAGCCCTCCTTCCCCTGGGTCGCCAGGACTTCTGCTTCCAGAAAGATGGAACAGATATACTTTATTTTTTTATAAATTGTTTTAAAATCTTTATTGATTTCAGAGAAAGAAAGGGAGAGGGAGAGATAGAAACATCAATGATGAGTCATTCATCGGCTGCCTCCTGCACAGCCCCTGCTCGGGATCGAGCTGCGGGCATGCGCCCTGACCGGGAATCAAACAGCGATCTCCTGGATCTTAGGTCGATGCTCAACCGCTGAGCCCTGCAGCTGGGCAGAACCGATGTATTTTCCCTGTTCCTCCTGCTAAACACAGCTAAAAACCCTGCATAATGCAGATAAAGCAAAAAGAAGACACTGAACAGTGGGTGAGGGAAGACAGCTGGGTAGCAACCTCAGGACCAGAGGAACACTGTGGTAGAAAGTTCCCTGGAGTTAATTTTGCCTCATATATCTCAGACTAGGTGTTGGAGAAACAGCAATCTAGAAAATTGCAAAAAGTTCAGAAACCCCCCTTTCCCTAAAAAGCCTCTGGAGCCACAAGTGCAGGAAAGGGGCAGCTAACACCACAGGGCACCGTGGCACCACTCCCCCCCTTGCTAGCAGAGGCCAACAGGACAATGGGATTCCACCCTTGGCAAGCTAGGGAGGCTCCTCCCAGCTCCGTGCCAGGCGCTGACAGGCCATGTGAGCAGAGGAGCGGGGACTCACACTGGCTGGGCAGTAGAGCCCCTCCGGCTGTGGAGTCAGTGGAGACAAAGTGGGGAGCCTGAATTCCTCCCCACCCAGTGGTGACAATAAGGTGGTGCTCTCCCCTTCCAAAGGAGTGGTCTCAGTGGGGCCTGGAGAGGCGGGACTGTCATCACTGCCCAGAAGCAGCAAAGCCATCTCCCGGTGGTTGCTGAAGGTAACTGGGGAGCCAAACATCCTACCCCCACCAGCAGGAACAGGGGTACACCCCTGCAAGGTGTCAGGAGAGGCAGAGCCAGGACCTGAATTTCTGTTCCCACTGCAGTCAGTGAAGAGGTGTCCCTCTCCCCGGGTGGTGTCCCTCTCCCCGCACCACAGTAATGTCAGTTCTACACAATGGAGAGATTGGGATCTAGAATTTCTTAACACAATACCCAAGTGTCCAGGTTTTGACCAAAAATGGCTCATCATACCAAGAACCAGGAAAATGTCAACTTGAAGCATCAGCTAAATTAGAGACAGCAGGTAACACGCACAACGCCTGGCCCAGAGCAGGCTCGGTCCGTTACCCCTATAAGTTTAGAAGTGACCGTGTTGCTGAATCAGAATGAACACAGTTCAACTTTCAGCAGTAACACTTCTGCGAAACGAGTTTTATGAGAAACAGTGGACTACCAGCGGGACTGAGTAGTGGGAAGCCACCATCCATTTAGAGGACCCGGGACATCTAGGGATGAAAGGGAAATGGGGGGAGACCGTGGGTTTCAAGTGGGAGATGAGGGGGTAGATCGCAGGTGTTAAGCGGCTCTTAGGGTGACGCCGGCCGGAGATCCAAGTGACTGCAAAGAAATGGGCCCCATATGAACGTGTGGAATATGAACATCTGAGAGGAAGTCAGTCAATGGAAATGAGTGTTAGGAAGGGGAGCTTTACCTGAAATGATGAGACTAACCAAGTTCCCTAAAGGAAAGAGGCACTACCCTAAGTTTGAAAATAACTCAGTAGAACCACACCCCAGTATGAGGAAGGACAATTATATTCATCAGTAACACTCTAAGAATGGCTGATCCGCATCAATACCCATGCTATTCTATCTGGGTAGCAGGGAAGCTACCTTTTCGAGAAACACCTTCTTCCAGTTTATTGTTTATATTTAAATATATATATACTGTGGTTTTTAAAGTGAGACTAAGTAGAAAGAAAATCAGCTCCTCTGAAACCCCTCACAAGGGACTTACATTCACATAAGGCAGGCTCAGCCCACTAGCTGCTAAAAGGCCTCTATCAGTTGTCGGTACACTTTTTATTAAATGGATATGTACATACACATTTGACATAGATTTACTTAAAAATCTAAATTTAAAAATTCAGACTTCCAACTCATACACATATAAGGTAGCAGAGCAAAATTTCAGCAACCTAATTATCAATGGGCCTTCATTTCCTGGCTGCTGGCAAATCAAGTTTCTAACTGAAGACACGGACACCCAGAAAGCAAATGCGCATTCATTTAACCAAGGACCCCAGGACAGGGAAGGTGAGTGTTACAGGCACAGAGGGGCTTCTTTGTACTCATAGGTTAAGGAGGCTATCTGCTCCCTTTCTGAGAAAAAGATATAAATTCAATGTCTAGACTTTAACCATAATAGGGAAAAGACCAGAGCTATTATTTTTAAGCACAAATGAAAGACAGAGTATCAATCCTGGGATACAGGTATCAGCAAATTCCACACATGGAATGCAGGCACTATTTTTTTACTTTAATATGCAAATTTAAGCAACTACCCCAGAATATCACCTCCACTAAAGCTTTTCATTCCTCAGCAGGATCGTTGGTGAAGTTACTGTGTCACGGGAAACACACAAGACTGTATTCTGCCTGCTGATCTGTCAAGCTGGAGAATCTCCGAAGGCAAGAAAAAGTTTTGACTGTTCTGCACGGTCTTTAAATCATCTTCACATCACAATGTAAGGCCACAAAAAGGCAAGCTCAAACTGTCAGGTCCGTGGAATAGTTTTAATAAAGTTTTACATACAGTACCTTACATATAGAACAGTGTGTTTGCAAATTTAAATAATATCTGAATGTACAGTGGCATGAATTCTTATCAAAGATAAATTCAAGTTTACTGTCTACCAGTTCTAAATGCATTTATACAGATCCCTAGAACTGATACACAGAACGAGGCATAAAATATTCAAGTGTTATGTTATCAAACAGCCTCCTCTGAACAGTCTTTTTCCCCCTTTTTAAAAGAGTTTCAAAACCTATACATACATTTTTAATTTTTAAAAACAGTCTGTTAAAAGGTAACATTTCATGTTAACCACCAATTCTTATAGTCTACAGTAATAAAACTAGATATGTGTAGATATAAATATGTGTGGGCTATGTACATATGTACGTCGTGTTTGTTTCAAACAAGCGTCCGCACGCCCGCACCCGTGTGGAGCACTGGGCACGCAGCTCACAGAGCACTGCAGACAGGACCCCGGCTCGGAGTCCAGCAAGAGCTGACACAGCAACTTAGTTGCCTTTGGTTTCAGAAATGTGTTCATTTGTGACCAAAGCTAAAGGATTTGAGTTCATTTATTTCTAAAAATAAAATTCATCTTCCGAAGTGGAGCTTTCCAGTATTCCGCTACCAGTTTAAAACTCCGCGGCCGCAGGCTGTTTGGATGGCCCTGTGCCTCCTCGACCCAGTGAGGGACTCACAACTGTTCTTCTGAAGGAAACACCAAGCACGCTCAGGATCAAGCGGTGCGCCGAAGCCTGTATACTGCAATCCACCATTTAACCACACATATACGTGGCATACACGTTTCGGAGGGACTGGTGGCACTATGTAAGACTGTAGGGAACTCCCACAATACCTAAACTTCTTTTTCCAGCCGCATTGTCCTCATTTGGCACACTGACCCTTCTGCAACCCATTTTGTTTTCAATGAGCTTAATGCCCACAATAAACTCCGATTATTTGGCGTTTGTTTTTAGAATATGATCAGAGTGACGTAACAGCTCCACGACTGCTCTCCTCAGAAGTGGGACTCCTACTGTTTTCTGACTACGGGCATTGTTCACCTAAGAAACACTCACGATCCTGTAACAGTTTAAACACCCTCAATTTCCATGCGGCTGCATCAACTGCAAAAACAGGTCTTAACGGCAACTTACAGAACTCTCCAGAATCTAGGTTTCCTCTACAACTTTGTTTTTGGCCAAATGCTGGTTTACAGACGAGGATCTCCCTAGTAAACACTATAAACACACCATACTTCTTTCTACTGGTATCCTGAGTTTCATGTGATCAACTACTCAAAACTCCTGCCAACTCATTCCCTCAGCATAGATGACATAGATTACTTTCACTGATCCTTGGCATCTAATACAGTATCATTTGCAGCTTGCTCATAAATTTTTTCATATTCGCTTCCCTGATAAAGTTGTTCTTCATTTTCCTTTTCAAGGTGCCATCCTAGTCTCAAATCAATAAAGGACCAAACCGCACTATGCTTTTAACTCTCCATCCAGCAGTCATGCGGGCAATAAACCCATTGCACTGAAGAGAGCCACGTCCTTCCTGCAGGTTCTCGCTGCCGTCATACAGAGCACAGCGTTGCTATCTGCTGCACTTTACCCATGTCCACGAGGAGCTGCTTGATGTGGCGTTTAAGCTGGGGCAATCTTGTGAGAGGGTCGGGTGGCTCTAACTCCCCTGTGAAATCAAGCCAGCTTTCCAGAACTGAGAGAGAGAACAAACAGAGTTAAATGGAAACTAGAAGAACACTCACAAAGTAGTATAATCAGAAGGTGGGAAAAGTGATGGAGACAGAGTTCACCTCCCGTTTTCTAGAAGGCCAATATGCACAACCATTTAGCGGCCTTTATAGCTTATCCCACGAAGCTTCAAGTCCCTCTTGGTGACCTTAACCTACTATTATTTTAGATAATTTTTCCCTTGATATATATTTAAATTAACTTCATGTTGAACATCTCCTTTTACTCTCTTCTGGAAACAACAGTGCCCTGTGCCTGCTCAAGCTAGCTATTAACTGAGGATTGAATTGTCTCTACTTCATTTTAAATGAAACTTAGCTACTCTAACCATTTTTATTTTAAATCCAGAAGTTCGCTTTTAACAAAGGAAAGGAGGTGGCAATTTCTCAGTGTCCTTTCATGTCTATATCATCATTACTTTTTTAAAAACATGCAAGCATATAGAAGTCTAGGCAGAATGCAATTAACTTGCATTCTACAATTTTTATTAATAATAACGGGAGAGTGTCACTTTATTTTTTTTTTTCTTTACAAATCTACTCAAAACATTAAGTTAACTCCACAGTTAGCTTATAATCAAATGGAAGATGCTTCTGAAATGGTTTCCATTTCCCCTTTTCTCAGGGAAAAACACAGCAGTAGGAGCTGACTCAGCACAGAGTAAGGGTATCACATCCTTTTGCAGATTAAAAAGAGGGGGGGACACCATCTATGATGCTAGGAGGGAAAAGGAGTCAGAAAGCACAGGAAAAACACTGAGTCAGGAACTGGGTGAGCTAAGCTACTCTACTTTCCTAACTACAAAGTCGGGATACTATCTTTCCTGTCTACTCCTCAGGGCTCCTGTGTGATCAAATTAAAAATATATTTTAAAAAAAAAAATTTGAAAATTTGTTTGTAAACTTAAGGTTTACCTACTTAACCTTACAGGAGTTTTTTGTTGGTGTTAATTTCACCTAACAAATGTGACCAGTGTGAAAACAAAACTTGAGTGTTTTCCCTCGTATTTCAAATATACTTTGAGTCCTTATGCAGACTTCCAAAGAACACACAGTTGAACGGAACTAAATAATATTCCATATATGCGCAATACTGAGCCTGGCAGGTGGGCAATATTTCATAAACATCCACCTTAAAAACACACCTAAGATTATCCAACACACTGCGTTGAGCTTACAGGACCGCCCGTGGCCGCTGTGTTAAGCACATGTATAGGGAGCGAGGAAGCCCATCAGCATGGGAGCATCTGTAGTTTCCACCCCACAATTTAAAAAGCCTTAAACAACTTCTTCACAATAACAATAACCACACTCTACACGCTGCAGTAACTGCATTTTAGTTCTTTCTTAAATTACCGTCAACTTCTTTTTCTATGAGGTCCATCCTGCTGGTGACTTCATTCTGCACATTCTCTATGTGGGTAAGGAGGTTGAGCTGCCACTGCAGATGTGCGTCTCCTGGATCTTCAGAGCCCTTTTTATCATTATAAACAAATACTGTATTCTTTTCAGCTGTATTCTCCTCCAAAAAAAAAATTGGAAAAAAAGAGTTGGATGTAATGTACCATCATAAAAAAAAAGATATATTAAAAGCCTCATCACGCCCCGCCGGGCGTGGCTCAGCGGTTGAGCATCAACCTGGGATCCAGGCGATCCGGGTTCGATTCCTGGTCAGGGCACATGCCCGGGTTTCGGGCTTGATCAATGACTCATCATTGATGTTTCTCTCTCTTTCTTTCCCTCTCCTTTCCTCTCTCTGAAATTAATAAAGATATATTTAAAAAATAATAATAATAAAAAAATAAAAATAAATAAAAGCCTCATCACTCGCAAAGATCAGTGAAATCCAATCAAACTCCTAGTTTATTTTTAAAGGAAGTCTAGCCCATAATCATATGACATCTGATGGTCCTTAAGAGCAGATATTTCCGATATGTCTCCCCATAATGCCTAGCAGCACAGTGCTACACAGAGTCAATGGTATTGACTAAAACGTGATAAACAAATGAAGTCACTAATGATATTCTATAATTAGAATGCCCAGCTAATTTAGACTGACCCCTCCCTCAATTCATCTAAACTGGTGACATAAGTAGATGGAAGGCAAAAAGCAATTATGGAAACATCAAGAAGGTTGACAAAGACCAGTATAAAGTCCAATTAACTGTAGACTGGAATGGGCTAATACAGTGAAACCAATGAGGCAAGAAAAAGACAAAAGTCTTTTTAAAACTTAAAGTGTGCAAACTACTTAGTGCACACACACCAAATCTGAACTCAGAAATAACCCTTTTCATAAAAGGGATATTAATTTGACAACATAATTTACCACAAGTTTTATAAAATACAAGCTTCCCAAATTCAAATATTTATTTATAGTAATTACTTGATAAAGGAAGCCAGACAAATGAACTAATTTTAAAGTGGCATTACTAAATGAAACTCAATTTTTAAAAAATGAAGGTACATCTCTAAAACGATCCTAATAGAAAATAAGTTTATAAATATTTACTGTACATAGAGCTCTAAGAAACTCAACTTACTGCATAATGGAAGTGATATATACATACAAATATGCTAGTATTTTAAAAAGAGAATTAAAGTGCCACCTCTTATCTAAAACACATAAACAAGAAAGACAAACTATATTAAAACATATAAACACCCACATGCATGCTCATGTTCTCACACACAAACACTTTCATTTGGAATAAAATGTGGTTCATGTTTTTTGTGGGTATCAAGTTGTGCTTATAAAAATGAAACTTTTGTTAGGGCAAAAGTTTACTGAAATACTACAATTCTGAATTAGGGGATAGCTAAATGTCCAAATGGCCACTGTTTTCTTGTAGAGAAAGTAAAAAGCGTCTACCCTAGCAAAGTATTTGTGAATTTGGACATATAAGTAAAATCTGGGAACTCGGTATGTTATTTTATTTCCCTTTGCTGACCTATCATATTTCTGAACAAAGACAAATAATCTAATTATACCTTTGCAGGCATTCCATCTTCTTTTACAGAGTACTGTACACGGCTTCTCTCTCTCACGCGGATATCTTGCTCTTCCTCGAGACTACTAACATCATCATCATCTGAGCTCCCGGGGTCTGCAAGAGCTCTGCAGTCCTGACCAAAACTTTGTGGTTTCTGGTAGCTGTGCTCACTTGTAATGTAGGTTCCTTCCATTTTTAGGGGCACACGAGGTGGTTCCTTATGATTCTGCACATGACATTTCTTTTCTTCAAGATTAACCGCGTCTTGCACTGTTATCTTTTTCTCTACCCCAGCAATCACTTGATCTTGGTCTTTTCGCTTCCCAGAACAGGCCCAGAGATGAAGGTCAGGATGGTGTTTATTCCTTAAAACAAGTTGGAGAAACAGCAATTGAAAGAAAAATCTAGCAACAACTTTGATAACATAGTAAGTTTCACAATATAAAATTATGCAGCTAACCCTTGGTTCTGCCTGCCTTTTGTATGCTGAGTGTGCCTGACTCAGGCCGACTGACCCCAACTCCCTAGTGAAGACCTAGCCCACCGCTGAGGGAACCGGGTAAGGAGGAAGCCAGGGATTCAAGACAAAAGCAAAGATATTCTTTAGGTTAACTTGCCCCAGAACTTCACCCAAAATGTCAACTCTCACAATTTTATAGAACTAGCACTCGGGGGGAAAGGCAGGAATGGTTTTAATTCTCTTGACATTTCTCATCATTTAATATACGCACTTCTTTTTCTACTGAATTTTCACTATAATATTTTTCAATTGTATGATATGAAAAACTTTTATGTGAGCATATTTTAAAATCTTCATTTATCCAAAAAGTGATACCTGCTCAAGACAAAACTTCCGACTACAGCTGTGTGCAGAGCGAAACCCCTGCCAGGTGTTCACAGGGGCCTGAGGTGCACCCTCCCAGACTCCTCCACTTAGAGAATTCTCTTCAAAACGGGCGAGCAAGCACCTTTTCTTCCTGCACAACAGAGCTCTCACTGTCTGTGTTCCTCGTATGCCACATGTCTGGACACCCTACCATGTCAGTACATACAGATTTCCTTACTTTTAGTCTAGCAGCTAAGCAGTATTAATATACCAGTCTACCCATCCAGACAATCCCCCACTGACTGATGTACTTGCACACAGGTGGGACTATTTCAATCTGATAAGTTTCTAGATAAGGAACTGAATATGCCCATTTTCATTTTTAAAGGAGCTGCCCAAGTGACTTTCAGAGGGTGGTTCTGGGTGTGAGTATAAACGCCTGGAGCTATGGAAAAGCAGGCTTCATTCAGGGACTGCGGTTTGGCTGAGCTGGAACATTTGGAAATAAACAGGAGGGAAGATATGGAGATAAACTGGCAGACAGGACTCGTGTCACTGAAGGACTGAGAGTGAGTGCACGCGGAAGAGCTGGACTGTTTACCGAGCCCCAGGAAGACACGACGGTAAACTCAGCTGAAAGAGACAAGCTCATATTTGTCTTTTACTAAGAGCATGGTGGCAAGAGTAAAAGGATAAACTGAAGGAGTGCAAGACTGGAGCCGCAGAGAATTAAAGAGGGACAGCAACTGTTCATAGGAAAGAACAGTCTGGGCTGAGCCAGTATGGAGAGGAGCAACAGGAGTGGACTACACACACTGGGAGATTACAGACACCGGAGCACTTAAGGTGGGAGGTACCCAGATGGGGATGGAAGGAGGGGAACAGGCAAATGAGCCAAAATAAAGACTATTCTGTGAAAACCAGTGACTCATCCTGTTTTTATAGAAATACATGGGTTTTTAAAAATAAGAATTCTAGGTAGGTATCAGAAGAACTGAAAACAGGACATGAAGAACATTCTGATACCCTGCTGGAGACAAAAGTGTGCCTTCTGTGGGCAAGTGTCTGGGAGGACTGAACCACATGTGGTGCACAGAGGAGGGATGGACTAAAGACCTGCTGGCAACCTTCACAGTCAGTTCCAAGGTCAGTGAAAAGTATACTGCTGACTCCATTTCATCCTGACAGCATTCCAGGACATACAGCACAGTGTCCACGGCAGCAAGTGACTTGAGTTTGGTGCAAGTGTAGCACACAGAGCCATGGGCAGGGCCTAAGGTGCTGAAATAGCAGATGCTGTATCTACCTCTACAAGACCTACTCACTCCAGGACAACAGGCACGAAGCAGCTAGTCATCCAAAACATTATTAATCTTTCCTTTTCTTAAGTCATTATTCAAGTAACTATTCTGCATTAAGATGCACACTGATACAGATGGAGCCTGGGTCCTGGGTCCGCCCACTTACTTGAGTATGCCAATCTTCAGCTGTAGTCCGTGCAGCACTTCTGTGACACCATACACGTCGGCAAGAAGGTGATGCGTGGAAACTATCTTTTTGGCATTAAGATGAGAATAATTTTCTTTTACAAATGATAACCCACACATTCTCCCATTATTCAACCAGTCCTTATCGTAACGGTATTTTGCACTGCACCGCTGACCTGTAGAGGAAATTGGTATTAAAGTCACAAGGGATCCCACTCCTTCAAGTTTCCCTTTAGCCACCACCCTCCTAACACCCCTCAGTAGGCAAAGCAAGGTCTCCTAAGAAGACAAACTCCAAAGAAGGGCAGGGAGTGTTCTGAGGAGCTGGCCCTAGAAAAGGACTCCCATCCCTGAGGACAGGCTCCATGAGTGTCAGTGGCAGATGGCACCAGCAGGACTTCGAGTGCGCTGCTTCCCACTTTACATGGATCTGTCATCTGCCCACTAACAAGGATGAGAGGGCTGGACAGGAACTAGACAGGGACACCTGCTTTCTCTCACTGACCTTTCTTATGAACCGGATGAAACAAAGAGTTCTAGATAAGTGACTAGGGAGCCCTCCCCCAGTGTCTGAGGTGTGGCAGAGCCCTACCCAATCCCGTATCTTTGATGTCAGTAGTAATTATATCCCACTACGATTAGCTATGTGTCTGTGTCCCCTACTACACTACAAGATAGTGGAAGGTGTCCTTAGAATCAATCACCTTACCTCTTAGTGTTTAACAAACAAAAGGTAGCCAGTGAATACTGCTGAATGAATGGACCAATGTCTACATTCATATCGGTCTGAGTAAGTCCCCTGCTTCTTAACATTACTTCATTTCTGTGACAGACCTGAGAACAGCTCATTAGCCTTTTATTTGAAATATCGAGTTCTTTTCTGCCTCAGAAGCTGAGAATATACAATGTACAGAACATGCTCCTCGGAGAGCCTCAACGGAAGGCACTCAGGGGAAAGCCACTGAATGGGGGTTCAAAGGTGTAGGTTCCATTTAGTACTATCCTTGTGCACAAGACATTTAACTTGATGTGCCCTAGTTGCCTCATCAGTGAAATAAAGGAACCATATGTGATAATCTGAGATTGCATCTGCTCTGAAATTGGCTGGATATAAAGCACCAGCAGAAACTTGATAAAACCAGGTCAGGAATGTAAGTTCAGAACAGGGCTCCACTCAAACATGCATACGTGAACCCATTTAGAAACCAAATACGCAGAGTGTACCAAGGGGCTAGCTCTTCTCCAGGGAAAAGCCTTAACTCTGTCCTTCCAGTAAGGTAGTAACTATGCTGATGAAGCTACGGTAATGTTTCTTCCTAAGTCATTAAGATGAAAAATATTTGAAAATTTTAATATGGAAGCAGAGTCTAACTGGCAAGAAAGGGGTGTGTCCTATGCATTTGACATCCTGTGGAATTCTTAACAAGACCCCTGGGTGTTGGCTGTTGCAGTGGGCAATCTTACCGGGAGGGTCGCGGCAGACATAGCAGGTGTACTGCTCCGGAATGCTCTCCTCCAGCAGCCCCAGGCACACGCTGTGCTGCCAGCACAGACACTCGTCACACTGCCGGGAGAGAGAGGAGCCCACAGTCACCGCCGACTCGCTACACACACACACACACACAGCTTCCCTTCCTCAAGCTTACTCCACACAACAAAAGCAAGTGAGACCTGAAGATAAATTTTATTTTTGAAACAGTCAACTATTTCGGGAACTTTCTCCTGCTGCACCTATTAAAATTACTTGATTCATAAAAAAGTCATAAAACTATTTCTCTCATTTATTTCCCACTGATTTGGGGCAATTACAGATTTTAAACTCTTAAAAACAGTTTATTAAAGTGCAGAATTTTTTTCAAAAGGCAAGTTTGAAAAACAGTGCCAGTAACAATCTCGTAAGGCATTGCCTGTAAGTTTATAGTTCCCTTATTTGAGAAAACCACTAAAAACAGGGAGAAAAAAGGAGATTACTATTTTTTCATTCCCGCAATTAACATGTCCAAATTTTCCAAATGTCATCACAAAATGTGTTATGCTTCCCTTTTTTCTTAAAGATACTCTGTCTGCAGGGAGAGACTGTCTGCAACCCTCACAATGCTTTCCTTTAATCTTTGAGAATAGTGGGAACTTTCATGGTCTCATAGCTGCCTGGTGAAGGGTGACTAAATAATGTAAATTATTACAGCAACAGGGATCCACAGCAGCAAGAGGGGGGCTACGGTCTACCCGTCAGTGTGGACACTTACCCATCTTAATGGCTCCTGAAATGAATTTCAGCTTGAAGGCCTCAAACTAAGCACCCTGGCAAAGGGAGAGTGGCCATCAAATAAGAAAAGCCTCCTTCTCCGATGAAGTGATGTCCCTGCCATCACTACTGGCATCATCAACATCACACTAAGTTAGAAACCCCACCTTCCACAGGACAGTGTTTAGAAAGAGAAAGCAAGCGGACGCTCCTGCTGAGCCGAGGTCGCCAAGCCCATCCTGGGGGCAGGCGGCGCACCTGGATCATGAAGCCATTCTCCTCGTCCATCTCGCAAATGCACCGCACGATTTCATTAAGAGCATCATCCTCGTCCTGAGAGTCCTCAAAATTGGTTGAGTCAAAGTCCTGGTTGTACTCATCCCCACTTAGAAGCAAGCTCTCTGTTGAAGAGTCATCTAGGAATTCCATATCCGTTAAGTCTAGAATACACATAAAAGTATACTCAGCGTATTTTTCCACTTTTATGGGAAGTGATTATAAGCTATTACATATTTAGCAACTGAGGGCAAAAAAATGGGGGCAGATTCTCTCTGGACAAAGAAACAAATTATTTTTGAAATTTAGGTAATAATGCTTGCTTTACATCGCAATCTATACGCTATTACAAGTAACTCAGGAAGTATCTCCTAGTCTTGGAGTTCAGAGGTAAGAGCTAAGGTTAATATTAATAATTTAAATATGCATAGGTTCCAAATGCTTTCATAAGTTTTTCCCCTCTGGTCTTCGTTGTAGAGAGAACAGGTTTCAGTATCTGCACAATAACAGCACTGCAGAGAGGTGAAGCAGCTCACCGAGGGTCTACTACCAAAATTATAACTCATGAAAGTATCAGTATCATCCGCTACCACTGCACTTGATACACACCAGGTGCAATGCTCAGCACTGTAAATATAAGCTACGTAACCTGCACGAGCAGTGCAGCCAGCTGGGGACAACACCCACCGCTCACCAGCCTGCCTGACTCTAAAGCCCGCGTCCTCAATGCTTCACCAGTGTTTCCTAAACCCGGATCACGAGCTCCTTTATCAATTTTAAAATTTCATTTTGATAAAAATATGTAGAAAATTAATAAGTATATTCTAGAAATTAGAGTACATAGAGGACTGCCACATGCCTGATTTAAATGCCAGATTTCGGGTTTGTATTTGTAAATGGAAAAAGCGGGGGGGAGGGGGGGGCATGATGTTTTCCTAATCCTCCGCCTTCAATTGTTTTAAATTACAAACCTCAAAAGTGCTGTGTGCTTATTTTAGGGTAAAGGAAAGAACATGCTGTTCTCCACAGTGAGTGAGAGAGGAGTTAGTCTGGAAGTCAGCAGGTAGCAACAGGGCAGAAGACAACATACCCCAGCATCCCCACTGGGGCACTCAGAAGGGAAAGACAGGAGGTGAGCTCTCCCAGTTTCACAGGAGACGACCACCCCCACCCCTGATTCTTCACTCTCTGCCTCTGGGTCTATCCTGCTGGAGCTCTAATCTCCAGTCCCTGCCGTTGGTGTCTAGTTGGGAGAGTCTCCGCTCCCACCACTGGGAAGACTGGAAGGTAAGATTCTCAACATCATCCACCTGCAGGACGCATGGGGAAGGCTGGGAGTCCAACTCAGGGCGCCCTTCACCTCCTCACATGGCCTCTGCCTTTGTAAGTCTGCCTAGCACCTGCCTGTGCTCAACCCATGACTCTGACCACATTCCCAGACCTTTGTTTACGAAAGTGTCTGTGATCAAGAATTCAAAGTCCAGAACTGCCAGTGCGACTTCGTTGGGCATCGTCCCATGCACCAAAAGGTGGCAGGTTCGATTCCCAGCCAGGGCACATGCCCAGGTTGCAGGTCCAATATCCGGTCAGGGCGCATGCGGGAGGCAACCGATCAGTGTTTCTCTCTCACATCAAAGTTTCTCTCTCGCTTCTCTCTCTAAAATCAATTTAAAAAATAAAAAAGAATTCAAAGTCCATTTTTAAGACTAAGATAAATATTTGGAGAAAAAGCATTATCTTTGGAGTTAAGATCGACCTTGACTTGAGTTTTAATTTTAACACTAGCCCAAAAAGCTACTTAACTTACAAGCCTCTGTGTGTTTGCTTGTGCATATGGATAAGAATATCTACTTTACAAGCTGGTAGTAAAGAATGTGCGGCCCGGCCGGGCATGGCTCAGCAGTTGAGCGTCGACCTAGGGTCCAGGCGATTGGGGTTCGATTCCCGGTCAGGGCACATGCCCGGGTCGCGGGCTCGATCAGTGACTCTCTCATCATTGATGTTTTTATCTCTCTCTCTCTCTCTGTCTCTCTCCCCCTCTCCTTTCCTCTCTCTGAAATCAATAAAGATTAAAAAAAAAAAAAAAAGAATGTGCAGATACATGTATAGACACCTGGGGAAAACCAGGATATTGTAGAACCGGATAGCTTCCTCCTGCCATCTGGCCTATGACTAAGTATAATGCCAATTCTACTTTATATAAATTAAAAAGTAGCTCCAAATTCTAATGCTGAAATTTCCATATTAGTTTACAGAGTAACTTTGCAAATTGTGTCCCTGTGCTCAGAGAGGGCCCTCAGTAACACATGTCCTATCCTCAGTTCTACAACTGAAGTATCGTAAGACTTGCTTCAAGCACTACACCGTTGCACGTACTTTCACCACTGAGGTCCACGGACAGAATCGCCCTTGGGTACTGATATGTTGTGTTTTTCTCCGTAAACATGCTTCGCAGAGCCAGAGAAGTCCCCGAAGATCGAGTGAGCGGAGAACAGCACCTTTCCAAAAATTCTAGGGAACTGTCCTCATAGTCTGAATAGTCTGTAATATAAGACACATGAAGAAATATTAATAGTGCCAGGTAATCAAGAAGAGTCACTATAAGGAATGAGAAAGTCATGCTTCAGTACACGAAATGATCACCCACCACTTCCCCTCCTCATTCACACACAGCTAGATGGTTTGGCACGAACACCTGGGCAATACAGCCCAGCAGCACAACCATCGCAGAGATCACGTGTTTTAACTGGTACCATTAGATGCTTGCAGAGCATCCACAGTAAAAACTGATGTTTTCTACATGTTCTTTTCACTATAATCACAGCTATGTCTCCAGGAAAGTATGCGATAACCTTTTTTTTTTGGCAATTTGTAAAGATGTTCTCATGTCTATCATGTCAATTATTACAGTGATAATTTGATCAACAGATTCTTCAGCAAAATCCTCTGAATGAAATTAACTGGTCCTGAAAGAAATTCCTCAAGGTTCTGCGCTCCACAGGTTGGAATGTCGGAGAGATGGACAAGAGGGGAGAGGCCACGTGCAGCCTACAGGACAGTGGGGTGTGAGATGAAAGACACCAGGGGTCTGATTCTTGGCACATGGGAAGGCTCTGAAGCAGCGGGTACAAGTCACATCTTATAAGCCTGGCTGGAGCACAGTGAGTGCAAGAGGTACGAAATGAGGCTAGAGTGCCAGGAGCCAGAGCAGGTTCAAGATTTTTTTGCTTAAGTTTTATCCTAAATGGAACAAAAAGTCACTCAAAGTCTAAGGGGAGGAGGACATGCCACAGTCCAGTTTCACTCTTCAAAGCCCACTTGCTGAGAATGAAGGAAGGGGCACAGGAAGCAGTAGCAGAGTGGAGACAGCTCAGAAGCTGCAGCAGTGTTCCCGGCGAGGTGCTGGAAGCCGGGACTGGGATGACTCAGGCAGCTGAGCTAGAGATTAGAGGGCAACGCGCGGACTGGAGGGGAGGGCTGAACGGCGTCATCAAGGACAACTTCAAAGCTTCTGCTGTAGCAACCCAGTGCCGAAAGTGAGGCTCTGAAATGCAGCTGAAGAGTAAATGGGAGGTAGAGGGAATGCGGGTTCAGAGGAGAACATTTACAGATAAGAGATCTACATGTCCTCTCCATGCCCCAAAAATTTGGGAAGCAGGGGGATGAGAAGTGCCAGGATGTTGAGAACAGAAAGACAGACATGCCCTCCATCTGAGGAGGCCCAGGAGGAGATGGACAAACTCAGGGAAGCTCAGAGACGTATGCCCAGAACATGAGCAGGTTCTTAGCTGATGGCTTCTATCTCCTCAACCGAGTGTGAGGCCCAGGATCCCATCTGAGACAGGTTAGGGAATAAGAGGTGGGAAAGAGCAGGAAAAGCTGAAGAAAGGCAGAGTGTGAGAAAGCCAATTTGCAAGAGTAGAGTAACAATGCTGATGTGTACTGAGTATCCATTTGAAATTGGGGGTTGTGGTAACAACCTCTATATGTTAGGCTGCAATACAGCAAAGGGAAATTAAGGCTGCAGATGAAATTAAGATTGCTAACCAGCTGATATCACAATAGGGAGATGATTCTGAATTATCTGGGCCAGCCCAATATAATCACAAGGGTCCCGAAAGCGAAAGATGGGGGCATAAGAGTGAAGGAAGCCACAACTGCTGAGCTATCTTACAAATGAAAGCATGGAGGAGGAAAGGTTAAATACACTGCCCAAGAATACACAGCTATTGATGGCAAAGGCCACATTCAAACCCAGACAGCCTGACTACAGAAGCCTATTCTTAACCAAAAAGTGGTATCAGTCAGTGGATTTCCACATTTAAAGTGCTCACAAACTGGAAAGCGTGTTAAAACAGATTCCTGGGTCTCACCCCACTCCCCCAAGTCAGGAGTGGCCCGATGATGCCGATTCCCCGATGGCGCTGATTCCCAGACGATGCTGATGCTGTCAGAACACAGAGCAACTCTGAGCTGCACTATGCTATTCTGCCTCCCATGGCCTCACAGTAACTGCTCAGATAACCCAACACCATGCTATGCAGGCACAGACATGGAAAGGGCTCTTACAAATGCTCTAGCTAGGTACTGAGTTCTTTACAACAATTACCCTACTCAATTTTAACAATAAATCTACAAAAGAGAAACTATCATTACCATTTTAGAAGTGTGAACTCTGAAGTTTATAGAATTTAAGTAACACATCCAAGGTCACCCAGCTATTAGTGTTGCAATAGGATCTGAACTCACATGCTGTTTTCAAAGCTACCTAGGATGGTATTTGCTCACCATAATTTTTTCCACACTTTTATTTTCAACACTGCTCTATCTTCTCCATCCATGTACATAGATTTGTCTCTTAACTATAACATATAACTGAATTTTTAAAACCCGTTATAATAATCTCTCATATAATTTATAATTACTGATATACATAGGTTTGTTTCTATCTTATTTTGTAAATTATATTTTTCTTTACTGTTTTTCTCTTATTGTCTGCTTTTGGATTTTTTTTCATTACATCCCTCCCCCCGCCCTTTGGAAATTATACCCTATTTTCTATTCTTTAAGTATTCATGTTAGAAATTCTAAAATGCAGATTTAAGTTATTGAGCAACGAATTTCTTTTACTCTTCCAAAACAATAAAAGTGCTGAAGAACGAGCATGCCCATCTCCATGCAGAAGCCGTTACTGTAGTTACGTAGCCCTGTCCTCCCAAGGGAGACTGACTCCCATAAGCAGCGTGTGGGCGCACCGGCACCAACACCAACATTTCTATGGCCGCTGCTCATCTCCGCTTGCCCCTCACACTGTCCCTTTGTCACCGTTTTCCTTATGCTACAGGCACAAGGGTAGGACACCCTTCAGAGACAGGCTGGCCCACAAGCTCCCACTCGGTTTCCCCCCGTTTCTCTGAGAGCTGATCCAAGGCACCGTGCACTTGGAGGTGGGGAATCCCTCCAGCCCACTGAAGGGCGCCATCGGGGACTCTAGTCGCCAGTCACAGCAAAGATTAACTCGCAGACACTGAGCTTCTAGACCCAGTGAAACAGAGCTCTCAGGGTTCAAAATCAGCAGGAGAAAGGAAAGCTCAGGAACTTCTCCTACTGTCAGGCGCAGTCTGGTCCCACCTCCACTGCGGTCAGAGGAGGGAGGGAAGCTGCAAGAAGCTTAGGGTTTACAAAGGAGGGAGGCCACCACACACCGTGCTGCCTGGCTTTCTTCTTCTTCTTCTTCTTCTTCTTCTGCTTCGGTCTATAGTGGTCTCGGTCTCTCTTCTCTCTCCTCTCTCGGTCCTTCTCTTTTCTCTCTCTCTTACCTAAACAACAAGAGCGGGAGACTTAGGAATCATGGCTGACCCTGAGCCTTCCTCTGCCATTAACCTAAAAGTAGCATTTACATTTTAATCAGCTATTCCAGTCACCTGCCCAGAGTGGATGGGTTCAATTAAACTGTTCCTGTCCTGAGTCTGGAGCTCCTGATAAGCTTACTGGACTATAAGAGGGGATCTTCATTAGCAGTGCTGAGAAATCCCAACTCCTGACACCTTAAAGTTAACACAGACAGTGGTTAAAATCTTTAAATGAGTAATATAACTCAGCTTCCTGAGGTGGCAAGAAATAAGCTCCATAATTTAAGACCCATCTGAGGAGACTCAGCATTTCCATATATAATTTAATAAAAATATATTAGAAGATTTTAAAAAAACTTGATAATCTTTTAACTTTAGAAAAATAAGAGATTAAACCAATCCATAAATAATTCCTTCAGTCCTTCAATACTTTCCTAGTGTGTACAAGAATGAAGACTAAAAACACAAAGAAAAAAAGTATTTCATTAAACTTTTCCTAAAATTTAGAACTACTCCTTTTTCCCAATCATATGTACTTTAAAGAAAATAAATGGATGTTAAAGTAGTATCCTAGAATATTTTATTTAAAATTAATCCATTACATATATACAACTATTGTTCCAACTCAGAATAGGTTAGCCTACAATTTATCACCCACGTTTAATCACCTCTCAGAGACCCAAGCTCCAGTTAGCTAATCTGCAGAATATTTAAGACTATCATCCATTATTTCAAAACTTTTAGGCATCATAGCACAGACACTAGAAAAGACAGCAGAAAACTTAGTAACTTTGTTATACAGTAGTTTAAAGAAGATAGCCTGAAAAAAATCACTATTTTAGTTTATCATCCATTCTCAGTCTGAACGATATTAAATGGCAGCTTATTTTTAAATAGCCATAGTTTTAAAGATGTTTAAAAACACACAGTTCTCAGTGAAAGCCTTTTAAACTCCACTGACACATAATACTGTAAGATAAGCTTTAAAGAAATCATATATCTCAAGATGAATAATATTAATAAATACTCAAACATTGCTCACACTGTAAGGAGCACTACCAGGTAAAAAGTAAGGGACAGACCAAGTCCTCCCACTGCCAAGCCAGCTATAATTTTTGCTTAAAAATTACTTTCTTTTCATACCAAATGCTGTTGAGCTTTTTTCTTCCAATTTCACTTTTTTTTCTGTTTTCAATATTCCTGCAGGTTTAGGGGAAAAATATATAAGTTTAGTCAGAAAGGGTTAAAAGTATAAAACAATGTTTTAAATTACAATTGGTCACAAAACTCTACATAAGAGTTTTCCCCTGAAGGTCTCCATTATTTTACTGCCTGAACTAGTAACAAAGATATGGGACTTCTTACTTCAAAAAACTGATAAATTAAGGGTGATTTTTGATCCTTCAGACTACCAGGTTAAAATCCTGGTTCCACCATATATTTAGGTGTATGGTCTAGAGTAATTCATTAAATCTCTGTGCTTCAGTTTCCTTATCTGCCAAACAGGAATGAGAGTTTCTACTCTGTGCTGTGTACCAGGACTATCTGTGTCAAAGTATGTAAAATGTTTAGGCCAGGGTCTGGTAATCAGTTCTTTCTTCACTTTCTCCTTTGTGGTGGGGTAATAACTTGAGGCTACATCATTTTTACAATAACTGTGGGTCTAAACATGAAGAAGTATGCGAAGCTCAATGCATGAGGCAATCAGTGGAGACCTTCAGCGGCACCAGCCTTTGACAATCCACAAGATGCTGAAATGCACCTGGGTGGCAGGTCCATGTGGCATTTCTGGTTCTGTGGCAGTTCTGACATAGTGCTATTAGGGTCATTCAAATGAAATAGTAAACTGATACTGAAGCATATTGGTTTTCAACAACCTGCATAAAAATTTTCAACTAATATTTAACCTCTGTTGCCTAAACAAACTTGTACCTCTGAATGCTATCATGAATGTGGTGTTATGTAATGATAAAAGCCACACTGGAATTATTTTACAAATTATTTTTGGTCTTTATCTAAATATAGAATACAAAGGCTTATTTACACATAAAAATATTCAACCTTAATCACATGTAAGTATTACTATCTAATTGTCCAAAACACATTTTTAAACCAATAGTGCACCTTAATAATTATATGTAGCTGACACAGATACATTTAACCAAGCTTCTCAACTCATATTCAACCATTCCCAATGCTAGTATCTTACATGTGTCTAGGGTTAATCTAAGAAAATACTGTAGTACATTTAAAATACAATTTTAGTCCACTAAATCATGCTTTAACACCACTACTTACGGGTTCTTTGATTTTTTAATCATTTCAATAGAGTATCAGAAAAGCTAGCATTTTATCATCTTCAAATATTTTATATAACTTAAACAATAAAAATATAAAAATGCCACTCAACTTTAATTAAGTTAATAAAACTCTAATAAGTAAGTTCCATATTAAGTAAGAATATTGACAGTCTCCATGACAAAAAATAAAAGGGTCATCAGAGCAAAGAAAAAAACAATTAAATTTCCTTATTACCAAGACTGTTGAACAAACATATCACTTCCTTTTACTAATTACTGTTTACTGACTACTAATAAATGCACCACAAACCTTCTACAAGTTTGATGCAATTTTCTTAAAGATGACAAGGCAAGTAGAGTGCAAACCATGAGAACTGTGCTTTCTACAACCCCCATGATCACAGACACATTCAGAAGCAGCTCTTGATCATGTTGAGTCCTTAGGTCCCTAATTCTCTGAAGCACTGACTCTCACTCAGGGTGAAAGGTGGGGCATGGCTGGCATCCCCTGGGCTGATTCAAAGGAAAGGAACTGCCTGAGTGGGCTGCCTTCATGGACTGGAATGTGCCGAATTCCTCAGGTACTTGGGAGACAAATCAAACAGTTAAGAACCACTGCAGGGCACACAGGTTAGCACCGCAGAAGAGATACAGCCATTCCCAGAGTGCTTTCAGTTCCAGATTGTTTTCCCAAACCTTTATATGTGTGTGTGTGTGTGTGTGTGTTTATTTATATATATATTTTTTTTAATCCTCACCCGAGGATATGTGTTGCATTGATTTTAGAGAGAGAAGAAGGGAGTGGGAGAGAGAGAAACATCGATGTGAGAAAGAAACATCAATCAGTTGCCTCCTGGACACACTTCATCAGGTTCAAACCTGCAACCTGAGTATGTGCCCTGACCGGGATGACCTGGAATCAAACTCGGGACTTTTCAGCGTACTGGATGAAGCTCCAACCAACTGAGCCACACCAGCCAGAGCTATACACCTCTGAATTGATAAAATTTCAAAAGTAAAATTGGAGACTGACTGAGAAAGGGTTGTCAAAACTTTACACAAACAAGGACCTTAAAATAAATATTCATATATACAACCACTGCAGGACTTAAAAAAACACTCATGCCCAAATACAAAAACAAAATAGACCTATTCAAGAATTCACCAAAAAAATAAATTTATTTTTATGAGAAGTTCACTACATTGCCCGCAATTCACCACGTGGCAGAATTGGGGAACCAAACTACTAGGTATGGAATAGTGATTTTTAAACTAAACTGTATCAACAAGCCATTTTCTTCCACAAGGTATTACGTGAAATCCAATGCATAATACAAAAACCAAAAAAATAAACAAACAGATTCAAAAACAAATGGAACTACTTAAAATGAGAAAGGGTGATCTCTGAACCGTGAGATTTGCACTCAGTTAAATGCCCAGCCATGCAGCGGTTTCCTAAGCCCCTTCCTGTGCGCTATCGGGCTCTCCTGGCTAAAACTCGGGAGATCCCTGAGATTCCATGGAAACCCCGGGCTCTGGACAAGCAAGAACATTTGGTGTGGGGGTGGAGGTAGATAAGAGTCTCTGATGACAGTTTATTTGTTTTGTACAATTCTGGGGAAAACTGAAAAACACTTTGAAACAAAAAGGTTTTTAAAATGTAAAGTGGATATAAGATGCTGGGCTGAAAGTCATCTACTTGACGTGCCTGCACAGCGCCGGCACAGGCAAGTGGTCCCCAAGGCAGAGCTGCTGTGATTACTGGCTCATCCTTCCATGCATTGAGCTTCCATATCTTTTATCCCCTTCAAGAGGTCCAAGTAATTCAGTATTTGTTATACAAATATTCCATAGAAAAATAAGAATATGTAACATTCCCAGAGAGTAACAGGATTCCATCTTAAAACTAATAGTAACAGAACTGAGGCCCTCTCCTTTCCTGAAACTAGTTGGCTCTGTTAGATAGAGAATTCTGATAACAAAATAAAAACAAAGGCATCCATTTCTATAAGGACACCAATGACATTATGGTAATGTGGGCAGCAACAGCATTCTTAACCTTGCTTCCCAGTGGAGGAACGTAGAAGGATTAGTGCAAGCTCATTAGCTCTGCTGGAAAAACAACTAAAAGCAAATCTTGCCCCATTAAGAGGTGTATAATAATAACTAGGTCATTTGCATAATCTCATCAATCCTTTACTGTGATGGCGGAGCCCCTCAGGGTCACAGATCTCTCAACTCTGCTCAGCTGTTCCACAGGTGATGACTGACATCCTCACCCTAAAACTCAGGCGTTTCAATTTCGCGAAAATACCCTAGAAAATGTCTTTCACACAAGTTCTGGTAAATAATGTTTTCTACAAAAGTTTTAAAATTCAACAGGAACAAAATTCACTTTTATAATTAATATGGAAAACCAGCCAAGCAGGCAAACATCAAAAAAGAAAGAAGAAACAGAAACAAAACACCTGGAACTCTGACTCTGGATGGGAGACAGCCATCCAACAAATACTGCAAAACAGGTTAGACAGTAAATAAAAGTGCTGAGGAAAGCGAGCAGATCACTGAGGTCTCTATGCAAGTCACACAGGCTCACAAGGCATTCAATCAAAAGGTGTCCAATTAGAATCAGACCTGAATTCTATTACTTTCATCAAAAAAAATAAACAATGAAAGGGATAATAGAAATAAATCAGAATTCCTCACACCCTGCATTCAAACACTGTGATGGTGTTCAAACCTCTCATAAATGGACTTTCAACCATAAACATTTAAAACCATGCATTCTCTTGATTTAAACTAAATTGCCAGCCATCACCACATCCAGATGACCCTTACTTTTCAACAAAGCTACAAATTCATCATATTAAGAACCTGCACTCCTCTAACCTCTCACTTTTCTCCAAAACTGTCTTACTGCTTTGACTTTCTCAAATAGTTATGATACTAAAAGAGTTACCTCTACCCCAGTATATTTTAACCATTAGACAAACAAGAACCACCCTCCAATGGTAATTAGCCATATTTCCACAAATTTGCAAGAAATTCTGAAAAAAAGACTAGGTTACTACTCTGATTAGAAGCAAAATAATCTAAATAAAGGCTGTCCATGTATAATCACTACTTTGACATTTTAGGATATATACCCTGGCTAAGATAACTCTTAATTATTACAAAGCTATTTATATCAGTCCATCTTTCAGTATTGTTACTTGTATTTATATATATATAGAAAGAAAATATTTTAAAATGCACATCTAAACATAACCTCCCCAATGGATACAGAGCATTATAACTTTAACATATTTTTCATATATTCAGCACAACAACAAATTCTAGATTGCAAAAGAACTGCAGGAGACCGACATAAGAAAAAATATCTCAAAGGCTCCATGGTAGTCCAGAATCTTGTGGGAAAAGAGGAAAGAAAAATTAACTATCTTAGCTTAGGAGGGGATTAGAGAAAGAGTCAAAAGACAGTGGATCAGACTTAGGAAATAACAAGAAATATTTCAAAACCTACAAATCTTCAGATCTGGGCACTGATTTTTAAAAATAAGGTATGGAAACACTATCTGGAATAAAATAACTTCAATCTTTATTAATCAAATGGGATTGTAGACAACTGTATATTTAATATTAATTACACTTATACTTTCAAAGAAGGAATAAGAATGTAAAGGCAGTAATCTAAAAAGTGTATGTTTATTTTAATATACATATGACCACCAGAAAAAAGCAAGCTCTATTTTATGCTTCATCCACGGAGTTGATAAAGTGATTTAGGGAAGATGCTATTAAAAACAATTACCCCCAGTACTCTTGGTTGCAAATCAAAAAACAGCTTTATGTTTTTCTCCATTTCAGAACTGAAATTCAGACTTCCTTCATCTGCCTAATTCCAAGTTAGTAATTTACTGGAATTATTAACATTCTTAACCTTGGTTAGCCACAATGCCCTATGCTTCCCAGTGGAAGAACGTACAAGGATTAGTGTAAGCTCATTATCTCTACTGGAAAAACAACTAAAAGCAAATCTTACCCCATTAAGAGGTGTATATAAATTTGAAATTAGTACTTCAAATCTGAAATATTAATTTGAAAAAAAAGTAAATTTGAAATTAGTATTTACCTTCTTTTTATTATATGTACTCGTTAGTTGAGGTTAAAATTCAATAAAACTTCTACATAAAACAATGTTACCTTATAAAAAATATAAATATTCTGTGAGATTAAAATATCAACTTGATAAAACACTTCTGAATAGTTTCAGATTATAATAGATGTGTTGAACATGGCTGATTTTATGCATTAAACTCCCAAAATAATGCTATAACAAATTACATTTAAATTTGAGAGATTCTGCCCCAAAATATAAGATTATATTTAAGATACATGTATATAGTTAAATTTCAGCTAAGTGTTTCTTAAATATAAAGTTCTATTAAAATCCCTAAACCTAATTACTGATCCCATTAAGTATTTTCTGGCTTCAAAACAAAAAACTTCAGTAATTATATTTAGCTCTAATAATTCCTATGTAGTAAAAACAGAAAGTGACAAAGAAGCAGGGAGGGGACCTCCAGTCAAGATCCTAGGGTAGGAAAATGCTGCGAGCACCTCCTCCCACGACCACATCAAAATTACAGCTACATTATAGAACAGCCAACTTTGAGGGTCACCTGATAGCTGAACAGAAGTCCTATAACTAAGGATATAAAGAAGCAGTCACATCAAGACTGAAAGGAGGGCCAGGGCCCCGGAGGATAGTGTGGGTCCCACACCACGTATAGCATTAAAAATCAGGAGGGATATCTGGGCTACAGAGGTTGTGCCCCCTGAGAAGCCAGAGTTCCCAGACCTACGCCAAGCTCTCCAGCCCAGGGTCCCAGGGCTGGGAAGTCCCCACAACATCTGGCTGTGAAAATCAGTGGGGATCCCGTCACGATGAAAGGGAGGGCCGATGGAGTCCCAGGGGCTGCCCTTACAGGGCCCAAGCAAGGCTTACTGGCGACAGGGGTACTCAATGTGGGCTCCAGCGCTGGGCAACAGCTGGAAAGTACCAGGGACATCTGAGGAAGAACTGAACTGTCTGGCTTCAGCACAGGGCTGGAGGAGCAGCTCTCTCCCATTTTGTTCCTTTGCTGAGCCCTCTCACAACCCAGCTGGCAGGCACAGGCTGGAGCCAAATCTGAGTCTCCATCAAATTCATCCCATCCTGGTGATTCCCTGAGAACCCACCCAACTCAACTAGCGCACAGGCCAGTTCAGTGGCTGTTATAAACAAGAGGCTGGCTTTGGCCCATGCTCTGGACTTCCCTAAAATCTCTGAAAGGTCCACAAAGCCCAAGGCAGCAGCAGCTGGCCTTGGGGTGCCCTGTACTTCTTGCTCAGCAGCCCAAGCCCAGCACTAGAGGCAGCTGACCTTGGTTCACAGCATGGCCTGTCCCAGGTACCTCCAAGCCCAGTACAAGCAGCTATCAACCTCAGATCATTTTGTAGCTCCTAGCAGGTGGCTAGGAGCTCAGCACAGGCAGCAGCTGACCAGGGCCTGCATGGAAACCCCTCCCAAGAAGCCTCAGAACCAACATACCTAGTGGCTGGCTTCAGAGCACCACCCACTGAGCTCCACAAAGGACATGCCCAAAGGATAGACTCCTCAGGCACTAGAGTCCTGCTAAAGTTAATCTACTCCATGGAGTCAGCCCCTGCACACCTGCTTGTCAGCTACAGTCACAGCCAGTCCTCGCACCCAGTAAGCCTGAGTGTCAATCCCACCCACTGATGTATCAACAGCAATCAAGGCACAAGTACAACAGGAAGGCACATACAACCACACAAGAACACCCTGGAGCACCCAGCTTAGGTGACCAGGGAGTTTGCACCACTGAACCAAAGAGGCCCACACCAAGACACATCATAATTAAAATGCCAAAGGTTAAAGACAAAGCAGTAAGAAAAAAGCAGTTAGTTATGTATAAGGAAGCTCTCGTAAGACTGTCAACTGATTTCTCAACAGAAACTCTGCAGGCCATAAAGGACTGGCACAAAATATTCAAAGTGCTGAAAAGCAAGGA
The DNA here is from genome assembly GCF_964146895.1 of Miniopterus schreibersii. Lineage (NCBI taxonomy): Eukaryota > Metazoa > Chordata > Mammalia > Chiroptera > Miniopteridae > Miniopterus > Miniopterus schreibersii. The sequence continues at coordinate 38,523,700 of NC_138117.1, read as the reverse complement.
TGTACAACCAAGATTACTCTACTTAGCAAAGCTATGCTTTAGATGAGTATTAGACTTGCAGGGGGGATCACTTCATAAGTTATATAAATGTCTAACCACTATTCTGTATACCTGAAACTAATATAAAACTTAATGTTAACTGTAATTGAAAATTTTTTAAATTTTAAAAAATTAGAAAGAGCAAAAGGAGGGAGGGAGGGAGGGAGGGAGGGAGGGAGGGAGGGAGGGAGGGAGGGAGGGAGGGAGGGAGGGAGGGAGGGAGGGAGGGAGGTATTAACGTGACAGAGAAGTATGTCCAGGGCATATGATAGTAAATGATGGCACAAAAGAACCTGAAACAAAGAAACCCTATCTCCCACAGATGTTACATAAGTATTTTCAAAGAGGAATTATGTATCATTACTGTAAACTGTAGCTATACATCACAATGTTTAGAGCCTATAAATGCAAGTCTAGCTATTTGTAAAATGAATTGTTTTTACCTGATGCCGTTGCAGCTCCTCTCCCATCAGTTACTGCTTTGGAAGAAGGATTTGTAAGCGTCTGTGTATCGACCTTGTCTGCCCTGGGACACTCATTATGGTAAGAGGGATCTGAAGCTAGCGGTGCTGCAACTTCCAAACCACGACTTAAGTCAAGAGGGAGACAGGGTCCCAGCTTCTCAAATGACAAATGTGCAACATCAGGCACTACACAAGATAAAGAATGTAATATAATATTAACATAGATAAACTGGCTCAGTTAATATCCACGTGGATTTAAATGTTATATAAGCTAAACAGTGCCTGGCATAAAGAAGCACTCGGTAACTATTTGTAGAATAAATGAAGAGCTTATAAGTCCAAAAGATGTAAGGAAAAAGCAGACATTTCTTAGTATTTTAATAGTCTTTGTCTCTTAGTATTTCCTTTATCTTCTTTTATGTTTGGTTCTGTAGGAAATCAATATACATTACCCTCTGGTACTGAAGTCTCCTGCTGATTTTGAGAACTGATGGAGAATACTTTCCCATCAGTGGCTGGAGAGGGAGGAGAAACCTTTTCTAGAGAATCATCAGGCATGGGCAAGGTGGCTAAACGCTGAGATCTTCTTCTCCGCTCGCTATGCTTGAAAGGTCTAGGGGGGTTCACAGGCTGTGGAGGACCTAGAAAAAGATCTTCAATGTTCACGAAGCAGATACATTCCAGGATCATCATATAATATTTGAGATAAGTGGGAAAATTATTCAAATACTGCCCTCTGATGCTGTAAGGTATCCACAGGAACGGCATGTTCCAGAGGTAATCAAAGGCAAAAACTGCCCTCATTCACAAAAAGAGTTAATCAAAACTTCTAAAATCAAAGCCTACTAGAATCAAAAGAAGATAACATGGAATATTAATTTCAGGTGGTTTCCCCACGTGACAGGCTACTGTTAACTTTCTAATTGCAGATTGTTGTGTTAGTTGCCATTTTTCCTTTGGGAAAATAGTCTCTGTATAGCCAAAGATTAAAAATAGATATCCCTTTTGCTACATTACAAATCTAGCAACTCTAAGGGGAAAAAAGGCAGGAGCATAGGTGACAAAAATCTGACATGCATTGTAGTTAGTGCTTTACTTGCCAAAGTAAAAGAAATGTAAATAACTTTTTCCCACCCTCATTCCCCTAATAGATTTGTATAAGCATATTTGGGCCTGATTCATTAAAAAAAAAAAATTGAACACAACTATAAGTATCTCTCATGGGCAAATAATCAGGATTTTAGAAGAAAATGGCAATGTTCTTGCCCTCGTGTGTTTTCTTCTGTTTTTAATAACTAATTTGGTAAGTCAGTTAAGCATCTTTCTAGCTATGTAATACAAAAGTTTGAAAATTCCTGTCTTTTTTTTAATAACCTTTAGGTTTCTTCTTTCTAAGTGGCATGTAAACGTTTGATTATTTCAAATAGGCAGGATTACATAAGGCCAATACAGTCGTATTAATTTAGAAGGAGGAAGTAAGTGGTCTAAAGAGGTCAATGCTTGGGTATTTAAAAGTAATTTTACAAAAGTCAAAATAAAAAAAATGATTAATTTAAAATAATAAAAGAATAAACTTCAATTGCTGCCACACTGTGGTTGTAATACCAAAATACAAAACAATTCCAAAATAAAATACTTAATGTGACTACTGACATTATTTCATGATAAATGCCATAACGAGGAAACATTTCAGTTTTTCTGTTCCCATCCTTTCTACCCACATATTAAAAAGAACAAAACAAAAAAAGTATCGAAAATTAATACTATATGGCTTAGGAGAAAATATGGCAATTGAATGGAAGAGGAGAATATATTTGATTGGAAAGTCTTCTCAATGCCAACATTTTTCATTGTTGTGGAAGATGTGATGCAGAGGAATTCATAAGGAAACATGTCATATTCATTTACTAATAAGGGAACTAATTCATTTGTTGCATAAATAACAAAAGTATCTTTTCCCACATATTACTTTCCAGGTTAACTGCTTTTCATATTTTTTCTAACTTAGAATACTAAATTAATATAAGAAACAGAGTCAACACGAATGTTGTCTTATATATACCCAAACCCATGTTGAAAGGCTATTTTTAAAAAGGCTAAATTAACTCTTGAATGATTAGTAGTACTGAAACAGTAAAATTTTTAAAAATATGATCAAGAAAGCATTCTTCTTTCAATACGAATAACTGAGGTTTGCACTCTGAGTACTAGGGTAAGAACGAAGAGTGTGAACTGCAGAAGGGGATCCAGAAAGTGGGAGCACTAACTACATCTACCCACGAGAACAGTCTCAGGACTTAAGGAAAAAGGTCCACCTAAGGTCAGTTTTATATCTGGTTTTGTTTTTTGTAATGAATCAGGCCTCTCATTGTGCTTTGATTAGAGGAGAATCAAGCTACAGTGGCATTTGCAGTATTAAATGGTACGGTTTCTCAACCAGCAGGGCAGTCTCTGCACAATACATCAGTCAGAAAGGTCGATGGGTTTTGCCCCTGAAATAGCTGCAAGCCTTCCCTATCATAGCCACTTAAGTTTGAATTTTTAAAAAGCAACTTCATAAAAATACAATATGACTACAATCAAACTGTTTCCAAGTATCTTATAGGATAAGGAACTATTTTTTAAAAATCTGTGCTCACTAGTTTTATTTATCACTGAAGAAGAAAGCTGAGATACAAGCGTCAAATCCTCGACTTGTATTAACTCTGGGGGAAGTGGTGATTTAGGGGGCTTTATACACCCAGAAGGATCTCCAGATTCATGTTTGCATTTCTTGCTGCGAGCCTTCCCTGAAGACAAAGTTGAGGATAACAGTGCAGGTTTCTGAGTGTTGGCAGAACTGCTAATGTCAGCTTCATTTTTTTTCTGACTTTGAGGTTTAGGTGAAATCGCCTGAATAAATAATAAAAAATTGATATTTTTATTTTGGTTTCTTCATTTTTGTTCTTGTACTCTATTTTGACTGTTAAGCAACTTTAGTATCCAAAAACATTGTTAAGCAACATATAACATTTCTATTACAAATGAAAAACCAAAAATAACCCCACAAATTATTAACTAAAAGTTGAATAGGTTGTCTTTAAAGGGATGCTGTCCACTTGGTCTAAATTTGGCTTTTAAAAAATGTATTAGATTCATAATATTCTCAGGATATAAAATGTTATCTTACTGGACAAATATTATCAGTATTAAATTTAAATATACATCTTTTGAAACCATAATTACCAATGACATTAATAATAATTAGGTAAACAAACAGCATTTTCATGGTTTAGAGCATTAGAGAAATACACTTAAACCTTTGACTTTCAGATGTTCTCTTAGAACTTCCTTTATCAAATTGAACGCGGAAGTCTAAGTGGACAGTTTCCCTTTAAAGAAAGATCTCAACAGGAAAACAATGATCAAATTAACGAAACATTATCTTTAACTCATTTGAGTGCTGAAAGCTAGAGTTTCATAAGCATAATGCATCATGAAATCAAAGCCACCAGCAGTTCAGAGTTAAAAGACTAAAAAACAATACAAAACAAGCCAACAACAACAAAAAAAACTAAGGAGTAAAACCAAGTGTAAGTTTAAAACATTGGATTTAAAACAAAATACGTCGCATTCTTAGGTGAGAGTTTTTACCTTCTTCCTGCCAACTGATACTTTTAAAAAAAAATTAGAACTTTGTCAGTTCTTTATTTGGCAATAAAATTTCCTACATTATGTAAAAATGTAAGTGAATGTGTCCAAAGACAACAGAGAATAGCCACATTGGATGGATTTGTAATCTATGGTTTTAGAATGCTTATACTGTATTTCTTTCTGATATTCTTATAAGATACACTTTTTTTTTTATATCTACACTAAGATAGGCTTCTATAAAGAATCAAGTTGCTAGCACTCTGAACAATATACTTGTCCCTAAGAAACCTTTTAGCTTCCATGTCTTTGGTGAGGGATGACCATTGAGCCTGCAGTCTGCAGTTCTCCGGAATATGAAAGATCATTGCTGGAGACTCAACAGATTTCTGTTTCCACTAAAATACAAGGCACTCAAATTTTGGTGGGAAAAAAGCGTATATTTGGCATTAAGTAGGGCAGCTTTGAATGCTCTATAGATGGCATGTTGGACATACCACATAAAAGGGCGAGTGTCAAGTGTTCCATTTATTTGTCATCATTTCTACTGTTGAATTTACTCATTACACATGTGTGTAAGTGCACATTAATCATGTGAAAAAGTATTCCAAATGGAAAGGATTTCTAAGCTTATCATTAAAGGTGTTGCCAGAAAAGTAATTAGAGCCATTACTTGTAAATAAACAATTTTATTGTTCATCTTCACATATGTGAGAGACATCACTACAGCATCCATTACTCTCAAGTTACAAAGTTATAAAACAAGATTTTAAAACTTAAATTAATATCTTGATAAGGTGCTTAACTTCTAAACAAGGACAAATTAACATTTTAAAAAACTTACTGAATTATGCATCTAATGCAGGTTTTATCCAAAAGTAAATATAACATAACAATTCCCTAATACAATTAAGTAATCTATAATTAATAATCTGAGAATTGGGGTTCAAGACCACAGAGTTTGAATATTTTTAACGTAAATAAAATAAATCCATTATTAGCACAGTAAATTTTGGCTGTAGGCCTGTTAAAAGTCTATGTTATGAGTAACACTACTTTACTCATTAGGACAACAGAGGTTAGTGACAATCAACACCTCTCCTTTAACTCTGCTGTTGACACCAATGAAGATGTAATTCAGAGTTTTATAACTCGGCTTTTTAACTTGGAAGCAGGGCAAACAGCATAAAATGTAAGAATTTGGTTTCAAACATTTTCACATTGAAATCAACCTGAATGACAAAAAATGAGGGCACAGCATTACGTTCCTTAAAAATCTTAAACAATTTACAATGTTTTCATTAATGATTATTGGTCTGGTCTCTTTGTTACAAAACTGGCAAGGACTCTCAAATTTTTTTAAGTTATGCAAACAGAAACAGCCGAGTTACTCAATTTTTCTTTTTTTAACTCAATTTCAAAATGTTGATTTCTGTTCTCTCTGAAATGGGCACTGCCCTCTACACTAACCTCCATGTATAATAAGTAATTTTCACATTCACCTCAGCAGGATTGTGCATAATGAAAGATTGACATTGTAATGAATTTTCCAGAAACATTTTATTACCCAAGTCCCTGATTTACTGCATTCTGACAATACCATAAACAGTGGTGAAAATACAAAATAATGTTATATCTGGGACGTTGAATATAGTAATACACAGTAAAAAAAAAAAAAAAAGTCACTTAAAATTTGGTTGATATACTGACAATAACGGCAAAGACTTAACCGTTTGATGATCACAGAAAATCAGAAGGTATGATTTACTGACATATGAATTTAAAAGACCGCTGATTTAATATAACATTCATGGAGGCACCAAAACAATGCATTGTTATCAAATCAGGCCTAAAATAACCCTGAAAAACTCAATACAATATCAATTAAATTTGGAGTATTTTTTTGTACGCATATAGATAAAAGCAAAAGATATTCATTTTAAAGTCTTCTTTATTAGCCTACTAATAAAGAAAATTAAAATAATACAAAAAGGATATATTAAAACTACATTAAGGCTCAGATTTTAAACCAGGAGAACCAAGGAGATCCAGTTATGGCTATTACTGTGTTCTTATAGTTTTACAGTGCCCAAGAAGTTAAGCCCTTAGAGGATGTAAAAGCATGCACAGTCATTATGTACAGGTATTGTGGTCATCTGAAGGCAGCCAAGGCAAAAATCTAGCAACTGCAACCTTCACTTTTAAATTCCTCTATTAGGTGGTTTAAAGACAGACCCTTAATAGTTTTTTAAAATTTTTTTTGTAGTTATTAAAATATACATCCTAGCAAAAAATGTATGGCTCATTGATCAATTCATAAAACACATAGTCAGTCTAACACCAATTGTTACAATATAAAAGAAACTTCTTACAAAAGAAGCTTTATTAGATGTCAAAAACCCTGTTTTAACTCACAAATGAAAAGTATTTGTGTAAGGGTCTTTCTGTAAGCTAGTTAAAGGTGATCCAGCTGGAAGCTTATACCCTGGGATGCCTGTCTCCAGGCGTTCAAATGTTGGAGACAAAGCTTTAATGTCAGTCTACTGAAAACAAACACAAATGAAGTCTGTAGTTTGTATACCTTGGAGAAGGCAGAGTTAAAAATATATCAATTAATTAGCTTCCTAGTCCCACATCTGACCAAAAGGGCAATTTCAATTACGTGGATATCATAGCTCCGGGATCATTCCAGTTGGGAACCTTGAAAAAAATCAAATGCTACCATTTCATACCTGCTCCAGCATTGGAGCCGTTTCACTGTGGTCTTCCTTTTTTTCAGCACCATCCACCCCAACAGCTTTGGATGCCAACAAACCTTGAGAAAAATTGTACAGAAATTGCTTATTAGAAAAAAATGTTGATTTTCACCCTAATTAACTTCACAAAAATTTTAGCAGTTGAAAGCCCCCACTCTTTTTAATATATAGGAAGTAAATAGTCTCAAAAATTTACTTGTCAAAAATACAAACATCCTTAATACTGACTCAAGGAAATGAATCAGAATTTGAAAGCTGTTTACATAATTAAATATTACTCCTAAACATAGCTTTAAAACACTACACACATACACATTTATTCTGTAAAATTTTAAATTATATGGCTTAACATCCAAAAACCTAGTATTACTTAGATTGTTCATACTCTTAATTATGGGCTTTGTCTATACAACTGAAATAAAATATAAAATTAATATTAAGATATAAGAAAACCCTTCCAAACATCTAGAATAAAATAAGATTTTGTTATTGTTGTTGTATTACCTAAAAAAAATACTCCCAATTTTTAAGTTCACTTGGATCCTGTAACCTAAGCTTTAGGGGGTTTATCTCTATACCCAGCTGTAGCTTATCATCTTACAAAAATGCTGAAAACACTGATGGATCCATTTTGTGTTAATGTGAAAAAAGTATGGGTCCTTTTAATGATATCTGAACTTATTTAATATTATAGCCTCATTCTACAAATGATGAAATAATTTGGGAATTCCAGTTTTCTCCAATGTATACCACTTATTCTCAATTTTAGAAGTCAGAATATTTTATCTGAAGTAAATATAATTAACTTTACAAGACATTAAAACTCTGCTTAATTTATAAATTAAAGGCATTTACTTGACAAGTACCTTCAATGAAGCCAAATTTATAAAGCTTGTATAACAAGTATTTGTTTTTGCTTATGGCCACCAGATAGACAAAAGGTTACCAAAAATCATTTTTGTGTCAAAGTTGGCCACACAAACCCTCTGCTTCAAAGGATGTTTAAAAATCAAAAATATGCCCTGGCCTGTGTGGCTCAGTGGTTGGAGCATCAGCCCGAGCACGTCAAGGGCACCTACCTGGGTTGCGGGTTCACTCCCCGCCCCAGGGCAGGGCTTGTGCGGGAGACAACCAGTCAGTGTCTCTCTCACACTGATGTTTCTCTTTCTCTCTCTCCTCCCCACTTCCGCTCTCTGAAAAGCAATGGAAAAAATATCCTCATGTGAGGATTAACAACAAAAAATCAAAAACATAATAGTAAACTTATTATAGCAATTTTACCATTGATATTACTGAAGCTGTCTATAGCATACTGAGTAGGAAGAAAAAGGGGCCCCCAAATGTCACGTAACTTCAAGCTAGCCACAAGGCAATCTCCTGACTTTTTCAGGTAACTCTCTCAAACTTACGTAATCTAAAGAGGCATTCCAATATTAAAGTTGTATTCTTAATGTAACACTGTAGCCAAACGTTAAACTAGGCAAAAAGCACTTTTCCTTTATTGGAAAGTTGAACATCTAGCACTCAGAATTGTAATTTAAAATAGAAAAGGTGAAATGTAAAAAAATGCTGTGGCTACATCAATGATTGGTGGTAAAACTGGTATTTGATCCAGTGTGAGATAACAATCCATACAGAGTTTGTTCAAGTCTCAAACAATATCAAGTGTAGATTTAAATGACGGAAAAAGCAATATATAAATAATTTTACAAAAATAGCCTATAAACCATAAATTCAATCCTAATTATATTAATTTAACTTCTGAACATATTTTAGGTGACTGGAAAAGATGTAGCATGATGTAGTTCTTTAACCTTTAAAATTGCATTCACTGGGCTTTTCTTCTCTAGCCAGTATCTTTGAGAGTCAATACTACTCAAAAGAAAAGTAATTAGAGAATCAAGTTCTTTCGCAGGGAACCGAGTAGAGATTCTACTTCTAAGGGCTAGTCAAACAGGACAGAAATTTGCTACTAAATCTATTAAATATATCTTACATTTTGTTTCCTTTCATATAGGTGGTGGAGATCCTTTTTTAAATCTCACCAATAGATGGACTAGATCACAAACTACAAAATTAAAAATAAGGGACTACATGTTTAAAAAAACAAAATAATGCAGCCACACTCTATGAATTGAAGTTAGGATATTATAGACCCAACTATTAAAAGCAATTCCCACATAATGGTTTGTGAAGGAAAAATAAAGCTTTGCAATGTACTTACAAAAAGCGATGGGGTATTTAATAAAGACTACCTAAAATTAGATTAGAAAATACAATACCTGGAACTCAAAAGCCTCACAAATATGATCAATAAAAAGCTTTTCATATTTACATGCACGCCATCTTAAAAAAGAATTAAAAATATAAACAATAACGGGGACAAAAAATAAGTGTGTCCTTGAGGAGAGGACTTGGACTACTGCTGCCTGAAGGAGCAGTCCAAAATCTGCTATCTTGACCTGCTAATGTTCTGGGGAGAAATGCAATATCCTCAGAAAATGAGAATGAAGTTGAAGGAAATAGATACAAATGAAATTAATTTTAGTTCTTTGCAAATAAATATGTATTATCAACATATTACTAACAGGTCCTCCTCCAGAAGAACGTATCTATGGATTATCTTAGCAGAATGCATTTTTAAGAAATTATTTAAATATCAAGTAGAAGCAGAATATCACATACTCCTGAGTCCTATCCACAAAGTTACAATTTCTCAACAGTCTATACTTCAGCTATAAAGGATGTGATTGGGCTCTCGCTGCCACTAGGAATGAGCAGCAGAGACCAGAGCACCCTGGAATAGCAAAGGGAAGGAAAGAGAGCAAAGTGCTTAACTCTTGGCCCATTTTTCATCCAAAGATTCCAAAATGCAATATTCTTTCTGGGATTAAGAATAAAATATTCTTGATATTATTATCAATAACATATTACTGGCCAATTCAAACTTCTGGGGATTTGAAAATTATTTTTAAGATTCCTTAAGTTGCACAAACAAATCTAAACTGGCTGAACCTCTAGGAGCACCTAGAACTATTAGAAACAGACCCCACACCAACTGCTGACGTTTTTTCTACTCTACTGACAATCTGTATTTTAAAATCTATTCAAATTTGCTTACAGTTTGCTTGAAACTTTGTCCCAAAGTATGGACTCCTGATTCTCTCTGCAAAACTGTCTATTCTAAATCAGTATGCATAAAGTCTATAACTATCCATATGGTACATTACATAATGAAAAAGACGACGCTGGAAGAATATACATATATATACACACACACATATAGACATATATATATATATATATATACCATGCAGCTATAATTTCAATGTCTACTTATTTGGAAACATGAAAAGGCCATCCTATGCCATTCCCTATGTAGAAATCAAGTTTAGCTCTCTGTAGGGTAGTGCACATGCAGAACAAGAGTGCATAAATACATGAATTAAATTTATCCAGGTGTTGGTCCACTCAATTCCAGCTTGAACTATTTAAAATACAGGGTGCGGGGAAATCATCAGAACAGGCTGAGATCTGCCACAGTCACAGCCCTATTTCTCTCAGTAGCAAAGGAACAAAAGGACAAGTGTATGTGAGCTTGAGAAATTTACAATACACCGTAATTCCACAACAAAACGGCTCTTTTTGTATTAGTTCTCATCTGTTTTTATGGTCTACAAACAAAATTTACTGTACAGAGGCAAGCTCGAGTTTTACTCATCAAAGACAATCATATAATGTCTATTTCTGTTTGCATGATATAGTTGTAACATGAAATCAGAAATAAATGCAGAGAGATGAACTATTAAAAGGATTATCATACATTTAAATCTTCTGAGTAAATAAAAGGGAAAAATTATAACAGTTTCACATTCTAAAATCTTCTGTTTTTCTACCACCAAACTATCACGTATTCGTTCATCTGAGATCCCCAAGGGGAAGTGAAGGCAAAGTCCCTCCACAGAGGGCACAGGGTGTCACACCACCACCAGCATTAGGATTCCTGTGAGGCACAGGGTAAAATGGTTCCTCCCCGCTCCCACTGTCTTTTCAAGGTCATGCAGAGGTAATGCATCATTGTGGAATGAGCCGTTCCTTATTTTTGTTTTTACTTCTTTAAAGGTTGAGCTTGAACTTCTCAGCAAGGCACATGCGTGAGCACGCTGACTGAGAATGGAATCAGGCCACTTGGACGGTAGGAAAGCCCAGTGCTAGTGCGCAGGCAGGCACGTCGGGTCGGCGTCACTTCACCCTCCTTGCCCTGGGCTCCTCCAACAGAGCTGCTTCAATCTTGTGTCCCTGGAGTTGGAAGCACTATTCCACTTCTGCCGCAGTGCACAGCCCCATGATCCATTAGTCTAAGGCAAAACTGAAGGCTCAAGGTGCCATCATAACAATCACCTGGATAACATTCTGGTTTTCTCCAAAGCTAATTGTTTCTAAATAAAAGGTGGAATGAATGAGTCGATTTTTAAATATTTCCTGTCCTGGGGCGAAATAAATCCTTTATCAGAAAAAGTCACAAAAATAATATCAACAAATGGGAAGACTAAGGAAGTCTCATCTGTTGGAATCAATTGTAATCACTTATGTGAACACTGTCATAAACAGTGGTTCTAAAGACCTTCTGCTCCAGTCACCCTTCAGAAGGTGTCCACTCTTCAGGAAACGAACAAAGTGTTTAGTTTACATTTATTCTTGAATCTGACAATGAAATCAACCTTCAATTTATTTAAAAGAATACCAGCAAAGGTTTATATAGCTTTATTAAGCCAAAAGTACTAAAACCACCCTGTCCTTAAAATACGAACGTATGACTGAATAATTAAAGTATTTTAACTGTTATTTTAACATATACTCACAAAAATGATGTATGTTCACAATTTCTTTTGAAGACGAGAATCATTAGGCTGAAAAGGCCTAGGGAGTGATGGGGCCTAGCATGACTGGCCCCAAGTCCAATTTAAATCCCTTCCTCTATGGACACTCCCAGGATGGGGTTTTCAATAATTTGCATTGCCCTAGCACTTTACTTCCTAAATTGCAACAAAGCAGAAGAAGAAAGACCAGGTTCTAGAGATCAACCAGAAGATAAAAAGAGCAATTTTTAAAACTTACAGAAGCGGTTTACATTGGGAATTAACAGCTTCAGTGTTCATCTATCCAACCACATACGGTACCATCCTTAATGAGACTGACCAAGAGTAAGAATGTATAATATTTAGAACCTCAGACATTATGTCACCACAAGTTGACAAAAGCAGACAATTCAATTCTTATAGAAACTATTCCTACAACCAAAGTGATTTGAATACTAGGTAACTTTATAACTTTTGATCCTATCAATCCTCACAACATCCCTGTGAGGTAGGTAGAAGACGAGTGATATTTTTCATGTTGCACAACACAAAAAGCTGACGGTTTTAAGAGATGTTGACCTTGAAGAACCATAGAGAAACTGTCTTTCTAACTAACCAGTTACATTGCCCCAAAAGATATGTGACTTTATTAAAAACAAATTCCTCTAAAATCAAACCCTCCATTCCCCCCCAAAAGAATCATTGCAGTTTACCAGTGATCTTGTTAAGCCGAGCTCGCTTTGCCTGAAATGAGCTGCCTTGATTATGTTTCCTCTTGTTTGACAATGTGCTCTCTGGCTGTGGAAAGACCATCTTTGGAACGTTCTCTACATGAAGTCCTACTTTTAATAGAACACATATATGAGAGTCTATATAGAATCCAAAGTTAAAACACATGATTTTTAAAAAATAGCAAAGTAGTAAAATGCTCTGCGCTTAATTTTTTTAATCTAGTGCTTGATACAGAACTTAAAAAACACACAGATCTCACCAGACTGCTACGTTAGAAATAGAAACTACTAAGCAGCTATTCTTGGGGAAAGAAAAGCAGGGAGAGTGACTTGCTGCTTTCTCCATATTATATATTAGATATTGAAAAACATGAAGCAGCATTTAAAATATTTTTTAAAAACTCAAAACAAGCAAACAAACCCCAAAACCTACCACCAATAAGTTACAAATCAAATTCTCAACTCATTTCTATTCAAGAACATTGAGGGCATCCGTTATCAAGTACCCATAAGAGACCATTAATCTTCAGATCTGTAAAATGCTACAAGTTAACCACCATATCATGCTAGAGAAAAGCCTGATAATTTAACTACATGTTCAAATGACAGGTAGCCAAGGGGTCTGACTTCTTCACTATGTGAGTAAGGAATGAGCATAAGAACATATTTTGTACCAAAGGTATCACTAGATGTGGGCAGATCTTCCTTCTTCTCAACTTCTGGTGTGGCTACAGAAGCTGCAGTTTCTTCCTTTTTTGAAGGTACTTTGAACCATTTCCTCTCATCTTTCTCTTTATCTTTATTGCTGTTAGCGCTGGTTCGAGGTTTGTTCCCTGTTTTATTCTTGGCTGCAGCTGCAGCAGCTGCTTTCACTAAAGCTATCCAATCCTCCAAAGGAAAAACACAAAACATGTGAAACATTAAAAATTAATCAAAATTTAATTACACTAATGAGTAAAAACATGTATCACATTTTCAAAGCTACTTTCACATACACACAAACTTAAAAATCAAGTTAACAATACATAGAAGGTAGATCATCAACATGGTGGATTACTGAATTTAATAATCCAATGGGTTAGTTGGATTTATAACCTTATATCAAATAGAAAAATATTCAATAACAAATAAATGTTCCTTTGTTATATTTTCTCAGGAATAAAATCTAAAATAACAAGAAACCTGTGACAAATATGGAATACTATATGACGTTCTGCCTTAGTACTTTAGGGTTTAAATGCAAAATTGCAATTCTTTTCTATAATACAATAGACCATAACAGAAATAAGAGAAAAACGCTTATACTGCAATTCTGCAAAGATTAAAAAAAATGTACTCCATTGAGAAAATAACTATTCCTTGTCAGGAAACTATACCACTCGAAGAGTGGTCAATTTCATAGAAATCAAGGTGGGATTTTATTAATTTTTAAAGCTTTTAAAGTTCAGATACCAATTTATTATAACAGCCTTATATTACTAATAAAATTTTTTTAAAAAAAGAGCTACTTGACTTGGCAAAAGTAAAGTAGACATTGTCAGACTCCAGATCATTTCTCTTCCTCTACAAGTCCCTGGGGCCTGTGTTAGCTGCTATTCTTCTGGGATGCAATTATTTATTTTTCCTATATTATATTTTTTGCTGCTAAATAATTTTTACTTTTATTTTTAACTAAAATGCTTATAATAAAAAACATGGAAAGATGTAAAGAAGTGGCACTAACATTTAAATTTTCACAAAGTGGGTTTTTTTTTAACTACTATTTGTAATAACTCCAGAGAGTTAACCCTTCCTGAGGGTCACTAAGCTGTCGAAAAAACCACCAATTCAGATTCAACCAAAATGGATAATCCATTAAATTCTTAGTCTAAGCAACTAAAATCAATTTCACAGCATCAAATGCATTTAATTCTTGGGTTACCTTAACAAACATGGGTTATTAAGCAATACAAGTTGATGGCTGCTCAGTCTTGAAAATACATGGTGAGGACAACAGGCCATTTAAAACAAGCAAGCAAAATCTATGTCCCTCACTCTCCCTCCTGACTGAAACGAAAACAGAATGTGACTGTACCTAACACATTCATTCACCAATTTTTTATTGGTGCTAAGGACTCATTAGACACAGTTGATAAAAGCTGCTGCCTGAAAGCCCCAGGAACACATTGGCCCTGGAGTGACCACACCCTTGCTCCTACCTGGAAAACATCCAACATGCATTTAGCTTTCCCAGTACTTAAACTATGTCCCCAATATATATCTTATTAGAAAGTGAATTATGACAAGGTTGTGATATAAAGGTTTACATTTCTAGCTTGTAAAACAAAACAAAACAAGCCCAGATGTACCAATATTGCCCAATCCATTTTACTGAGAGCCACTTCCTTTTTGGTCCTATCCATAAGAAATTGACAGGCAAATAAAATTAACTATAAGATAATGTGACAGTAGAGATAGTATAGGAATAAACGAAACACCATGAGAGAACAAAAAAGAATATTAATTTTGACTAAAGAGGAAGGCTCTGGAAGACTGCAGGGGAAAATGATGGATGAGCTAAACCCTGCAGTGGAACTGGCCAGGGAAAGGGGAGAGAAAAAGGAAATGGGCACTCCAAGCAGCAGGAAAACCACTAAACACAGCAGGCTGCAGAGTGCACACGATGGGAACGAGGAGTCTAAGGGTCAATCTGAGTAGCTACAGTGTGATAGCTACATTGAGCCTTGAGAGTGATGTTTAAGTAGTGAAGAAAGCAAGCACCACCAATGAAAAAGACTGAAAGGCAGCGATCAATCCAGCAGAAAGAAAAACGAGTAAGTGCAACCAGACAAGCAAAGTGCTAATCCAGCAGAGATCATGTCTGCACGCTTATTAAGAGCAGAACATTTAATTCTGGGCTCTACACTATGGGGAAATTTTTAAGCTAGAGAAATGCTGAAAAATGACAGGGGTAATTGTACCCCTCAGGGGTAATTGGAGATGGAAAACCATCCCCAGTGGTTTTCCATCTCCAATTAAAGAGAAAACTACAAGAAACTAAGATACAAGTTGTATCTTTTAAAACTGAAAGCAGATATGAAAAGGTCTTGATCCTCTGACTTTTTAATCATGGGATCACTAAGGTTGTATGACTAAAAGAATTCTCCCATTATTCTGCTCTTCTATTTTTAAATAGGAAAGGTTCACTATCAAAAATAGCTGGTGGGATCCTTCCAGGAATCAGAGCTAACAATATGCTTCCAAGTTCCCTATAGAAACCATAAGGGAGTGGTGCCCTAGAAAGAGCACTGTCTGAAATCAGATCTGAAGGTTCAGAGTCACTCTAAGTTTTGAAATCCTCCACTGTGAAACAGAAATATCAGCCATACCTATGTCAAAGAATTTGCTATAAAAATGCTGTAAAACAATGTATGCAAGGTATGTTTTAAAAATAGTAAAAGGACCTTATGAGCCAATCTTTAACACTAATGAGTTACAATGTAAATATTTATCAGCACAAACTCGAGAAGAAAAAATAATATGACAGAAAAACCTATAGAAAGCTTAGAGAAGGGCATTTCCATAGTGCATTTATTTGGTAGTTTAGTAAAAGAAATTTTACTGTGTATCTTACTAAGGAATTCTCAAAGTACTCAAGATGTAGAAGAGAGTATGCAAAGTTGGACTCTCTCACCACTGCCCAAGCAACATCTGATTTAGCATATTCCTCAGATGAAAACAAGTCAAAGCTTGTTGGGAAAATGAGATAATTTTATTAAAAACAATTCTACAAATATTTTAATGTGCTTGTAATTTTAAATTATGAAGAAAAATGTAGAACTAAAGAAAATATACTGCTACCAATGTTTTCTTTCAGTAGTTTCATTTTGGCATTGATTTTAATATTAACTTGAATCATGATGTGACTAAAACACTTATTAAAACTAAATATCCAATACAGTCAATAAATTTTTACAACTTGTAATTTTACCACACACCAAATTGGCTCAATGTTTCAATTAAAAATAATAGTTTTAAAGAGCATGCACAAGGGGAGGGAGGGATATTTTAATTAAACTAAGTTCACAA
Source organism: Miniopterus schreibersii (assembly GCF_964146895.1). Classification (NCBI taxonomy): domain Eukaryota; kingdom Metazoa; phylum Chordata; class Mammalia; order Chiroptera; family Miniopteridae; genus Miniopterus; species Miniopterus schreibersii. Next base: position 38,507,153 of record NC_138117.1, on the reverse strand, counting down.
TGTTTTACTCAATGTTTCTATGCAGTAACCAAGAAATCACACCACTGAATGAGTAAAAGAACATTTTATTTATACACACAAAGCAATTTACTGATCAAAAGCATTTCCATTTTAAATTGCATTTCATATTAATTTGAGGGGAAAAATTCTCCTAGCGGATCATTTCGAAAGTAAATTATTGAGAACCAGGTGATCTAAAACAACCACACTTCTCAGAAGATATCAGAATCCATTTTTTAACATGCTGGCCTGTGTTTCCAGATGACTACACTACACCCCTGGATCGAGCTGACCAGGTGATGTCAACACATTTCAGGGCATTTTTCACTGCATGGTATGAACAAATATGTAGCATATTTCCACATTAGACATTTTTACAGCGTACTTTTAATTTCTTAAAATTAATTGTAGGTCCAGGTGCTGAAAATCCCAAATAACAGCAGAACACAAAAGAAAATATTTTAAATTTCTACTGGCACCTTTTCTTTCCAGTATTTCAGGAAACATAGTCAACCAATGGAATGATGGTTTTAACTTCCTCTCAGACTCTCCTTCTGAGGCTTACCGTTCATTCTTGCTCTGGGCAGTGCCAAACCATGTAACACACTGTTTACATCACATAACTGAGGGAGCCCTACCTGGAACAGCCTAGAGTGTCAGGTAAGCGCCTTTTAAGAAGATTAATGACTATGATTCATAGAAGGAAAGAGGAGGATAAGAAACTCAATAAAATTTTATATTAAAAATTAACTTTCTAAATGATACTCTATACCAGGAAAAACAAAATGAAGTTAAAAAAAGGCACTTACCTCACTTCCCATAGACTGGTTACACGATCCAGCTGGGTCGATAGGACAACACCAGCTTAGTGGATGCTGGGATTTCACCTGGAACAGAAACTAGTGACCTATAACTTTAGCAGGTCTAAAGCCAAAGGAGCAAAAATCAAGTGTATAATTTACATTCTACGCTTCTTTTTCTTGCTGCTATTTGGGGCTATCAGCACATAATCCTACAATTAGTTCACTTTAAAAATATATGTGTATATTTTGATCAGTACCATTCAAGAAGATATCCCTTTGGGTAGCTGGGAACGCTGAACACTCTTACCTGCCCTTTAGCATCCTCGGGCATGGCTTTAATGTGCATTCTTTTTAAACAACGAATTACTCCATCATAAAACTGAACTGTGAATGTTCCTGAAATAGGAGCAAGTCAGAATCATTAGAAAACATAATCCAATCTTACAGCAACACACCACATCTAACTAGTAATGCCCTGATAGAAGCAAGTATCTGTGATTGCAATTACTGCAAACATACACCCTGTTCAGAACTCTATCAAGTTTATTAAGTTTATTTTCTCTCTCCCTCTAAAAACAACTCTGATTTCCCTTTGAAAAGTACAAAAATTGAGTCCTGATAAGTTAATTACATGCAATTCTCATTTTTACTGAAGGATTTTAAAATTAATTTTGTAATAATTTAAATATATATTTTTAAAAAACATGTCAGATATATCATAATACACTTGGAAAAAATAAAATCATTATTTACAAAAATGTATAATATTTCTATAAAAACTTGTTCTCTTACAAAGTCTCTTTCCAATTAACAGACAGAAAGATATGGTATAGAAAAAAAACATTTTCTCAGGAAAGGATAATTTCTTTGGCAACAATGAACTAGTAAGTAAGAATTACAGATTTACAGGCTTTTAAGCTGGAAAATACTTTACAGATCATGGAGATAAAAGTTCTCCAGTACGGAGAGGCTAAATGCTCATCCAATGACAGCTATGCAGCAGCACAGCCATAACTAACACCTGATCCCCAGGCCTCTCCCACTAACTCATCCTGCTTTAGGGGACTCCAGATTCTGCTTGCATGTCTATTACAGAGCATATTGACTTATTGTAACAGACTACATGCTTGAAGTCAATAAAAGTCAGTACTATTAGAAAACATAAACTGTGTAAATTTTATACTTATGGAAATTCCAGTATCTTTCTATAATTTCCTGTACAAATGAGTTGAATACCACTTTAAGTAAAGACACCTGACCTTTACAAAAGAAATATAAACAATAAATGTGATAATTGGTATTACTGGCTTTGAAGTTGGCACAAGGCGAATGATATATATGTGCAAAGATTTTCTTTTTAATAATCTGAATTTTGTATCTTTCTATAATTAGCATAATATACTATATTACAGATATAAAGATCTAAACCCAAGTTATGAAAAGAACTGATCAGTTGACTAGCAAGAAGATAAAGGCACAGGGAAAATTTTGAGCATGCCACAACACACGTACACCTTACTAAATTACCCTCACTCCTGCAACCAACTGTCTTCCGTCTTCAACATGGCATTCCAGAGGAGAGCAGGCTCCCCTGTGCATCCCTCCTTCCTTGTGTTAGTCGCACTGTTTGATGCCTCCCTCCCTTCCTAATTCCAGCCCATTCTTCAAGGATCAGCTCCTCAAATCAAACCCTAATATGAAAATGTCCTTGACTACTGCAGACTACAAATGTGCCTCTCCTCTTCAAGACATATTACAACTACTTAAAAAGTTCACATTTGTTTAGTTCTGTTAAGCTTTTGCAGTGAATAGAGGGCTCCTTGAGGGCTTCCTTTGTTTTTTTCCCCCTTTTCCCATTTTTTGGGGGTGGAGGGGCAGGCTCATCCACTATGTGGGGCTACAGAAATCACAAAATAAGTACCCCTAAGGGAGATTTTTCTATTTTTTTAAGATTTTTCTACATTTTAATTACAAAAGTGGTATTTAAAATATCAATAAATACAGAAATATAAAAGGACAAAGTTCAAGTTTCCATCTTCTCATTCTATTCCTTAGGGTTAGTAATGACTATCAATAATTTGGTGTATACCCTTATAGACCTTTTTCAAAGCATGTATGTACATATGAATATATAGGTTTTTGGGTTTTTGTTTCATTTTTATGTTGTTTTACAATTCATTTTTTAAAATGTCAAAACCATAGTTCATTTAGTATTTTCTGTTGTAGATATTCTGCTCCTAAATTTGCCATTCTGACTTTCTTCAATGAAGATAAGTTAAGTTTGAATTGTGCAGCCCATTCCTTGCTCCCTGTAATAGCTCTGGGAGAAGGGAAGCATGAACCCTGAGTAGCTCCTACTGTCTGGCTGGTCAGAGATAGCATCCTTCCCTTTCTTTTTCTCTTTCTTAATTTAAATTTTTTATTGTTGACACTATTGCAGATATCCCCAATTTTCCCCGCTTTGCCCACCTCCACCCAGCCCCCTTCCCTGGCCCTCACCACACTATTGTCTATGTCCCTAGGCTATGCATATAAGTTCTTACCTAATACCTTCACTTTCCTTTATCCAGTCTCTCCCATCCCCCTGCCCTCTGACATCTGTCAGTCTGTTCCATGCTTCCATGCCTCTGGTTCTATTTTGTTCATCAGTTTATTTTGTTCATTAGATTCCACATATTAGTGAGATCATATGGTATTTGTCTTTCTCTGCCTGCCTTATTTCACTTAGCATAATCATCTCCAGGTCCATCCATGCTGTCCCAAACAGTAAGAGGTCCTTCTTTTTTACAACCACACAGTATTCCATTGTGTAAATGTCCCACAGCTTTTTTATCCACTTATCTACTGATGGGCAGTTAGGCTGTTTCCAGATCTTGGGAATTGTAAATTGTGCTGATATGAACATAGAGGTGCATATGTTCTTTCTGATTGGTGTTTTGGGATTCCTAGGATATACACCCAGAAATGGGATCACTGGGTGAAATGGCAGCAATGATTTCATCCCTCTTCCACAAATATAAGCTTCATTTTCTACATCACACACACCCACGGACAATGGGGCAGGATAAAGAATGCGGCGGTTCTGTTTCTGAGTGTGCTGCAGGTGTGTATATGTATGCACTTGGCTATGCAGACTCCCGAGAAGCTTTAAGCATGGAAGGACAGTCCCACAACTCACTGCACTTAAAGAACCTGCTCTTAATTAAAACAGCATTGTTTAATTTTGCTGTGTTTTGGGTGGGTACTATTATCCAACAGAACTGATTCATTACTCTTTCCTTTCCTTCCACAAACTGTTCCTGACTGCCTACTTTGTGCTAGGCTCTGATTTGGCCCTTGGAGAGCCCACGTGCATAAGAAACAGGAGCATAAGCTCCATAACAGAGCTCTCCAGAAGCCTAAATGCAGTGAGGTAAAGGCCCCACTAGAAAAGGAGAAAACTGAGATGTCCCTCAATTCTTCCTGTAGTAAGGTGACTAGTGTAATAAAATCATGGCCATAATTGTTATTTTAATTCATTAAAACAATAAACTAGAATAGGACCTTTGTAAAGTTATAATCCTACTCCCTAGCTAGATGGCTGTGACTTACTCTTTCATACCTAACATTAATATATCTCTTTTTAAAGGTCCTCCTCTTCTATCTTCTTACCCCCTATTTTTTCTAATTTGTTGTCAGTTTAAAGCCTCAGCTTAAATCCCTTCCATGATTCCCATCACCTCCAAATAAAACTCGAGTTCTTCAGCAAGACTACAAGGCACTTACTCCCATCCTTGCTTCTCTCCCCATCCTCCTCTGCGGCCCTGCTCCCTGCAGAGGAGCCCTTCCCTCCAGTCACACCGGAGGCTGCCGTTCCCAGCAAGTGGTATGCCTCTCTTCATTTCTTTTGCATACACCATCTCTTCTACCAGAAAGGCCTTTTCCTTCTTTCTGTATCTAGCTTATTTGTTTGCCTTTCAAATTCAGTTTAAAGAAAATGTCCCCATACTTAGATTAAATGCCCTTCTTGCAAAGAAGCTGTCATTTGATGTGTTTCTTTAGTAAAAAGAATAAATGAGTGGCCAAGTTTAAGAAATAACTGTAAGAGAAAAAGTAATGTATTACCAACTTGAAAGATATACTTACAAGTATTTCACACCTGTTTTAAAGGCCATTTTAAATAAGAAATTTTAAAAAATAAAATAAGTATACTTCCAATAAGAATTTAAATATTCTCATACCTTTTCAAATTAATCATTCTACAAGTTCTGTTTTTTAAACTCATTACCTGTACAATAGATTTACTGGTCTTATGCCACACTAACACACCTCTTTCTGAGTTATTTTCAATATTTCTGATCAGCTCAGTAACTTTTGCTCAGTATCATTAGATATCACAAAAGGCTAATAGAAAATTAACTCTCAATTATCTATAGAAATTAAGAAAAATAGTGCAGGGGAAAGATGCAATGAAGGAGACCCTCAAGTTGATGAGGTTCCATACTCTTTCCTCAGAAAATATTGCACAGTATTTCACGTCCAAGTTCAAATGATCTGAATTTCCCTGTCTTCAACCCTTCATCACACTCTGGTTGAAATGAGCATCTAAAATTAGTTTAGACAACAAACTGGAAACAGAGAAGTAGAAATAAAAAGCATACAATACAGTCCTAACTGGTTTGGCTCAGTGGTTAGTGTGTCAGCCCCCAGACTGAAGGGTCCCAGGTTCGATTCCAGCCAAGGGCATGTACCTCGGTTGCAGCTCCGGCCCTTGGGCTGAGTGCAGGAGGCAACCAATCGATGTGTTTCTCACATCGATGTTTCTCTCTCTCTCCCTGAAAAGCAATAGAAAAAGTATCCTCGGGTGAGGATTAGAAAACAGCAAAAGCACACAATATAAGCTTATGAACTGAAAACCAAAAAAATTTAACCAACTATTTACCTCTACTAATTTAAACAGTTTACACATTAATTAAAATTAGGAATACAGTTAAAATTTTACTATTAATCCCACTTTAAATCTCAGGTCACTTCAGATACATACCTTCTTTGTTAATTGCTTCAATCTTGGCAGGGTAATAGCGACAGTCTGTCCACCGAGCTAGAACTTCTTCTCCGGCTTTAAAATCCTAGTTTAAACAACTTTTAAGATCAATACCATGTATAATAAATAAGAGTTTCCTTAATAAAAACAAGCTTTTGTACAGTTCAACAGAATTCCTTTTAAAATATACCATTACATATCTAGCAAACGAAAAGAGCCTGCTACTTACAAAGAAATCTTCCTCATCTTTCAGGCCTTCTTTTCTCAATGCAGGCCTCTCAAGGGGTCGCAGTCTGTTGCTGTCCCAGTAAATCCACTCATCATAACGATGACTCCAACGCTCAAAATGGACCAACATCTTGCCCTCCTCATAGTCAATTTTTTCAATTCGTGATGGATACCTCAAAAGTAAAAAGGAGCTTCATATCAAGAGAAAATCCTTACCTTCGTTTATACAAAGTATTAAAAATTATGAACTATCACTGTTAAAACCACAAATGAAACAACATAGGTCCATATTTTAAAACTATTAAACCAACAGTTTGCTTTCTTATTTTTGTCTTTTTAAAAAATGATTGTTCTCAATACCTAATGAAATAAACACTGGGAGTTGGTAAACTCCCAGTGGAAATATAAATTACTGCATGAGAGCCCTAAAAATATTCCTACTTTTGACCCAATAATTCTAGTTCTAGAACTATATATACAGAACATTTATAATAACAAAGAAATTAGAATCCATCTAAAAATATGGTTAGAAAAAAAAAGACCATCTTTAGCTATACAAACAATGGTACATGCACTGAATGGATTACAGTATTTAAACGTGGTGTTTACCATGAATTTTTCTATACTTTCCAATATTTTATAATGGGAATCAATGGTGGTAGAGAAAGTTCAGTTAAACCTTACATTTGAAACTATAAAAATGACATCCCATTGTTCTGTCTTCATGTGTGATCATTCTCCTACAATTAACTTCAAAATAGAAATTAGTAAACTCAAAACTTTTAAAAAGGAAAATTGCTTCATCATTCCAAATGTACTATATTAAATATTCACAGATGAGTCAATTTCTTTCAAAGAATCACGAAATAAACTTAGAAACTCAATAGCAGCACATGGTAGATGATTCAGCCATAATAGTTAATTTCATATTTTTGCTAGTTCTTGATAAATCTGAAATTTTTCTTTTCCTTCTGAAAAATTAGCTTTAAATATAAAGCATGATAGACCTTACTTAACTGAAATTTAGAATCTAACTACTACCTGCTTTCTAGACCACTTACTCTATTCAAGACTTTTTATACATTTCAAGGGCCCTGAATCATTCCCTGGTATAGCTTGTTCTTCTGCTTTGGTTTAATAATACTGGACTACTTGGGGTCTCCTCAGACACACCGGGCTCTGTCAAACATTTATGCTTTCGTACACTGTTTTTTCTGCCTCACCCTAAGCTGCCCCTCCCTTCCTCTGTACACTCATCAATCCACACTTGGCTGAGCACGTAAGCACTTCTGTGAAGACTTCCCCTATTCCTCTCCCCCGCTGCTCACTGCACCTATCTCCTCATAATCATCCTGTGCAGGTTCCTAAACTCTGTGCTGTGCAGCATTTACAGCCCTTGAGACATTATCATGTGTGACACAAAAAAAGGGTCCTGTAGTTAAACAAGCTAAGAAAATATTGGATTTAAAAGGTTAAACTTTCTTTATTGAAAGACTTCTTGGTCCCACCAAGGTGGAGATAGCTCGAGCTGGTTTGGCTTAGCGGTTAGTGTGCTGGCCCACAGACTGAAGGTCCTGGGTTCGATTCCAGCCAAGTGCACATACCCTTGTTGCAGGCTTGATCCCCAGCCCTGGTCGGGGCACGTGCAGGAGGTAACCAAACCATGTGTCTCTCTCACATCAATGGCTGTCTCTCTGTCTCTGTCTCTGTCTGTCTGTCTGTCTCTCTCTACCCTCTTCCACTCTTTCTGAAAAGCAATGGGGGGAAAAATCCTCAGGTGAGGATTTTAAAAAAAAAACAAAAAAACCAAGATGAAGATAAAGCATTCCCTAGTACTTAAAGAACTATGTAACCCTTTGACCACGAAATATTTATTATCATTTCTCGGGATGGCAGAGCGCTAGGCAACATGATGTAAAAAGCTACCCTGTGAGCTTTGGGGAATAACTGAGTCATGCCCATCTTTCTACCGCCAGCACCTAGCACCGTGACACACAGACACCAGACACTCAGAAAAGGCTGGACATGAACAGGAAAAGACCATCTGTATACTTTCTCAGAACTAAGAAGGCCATCGACTGGATTATAACCTTAAGTTAGATCATACTCTTGGGCTTTTGGGGAATGGGTGTGGGTGAGGGAATATTCTGTTAGAGAAAGGAATAAAAATGGACATATGGAACACACCCATTTAGAATCGGCGTTCTAACACTTGTCTTCAGCAGTGTCGCTCTGATTTGTTTGTTTTTGCTACTCTGGTATTTTAAAATATAAAAACTGTCAATAGCATTACAGGAAGCCTAGGATTAAGGCTTTCATTTTTCAGCATTCACTAGCCACTTAACTACTACAAAGAGATTTCCTATCAGTTGTAAAAATTGATAAATTTCTCCCCAAGCAAAAAAGCCTCTAATTTCACATATTATCACATCTTTTAAATTTTGAGTAAAGAGGCTTATCCTTAGTTCCTTCACATTCTAAATGTACTCAATCTATATACTTGAAACATTTCTCAAAGTGAGAACTGTCACAGGAACAGAGTCAGACATTATCTTTATCGTCACATGATTCAATTCAGTAGAAAATCAGTATCTGAGTTCTAATTTAAACCTGGACTGCATTTTTAAGTAGCTTATAGTTTTCCTAAAATATTTCAAATTCTGTTGGCTGAGAGGATGCCAAATGCAACAACCAGACTAAAAGTTACATTTGGAGAACTTCTTCAGGATAATTTACAGCATGTCACACTCTTTACATAAACATCTAGAGATATGTAAACTCTGGATCAAGGCCAAGAATTAAATAACACAAATACCAAAGATTATGTATTCTAATTTTTATGTTTACTAATCCAATTTTGAATCTTAAAAGTGTCATAAATATTACTATTATCAAGAATATCCAAATTTTTGTTTGTTCAGTCAATACACACTTGGGCATCTATTAAGACTGAGGCACTTGCAAGGCACTGCCAGTAGGGAAAAGGAAACCTCATTACTCCTCCTTCCAGGAGCTTAGCTTAGAGTCAGGTGAGGAGACAGAGAAAGGAGACTCAGAATATTTACTGAGAGTCACGTGTGTGAGGCTCTATGTTCTTTCCGTAGTGAGGCCACCTACTCTTTATATACCTCATCTCACTGGATCCTGGTAAGCATCCAAGGTATAGATAACACAGTCCTCATCTAACAGATGAAGATGAAGACTGCCCAAGAAGACCTATAGTATGCAAAGCCAAAACTAATTGACACAAGAGCCTATAGAAGAAATGGAATGAGGCCTGTATCAAAGTGATTATATCATACATGGTAAACTGGTAAGTATATAAAAATATTTTTTACATAAGATACTATTATTAATAGTTCAAAGAACATTGGAAAGTTCACTAAAGGTCCTTGGGAGACACAGTTTATGTAGGCCTTGGTGGGGGATTTGCAGGATTTATACTTAATGAACATTGTGCAAACAAAGGTGAAGTGTATACACAGAGCATACCTCACTTCTTCACTCAGTGTTTCTACTTAAAACCATCATGTGGCTCAAGGTTGGACAATAGGCCAAGACAATGAGGATTCAGAGACAATTCCAAACCTCAAGGATCTCATGAGATTGAAGGGGCATTTTTGAAGTTCCCTGTGGCTAGACTATATAGTAAGCAGTAGGTAAACATAGGAGAATCATGGGACTCGAACTGGACTGGTTAACCAGGTTCAAACTAAAGGTCTAATAAAATGATCCTTTATTCAAAACGGAATTCCATAAAGTTTGTATTTTATTTAGTTATCAATTACACCCTACCAAAAAAATCCTAACATCAAGATCTTTGCTACACATGTTAAAAATACACAAAATGGCAATTTAACATATAGTTTTACACAGTGGAATGACTTCCTTGTTCTAGCATATGGCCAAAGTAATAATGCTTTGATACACGGTGAATAGAAAATACTGTTGAACAAACGTATGCACAAATGCCTCTCCATCTTGAGTTACAGCATTATTTTGATGCACTAGTTATGTTTTATAATCATTTTAGTGTGACTGGAACATGAGACTTCTCATACTGAATATGGAAGACATGGTGATGATGTTTCTATTTTGTCATTTTTTAAAGGCTGAATCATGGAAAGCTGTTCAAGAATAGTGATTAGGCCGAGTCCCAGACACGAAAGATCTAAGAAGTGAAAGACAGGTTTCAGAGTTAAAACAATTAGAGATAAGAAAAAAGAAAATACCATGGTTAGCATCTCTCAAGGGTTCAAAAGAAAGAGATGGACAGAAGGCAACCTCACTAGAAGCTTGAGTCCTCAATGCCAAAATTCTACATGGAGCACTCTTACCCCTTTTCATCTGTTCCTGCGAAATACTACAAAATTCCACGATCTTCCCTATTATAATCCCACTTTGAAATGCATGCATCACTTACATAATATTTACTTGTATAGAAAATAAGGAACTGCCTCCATTGCTCTGGGTTTACCTTGCTCTCATATGTCTTTTGCACTTGAATCCTAGAAAACAGAGTTCACTCTCAGCAAACTTTACAAGAAAAATGAGCTACCCTAAAATTGGTTCTTTCTGGTTTACTAGGCTTAATGGAAACGAACAACATTCAGAAATACTGAGAAGACTTTATAAAGATTCTTGTAGAATTTAACAAAATTTTCATACATACAATTCTACTACTGTAAACTCTCAATTGATTTCTTGAATCACTGTAGTCAGTTTTCTAATGAGCAAGAAACCCTAAATGGAAATGACCATCACACATGAATTTCTACACTGGTTCACACTGTGAATGGTTTTAAATGGGCAGGTCCTGACTCACCCAATCAATCAGGAGACTGTGATTCCCTGAGGCTGTATGCAAAATGTTGTGTGTGTGGTATAGATATGCATGAGTATTCTTTTGAAGTGGGGGTTCCCAACTTTAATCAGATTTTCAAAGGGGTTCATGATAAAAAACGGAAATCCTTCTGGAAGGATTTTCTGGAAGGCAACATCATCTATTAAAACTCTAACTACAGTGTGCCATTATCCTTAGAAGGAAGAAAGAAATGATGGCCATGCAGCTATGCCAGAACTATAGTCTAATAGATATTTTAACACATACATCATCTGAATAATTTATTGGGGGCAATTGTGAAAAATACTTTGCCGTTCAGCCAACTTTACTTGAATGTAGGGAACTCATTCGGATTTGTCATCTAGTTTGAAATATCCAGATTTTTACTTCTACTGGTAAAGAAAGTCAACCATAAGGAAATGACAAAGAAAATCCTTGATATACTCATGACCTATAATTTCCTGCACTTAAGCAAAAGGGCAGAGTTGTTAACTACTCATTGACAGGTTACAATCCACTGAGCAAGGCCTGGCAATATTGAATATTCATCAGAATTCACTCAGAGATTTAGCTAATCATTTAAATAAATGCCATATTAATCAAAAAGGCCAAGTATTTTTCAAAACTGTCCCCAATAAATTACTCAAGTGATATATTTTCAATAAGTCATTTTGTTTAAATTTTGATAAGACAATAAAATTTTAATTTATATAAATTTAAAAATTGACACTTTCTCATTCATTTCATTTAACTCAACAAACACTGTCTCTAATTCATTACATACCAGATACTAAAAGTAGGAATTAAAGCTACAAATAAAAATAAGACATTATTCCAATAACCACATTCAGAAAGGAAGAGCAAAAGAGAATAGAACAAGTTAAGGTGATTACAATAAAATAATAGCTAGCACAATAAAGATCTATTACAGTAGCATAAAGAGAGTATGGACATTAGATATGCTCCTGGAAAAAGTAGTTCTTCAATTTTCAAAATGTGAAATACACTTGAAATATGACTTAAACATAATCTAAATGTTAGCAGAATCTTAGGGAGTTAGGATTAATAATTCAAAACAGTTCTGGGTATAAGAACTTTATAATCAAGAAACTAACAAGGTATCATACAAAATGACTAAGACAGAAGAAGAACTAGAAATAGAGAGGTAAGACCTTCCTTACCTATGACTGCTATGAGGATTATTTGCCAAATAATAAAAATTAATGTAGAATATAATCCAAAGCAAACATAATATCCTTCTAACCTGCTAACCTTCTAAAAATTTTACCTTTCTGGGAGCACTTTAAATTTACATTATACTTTGTAATTTTCAAAGGTGTTTTCTCACTCATTCACTCATTCACTCACTGATTGTAACTAAAATAACAATGTCACCAAATATTGTTATAGTACTTTTAAATGAACTGCTTTTAGATACTGTGTGTTAATTTGTTTACACTTAAGAACAACACACTAAAAACAAAAATAACGGGTAAAATCAGAGTTAGCTGGGTCTCTTCCTTTAGAACCCGTGGCAATTATCTCTCAAACCAAGTTTCATTTCAGATGGCTGGGTTTAAACTCCTATCTCTCTCTATCTCCTTAGCACCTGAGTCCCTTGCCACCTCTGCTCTCACTCAGACCGCCAGTTCTAACCAAATCCAAAGGCCTCTATACTCCTTCCACCTCCTACAATCAGAATCAGGCTACCAAAAATTCTTCTCCTACTCTACCAAAAAATGCCACCAGTATTTTACTCAGGGTTTATGTACTTCATATAGTTTATTCGGGCTAACATGACCAACTCCTTATTATTTAATTTTGTCACAAAACTCAAAACTCTAGCAGGATGTAGTCCAACCAGTTTCTATTTAGTATTTAGCACTTAAAAAATTATTTTACTACTGAAGCGTCACATGTTTACATGCCTATTGAATTTATAATGACTTCTCTCCCACTAGATTCTACTTTCTTAGAATAACTAATGTTCATGCTATTATCATTATTAAAGCTAACATTTATTAAGTGCCTACCATGTGGCAGAAACCACGATAGGCTCTTAATATGCACTGCCTAAAGAACCCCAAATTGGGTACTACCATTTTCCCAGTTATTGGCGAGGTCACAGAGGATCTAAAAGGTTAAGGACCTTGTTCAAGGAAAAAAGCAGGTGGTAGACCCCTGAAATAAGGTCTGTCTGTCCTTAAAGACTGCTTTCAATTAATATGTATCTGCATCTTGCATCTGATGCTTTTCAGCTCATCACACTTACTGCAATGTTTCAAATATACGGGCTCTTACCAAGAGCTACTGAAAACAGATAAAAACAACATCAAATTATATTATGTTTATTTTTTCTTGAAAATGTAACCTTCTGCGCTTTTGATACAAATAAAAACTCCTAAAGCTGGTTTTGTTAGCCCACAGTATAAAAAACAACTTTAATTATATTGTACAAAATAAACATGCAAAAGTAGCTTAACTTTTATGTTTGTAAATTGTCATAATATAAATTTAAAAATTAAGATAGGAAATCTACGATTTGTTATAAAACTAGGAAAAACACTTAGTGACCTTAAAAATGAAATTAAATTTGTCAGTCTAGTTTGACAAATATGCTTAGTTTTCAAGCAATAAGTCCCAATTCATTTGCCATAATTTTCTCCGATGGTTACCAGATCATATCCCCAAAACTTCTGGGTTCATTCTTTACCAACCCAAAAATTTAATAACCTTTGCTGGGCACCTTTTGTGAGTGAAAGGGGCCAGGGCTGTATACACATGTCATTTCCTATACGTAGCTTATACGTCAGTACCTTACCCTACACTGATGTACTAGAAACATTCATTTTTTTAAATGAAGAGGATGGCGGGGAGTGGGGGGAGGACAATAAAAATAAGACTTTTAAAATACACTGAATATTAAATAAAGATCCCCGTCCTTTCTTCAATTTTATTGCAACAATTCTCTCAAAGTTGAGTTAATCATAATTACTGAAACAAAAAAATACTTCCATATCAATTTGGAATTTAATTTAAAAAAAAGTTTTATGTGCTGATTAATGATCTGTGGGAGGCAGTAAGAGGGATGGTCAATAGTCCTTCAGATATAAAGTGAATAAAAATACTAAAAAGCAGGGACTCTTATAACAGCAAAACTAAGCTGCTTTTTCAATATCATGTTAATTTTCTAGTCTGTCTACTCAGCAAAACAAGAATGCAAAACCTTCTTTCCCAACTAATGGCTTTAATCAACTCACCACAACCAAATAAAGCATTATATAATGTGATGTGACAAGTGTAAAATGTCAAAATACATAACAATAATATTCAGCAGGAATGATGTAACAGATGGGGAGTTGGATGCCTGTTGTATTGTGATAGTTGAGCTTCAACCAAAGGTCATATAGGCAAATAAAACTGTCATATATCTTGGTCCAACCTGTGCCATTATATGAACATAGATATACACACACAAAGCACAACACAATAAAACTGAGGTTCCTGGACTTTTACACCATTATACATTTATGAAGGAGGCTAGGAAATCATCGACTTGAAGGCTGGATTCAAAGATAAGCTTGGGAGGAAGACTCTAGGATAAACAGGCCTGAAATTAACCTGCCTTACAGAAGTGCTGTAATTCCAGGGAATGAGAGTGACATGCGCATCCTGGACTCTCAGGGCCATTCTACACACCAGACACATGCATATCACTAGAGCAAGTCAGGAACTAAGATGGCCTGTGAACACTGAGCCCATTTGCTCCTGGAGCTGAGGCTCAAAGCTTCAGGGCATCTATATATGAAGCAAAGGGGTGTAGTAAGAAATCACTAGACTTGAAGCCAAAAGAACCTGGCTGCAAGATTTGACTCTTTGGGCCAGGTAAACTGGAATAAAACAGTTAACATCTCAGAACCTCAAATCTGTCATTTCTAAACTCGTAAAGATCACCCCTTACCTGACAGGCTTCTTGTAAAATTAAGTGACATAATGAACATATTCTAGAATTCCTAAATCATTATAGAAATCATATCTCATAAAAGTCAATCCATGATTAACTAAAACCATGGACAGTGTTTTGTTTTTTAGCAACAAGGGCTTAAATCACAACTATCCAGCCAGGTAGGGCTGGAGACTGCAGAAAGAAGAGCAAGAAAACTGAAGCAAGTCAAAGTATATGCAGGTCAATATATCCAATTCTATTGAAAATCAGCAAAAAAAGATTTTTGGACCATGCACCACTTTGCAATTTACTTACATTTTATTTCCTCTGACTAACATAAAGAATTAAAAATAGACTATAAATCCTGGTATTTCCATTGCTATTCACTTCAAAAACTTTATCTTCAGGTTAATAATTCTGCAGAGTCTAGACCAGTGGTTCTCACATGTGGTCCCCAGACCAGCAGCATAAGCATAACCTGGAAATTTGTTAGAAATGCAAATAATTGGGCTCCCTCAGACCTACTCAATCAGAAGCTGTGGGTGTTGGGCCCAGCAACCTGTTTAACAAGCCCTTTGGGTGATTCTGATGCAGACTAAAGTTTGAGAATCACTCTAGGCTTCAACGGAATCGCTTCCAAAATTTGAATGTCAATGAACTTTGTTAATAAATTGGTCCACATAAAAAGTTAATGAGCTAAAGTATCCTACTAGACAAATACACTTTTTTAAGCCAGTAGTTATGATTCTAAGTAATTTCGAAATTAAACAATTAATGAAAAACATTTAAATGGGTGACAGAGCAGGTTGGATAAAGGGTAACCACCTGCCCGATATCACTAAACTCCAAATAGTTCAAACCTCTATATTTTCGTTTCAAAATATATTCACCTTTCTCCACTTTATTCATTTTCTCTTCTAGTGACCAGCAGTTCTCAACAAACTACATAGGCCTTCTATCCCTTGTTTACCTTACTTCTGCCTCAAGTCTGTGTTACAGAACTATTTAAGATTTAAAAATTTGTCATCACTGAATAAGTGGAAAGCAGATTTTAAAAATTTAAGTTTCTAATGTAAGGGAACTGAAAGGTCATCTACTAAGTCACGCCCTCATTTTAAGGACATGAAAGCAGAAAAGTAACTCTCCAAAGTCACACAGTTCATGGCAAAACAGTACTTACAAGCCAAACTGACTTCCAGTTAAATTAACTGTTATTTCTAACCTTGCTTTCAACATTTTTTGTAGGGAGAAGAGAGAAGGACTTTATCTTCAGAAGTTTATGGGGCTTTCTTTTGTGGAAATTTTAAAAATTAAAGAACTGAAATGCTTGTACACTGGTACAGACTAGTGCACATTAGCTTGATGTTCACTTAGAACCTAAGATTCAAAATGTGTGACTTTCTAAATGTAAAGTATATCAGAATTTAAAAAGAAATCCTATACATTTCAATTTGAGATTCTCCACAGCAAGGATTCTTAATCCAGAATCCATGGATATATTTTCTATGACCACCCATACTTATACATATCAATTACTTTCATGTATAAATATGATTGTACAGTTTTGTGTCTATAGCTGACACAAAATAAGAATCAATACTTTCCAAGTATATAGATTTAGGAAAACCCAATTTACAAAACGACAAAATTTTTTTCATATTAGCAAAAGAATCTCTATTTTGAAAGTATTCACCTAAGGTTTCCACAAATTTCAAACTTACCTAATATAATTTAAATATGATTTCAGTTTTTAAATTTGAATTGCCCACTACCTTCAAGAGCATTCTTCTCCAAATATGGATTGTACAACTTATCTCTACTGATGTTTTCTTTTGAATAGCTAAATTCAGATACAAAAAAGCAACCCTTTCTATTCAGAAAATATGTACTTTTAGATTAGAAGGTATGTGTACTTGCTATACTTTAAATTTCCTCAACTTTCCCACTCTATTAAAATTCTGTTCATGAACATTTTAAAAACTCACATTTGCAAATGTTCCATACAGTTCAAAAACTTCAAATGTGTGGAAACAGCATTTGCCAATTCAAATTTATACTGTTCTATCAAACTCTGATACTTGGAGCCATCTCCACATTTTTAATCTTTCATTTTCCTTTCCTTTAGATCTAGAAGAGAATTAAATAGAAATACCCAAAAAAAAGTCAGAAGAGCATAACTCATCTGAATGTTTTAAATGCACTCTATATCTCAAATTCCTTTTAAAAGTAACACCAGAGCATATTACTTGATTTGTTTTCATAATTAAATCACTTGATATAGAGTAACTACTTTAATTTCAATCAAAAGACAAAAGTTGAGTCAGTATTCAAAACCAGTACAATTTATCACTTTTCTTACTGAACACTATTCAAAATGATTAGATACTTTAATATTTGCAAGGGTGCTTTGTAAACCATAAAATTGCAGAAACGATTTTATCATCACCTCAAGAAGATGGATTATAGTTTGGTGCAATGACATAACTTTCCCTTTACATTCCAGGCCATTCCTATGCCAAGACTAAAAGCTACACTGAAACACATACACTTAAGTCTTCACATCCCCTAAGATTTATTTTTCAACTCTCCCTCTTCCCTTGCATTTACTTCAGTGCTTTAAATTATGTATTTTATAGAATTTGAAGCAAATTTAAACACATTGTTTTATCTGATCCTTAAAACAATCCTGTAAGTAAATGCCGGTAACATTGCTTCTATTTTACTGATAAGCCAACCAAGTTCAAGGACTTACCCATATTTACAGGATCAGAAAAGTGACAGTCTAAATTTGAACCTGCCCTGCCTCTTTTGTCTTTAGAATCCACCTAGAGTATCTTCAACTCTGAACTTTCCTTTCCCCAAATATAATTATGTATCAAAAACTTGTATCCAAGTTCATTCCTATGATGCTACTGCATTAAAGAGATTATAAAACTGAGAGTTTGGAGATGCAGATCTTGTAGTGGAAAATATGATGGAGATAAGATAGAAAATGGCTGATTGTGTTAGCTGTAAACATTAGCATATTACAGGTCTTTTAAAAGACAAAGAAATTAAATGTTTTAAGTAAAACTACAAATTTTTTTAAAATTAAAGCAACCCACACTACTCAGTAGGAATTAGGTTTAGTAAGGTTAGAAGAAATCCAAGTATCAAAGACCATATACTGGAACTGAATATGACTGGATTCTCATAATGATTTCTCAGGACCTGCATTCATTAGTATCAGTGAATAATCAAACCATCAATGAGTTCTCTGATGTAGCTGTAAGTTACTTTGAAAACAACTAATAAATCACTACTTAAAAATGAAGAGTGTATTTTTCAAGGCTGAAATATCTTTATGAACTTTAAAGAATGTTGGATATGGTTTACTCAAAGAGTAATAATGTACTTTTCCTAAGAAAAATACATTGAGTCTTTCTATTAAACCAAAGTGAGAGCTTAACCTCCAGTTTATTTCTGTCCAATAGATTTAGAGTTTATCCTTTTATTTATAGGGCACATGGTAAAATTATTTTCCTTTTTAATACATGAAAAACCTTTTACACATAGGACAAATTGACATTTTGGGTGCTCATCACAACTTTCCCTCTGTGTTTCTCTTCAAAATAACATCAACATGTGATGTTATTTCCTTAACAATAGGTATAGTACTTATCATAAATGTCTTGAGTGCAGACAGTAAGTAATATTTGTATTCCTGCTCCTCTCTCCCTGTCCAATGTCTATAATAGTATACGAAAGACGTTTATGTCAAATAGGGACTCAATCCCTTTCCGACTAAATGACTGAAGGTTTAAGACTAAGCATTCAATATGGATGCAACAGAAGAGAACACGAAAGAGAGAGGCAAGGAGGCATGGGGGAGAGAAAGGAACTATTTCAGTATATTTTCAGGGATTGACTAGTTTGTCCTCACAAGAATATCAAACTTTCTCAACACTCAATCATTCTACTCTTTTACCTAATATTAAAGCAAAAATTTGTAAAATTTACATGAAATACACAATGGCCCTTAAAAAAATGGGACAATATGAATAAAGTTTATCTCATTTGGAAGTAAAATCTGTTAAGTCTCACTGAACTTCTTTTGTGCCCCATATAAAACTCAGTATATCTTAGCAATTAATTATTATCCTATGATAAAGCACTTTAATACTAAATTATAGGGTCACCACCCAAGTGCTTGAGACTACTGACATTAATAGACAAAGTCACAATAGGAAAATTGTTTTTTTCAATTACCTAGAATATGCATATACAATACTCTTAATTACTTTTTAATTAAGGTGTCAAAACTATAGCAGAATGTTAAAATGTTCATATAAATAAGCTCATAAAAATCAAACTGATGACAAGTTTCAGTAATTATCACATGTAATTATTTTGGCTAAAGTTTACTTACTTTAAAGAGGCCATTATTATTAAGGTAATTAAAATTCATTCTAAACTTCATTAATGAGTACATATGCATGTTATCACCTTACCTAAGCACTTAGAAATTTCTTGGTGAGAAGCATAAGACAATGAAAAAATTTAAGCTACAATTTTCATTTGTTCTCTGAAACTCCAATTGCTCTAAAAGTACACAGGCTTGATTTTAAAAGTGGTTTTCTTATCATCTTTTTACTTTAACTACTGGATCATCAATTTAACAACGGTTGAGTAAGGAAACAATTCCCCACTTGAAGTGAATTTCTTACTAATACCAAAGTTAATTATGCTAATATCCCTGAAAGTCACTGAGAAAACTAATAAACTGTGTGCTTCTCCAAAACTGGATGTCAGTTCAATCAAACCTGGTCAGATTGGAAGCCTAAGAAAATATTTAATATGAATTAACCAGTAATTCAGAAGTCAGTAACTTAAAAAAAAGAAAGAACTTTAAGATTAAGATTCACACCAAAGAAATAAGAAGTACTCTCTCTCATACTGTTGTATCACACAGAGATTCAAAATTGTGCCTCCATACTAAAAAGCTTCCTCTGGTCAAACCAGAACCCAAGACAGCCCATTACCGACCAAGCTGCCATCACCCTTTGCTGAGCGTTATAATGCAGTGGTTCTCAATCAGGGGTGTGTTTCTCACCCCAGGGAACATTTGGCAATGTCTGGAGATAATTTTTATGACTAGGAGGGATGCTACTGCCTCATTCCCAAGTGCTTCCCAAGCCCGCTTGAGAACTACTGTGTACACTCTCCACCTGATGAGAGTAACCATTAAGTCCCCTACAAAGAAGGAACCACTGAGATGTGGCTCCAAGGCCTGGGGACAAAGAGCTGTGCCTTCCTACCTCAAACTGTAGTTTCAAACAGAGGCCATGACAGAATCCATTAGGCTGGGGGTCAGAGACATGTGGAGAGTTCTAACACTAGATGCTAAGAGACAAAAGCCCCAAGATGGTCTAAAGTCAAATCTCATGACAAAACAAGATTTTCTCCGCCTGCCATTGCCAACTCAGGAAACTGACTTAATATAAATCAATCAAAAGCAAATCTACAAAATGCCCATGGTGTTTTGAAGGGAGTTATAGTGAGAGAAAAAGTCAAAAAATGTGGTAGACAGTCTTGAAGTTGCTAAGCTGTTTGACCCATCATCAAAATAAATGGGCTTTGCCCAGCCGGGCGTGGCTCAGCTGTTGAGTATCAACCTAGGATCCAGATCGCAGTTCGATTCCCAGTCAGGGCACATACCCAGGTTGCGGGCTCTATCCCCAGTCAGGGCATGCAGGAGACAGCTGATCAGTGACAACTCTCTCATCATTGATGTTTCTATCTCTCTCTCTCTCTCTCTCCCCCTTCCTCTCTCTGAAATCAATAAAGATATATTTAAAAATAAATAAATAAATAAATGGACTTTAAGGGGAGCTGAGGCAGCACCATGCCCAGGAGAGTAACCCCTCCAATGCCCTTCTGAGGGTAGGGGGCTGAGAACCACGAGACATCATCCCAGAGAGCAGAAATAGAGGCCAGCTAAGTGAAATGAGAGAGGACCTTCATTATCCTTACTGTGGTCTGATGACCTTTGTGTGTTGTGCCCCCTTCTTTCCTTTTCAGGTGGTGGTTTTATCTCATGTAACTGACTTTTCCCACACCATTATGAGGGATATACTGAGGTGTCTGAATTCACCACTTATCACAGATGGCGAGAATAGAAGAAATAAGGTCTGAAAGGACTGCCATTTAGTACAAGAGGCAGTAACAACCTGCCCTTAGGACACTGCACTCTGGGGAAGGAGGAGGTAAAGTGGTTTTTGGTTTTTGGTTTTTGGTTTTTGGTTTTTGGTTTTAGGTGGGCCAGTGAAAAAATTACTGTGCTAACCATCAACATGTTCTATAGTTTTAAAGTGTTATCCAAAACCTGTGAAGCTGGTTATCTGGGTTAGTCCCCCTCCCTCACACCACAATATAGATCACGTTAACTACACAAGGATACTGATATTTTCTTTATATCTTATATTCTAGACAATTATTTGCAGTTCTCAAACACCTAAAATGATTGTGACTAAACGATTCTGACTAGCAATAGTGTTCAAATGCTAAATCTGCAAAGTCTGAAGAGTAAGAAAACTAAAAAACAATCTGCATATTCAAAATGTGAGTACTTTAGTGCTCCTGCCACTGTCAGGAGAAGAGCAATGAACCAACATATGTAAGAGTACAGATACTGTGCACTGGGTCAAGAGCTCCATATTTTCCATACCATTTTTGTAAGTAGTCCAGCGCCTCCAAACGAGCACCAATCTCAAAAGTGATTCCGGGACGATTTGGGGGCTTTTTGCTCATCTTGAGATCCTATTCTTCAGTGTTTCCTTTCCACTACCTCAAGAGGAAAAAAAAGGTAGAGTTTGATGCATAAAATGTGTAAGGAATTAAACAAATATTTGAAAACATTAAAAAGAAGTTAAAATAACTGCCAAATTATTAAGAAATTTGAATGATGATTATCAATACCTCTAAGTAAAGTACTGTGCAACTTACAGGCAATCTTGATAATGAATTAAGAAAAAGGACATTAAAAACATAATTACTTAAAAAGAACAAGTAGATGGCTACAGTGCTTTAAATTTTAACTTGGAAAATATCCAAGAAAATTCTCCACAATAAAAACTGAAAATGTTTTTCTGTCTTTGAAAAATCAAGAGAGCTGAGTGTCCTGGAATAGGACTATTGAAATTCTTGAGAACAAATTAACCAAATTTTTCAACAAATGTTTACTGAGCCTTGTAATACAAAACACTTCTGATAAAACACTGAAGAACACACAGATAGGAGAAGCACTAGACCCACTCCTCTGCCAGCGAAGGTTTTAATAATTCCTCCTGTGATTAGAACTTTTCATTACCTATGATCTTCCACCTTGGTAACAAATGATTCAGTAATTTTAATTTAACATATAAAGTTGCAAAGGAATTTCTTTCTTACACGTCACTGAATTCAATGAGCCACAATGCTGGGGACTTGAACTTCGAGAATTTGTTTCTACAATATTTCAATCAGGACAGTGCCTCTGTCAATTTCAATATTGACAATAAAAGTGGCTGTAACATCAAACAAACACAAAACTACAAAGGCATATCTATTCCTCTCTAGATCACTGACATTTGGACTATTTATTAACCTTTGGGCCACTGATGGCCAGGAAGCACATTTGAGGTAGCCTCTTTTTCACCAAGTACCTAGTGCCAGAGTAATATAAATGCATTTTAAGACAGCCTTATCAAAAGATAACAGGTAATCAGGAAAGCAAAGGGATCCCTAAAACCTTTTTGATATTTAGAATTACTTAGTATGACAATGCTCCGTCCCAGTTTAAAAAGATAAACACACAAATGTGTAATATTTTAATAGTTTGGTCACAATTCAAAAGGGACAATACCTAACAACAAACACAGATTCATAGAGACAGAGAACAGACAGATAGCTGTCAAAGGGGAAAGGGGTTGGGGGACTAGGTGAAAATGGTGCAGGGATTAAGCAAAAAAATCCCCAAACACTTAGAAACAGACAACAGTATGGTGATTACCAGAGGGAAAGGGAGTGGGGGGAGGTAGAAGAGGGTATAGGGAGGATAAATGGTGATGGAAGGAGAACTGACTTGGGGTGGTGATGTATTATAAAACTGTACACCTGAAACTATGTAATTTTATTAACCAATGTCACCCCAATAAATTCAATAAAAAATAATTTAATTTTAAAAATAAAAAAACTGTGCTTTACTTTTTGAAAAAATCTGATATGTAAGAGGGAAAAATAACCCCAATACTTGCCATAAAAATATGTAAAATCAAACTTAAATACTCACGGTTGGGGGAAAAGGGGGTTGGGGGAGGTAGAAGAGGGTATGGGGAGATAAATGATGATGGAGAGAGACTTGACTTGGGTGGTGACGTATTATAAAATTGTACACATGAAACGTATATAATTTTATTTGCCAGGGCAGGAACAAAGATTAGTGGATTACAGTCAACAGGAAGCTTGGTCAGAAGTTTATTTAGTGTAAAAGGAACAAAAATATGAATACTTTTAATAGAGGTCTGGTCAGTTTGCAACATATATGGCAGTTACCTAAATGTTTGTGTAGAAATCTAATCAACCTTTTATGCTGTTCCTCACGGGAAGAACTTACTAAGGGGTTCAACATTTTCTAAGTGCAAACTTAAAATCCATAAGAAGTAATAGAGTTAAGACATATAACTTCCCGGTGATATTTCCGTGTGAGTAATCAGAAAAGGCTAGATTTCCTTTTTCTTGGGTGGAGAGGGAAAGATGAGGAGGGATTTAAATTAAGGAAAAGACAAAATAAAACGGTCTATGGGGCGGGGGGCAAAAAGGGAAAGGGGGACAGAGAACGGAGAGGAGTTAAAACAGGAAGAAAAAAAGAAAAAGAATGGCAACAACTAAGGATGGTTAAGTTGTAAGGGATGACAACCGGGTGGGAAGAGAAAATCAGCAAACACCTGGAAAGTGAAGCGACAGTCAGGGAACGGCCGCGCGGCCAAAAAAAGGTGGGGAGCGATGCTGGGCGGGCGGAGGGTGGCAGGAGACCGACAGGAAAGGCGCAGACCCGGCAGGCGGGGCGCCGGAGCCGCCTCCAGGTTTGACAGCCGTCCGGCCCGCGGCAGGGGGGAGGGAAGGGAGGGAGGGGGTGAGGGAGCGGCGGCGCCCAGACAATAGGGGCGGCGAGTTACGGGGACGGACGCGGGGAGAGCGGGCCGGAGAGACACCGGCGTGGGGGAGTCCCGGGCGGCCAGGCGGGGCCGGGCGGCCTCCAGCCCAGCCGCCGCCGCCGCCGCCGCCTCTTACCGACTCGGCCTCCTGTCCCCACAGCAGCCGGGCCGTCCGGAGCAGAGCCGGGGCACTAGCAGGGCGGCCAGCGCGGGCCTCCGCCACCGCTTCCAACTTCGCCTCCGCCCAGGCAGTGCCGGGGAGGGAGCAGGAGCGGAACGAACTGGCACCTCGGAGACCGGTCGGCCCGAGGTCGCGCGGGAGGGAACAGGTCCGAACCCTCAAGCCCGCTCGCTGTCCGCTGCCATCGCTGCAGTCGCTGCCGCCGCCGGCCAGCCCAGACGCGACGCCGGTCCCGGGCGACGTCAGCCGCCCGCGACGCGCCGGAAGGGGCCCGGTAGCGTCACGTGACTCGCGAGGGTTGGGCCGGCTCCGCGCAGCGGATTGGAGGACCGCCTGGGGAGGCGGGGCTTTGCGGCGGTTGGCTGCAGGCTGGCGGGCGGGGCAGCGCGGCGCCGGGCGGGCCGCGAGCCGCGGGAGCCCATTGGCGGTTGGGGAGCGTCTGACCTTTGAGAGTCGGGACGCCGCCTGTTGAATGTTATCCTGAGGGTTTGATCGGAATCAGGTTTCCACCCCAGCACCCTGAGCAAACTTCTCCAAATGCACCGCACGCTTTCTTACTATCCACGCCATTCCGCATGAAAAACAGAGCAAATGCTTACTGTTGTAAAGTCAATAAGCCACTTGAGTGAGTACCTTGTGGCAATCCCGTGACAACCGCTATCACAACGGCATTGCTCCGCACAGCTCAGAGGATCCTTGCAGTACAAAAGGCAGATGTCACTAAGAGTGTGCGTGTGTGCGCGCGCGTGTGTGAGTGTGTGCGTGTGTGTGTGTGCGTGTGTGTGTGCGCGCGCGTGTGTATGTGTGTGTGCGTGTGTGTGAGTGAGTGTGCGTGTGAATGTGCGTGTGGGTGAGTGTGTGAGTGTGTGAGTGCGCATGTGTGAGCGTGTGTGCGTGTGAATGCGTGTGCGAGTGTGTGTGCGTGTGTGTGCGTGTGAGTGCGTGTGCGAGTGTGTGCGTGTGTGAGAGCGTGTGTGCGTGAGTGTGGGTGAGTGTGAGTGCGTGTGTGCGCGTGTGAGTGCGCGTGTGAGTGTGTGCGCGTGTGTGAGTGTGTGCATGTGTGTGAGTGGGTGAGTGTGCGTGTGTGAGTGTGTGTGCGAGTGTGTGAGCGTGTGTGCGTGTGAATGCGTGTGTGAGTGTGTGTGTGACTTCCCCAAGACCGCACCGCTGACTGACAGAACTGCTCTCGTTGGTACCTCCCATGTCCCACACTGTGCACTGGGCGCAAGAAAAACGTCCCCACTCTAGGGGAAAACAACAAATGAACACATTCAAGGCAGTATGGGAGGGAAGCGTCTTTCTTCTCGCCCTCCCAGCCTACCACCCCAACACTTACTCTTTCCAAACGCAACATTGCATACAAATAACGCTTATATTTATCATGCTTTGCAGTGTGGAGTTAAAATAGCAAAGTATCTCTGTTTAAGCTTCAATTACAGTGAATTTTGGAAAGTTAACCATATTCATATCCTTTTATTCAATTCATTCGTCACTATGTTGCTAATAGCTGCTGAGCTCGCCGGAGCATGGCAGGATATAGAAACGACATAAATAAGACAGTCTCTCGTGGACATTTGTCCTCTCGTACTTGGGCTGCCCAGCAGCTGAGCGCCCCCTCCGTGTCTGGGAAATTTCCCTTCATACTTGTCATTAGTGTAGTACACCATGTTTTTCCAGAATCTTCTGGACACATAACAGGATTACACTTCCCATCCTCCTTAGAATTATGCATACCATTTAACTTGCTGTGGCAAATAAAATGAAAATGGAAGTGAGCTTTGTCGCGGCCAGCTGGTAATTTAAAAGCCAGTTCGCCAAGCTTTCTGTCTCTGGTAGAGTGAAAAACGATTTTGTTGTTGTTAATCCTAACCTGAGGATATTTTTTCCATTGAATTTTGGAGAGATGGAGAGAGGGAAGGAGGGAGGGAGGGAGGGAGGGAGGGAGGGAGGGAGGGAGGGAGGGAGGGAGGGAGGGAGGGAGGGAGGGAGGGAGGGAGAAAAATATCGCTGTGAGAGAGACACATCGACTGGTTGCTTCCACATGCGCCTGCAAACCAGGTATGGACCCTTGACTGGGAATTGAACCTGAGACCCTTCGGTGTGGGGGTGGACACTCTTACCACTGAGCAACACCAGCCAGGGCATGAAAAGCAGTTTTTGAGATGATGGCTGCTCTAGCAATCCAGGTTCTGGACAGAGTATGATGAGCCCAAAATCAACCACTAATCTACAACTGATATTTAGTGTAAAGAAAAAATATAAATATTTGTTGTTTTAAGCTATTGAGATTTGAGTGGTTAGTATGCCACATAAGCTAACCCACCTGACAGATGTACCCACCCTACGAGTCTTGAAGACAGAGTCAACCTCGAACTAAATAAAATGAAAATGTTAGAAGCTCGACTTTCCAAAGTCTCCGTTGCAGCTAAAGTGCTGTTTTCAGTGACGCTAATAGACGCTCACACTGAAGACTGTGTATCAGAAGCTGCTAGTGTTCAAAGTAAGGGAAGTTTTCTCCAGCATCTTGGCAGTACCAGGGATCAATATCTGACTTTGAACCTAGAGTTCACTAACTGAACCCTGGCAGAATCCTGCTGACCCACCAACCAGTAAGTGGGAGAAAACATAAGTATCTGTTATTATACATCACTGAAAAGCTAAGACTCTAATTTAAATAAAATACATACATAAAGGATAGCACAGATTCTATCCACTCACCACTGTGTTTTGAGATTCCATAAATCTACCGTGAAAAGATGATTCCTCCATTTTAATTGGAACTTAACAAGAGACCTCTCCAATAATTCAACTTAGGGAGGAAAAAAAAGGAAATCATTATGTAAATAATTCCTGGCTTGAGTGTATTGTATAGTGAGTGTTCTCAATGGAGTTAGAGGCCACTTTGAGAATAGGTGTGTGTGTGTATTTTTAGATGTCACATGATTGGGGGAGGGCACTGCTGCAAGTTAGTGTTAGGGACCAGTGCTGCTAGACGTGCTGAAAGGCACAATGCAGTCCTATGTCTTTAAGAATTAAGCCTAGGTCATGCATGATTTTTGAATGTCCCTCCAGACATTCATGTGGGTAAAAAACCTGTTTATAATTGTCTGAGCCTAGAACTCAGTTTTACACATAAGCACAAATTGTTTTTTGCAAGGTTTTAATATAGACTTCATTTTTCCAGGAATGAAGCTGCTGTGAAATATGAGGGAAGATTGTCCTTTTAATAAACATTACCAAGAGTTTATCCTATTTTTAAAAATCATGTCACCAATGGCAAAGCTACTCATAGTATTTGAGGCACTGATAGAGGACGCCTGCATCACTCTGCCTTCATAGCTGTTGCATTCAGGATAAACCTAAATTTAGGTCCAAGCACTGGACCACTTTACTATGTGCCTGTGAGTCATGACTGAACACTCATGTATTGAAATAGAGTTATTTTTATGATGAATTATTTCCATAAAGTTTGTTCATATATTATTTCTACATCATTTTATTAACTTTTAAAAGATATACGTGTGTAGCTTAATTAGGTCATCTATGAATTTAATGTCAGAAAAGTGCAGAGGGTGTTACATAATATTAACTCTAAAATGGGGACATAA
This sequence comes from Miniopterus schreibersii, assembly GCF_964146895.1. NCBI lineage: Eukaryota > Metazoa > Chordata > Mammalia > Chiroptera > Miniopteridae > Miniopterus > Miniopterus schreibersii. The sequence continues at coordinate 38,479,348 of NC_138117.1, read as the reverse complement.
GTCTGATGAGACTGATTAACTCACGTAGGCTATCATTGCCTCTTTTGACCATGCAGTCAAAGGTCAGGATCAAGGCCGGGTTACAAGATACACAAAAATCTAGAGAAGATCCCCCAACCATGGAGTGAGCTATGCGTTGCTATGTCCCCTCTCCTCTCTCCCACCCACACGCCCCTCATCCAGATGGCTAATGTTAGCCACCAGTCACTCGCTCCATCTCCGAATATAGAAAGAAAGAACGTACAGCTGTGTTTGAGCAGAACCAAACAAGCAGTTTGGGCAAATTATCTTAAAACAACGGTTCTTAGGCAGAAATCACTGAACTAAATTCCTCCAACATTAAAATATGAAAATGAATCCATAGTACCTCCTGGAATATTTAACAACTATATAAACCTATTTTAAGGGAGGAAAAAGTCACTACTAAATACCAAATATTCCCTGATGTATACGTGATTACATATAAAACACAAGGAAGCTCTTTTTTGTCTGTTGCTTTAATACTTATAATTAGCATCAATGAAGTATATAAAAGAAATTCAAAGTTTGAGAGTTTTTTTAAGAAATAGACTAGGTTAGTAAAATCTCAACTTCCATAATAGACACCTTGGCCACATTGCTCAATTCCAGGTGCTCCATGATCTTTGAAAATGGCAATAACATCACTTCCTTCACCTGCCAAAGACCTTCCTTATCTTGTCTCTCTGTCGACAAACCCTCTTAACTGTCCAGAAGTGACAGCTGTTCCAGAATTAATCTCTAGCAGTTGGACGTCTAGGCCATGTATGAACCTGACAGGGAGTATCATCTCTCCCACATGTCCATACGGCATTCTGCTCCCATTTCTAATGCATTTCCCATTATGATTTCTGGGATAATATTCTGTGTTCCTAGAATGAGCTAATTCTAAGGGTGATGGGACCGATCTAAACAACTTTGTTTTATTTATTTATTTTTATTTTTACTGGAAGTTCATATGCTATGTAGAAGCTACTGGGTTCCTGAGATTTTTAAGAATTTTAGACTCGGCAGTAATGATTTTAAGGTATCAGTCTCTGCTAATAACGGCTGTAAAATAGAAAAATATATATATGTACATATATATATATGTTTGGCTCAACTAAAGCTTGTAAATGTAGCAAGAGGCCTGACTGACAAAAAAAATATTTTTTGTGCAGATTACCCTGAAGCAATGAAGTCACCGTAAAATATCTCGTCCAAACCTAGACACTTAAGAGTGGAAGGAAGTGCTATTAATAATTACATTAGAACAACAGGTGGATTGCTGGGCAGTCCCAGCAACCTGAAACATATGCTCATGCTACCTAAACCAGGGTGAAATAGCAAAGAGAAATGAGAAAAAGATGGAAAACCATTGAATCAACTCTTGACTCCTTAATGGATTTTCCCCTTTACAACCCCAGAACCAATGGTGGACTCTTTCTGCTACTCTGTTGCTACTTTGCACCTCCTCTGAGGTGCAAACAATTTTCATTCTTTACTGTTATCTCTTCCATGAACGATATCGGTGTTCCTCAAGTGTTGGTCCACCAATCATCTGTATTAGACCCACCTGGGCTGTTTGTTAAAATGCAGGTTCCTGGGCCTTAACCTATATCTTGGGTTTTGAGACTGGAAATCTGCTTTTTAAAAGCCATTCTAAATGATTATTATGGACAGGAAAGTTTCAGAGCATCTGTTAGGAGTCTTTTGGTTGTATGTGACTGAAATTCAATGCAAACAGACTTAGCATAGAGGGAATTTATGTTTGTGGAATTAAGATGGGAAAGGGGATGCGTCTGACTTCTGGGGCAGTTGATTCAGGGATCAAATTATAGCGTCTTTCACTCTGCTTCCTATGGGGTGGGAGCATCAATGAAGTATGGCCATATATATACTTCATTGATTCTTGGGATCCTCACCGCGGCCCCCAAGAGCTTCAGACTTTTCATTCCAACAGCCTGATGAACATAAAAACAAGTCTTATGAGTCATTCTCTCACTGGCCTAAAGTAAGTCAGGTGCCCATCTCTGAACCAAGCATGCTGGCCATAGGAATGACTTGTACTAGTTTGTCGTGGACCTGAGTCCAATCCCCAGGAGGGTAGGTAGGAGTGGAGACTGGCCCAAACCTCATGGACTAAGAGATGGGACTGAGTGGGTCTTTTAAAGAAAATTTGAATGCTGTTATTTGAAAGAAAGAGAGAATGGAAGCTAGACAACAAAACAGCTAAGATTCATTGCAACTGACTTACACTAACTCTAACTCCAAATCACAATTTATAGCCACCCGACAAAGCTGAGAGTACTCTTCCTGGTTTGCAAAGCTAGAGAGGCAAGCCGAAGGAGCCGCAAATCTAGTAGGAGGTTGACTCAACATCCATCCTCCTGATTCCGGAGGTGTCTGCCTTTAGAGGCAGTCTCTACGATGCAGAAACACGTTGCAGGGGGTTGGTAAAACCAGGGGAGAGAGTGGGAACAGAACATAGCAGGCATACAAGTTAACAGTAACCAAATACTCAACATTTTGAACGTCTTATGCTAGAAAAGGGGCAATGAGAAGAGAACAGGAAGAAAAATCATAGTAGGAATCCAATTCTAAGGTGACTTGCCATGATGGGGAGGTGGGCACAGAAACAGCCAAGTACAAGAGAAAGCTACTATTTACCACGTGAAACAGAGATACTGCACTGTAGGAGTGTGCTCATTCTGACTCAGCAAATCAAGGAAGACCGCATAAGGGAAGTGGCCTTTGAGTATGTTTTGAAGGATGAATACACTTAATTAAGAATTCTATGCAGACTCCAAAATTATTATTGCCTTATAGTTCTTTATGGTTTTGGTTCAAGCTCTAACAAAACAAAACAAAACAAAAAAATCATTCTACTTCTGTTCCTTTCCCACAGGCATTTATTGAACATCGGCACTGTGCCAAGTACAGTGCTTAGGCCGAGGAGCATAACCATGAATAAGCTTAATTCCTGACTTAAGCACTTAGCAGTGTGGTCAAGGAGACTGACATACCAATAGGTCATTCTGATACAGTATAAGTATCAAAAATCAAAAGTATAAGTAGCATGGAGGGTGAGCAGGGTCAGAATACGTGCTCTAACTGGTCCCTTGCAATTTGTCTAACTAAATGTGTGCCCTCTTGGTCAGTGCCAGGGAACAATACCAGCATCTCCAAGGGAGCTGCCTGACATTCGGATGAAACAATTGCCCCTGTGGGGGAGGGAAGAGGCCTGGCCAGAAGCAGAGTGTGGTAGCACAGGCATTGCCACAGTCCATGGTTTTGCCCTAGTAGAAAACATTGAGGCAACACAACCTTGTGGTCATGTATTAGATTAATTCCTCTTTTGTATTTTTGCACAACAGAGCCAGTTTCACGAGACTGGGGGTAAACACCCTTTGGTTTTCATCATTTCTTTCTGTCTCTTTTATTTTTTGAACAATAGGTGTCATGAAGATCAAAAGGGACTATAAATTTGAAAAGAATCAAGACAGTAACTTGCTTCTTGCTGTGGTTTTTTAATAATAACTTAAAATAAGAAAGCATATTAGAGCTAGCGATTTGGACTAGGACCAGGAGTTGTAAATCAGACCTGAAACTATTGCCAGAGTGTTCGGGGGATAGACACTACTCTGATTCTCCTTTCCTCAGGAAAATGGGAATTTTTACACATTGCCCCCAGCAACTCCAGTAAGATCACAGCCCTGCTGGCACCTCCCAAACTGAGAGCTAGTAATGTGTGCTTTTTTTAAAAAAAAAAAAAATTAACATATTTTTAGAGAGAGAGGAAGAAAGAGAGAAACATTGATGCAAGAGTGAAACATTAATTGGCTGCCTACTGCATGCCCCCTACTGGGGATCAAGCCCAAAACCCCAGCATTTGCCCTGACCAGGAATTGAACCAGCAACCTTTTGGTACATCAGACGAGGCCCAACCAACTGAACCACGCTGGCCAGGGTGGTAAATGGGAATTTTAAATCCACTTTGAAGAGTTGTTTTGAGGATTAAATTAGATAGAAACAAGCCTTACATATTTTTAAATTATAATTGATATGCAAATGAAAGTTGTTTCCCAACATTCCTTTCTCGCCTTACACAGGGATCCATGCATCTAATCATTGTTATCTGTGAGGATAGTCCCAGTTTCTCTTTTTACTGATGCCATGGAAACACACATTTTCTGAGGACTTCCTTTGCCCTGTATTTGCTCCTTAAGGATTACAGAGACGACTAAGACACTGTTCTGGTCACCAAGAATGTAACTTTTATTAAGACTTTATTATAGGGTTCTCACTAGCTAATCAGTCTCTCTGGATTCTCCTTCTCTGCCCCACCCTCATCTCTCAGCATGTCTTTCTCCATCTCTCTCTCTGTCTCTGTCTCTCTCTCTCCTTTTCTCTCTCTCTGCTAAAAAAGTTATTCTCACTGCAATTCAAATATAAGCCCTGAGCAAACAGGAAAGTAATATCTGGAGCATTTTTGAGAGACAGGGATTCCAGTTGCAAGAAATGCTGTATCAATCCTAAAACGACTCTATCAATCCTAATGCTGTGTCAATCCTAAAAAGACACATTAGCAAAAAAGGAAGTTTGAGTTCTAAAGGCAAATAATAAAAGTACTGCAATGAATCTGTGTGCAAATTGCAGATTCTAAACATCAAAAGGAAACCACTAGAGATTTCATTCTTCTGTCACTCTGAACATGAGATACTCCAGTTATCATTACAAGGAAACTAAAATGCACCAGTTTCTACAAATCCATATCTATGCTGGCTTGCCGTTTCTCTGATTTGTCTTTTCTTAGTATACCACTCAAAACTAAAATATTATGTTCTCCAGGTATTTATATATGAATCCCTATCCCTACTCTCATATTACCTATAGGCAAAATAGCCCCAATGTCATTCTGCTCACGATTCATGTTGCCAACATAATGTAGTTCTTATAAAACCAAAAAGTTTACAAATTCTTCCAAGACTTGGCCCATGAATTACTCATATGACACATGACAAATACCCAAGAAATGGGTAGTCAAAGCACCAGAGAGATAGGTACGTTTCAAAAAACTGTAGGTATAAATATTGGCACAGGTAGCTGATTGGAATCAAATAGATAAAAACGTCGTTGCCTGTTTTTGTACAGCCAGAGACGTGCCAGCTTGAACCAATGTGCCTGTGTTCTAAGGATGGCACTAAAGCAGCAGAGACACACTGACCAAGTCGCCCGGAATAATAGATGACTCAGAAGGCAACGTCTGTTAGGACTATGTATTATTAGTTATCTATTGTTGTATAAAAAGTACCCCGAAGCTTGGTGCCTTAAAACACCATTTATGATCACACAGTGTCAGTGGATCAGAAATCTGGGTAACGTTAAACCGGCTCCTCTGCTTTTGGGTGCTTTCCAGGCTGTGATCAAAGAGTTAGCTGGGACTGCAGTCACCTCAAGGCTCAGCTGGAGAAGGGGCCACTTCCAGGCTCGCTCGCGGGGCTGTTGGCTGGATTCCTGGGTGTTAAGCTGAGGGCCTCAGCTCCTCACGGGGATTTGTGACGACCATCAGATCCTCGCCGTGCAGGCCTCTCCAAGGTGGCAGCTCGCTTCGTCAAAGCGTGCGAACCAGGAAGGCAGCGGAGGGCCCAGCAAGACGGAGCGCAGTCTTTTGTAGACTAATCATTTTAGGGTACAACCCACTACTTTGGTCCTACTCTGTGCAGGGGAAGTTAGTGTCAGCCCACCCTCAAAGGGAGGAGATGACACAAGGATCCTCGAGGGCCTTCTTTGAAAGCTGCCTACCCCAGGCTGGACAGGCTCTCCAACGGCCCCTGCTGCCTCGGGCGTGTTCTAGAGAAGACCCTGCCTGTGGCATCATCTTAGGGAGAAAGGGAACCCAAGGAAAATGAGATGAACTTTCCTGCCAGCCTGGCCAGCTGGGCCCTCCAAAGCTGGTTTACAGGAAAGAAATAAGAAACTCATCTTGCATATCTGAGCTGAGGACTCACGTCTTTCTTTTTCTTGTTATCTTTACCCAAGGATATTTTTTCCATTGATTTTTTTTTTTTTTTTTTTTTAGAGAGAGTGGAAGGGAGGGGGGGAGAGAGAGAGGGAGAGAAATCAATACGAGAGATACACATCGACTGGTTGCCTCCCGCACATGCCCCACCCGGGGCCAGGGAACAAACCCACACTCCAGGTACATGCCCTTGATGGGAATCAAACACTAGGCCCTTCGGTCCACAGGCTGATGCTCTAACTGCTCAGTGACGCCAGCCAGGGTGAGGACTCCCTTATTTCTCACTCCTTTCCTCTCATTTCCTTCTCTAATCCATCCATTGAAATACACGTCATCACATTTATCATTGAGAAAGTTGCAGCTCAAACCGGTTAAGTCACAAATCTATGGAGCACAGTACCTCCCAAACCCACGCTCTTTCCATGACCCGATGCACCTCAGGTTGCTGGAATGTATATTTCTTTGATCACTTCCAACAGCAGAGATCTGTAGAGACCCACCAAGATCAAATTCTTTGAGCTCAAATAAAATATAAATATAGAATGTAAACTGCCACCCGTAGATAGTTTCCTGTAAAGCGCAATGATTGCTGGATGGACATATTCCTGGTGCTGACATTTTCACAAGACCAAGCTCCTGGAATTCAACAGCATCCTGAATTTAATAGCATCAGTGCATTATCACCAATACATCTAAGTGACTTGAACAAAGCACTGCTATGCGTGATTCATAGTGAAATGGCCAGAAGATGATCCGCAGGAAGCGGGGCTCCTCTGAGTTTTCTTGGGCTCCCGCAGGTAGGGGTGCGGCCTGAGCCCAGAAAGCGTCCCCTGCGGCCAGCTGGCTGGACTCGCAGACTGCACGCCCCCCGCTGCTGGGCCAGGAGCCCGTCTTGAGTCCTCAGCATGACTGTCACCGATGTGAGCCCAACAGGAAGTGTGACCTCATTCTGCCACTCAGCCTCTGGTTTCGCAGGCTGTTTTTTGAAAGGAAACAAGAGCGGTTTGAAGGCTGACTTGCCCAAGAACGACGCGCTCTTCTGTTCTAGGAAACAACCAAGGACACAAGAGGCTGCTGAAGACAAAGCTCTGCCAGCCAGACACAGCGATGTGCGTGGGCCTCGCCGGGGAGGGGAAGGAGGGACGTCCCTTTATCAGGAGACGCCTGCGCCTGTTGACGTTCTGACATTATTTTCAGCTGAAGAACAGCCAGGTCCTGGATTTCTCCGCTGACTGGCAGACTCAGGAAGCTTCGTATTTCAGTAACTATTTTATTGTCTATCAATTGGAAGGAAAGGCTGGGAACTCCCTTTGGAAAGAACGTGCCTGGGCAAATTATTTTTCCAGATTTGTTGCTTTGATGGGACTGGTAGATAGTATCTGTTTCTTGAAAAGTTTTAGGGCTGCTAATTGAAGTCTTTTTCTGTGTGACTAACCCTTCTTCAACTGCTAGGTACTGCCTGTAGCCTGTTACAGGTACTTGTAGGATACAGCCCTAAGACCTCACTTTCTGCTGCAGGGCATGTTAGCTTCAAATTAAACTTAATGCTTGGGGAAAACTAGCATAGGGTAATTCTGGCTGGACATATTCATATTATATTGATCAAAAATCAAAGGACAAGTGACACACTATTATATTATAGTGAAACAAAACTATTTTATATTCCAGGGAAAAAAAAGTCCATGAATGTGTGCTTTGATTTAGAGATCATTCAAGGAGTGCCAGAAAGTTCTCATGACTTATCTAAAGGTCTATATAAGCTAAGGTCCATATTTCCAAGTAGGTTTTATATATCATTTATTGGAAGAATCAATTTAGAGCTACAGAATTATCCTGGGTTAGTTTCATGCGTCACGGGTATAAAAACAATGCATTACTAGTTATCACATTTTAAAAACATGTATAGAGATGGTAAATCAGAAAAGCCTTCAGTCCTGCCTTATAAAGCTGTGAGGATAGTGATATCTACAAAGTTTAATAGTTAACAGAAGGTAGGGCTCTGTGGTGAGTGGTAAATGGTCATAGTTTGCATATTTTACACACTTGGGTATGTGTTTAATTTGTAATTGAGAATGTACATAACATGCCCGAGAAAACTGAGTTCTGAAATCTGCCCAGTGGTGGTCTATTTTTAGTGCAGTTCTGCTCGTGCTGCTCAGGAATGTTCAGGCTGAAAACAAGTGCGAAAGACCACTAGCCCTCCCTGTGACTGCCTGTCTGTGGCTCAAGGCGTTGGACCAGAGGCAGACGCCAACGCCAAGCATTATCTGAAATTTGATAATGAGGTGGACGTGTTTTGGATGATGGCAACATAAATAAGTTTATTTTACAGGGCTCTAGAACCAAACTTCTTTTCAGGTTTCTTTTCTTTTCATTTATTGTTGACACTATTATAGATGTCCCCCATTTTCTTAATCACATAACTCATTTTTATTATTTTATTTTGATGACAAGCCAATCTTTGCAAGTCTAGGTTTCCCAAAGAAAATGTTGATCTTATTTACAGAAAAAGATTATTCAGATGCGCTGAGCAAGACAATGGAGAATGTCAAACCCAAGCGTAGAGGCAGGCACAGCCTTGGGGGTCCTGCAGTCCACTCTCCTGCCTCCCTTCCAATATCCCTGCCTTATTTCAGTATACAGATCCGACTAGTGCAATTAGTAGATGCCATCTGTTTTGGCATCACTTTTCTATTTTTAATATATAATCCACCTTTTTTTTAGACGTCTTTTACAGAAAATCTGTGAAGTCTGAACAAGCAGCCTTCCCAAGATGTACCAAATATCTCAACTGATGTCAACACCAGTGGCAAGTAAATGTGGGCGAATTGCTCTACGCAATTATCTTTTGAATGATTAGACTTCTTTTAGCAATTTCCTTGCTTTGATTTTGCTGATACTCATACCATTAACCATCTGTCAGTAGCTCGTGCTTCTTAAATGCCAGTGTTCACTTTGGCAATGATTGTGACTTCATCTCTTTCCTTGAGAGAAATGTGATATTTTTCCTTTTAGTAGAAAAAAAAAAAAAATCACCGTTTTTTTTTAGATGCCTGTGCATAAATGGGAAAGGAGATTGTTTATCAGCCACTATTAAGATGTAAAACTGTTTCTCTATTTAAAAAATACTGAATGATTTTGATAGCTACTTGCAGAAAACAAGGGTGTAACTTGTTAAAACGGTAGTGGTTTCAAGTTTCTTCCTTCCTCTTGTTATTTTCTCCCCAAACCCTGCTTCTAACCCTCCCTCACACACCTACTATTTTCTTTTTTTTCCTTCAATTTTTATTAACTTTATGGGGGTGACCTTGGTTAATAGGATCATACAGGTTTCAAGTGTAGATTTCTATGATCTGTATACTGCACTGTGTGCCCACCACCCAAAGCCAACCATCTTCTGTCACCATATCTTAGGCTCCCTCCTCTCCCTCCACCTCCTTCCCTCTGGCAACCACCACGTTACTGTCTGTGCCCACGAGTTTCAGTTTTATGTCCCATGCATGAGTGAAATCATATGATTCTTAGCTCTTTCTGACTGACTTATGTCAGCGTAGTATTCTCAAGGCCTTCCATGTTGTCGCAGGTGGCAGTATTCGCCTTCTCCGGTGGCTGAGTGGCGCTTCACTGCGCACATGCCCACATCTTTCCATAAGTCAGCCAGCCCACGCCGAACGCCGAAATTCCTCTCTTTGCTTAGCTATCAGCTGCCAGTAACGGAATCGAGCTCCACCGAGCCTGTCTAATGGAAGTATTCACGGCCTTCCTATGTAATACAAAATTCTGCTCCAGAGTTTAGGATATCAATGAACTACCACACCCCCGATTGATATCTGTTGCCAGGCTTTTGGTGACACTGGAATGAATGGATGGATGCTTTTGTTTCTTAATTAAGAATACTCACAGCCTTCCTACATTAGAAAATCATTTATATGAAACAAAACTTTATTTTTTCCCCTCCACTAACGCCTCTTGCTCATTACTTTAAAATCAAAGTGCCCTAAAGTGCACTAATGAGAGAGCTCCCGAGCAGATGACTGGGTTCCTCAAATCACTGAATAAGCTGAAGTCAGCGGCGCACCGGGCAACTGACTTCGGTTCCTACGGCTTCACGCCACACGCTCTCTTCCTCCTTTTCACGAGGGGGCCTGATGCTAATGACTTATTATTGCCTCATCCTGCACTAAGGAGCCTCTAAAGGAGTGTTGAGCAGGATAAGACACCGACGACAGAAGCCCCTAGAATGTTCCTGGCTTCCCACAGAGGCCCGGTGACAAGTTGTGTCAGTACCGATCCGCCGGACGGCTGCACCAGGGGAGCCTCTGCTGAGGCCGGGACCTCGGCCGGGCCCACGTCCCGGGTCACAATGCCACTGCTGCATCGGGCGGGCTGGCGAGGGGCGATCAGTGCCCACTTCCCTCTCATTTCCTTATGCAGGTGCCTCCGGGTCCAAGAAAGAACATGCTGGAGAGCTGTCTCCCACGTGCATTTTCACAAGGTATTCCACGGGGCTTTTTACAAGAAAAATCAATCAGTTCTCTTCCTGCATGCATTATTTTGTTGTATTCTTGGTTTAAAAGCATTAATTTTAGGTATCACCCAGCTGGGTATGGGTACACTATTTTCAGTCTTGTGCACATAGAAAATGAAGACTTGTCTAATCTAACAACGGATTTTTTTGGAGGGGTGTGTGAATGTGTAGGCAAATATGACTTGTTTGTTTGGTGAGTGGAGGAACTACTGTATCCTGAGGTACAGTCACGTTTTCTCTGATTTACATTCTCTTAAATATGCTTTTTCTATCTCTCTTTACAAGAGCACCAGGATTCTCCACCCATGCACATGCTGGCCAATGTCATGTTCCACGCAAACACGTGGAGTTGGCTATTTCATGCCATTTCTGCAATGAAGTCTCTTTTCCTCCCTTCCCTCCCCCTGCCCATATCTGTCTGTCTGTTATTCCCCGTGCAAACATCAGTTTCCTCTAGCATTTTGTGAAATGTGCTGATGGTATAAAGGGACCATACAGGTGTTACAATCTGTTTTTTGTAAATCCTAGGCCCCCTACTACTGTCAGTGAATCAGCCAAGTATGGAAAAGCAGGCCTTGTGGAAAGAGCACGTGCTTTAAAGTCAGATAGCCCAGCATTCAGATCCTTGCTCTGCCACGTACTAGCTTTGCAAAATATCTGTCACTTGCCCTTCTGCATGTCATTTTTCCCCCTGCTGCATAGCGAAGATAATAATACTCAGCTTTTAGGGAGGTTTGTCTAAAGTAGGTAAAGAATGAAGTATGAGCCAGGCCCATAAAAAGTTTTCAATACTAAATAATATCCATTTAAAATGCTATTACTAACTTTAGTGCATGCATTACTTATGAATAGGTTTTTAAATTTTAAAATATATCAGAAATTCAATAGAGCATGAGGGTGTGGTGCATTGCATGGTGAAGAAACTTATGAGCCATAGTAGAGTCGTCGAAGTGTTTCAAACAGAAAGAAGCACTAAACGTCCCGTGGTTCGTGTTCTCACAGGGGAGGAGATGAAGCCCAGAAGATTGAGAGTGACATTCTCAGGGTTGCAGAAGTAATTGGTAACCATGGATGTAAAAAGGTGTTTTCCTTCACAGTAACTAGAAATGTGGATTTGTGTGACTGGATGTTCTGTACAGAGATTTAAAGGACTTTCCTTCTCAATCCATTCACATTTTCCACACAGTTCCCAGCCCCCTCCCCTCTGGCAACCATCAGCCTGTATCTGTATCTGTATCTGTATCTGTATCTGTATCTGTATCTGTATCTGTATCTGTATCTGTATCTGTATCATCTGTATCTGTATCTGTGTGTTTCTACTTTGTTCGTTTATTTTGTTCTTTAGGTTCCACATATAAGTGAAATCATGGTTTTTGTCTTTCTCTGACTAACTCGTTTCACTTAGTGTAACACCTTCTAGGCCCATCCATGCTGTCGCAAAAGGTAGGATTTCATTCTTTTTTGTGGCTAAGTAACACTTCATGGTATCTATCCTTCCTCCCGCTTCAGTTTTGCCTGTGATTTCCTGAATGGTGACAGTTCCTTTGACTGCTGCTCCGTAGACCCCCTGACAGGCTCCTACCTTCCCTGCCGCCGAAGTCCCAGACTCCTCACCAATGGCTACTACATTTGGACAGAGGACAGTTTCCTCTGTGACAGAGATGGCAACATAACCCTGAGCCCATCCCAGACCAGTGTGATGTACAAGGAGAACTCAGTTAGGTAAGTAGAAAATATTACATAGAAATATCAAAAGTCCAATCCATCCATCAATTATTCATTCATTTGTTCATTCAGCATTCATTTATACGCAGCCTATTACTGCGCCAGACTGTGGAGACTCAAAGGCTAATAAGGGGCAGGTATAGCTAACATGGAAACAAACAGAAGCAGTGAAGGGGTGTAGGTACCGGGGTAGACGTCTGAAGAGGGTGAAGTGAGGGGAACAGGAAGGAGCCCATTTCACTTGGGGGAACAGGTTAACACAAGCTTCCTAGACATGGTGATGATTGGTGTGAGTCTTGAGAGAGCAGGACGTTAGTTAAAATAGGAGTGGGAAAGGGGGCTTCCAGAGAGAGTTCTGAGAGACCCTGATACAATTTGGGGAATGGCAAGTAGTTTGGCAGAAATAGAACTGAAGGTGAAAAGGGTTGGTCTGTAAGAGAGAAGACTGGGCACAGAAGCAGGGGCTGGGTGGAGGGGGTCACATGCCAGGCTAAGAAGTCTGCCGTTCATTTTGTAGATAGGAGGAACCATGGACAATTTGTCAGAGTTCTCTTTAGCAAGAAAACACCAATGACCAGGTGGGTGGTTTAGGTAGAAGATGGATTGCTGGGACTGTGGACGTGTGAGCAGTCAAAATCTTTCAGAAATGCAAACAATCACGTCACCACCACCCCTGCCCCTTGACGTACTTCAGTGATCTCCCTTTGCTCGAACATCAGATTCCAGCTCCTTCACGTAACGGTCAAGTTTTTTCATTATTGGCCTTCTTGTTACCCTTATGGCCTCATTTCTTAGCATGATCCAATATGGGACCTTCCTGTGCGTCAGTGAACAGGTCAGACCATCCTATGCAGCTCAGAGCTCTCCTATCTCACGAAGCCTCCCTTAACTGCCGATGGGCAATGCCCTTCTGTGCTCTTACATCTGGTGCCCTTAACACAGAGCCCCTGGTTAATTCCGTCAGAGCACATCCCCTCCACAGCACAGTAGCAGAGCAGAGACTATGGAGCCAGACTGCCCGGGTTTGCACCTCAGCTATGACCTCAGACAAGTTACTCAGCCACTTGGTGCCTCAGTTTCTTGATTTGAAAAATGGGGCAACCGTGGTACAGACCTCATAGGGCCATTCTGCGGGTGGTGTGAGTCTTTATATGTAAACCACTAAGAAAGACACCTGGCATGGAGTGAGCTCTCTGAAAGCATTAGCTATAATCTGCATTGCTCTGGTTTTCCTCCCACACTGGATTGCAAACTGTGCCCAAGGTCTTGTCATTTATCTTGGCATCTTTGACTTTGATCTAAGCACCTGGCTCACACAGAAACGCAAGGAACTTCTGTGGAATTAATAAAGGGAACACATACAATGCGCTTCGTGGACCTGGATTGTAGAGATACGCTCTGTTCTTCAAATCACTTTCACTAAATTCTCTGTTTTGAACCTGGGGGGACTGTTCTTCACTATCCATCAGGCTGCTTTCATTTCTCTCCAGAATATTTAGAAAGAAAAAGAGAATCCGCCGTCCTTTCTCTTCTCTCTTCAACCTCGGTGCCTCTGAATCCTGGCTGCATGGAAATATCTTTGGTGATGTTGACTCTTCCCCGGGTGAGGACATCTGGATGGAGGGAGTCAGCAGGCTGGACATGCACCATTGCAATGAAAATGGTGAGTCTGAATCTCCTTTTCCATGGTGAAATGTTTCCAAGCGAGCTGTGCAATGCTTGGTCCTGGACCACTGTAAAATCCAGAGACCATAGTCATTCTGATAGAGAGGGTGGGCCACATTTAAAATTTCATCTAAAGTTCTCTCCACACTACTTATGTGGTCCAAATACTTACATGTCCATGTCCTGCAAAATAGCCTAACATTTAAATGCATAAATTATGAAGTTGATAAGACCTGAAAAATATATGCACACCTCCAAGGTATCTTTTCTGTATGGTATATGGGTGGAGAAAGGATGCTGGAGTCAGAGGTCAAGTCCTAGTTTAGGCACATTGTGATAGTTACTTAACTTTGCTAAATCTCAATTTCTTCATTTTTAAAACAAGATAGGTATGGATAGTATGATAATAATATATTTAGATATTATAATATATATGAATATATATGATACTAATATATGAAGTATTCTTGTTGAAATATATGCCGTCTATATACAGTGGATATATCATATATATGTATTATATAATATATATTATATACAACATACATTATATATATGCATATAAAACACAGTAATGGGAACTTAAAGTATATCTTAATATTGAATGGGACAATAAATACCAAGCATAGTTCGATGCTTGACACTCAATAATTTTCAGTTATAATTATTTTTATTCGTAAGAAGGAAACAACGGGTATTTGTTGGGCACTTGCCATCTGCCAGGCATTTCCCTAGGTCTGGGGAATGTAGGGTGACTATGAAACAGCATAACCCTTGTTTCTCATTTACTGGGGCAGGGGGTGGGGTGCAGGTCTTTGTTAAATAATTGCACAAACAAATACAAAACGATAACTGTGGTAAGTGCCATGAAGAAAAGGTATATGATGGAGTCAGAGATTCACAACAACATGGGGCACACTAGTCTTACCCCCATTTTACAGAAGGGAAAACTAAGGCAGATTAGATACGTTTCTTGGGGCCTCACACCTAGGGAGTAGCATAGCCTGGATTCAAACCCGGGAGTCTCGAGCACCTGCTCACTATGCTACATCCAGGAAAGACTCTCTGGGGAAGATCTCTCAGGCAGGGAACCTGAAGAACACGACAGCAAAGAGGAGACAATGTAAGGAAGTGTCTGAAGTCAGCCACAGGAAAAGATGAAACACTGCCGTTGCTATAACATGGACAGATCTTGAATTACATGCCAAGGGAAATAAGTCAGCTGAAAAAGGACAAGAACCATATGATTTCCCTCAAATGTGGGACAGAAAACAGAAAGCAACAAATGAACAAACAAACTCACAGACACGGAGAACAGAGTGGTGGTTCCCGGGGGGGGGGCAAAGAGGGTGAGGAGGTCAAAGTTCCTGGTGAGGGCACACACGGGGGGGTGCAGGTGCTGTGTTGTAAAGTTGTACATCTGAAGTTCACAGGTTATTAGCCGATGCTACTCGGATAAATTGAATAAAAATAAAAAATAGAATTCAGTTTTCAGCCTCATGCTGCTATTTAAAAAAGAAAAAGAAATGGCTAATGGTGTACAGCTTTAGAGAGAAGTTAGTTCAAGTGTCCTGCAGCCTTAAGGAGTCTCCTGTCGATGAGTTATGTGTGGAATCTCCAGTCAGAAGGCAACATAGGGGTCATCTTACTGACCGTCAGCATCCCTGACAGGCCGGCACAAATACCCATGGAAATAAGGAGCACTCGTTACTTTTCACTGAGATATAATTTACATTCATAAAATTTACCATTTTAATTTGTGGAATTAGGTGATTTTTAAAAATATAGTTTTAAAAAAGGTAGGTGGTGCACTGATGACCACTTTCTAATTCCAGAACATTTTTGTTACCCAAGAGAAACCCCACACACATCACCGGTCACTGCCCATTCCCCGGGTCCCCCTCCCAGCCCCTGACAGCCATTAGTCCGCTTTCTGTCTCTGCGATCTGCCCAGGTTGGACTCTCGTGCCTTTTGCAGCTGCGCCCTCTCATTGGCAGCCCTGCTGCAGAAGCGGCTTGCTCGTGCTGACCTCTCATAAACCGTTGAAAGTTTGCATCCCTTGGATCTAGGCTGGCTTTCTGGTGCACAAAGAACAAGCTGCTTCTCAGTTCTAACGCCACGTTTCCCCAAGTGTGGGGTGGGCAGCAGGTGCCCCTAGAGCACGGCAGCAACGAACGCCGAGTCTCGCAGAGGGAGAGAAGCTCTGCGGGCTCCTCCAGTCCTCTCGAAATGCTGCTAAAACCAAAGAGAAGGGCTCGGGTAGAGCCTCAGTAGCTTTAAGACTCTTGAAGTCTGTGTTTCGTTTTAACAAAATTCTTTTAGCAAAGAACAAGCTCAGAGCTTTCTGCTAAACCAGTGTTTAGTGCAAATTAAATAAGGTTTCATTTTCATTGTACTTAGTTTTACATTTATTTTCTTTCAGGGCATTTAAATGATGGATGTAACGTTCCCTTTAAAGTAAAAGACTAAACTGGGACAATTAGAGGAAAATATTAAATGCATAGGGGTACACGGGCTCTGGGAGACAGGAAAAATCAGGGAAATGATGCTTGGATGACTAGCATTTGGGAATCACTGTTCTGAAGGCCGTGGTGTACCAATTTGGGAATTCACATCTAGTTTTTCCATAGCTGCCTCTGAAAATATGTCCTAACAATTTTAAAGCAATTGGACCACAGCAGAGCTGCACATGCTTGAGGTATCTTGTTAAAAATTCTCAAGGTTTCCAAATATCTTTTAAATATAACGAGTCAAACCACCCCCTCCAAAACCAGTAATTAGCCAACCCGAGTGCACACAGGACTGAAATCTCCCGCCTCGGCCGTCAGCTGTACCCAGATCTTCCCCAGACTCCGTGTTTTCCAGATTTGCCCAAGGCCCCGTGACTGCTAAGCAATTTATTTTTCTCTGGAAATGCTGCTTAGTTAGAAAGACTCAAGAATTCAAAATTAAGTTGTTTTGCTGTTTTCTCTCTGGGTAATGGATGCAATCAAAACTTACTTCCACTCATTTTCCCTCACTTCATTTTTCAGGCTGAAAAGAATTTTTTGTTGTTGTTGCCTATTTTGTTTATCCTTAGTTCACCCCTTTCACAGCTGTGTCGAGACACCTTCCCTCATTAGCTGCAATTCATTCTTCAGGCAGCTCCCTAGACCCCAATACCGCGATTGGGGGTGCATTCCTCGAGCCCCGCGAGTCAGGCTGGAAATGGAGAGAGGACTCGCACAGGGAAGACCGGTCAGGACCCCCCCGTTTCTGCCAGTCCTCACGCAGAAAGGCAGGATGGCCTCAGGCGTGGACCCCAGCTCCAGGTCTGCGGCTTTCTCTAGATCTAATTAATGCCGCTCCCATAAATATCTTTGATGGAAGCTTCTGTACGTAGCTTTGTGTTTCCTTCTCTAGCTAAAAGCAATGCCCACTTTACATGCAAGGATATGGAAATGTGCTCGGAAGAAACAGATTCATCCTTCTAAAACAGAAGTAAACCACGCTCCACCAGCCCGGGGACACAGGATGAAATCAATACCTTCAAATCTAATACAAGAGCTAATTGCCGAAATGTTTCTTGCATTACGATCCTCCCATTTATTATTAAGGGTGGAGAAAAAAATTAAATGTCAGTTAGGAAAAGTGTAAATTTGGGGCAAAACATGTCTTTTCAGAGAAGGAAAATCCCTGGTCATTTTTTAGTGTTAAGATCTTTCGTGGCTTCCCTCTTTGATGCCATCTCTCCTTTTAGAAAATTCCGTGTAGGATCCCAGTATTCCACATAGGAGACAGTTCCCTATGCCATCCAGCTCTCAGTGGCAAGGCCCTAGGCTCAGCAGGGCAGCCTTGGGCAACAGCACAGGGCAGCTCTTATTGTCACAGCCTCATCTTCGTCTCTCCAGATCTTAATTTAGTGCCACTCATGAATATATAATCAGGCATGAAAGTTCCCAGTTCTTTCTCATGTCCCTATACAGCCTCTTCGTTTTTGGATATATGAAGAACTGTACATGTTTAATATGTGTAATTCAATGAGTTCAGACATATGCAAACACCCGTGACACCATCCCCACAATCAAGGTAACAGACATCCAACATCTCCAGAGTTTCCTTGGGTCCCTTTGTTGTTTGTTTGTTTGTTTGTTTGGGTTTCTTTGGTCTGTTTTATTATTTATTGATTGATTTTAGAGAGAGAGAGAAACGTCAATCTGTTGTTCCACTTGTTTATGCATTCATGCGTTGATTCTTGTATGTGCCCTGACTGGGGCTTGAACCCCCAACCTTGGCTTATCAGGACAATGCTCTAACCAACGGAGCTACTGAGCTAGGGGTCTTTGGGTTTTTGGAGTAAGAACATTTAACATAAGATCTGCCCTGTTAACAAGTTTTGAAGTGCATAAAATACCGTGTTGTTAACTATAGGCACCATGCTGTTCAGCAGATCTCTGGAACTTAGTCATTTGCTTAACTCAAACTCTCTACATTCCCCCGCCCCCAGCCCCTGGCAACCACCACTTAACTCTCTGCCTCTATGAGTGCAACGATTTCAGATTCCTCATGCAAGTGGGATCATGCAGTTTCTGTCCTTCTATGGTTGGCTCATTTCGCTTAGCATACTGTCCTCCAGGTTCATCCATAGTGTCCCAAAGAGCAGAATCTTGTTGATTTGTCTATTGATGAACCCTTGGGTTGTTTCTGTTTCTTGGCTATTGTGAATAGTGCTGTGGTGACCAAGGTCCAGCACCTCCTCTGCAGTGTTGTGTGGTCATTACTGGGTGGTCTGCACGTTTCACTTTCTGCTGGCCTTTTTTCTCTATGGCAACCAGCAGAGCTGCTTCTGCTGTCAAGTGGCCCCAAGCGGTGGGAAGAACAGTTGGGAGGGAGCCTGCTGGGTTGGCAGCAATTCCTGTGCCCAAAAGCACCAGTTCATTGGCCCAGTCTCCAGGCTAAGTAGGACTGTGCCTCAGTGGAGTCAGCCCACGCGCCTAGGCCAGGAGGCCACTCTACTTGCCTGACGCCTTAAGCTCAGGTCAGCTTTAGCCTCTGTGAAGGTGAGAATTGACCCCCTATCTCTATGGTTAATGTAGCCCTGCTGTAGCAGGCCCAAGTTAGAGTCTGAGTATAGAAACTGAATGCCTCCCCCGACCAGAAGTCTCCACTTATTAACATATCTATTAAGTGCTAACTATAAGAAAGATGTTATTTGCTGGTGTCTGGGACAGAAGAGGTGACCTTTCCTTCAGGGAGCTTTTAGTCTAGCAAGGACAGCAGACGTTAAATACAAAGCACACATATTGCATATTATATGTATGTGTTTACATAGTAACTATAAAACCATAAATTACAACCTGCCCTACCAAGGCAGAGCCGGTGCTTTGACAAGAGGGGCAATCGAGAAGCAGATGCAGAAGAGCCAGCGTCCTCTCCTTACGCACTTACCAGAACTATGGAAAGAGCTATGCGTTGAAGACCCCTGTACGGTTAGGTCGCTGTCTATAACAGGGTTTTACAACCTCAGCATTATTGACCTTTTGGGCTGAGAAATGCTTTGTTGTGAGGCCTGTCCTGTGCGTTACAGGCTGTTGGGCAGCATCCCTGAGCTGTGTTCACCAGAGGCCAGAACCACCCCTCTCCCACCCCCAACTTGTAACAACCAAAAATGTCTCCAGACATGGCCCAGTGACCCCTGGGGGAGAAACGACCCTGTTAAGAAGCACTGTTATGTGAGGACCCTGAGTACCTTCTGCAGTCCCGTAGTCACCTCCAGCTCCTGTGAAGGGGCTGGGATCCCTCAGGTGTCTTCCTGCTGAGTGAGCATTTCAACACACAGACAGAGCTCCCCCTGTTACACTCAGGCTCCCGGTGGCCACAGGATAAACTTCAGCTCCCGAGTGTGACCCGTGAGGCCTTCTATGACTTGACCCCTGCTAGCAGTGCAGCCAGAATCATTTCCCAGGACAGACTACACTCACATGCTCTCCAGCCACGCAGGAGAACTCGCTCTCCTGAGAACCCACCACGTTCTCCGACAGGCTGGTGTCTCTCTTCCTCTTCTCTGCCCCCCCTCCACTCCCCTTCCCCCTCTCCACCCCACCTCTGCCTGGCCTGCCCTCTTCCTGCTGCCTCTCTGGAAGAACTCCTACTCATCCCTCAAGTTTCCACATAGGTACTGCCTCCTCTGTGAAGCCTCCCTGGATGCCCCAGACAGGCTCAGACACTCTTTCCTAGGTTCCCACTGCATACCTTCTGCTAGCCTTCGTTGTTGCAATGACCTCATTGCATCCTAACTGCTGGCCTGTATGTCTGTCCCTCTCCTCGCCATGAGCAGGCACAGCAGCGTCTCTTGTCTCTTGCACGTCCGGCTCCCAGCCCCTCCAGTGCAGCGTGTGTCCTTATACAGCAACGGCACTGATCGAATGAGCAGATGTGCCTGCCCCTTGCCCATAAAGCTTTGCCTTCTCCCCTCCCCTTGCTCCAGTTTCCAGTTTCCTCAGGCTTGGGGTCTTCTCTGGGGATGTCCCTTGCGGGTGGCCTCAGTCTTTCCTCTCCACTGTTATTTCCTTAGTCACTGCACCCTCCAGACACCCCATGACAGCAACCAAAGCAGAGAAAGCCTTTCTTATTTTTCATGATTTCTTTCAGAACCACCTGGGTGTTTATCGTGTATCAAAACCACACTATTACCTGAAAATGCACAGACGCTCGAGTAGAGTGCCACCCTCCCTCAGCCGCTCCATCACTTCACTGCCCGAGGCATAAATTCCAAACTCCTCGGCGGGAAGCCCACGCCTTTGTGACCTGCCTCAATCTGGTTCTCCAGCTTCATGTTCCACCGGCCTCCCCTCCGTCACTTCGTCTCTTTGTTCTAACTGCTCTGGCACTGGCTTCCTTCGCCAGACCTCATGGCCTGGCCTTTGCAGGTCTCTGTGCTGAAGACCCTTCCTCTTCAGCGTTCAGTGATGGTGACCGATGGAAGTGCCATCTCACCTAGAGGCCCATGTCCCGTCCCACTCCACTGGCATTCCTCTTGTCACGATCACTAGCTCCAGTGCCTTGAGAGTCACTGAACACACCGCGTGCACACGCACACACATGCACACGGACCCCTCTGCTTTTCCAGGCGCTGATTTTGACTGTCCCCTGACTGGGGACTGGGAGTCAGAGAAGCCAAGTGCAGAGTCTGGCAAAGCCTCCTCCTCGGGCCACATCGCGCCAGAGGTGCCAGGAAAAAACTCCCACAACGTGTCCCTTCAGCCCCAGTGGATGGCTTCTGAACGTCTCCAAGGGGACATTTTGGATCATTCAAGTGAGTTTTCTTTTTTATCTTTGCCACACCCAAACAATTCTTCCCCCCAGGGCCGAGAACAGCAGGGAGGTGACTAAGGTGCTCTCAGGAACAGGCATCAACCTGCGCGAGGGAGGCAGGCCTGGGCTGCCGCCAGCGCCAGGGACGCATTCAAAAGGGGGTGACTGCCTTTGGGGCCGCACCTTAGAGGCCTCGGGAGGCCCGGATTTACAGAGTTTTATTTCTTTTTAAAACCCTGAGGACATTTGGCGAAACGTCAGGCTTTGCGAAGCCTGGGCAGCGCGTTCCCAGGTGTCTGCTACTCTGTCTTCATACTTGGCTGTGTATCTGACATACTCCGTATGAAGCAAGAAAGAAAAGAAGAAAAAACATCCTTTACTGCTATGTCCCTGGCAAGGAACAGTCAAAAGGTATAAAGCTGCTGGGATCTCCGTCAGGAGTCAATCCGAAGTTAATGCAGCGAGGATGTCCCCAGATCTCTAGTCAGCTGGTATCGGATTAATCCCATTTCATGCAGTGTGACATCGTGTCTCGGGCATCAGCTTGCCAAGGTTCAAAGCCCAGCTCCCACCTGTTAGCTGGACCTCAGAGACAATTCACCCAGCCCTTTAAATCACAGAATCATGAGAATTCCCTTCACTGCCCATCTCTTCTCCCGAAGACCAGTCCGCCCTAGTTCATTGTGTTCCCAGGGCGGCTATTAAACCAATGTTAAGAAGGGGGTTCTAGTTTTCTTTCCAGGTGTTGGGATGACAGGGAAAGCAGCTTTTACTGTTTAGACTGTTTCTAGGTGATCAATACCTACTAAGGGTTCAAAGCCACCTCCTCCAGGGAGCCCACCTGTGCTTCTGGGGAGGGGGTGTCCAGTGACCCCCCTTTGTGCTCCTCTGCCCCCAGGGCTCCCTGCTCTCATGCCCATTTCCTGCATGGCCGTTGCTTGTTTACTAATGTGTCCCGCCCACCGGGCTAGGAGCTCCTTCAGGAGGGACACTTTGTCCAAACTGCCCACACAGTGCCCGCCTCCATGACTGTGGTGGGCCAATTAGGTGAACTACCTCTGTTTCACAGATAAGAAGACTCAAGTTCAGACGGGCCACCTTTACCTTTGCCTTTGCACACGTTCTTTGCTGTGTCTAGGATTTGTCCCCCACATGCTATAGTTAAGACCCCAACTCCTTCTTCGAGGTTTAAATCAAACAAGACCACCTCTGGGGGGCCTTCTTTGTCCCCCCCTGGCTGGCGGAGGAAGCACTTTGCTTCCCCATGATTCCCTAGCCCTCTGCACCTATCTCGCCCACCTATGAAGCCCCGATGGACAAGGTCCCCCTCTGATTTCCCTTTATCTCCTTCACGTGTGGCTTTTGAGTGTGCATTCTGTTCCAGGCGATGTTCCACGTGCTGATGGTACAGGCACACATAACATCGTGTTCACCAGCCAGGGATCTTTGAGTTCCAGCAGGTGGAAACCCAACTAGAAGTGTATTATCAGTAACAAAATTTCTTGCTTCCTATTAATGAAAATCCCAGGCATAGATTTCGGGGTTTCTGTCTGTCTCTACTTTTGCTGTCTCTTCTCTTGCGTGTCAGCTTTACTCTTTAGAAGGCTATTGACCTATGGTGGCTCTTATCGACTCTGTGCCTACAACTCTCCAGATTCCAGCTCAGCAGAAAAAGATGAGAGCGTCTGGAATTATGTCATGAGGCCCAGTTTCATTGGTTCTGGAAGGGTCTCACTTACATGACAAAACCAATCACTGTCAACAAGTATGTGAAGCTCCAAATGGTGTGGAGTGGCCAAATGCTCAGAGAGAACTCAGTGTCTCACCCGAGCCATGAACAAAGGGAAGGGAAGGGGCGGTCCCCCAAGGAAATTATGGGCACTGCCACCAACGAACAGCAAATAGATGTCAACTATTCTCGGTGAGCCTGGAGTCTAATGGGGAAATATAGAGAAACAAAACAGCAATTTCAACTCATTGTGGAAAGAGCACTGGTGGTGATATGTAGGAATCATGTATCTTGGCTATGGACCAAGGGGGAATTGAAGGAATCAAGGAAGACTTCTTGAAGGAGGTTACACTTCAGGTAAGCGAAAATAGGTACCACGTAAATGGCTACTGATGGGATGAATCAATGAACACCTTGTCCAGAATCACATAACTCATACCTTTGCAGAACTTGAATTTAAACCCAGTCATTCATTCTTCAATATTCAAGCCCAGTGATCTTTGCAGTGAGGAAATGTTTTCCAAATTCCACAGGAAATCGGAGGAGGCTAAGAATAGAAACACACTTCAGAAAGATGATTGAGTGTTCAGTTGAACCCACAATAACTTACTTAATTCACAGCGTACATGAACTACTGTACATTTGCAGCGCCATCAGCAGCAGCTGCCGCATTCTGCGTTGCCAATCTCCAGCGTTCCGCCCACACGATGGACAAAGTGGGTCTTCATTCATAGCATAAATAGCAAAAATAATCGCATTCATTGCACAAAGTCATTCTAACTTTTAAATAACTGTTGCAAAATTGGGCTTTTGAAGCATTTGGCAAATAAGTTGGGGTCTGTTTATACTTTCCGTTACATCTTTACCTGGTAATCCTCAAACCGGCTCTGATTTCTTTTAGGTGATTAGAATACGATCAGGGTTCTGATTGGTTTAACTCAGGTTTATCACTGCTGGAGAATTCGCAGTCATTCCCACTGTGGCTCAGCAGCACTATTTTATTGATAGCAAAGAGTTTTGCAAGGCCAAAGAGCTCATCATATATGCTCCTTGTTTGCCCTTTAGAGACTCCCAGTATACAAAGTTGCAATTCTTTCCCTACCCCATTTCAGACAAACCATGTTCCTCCTAGATGGGTTTTTTAATCTTGGCTCTGGCCCTTCATAGCTGTGTGACCTTAGACAAATTTCATCATTCCTCTCATCTTGGTTTCATTTTCAGAACTTACAGTAATAGTTTCTACCTCCTAGGTTTGTTGTGTTGATTAAATGTACCAGTGCACAAAAGCTCTGAGTTATCAGGCACTCCGCAAAGTTAGATTTCTGACAGTATAAATTCTACAAACCCTTTCCCCAACATTAAAGTAAAAGGCAAGCCCCAAACTGTTTATGGAGCATTATCATTTATTTTTTTTAATGAGAGAAAAAAAAATCTGACTATTTGCAGAATTTTTCTAGCATTTGATAATCTTATCTTGTTACTTCTAACCAGTTTTTGGGATGACATACATCTGAAAACTTTCTTCTTGGTACATAGAAGAGAAGTTTTAGTATAATTCTGCTGTTCCAATATTACTTAATCAGCAATGATTTCTAATTCATTTATTTCTATTTTTCCTATTAGAAGCCAGTTTGTTGGGAGAGATCGCCTTTCAAACAGTTCTGCTTGCTGCATGCCTGATCATTTCTGCATGTGCAAGGTAATTCCGATTTTATTTTCATGCAGTGGCGTTTCGTAATTAATAGAGCTGTAGTCGATTGATAATTTACTTGCCTTATTCCACAAAGCATTTTTAGGTAGCTCTGTGGTTGAGGTTTGCTCATTTGTCTATCCATGGTAAGTATTCCCTTATCTGTCACCTCCCTCCTCTCATCATCTCACAAAGCATACAAAAGCCAGTGTATCTTGCTAGAAATTTACTGTGTATCATCCTTTGTTGAAATCCTCCTTGACTCTCTGTTACAAAAACAGACTAAGTACCTCTGCCTGGAATTCAAGGGCACTTAAAGTTCCCACTAGGACACTTGGAATCCTGCTGGGACTCCACCTTTCCCATTGAATTTTTTATCCTAACATAAAGTATCTAGTCCAGGGATGCCTACTCAGCATCTCAGAGCACATAATGCTCTTGCCTGATTAAGGGCACGTTTCTGTTCTACCCTCTGTCAAGCATGCCCTTCCTGTCCTTTTCTTGCCCAAGTCTCCAGGCCAGTGATCATGTCCCTTCTGTGCTAAGCCCGCCCATGCCTCAGGGCCTTTGCACATGCTGTTTACGCTGCTGCCTAGTACAGTCTTCTCCAGAAAGCCTCATAATGGATGACCTTCCTTCCTTCCAGAATCTGTGCCAATGTCACATCATCAGAAAGCCTCCCTTGACAGCCCTGTATAAACAGCATATCACTCTATCACACACGCCTCACTTTTCTTTAGAGCACCTATTATATGTTCACTTGTATAAATATTATTTCTCCCTATAAGAATGTGAACTCCCTGAGAGCTGAGACATTGCATGTCTCTTTCTACTGTATCCCCGGTGCCAGGGGCTCTCACTTTTGAATTAGTGAAACAGGGAGGAATGGCACAGTCTTGGGCTCTTCTCAAATGCTACTACTTGCTCTCAAGTCCCGTCTCTGGAGGGTCAAATACCACATGTCACTTAGGGGAGCTGTGTTTTTAAATACAAAGGCCTGGATCCCATCCCTTGAGATACTAATTTAGATCTAGTGATAATCATTGTTTTAAGATGAGCTGCTCAGATAATTATGAGGTTTGAGAAGAATTTTTAGATCACAAGGAGATCAAAGAACAAAAATGGGGAGAGGTCCTGTGGTTAAAAATAAATTTGCAAAATCCTGCCTCATACACCACATCGGGAGATCATAATGTGCTGTAGCATGACCAAGCCATGGTGAAAACAATGTCCTGAAGAAACTCATTTGGCTTTATTTAACTTGGCGTTTCCTAAACGTAGTTGACCATGAAACTCTTTCCTGTATGTCACAGGACTGTTCGTGTAATACGCCTCTTGGGTTAATTTCTGTAGATATTTCCCCCTTAAGAGGGGCACTTCGCTCCCTACCCCTTGAGCATTTAGAACTTGCTTCCAAAGAGTAGACTATGTCAAGAGGAAGGAAAGGTAACTTTACAGCCGAGAAACTTTGCAATCATGACCTCAGATAATCAAGGTCAACATCAACAGGGGTAAGTTCTGTTGACGGCATGACCCCTCGATATGATGTGATGAGAATGGCCCTTCACCTCTGTGGTTCCAGACCCCAGTCTAACCGTGAGGAAAACCAAAGTGAAGGACATTCTGCATGTGATCTACCTGCAGACAGTCCTCAGAACTGTCAAGGTCATCGAAACGAAGGAGAGTCTGAGGAATTGTCACAGCCCAGAGGACACTGAGGAGACATGATGACCAAATGTCCCGTGGTGTCCTGGATAGCGCATGGAGAAATCACGGGAAACCCTACAGTCTGAATGTAGCAACAGTGATGCACCAATGTTGGCTCCTTAATTATGACAAATGTGCTGTGTATTGTAAGATGCTGGATTGGAGAAGCTGGATGAGGGGTGTGTGGGAAACGTCTATGCAATTTTTTTGCAATGTCTCTGTGTATCTAAAGTTATTCTAACCTCAGAAGGTTACTTAAGTAAATAATCGGTTAAAGAAGAACAATTCATATGGGCAACAGCATAGATGAATCTCATAGATATTATGTAAGTAAAATATGACAGATACAGGAATGTATGATTGAATATATGTATAAAATCCAAGAAAAGGCAAAATGAGTCAGTTACTGTAGATGTAAGAATGATGGTTAGTTCAGGCGGATAGAGTGGGATGGGACAACAAAGGAAACCTCACAGGGTGCTGGAAATATTCTATATCTTGACTTGGGTAGCAATTCCAGAGGCTGATGTAAAAAAGCCCAAAAACTCCAAACCAGTGCACTTCCTGTGCACTTTACATGCTTTAGTGAACCTTGGTTAAAGCTCAATTTCAACACATAGCTTAAAATTAAATTAAATAATTTAAAGTGAAAATGTTCAACTTAAAAATGCGTATAAAGAGGTGTCTGAAAGGATACTCATCAGATTGGCGTCGTGGCTGCTGCAGGCTGATGGGGATTTTCATGATATTTTCCTTTCTCCTTTGTATTTATTTGTAATCTCTTTAAATAATTCATAGTTTGAGTATAGAAACAATAAATACATTATTCTTTTAAGAAAATCCACCCTGTGATACAGTCACCCATCAGGTTGGCAAAACCCCAAATGTTTAACACTTTGGGGCAAGGTCGGGAAGCAGGAGGCATACGGAATTTCTCTCTTGTTTTTCTAGAAGTTTCATACTCTTGTGGTTTCTATTTCAGTCTATGACTCAGTCTGAATTACATTTGTGTTGAGGAGTGATGCACCTGCGCAGGCTCATTCCTTGCATGCGGATATACAATTGGGTCATCACCACTGGTTGAAAGGACGATCCTTGCTCCATCGAATTGCTTTTGCAACTCTGTTAAAAATCATTTAGCGGCCTGTGTGGATCTTTTTCTGGGCCGTGTCTCCTCTTCCGTTGATCTATATTTCTATCCTTTTGTCAGTACCCACTCTCTTTAGCACGGTAGTTTTATAGTAAATCTTAACATCACACATCTGTGTCAGTCTCAAAGAAGGCCTCCTGTGTTGGCGACGCGATCAGCCTGCTGACCTGCGCCGTCCTGTCCTTTCAGGTGGCTTCTGGGAGGAGTGCTGGCCGGTATCTTCACGTGCTCCTTGATGATAACTATTGCTTGTAAGTAACCGTTTCCCAAATGACTGCTCTGATTCCTGTATTTCATTCCAGTTTTGGCCATTTTCATATATTTTCTCTTTCTCATTCAAGATGTTGTCAAGTTACTGTTTCTCAGCCTCGCCAGCTACTTCAAAACCACCCCCGGTGCCAGGTAAGTGTTGCCTCGTCGTCGTCACTGGGCAGAGATGAGCTCGGCGTGAAATCGGAGAACACTCTGCTGAGTCATGATGGCAACGGCTGCATCCGGGAAAGGTCCTGACCGTTTGTCCAGACCTGATGTTGCCGCTGAAATCTAATAGTATTATCGTCCTGTGTCTAAATTCTTAAGGCCAAATAGATAGAATTAATTTTTAAGGCAGCAGGACCTAGGAAGTAATATGAATTTTAAATTTTTAAGTAGTTCTAAAGGGCTTTTATAGATTGATAGACTGCACTTTAAAAATACCTCAGAGTAAGAAGCCTTTTTTCTTATAGTTTCCCAAATAACTGGCACACTGCCCGCGGAATGATCCCAGTTACAAACTGCGATGTCCCTGCCATCTCTCAGGCACCGAACAATCCCCCCGTGTGCTGGCTGCCACGGTTCAGCATATCTCAGAGGGCGCCTGGGGTCTGGGGGAGAGGCTGGGAATTTCAAGCAGCCTGCAGAGCGTGTCAGTGGCAAGATGGATCGTGTTAATTACCTTCACGTCAGCATGGCAGCCCGAGGCCGGCTCCCAGAGCTGCAGGCTGAGGTCTGTAATTCAAATTAGCCTGCTGGCCTTTGCTCTCCACGCTGCGTTGCCCTGTTTACGAAATCTTTGTTAATTCTGCAATTACAGCAGGGCTGATTGAAGATTTATTTTGTTTAGAGCTCCAGCCAATATCGATTTACTGACACTTAAAGTGATGCTGCCCCCTTAGTTTCCTGGCATTCCAGGTTTCCGAAGGCAGGCACTAATATAGCTAAGTTTTGTTTAATCTGATAGCTAGAAAATTGGATCCTGAGGTCACCTGAGAAATCCTTATTCTTTAGCCCTTGTAAATGAATGACATTTGTTTAAAGCTCTTCTGAGATACCCACTCCCCTCCCTTGGGCCGCAGGTTGCTCTCACATGGCATTTACCACAGGTCTGCCCGTGTGCTCGGCCTCGTGGGCTGAGATGGTGCCCTAGTCAGGACTGGCCGAACCAATAATGTCTACACAGAGGATTCTCACCCAAGGAGTCATTTCATAACTCAGCTTTCAGGAGTGAAACATTATTGTTTGTCAGATGGTACATCCATTCTCTGGGGGTTTTAAGATGAATATGTACAAGTAATCCGAAAGACGAGGGTCACGTCGTTAGGAAGCCCTGTAACGAGGGCAGAGCTTCTCAAAGCAGGGCCTGGTGACCACCTCTCTAGAATCAAGTGGGGAGTGGGTTTAAAGAGCAGATTTATGCAACCTGATGCCAGACCTTCCGAGTTCAAATTTCTGAGGGGTCTCCATTGTCAACAGCCTCTCCAGGTTAGTCTTTGAACATTAACTATGAACATCTTGGACAGATGGTTTGTAAAACCCTAAAGTGGCATCACTTAACCTACAAATATTGAGAATTTATGGGTTCTGTGCGACACTGGGTGCCCAGCTCTGCTCAGCAGACATTCATGGTCTCTCTACCAAGACACTGCTGCTAGGTGGCAGGGTCGGGTGCCAGGGCCTTGAGAATTCAGAGTCTAATTAGAAAGGGCACAGTGGAGTTGCCTTTTAATAGGTAATATGGGAAGTTCAAGGACAGAGTTAGCACAGAGGCTGTGGGAACACCCGGAGGGAGGGTTCTCCATCCAGGAGGGGCGGGGAGTGTGGGCGGGGAAGGCTCCCGAAGAGCCAGTAGCTCTGCAGGTGCCCGGTCACCTACTGCTTCGAGGGCACCTCCCGCTGTGCTGAGATCCTGATTTGTTGTCTCCTAAAGGTTATTGGATCAGGAGGAGAATGATACCTCCTGAAACACTCATCTGCAGCCTCATTTCTGGAATAGGATCCCTTCTACGATTATTTGTGTACATACTCTAACCTTTTCTGTCATCCCTTCTCCACTGTTACTTATTCCCTGCCCCCCAGGCATCCTCTACACACACTCTTGCCTTTAAGACCTATGAAAACAAGGACTTCTGACTTCACGTTTGTATCCACCTCAATGCCCTGAATATAGTACACACGCCATAAATATTCATGAAATTGAATAGATTTGCTGCATCATTTCTTAAAGTACTTTATAGCCAAGGGCTCTGAGCCTATATAGTGTAGATTTCGCAATACTCTTCCTCACATATAAACATATCCAGAAACTAATGAGCCAAAGACATGGTTATTACCATCAGGAGTCAAGAACGACTCGCTAGTCTGTCCTGGCGATCACGCGTGAGGATCTGAGGGGGTGGAGGGCAGGCTCTGCACCCAGGACCACAGACATGGACCCAGGGCCACAGACATAGAGGGAGGAGCCCTCCCACCTGCCCCGCACTCCACATACGTTAGATTAGGTGCCGCTTCTTGAGCACTTTATGCTTCTCAAGTCAATCCCTTTTACCATAACGTAATCCTTACTCAACCGCCTACTTTGTTAAACTTGAAGTCTGTGAGTGTGGAGACTGTCTACACTGTTCACCGTTGGTCAGACTGTCCCTTTCAAATGACGGTCATCACAGGTACCCCACTGCCAATAATGTGTTAGCATCAGCAATCTGCATTTTGCCAATTTATGGCTTCAGGGTAGCAAAATGGGTAACATCTGTTCTCTCTACACTTACATGCAGAAAGGTATGTTTATAGACTTGGTGAATGAATGAATAAACCTTAGGGAGTAGAAATATGGGGAAAACCCACTTTTTAGCCTATAGGCACTTCTGTTGTAGGAGAGTAGAGAAAGAAAACAATATGAGCTGATAATTAACTAAGTAATGAGCTGGGATTAGGAGCAAACACCTCTGTAGCCTGTCAGAAAAAAAGGAGAACTGAGAACTTGTAAGGCAAAAAAAAAAAAAAAAAAAAAAGTTGCTCGAGGTTGAAGCCCCCTTTCCTCGTTGTTATTCAAGCTAGTTCGTCAGCGCGTGTGCACACGGGCGTGTGCGTGTGTGCAGTGATTAGATGCCGCACTTCCTGTGTATGTGGATGAATTATGCATTTCCCTTCTCCTTTCTCTGATCTAGGTTTGCCAAAATTTGACAGCCATTCAGGAGTGCCTCTGATGAATGTCTTCAATCTGAATATCCGGAAATTGTCCCATTTGCAGTTTGCTCTGAATCAACGGCTTTCCTGGAAGGGAGTGAGCAACTGGATACTTGAGAAAAACCATTTAATTTGGTTATGTGATTTTTTAAAAATCCCAGTTTTGCCCTCACCGCTATACTGTGTTTGTGCAAATAATATTGATTCATCTTTCCCTTGCAAACGCTAGCCGTGGGAAGGAGAAGGGCTGGCAAGTGTGGTAGAGGACCTACCACCCGGGTAAACACCGTCCTACTATTCCCTGCGGCCGCGGTTCTCGAACACTGACTTTCATCCGATGATTCTGTGGGGAGCTTGTAGCAACTCGGACCCCTAGGCCTGCCCACATGGACCCGCCCTTCGCTCAACTGCTTGAGTTGAATAAAGAAAGCAAGTTTATATAACCAATACCAACTTGAAAGTAAATAAATGCAGTTTATACTTAAAATGCAATGTAGAAAAAGTCATTCTTTTTCCTAAAGGAGCAGCTAAA
Organism: Miniopterus schreibersii; assembly: GCF_964146895.1. Classification (NCBI taxonomy): domain Eukaryota; kingdom Metazoa; phylum Chordata; class Mammalia; order Chiroptera; family Miniopteridae; genus Miniopterus; species Miniopterus schreibersii. The sequence goes on along the minus strand of NC_138117.1, from coordinate 38,447,868 downwards.
TATTGGGTGGTGACAGCAGACGATGGTGGATGAGGCATGGGCAGGACAGAGCCATTTTTTGGAAGGTACGTTCTTTCGAACCATTTTTTTTTTTTAACCTTCCTGGGGCTCAGGAGGACCTGTCGCTAACATTGCAGTTAAAATAAAGATTTAACGCAGAAAGATTGCTTAAGGGCAAAATAAAGGCCAAACACCAGAGTGCTTTGAAAGATGCAAAACCGGTGCTGTTGCCAAACACACGGAAGGGTTGTCGGAGCCGCTCCCGCTCCATCCCTCCTGCTTGGGATATGTTCTCGAAGGTGTCTTGCAATTCAGATTTGTTCTGTATAATATTCTCTGTCTAGAAACTTGTGTGGAGAAATTTGTCTTTACTTGAAAAGGTAATGCCAAAATATCACTTTTTATGTTATTTGTATTTAGTGCATCTTGGGTTGAAAAAGTCTTATACTAATAATAAATGGAGTCATCAGCAAATTACATACATATTGCAACATGAGCAATCAGGGAGGAAAGTGGGTCATTGGACACTGTATTAGTTTCTTATATCTGCTGTAACAAATGACCACAATCCAGTGGCTTAAACAACACAGATTCATTGTTTTACGTTTCTGGAGGTCAGAGCTAAGATCACGGCGTTGGCAGCGTGGGTTTCCTTCTGAGGGCTTCAGGGAAACAGATTTTTCCTGCCGTGCCCTCCAGCGCCCCCTGTCTTTGGTCATGTTATTCTCTCCACTGGCTGCCTTCCCCTGCCTGTGCCTCTTGAAGACCTCTCATCCTTCTAGAGTCCCCTCAGCTCTCATGGCCACTTGTGAAGCGTTTCTTGAATCTCCCAGGTTGATTTAGAGACTCCTTTTCCTCTCTGCTCCTGTGCCCTTGGTCACAGCTCCTTTAGGACATTTCTAAGAGACTGTAATTCCTTTTTTGTTTCTCCAGATGGCAATCTCCTTGTGCCCCCCAACTTTACACAGGGCTTAATACTGAACAGGTCTCAAAAGTAGTTGTTGGAGTAAGGACAGTCTCTTCAATAAGTGGTGCTGGGAAAACTGGACAGATACATGCAAAAGCATGAAACTAGACCACCAACTTTCACCACATACAAAAATAAACTCAAAATGGATAAAAGACTTAAATGTAAGTCACGAAACCATAAAATTCCTGGAAGAAAACATAGGCAGTAAAGTCACAGACATCCCACGTAGTGGACCTTTCACTAATACATCTCCTAGGGCAAGAGAAACAAAAGAAAAAATAAACATATGGGACTACATCAAACTAAAAAGCTTCTGCACAGCAAAAGAAAACAGCCTCAAAATACAAAGGAACCCCATGATCTGGGAAAACATATTTGCCAAGGATGAATCTGATAAGGGGCTAATTTCCAAAGTGTACAAAGAACTCATAGCACTCAGCAAGAGGAAGACAAACAACCCAATTAAGAAATGGGCAAAAGACTTAAATAGACACTTCTCCAAAGAGGACATACGGATGGCCAAGAGACACATGACAAAATGCTCGAAGTCGCTACTCATCAGAGATGCAAATTAAAACCACAATGAGGTATCACTTCACACCTGTCAGAATGGCTCCATCAACAAATCAACAAACAACATGTGCTGGCGAGGGTGTGGAGAAAGGGGAACCCTAGTACACTGCTGGGGGGAATGCAGACTGGTGCAACCACTATGGAAAACAGTATGGAGTTTCCTCAAAAAATTAAAAATGGAGCTGCCATTTGACCCAGAGATCCCACTCCTAGGAATGTATCCTAAGAATCCTGAAACATTCATCAGAAAGGATATATGTACCCCGATGTTCATAGCAGCACAGTTTACAATAGCTAAGATCTGGAAACAGCCCAAGTGCCCATCAGTAGCTGAGTGGATAAAAAGCTGTGGGACATTCACACCATGGGATACTACGCAGCTGTAAAGAAGAAGAATCTCTTACCCTTTGGACAGTATGGATGGACCTGGAGAATATTATGCTAAGTGAAATAAGCCAGGCAGAGAAAGACAAATATCACATGATCTCGCTTATACGTGGAACCTAAAGAACTTAATAAACTGAGGAACAGAATAGATTCAATGACATGGAAGCATAGTTGAGACTGATGAATGTCAGAGGGATGGAGGAAGGTGGGTGGGTGGAGGGGGAGAGAGTAACCAAAGAATTTATGTGCATATACGCACAACCCAAGGACATGGACAATGGTGGGGAGAGGGACTGGGGAGGGGGAAGGAACGGGGTGGAACGGGTCATTGGGGAGAAAAAGGGACATCTGTATTATTTTAAACAATAATAAAATTAAAAAAAAAAAAGTAGTTGTTAACTGAGTTTGAAGACAATGTGGTCATGGCTGCCCCAGACTCGTCTAGGTCTTCACAGCCTCTGCTCTTCTGTTACTACTGAACACCTAGAATTTTGAACCTATTGTTTTCCCGAGCGCCCAGTGTGGTGGGGTGGGGCTGGAGCTTTTACTGCTGGAGTGGGAAAAACGATCGGGCAACTGTTGGTTTGCATGCCAAGGACTGTTCTGCAGCCTTAGCAGAATTTCAACAGGTTTTGGCTTCATGTTTTAGCTCTCCTGCCTTCTCCAAGAGGCTGGAGCTTGATGCTCTGCCTATTCTGTTATCTCAAGTCACTTTGTTCAATTCTGGTGGGAAAGAACCACCAGCCAAGTTCAACTCCAGGGTTTCTGCAAAGCATGCCTACCCTTGCAGTGGGTGGGGAGCTCTTGTTCCTCACCCCAACTGCCCATGAATGTCCTGGCACCTTGTCTGCTTGGGAAACAGCTCACTTTGGAGGAAGGCGCAGCTACTCCCTCCCTGCTGGTGGAAAGACCTCCCACAGTGGGGCAGTCCATGGCCTTGGCCTCACAGCAGCTACCAAAGTCAGTCCGGGTCAGCTGTTGTGTGACTTATTGTCACATGGGCACCTCGGTTCCCTTCTCTCTGCTGGCAACCTTCCAGACCCAGAGCATGCCAGGAGGCCGTCACTGTGTTTGCAGCCTGGTCACGGTTGGCTCGTGTCCCCTGCAACAGCATCGCTGACTTAGTGTACAAAAGGCAGGGTGATTGGGGAGCATAGATGCACATTGACTCTTTTTACTCTGCTGTTTAAAGTTGACATGTGGACAAAGCAATTGTGATTTTTAAGCTTCACTTAAAGCTTTGTGAAGAGGTAAAAAGAGCATGGGCTTCGGATGGAACCGAGAGCTGAAACTGAATCCTGCTTACCACTAATCTAAAGTTCCTTAAACTCTTTGAGTCTCAGTCGCTTTATGTATAAAACATACTTTTCAGGGTTGCTCTGAGATTACTAATAAGGTGTTTTTTGAGGGAAGGGTGGCTTTAATTCCCTCCCCATGATATCTGTATTAGTTATTTGTTTCTGAGTAACCATGTTACCACAAATTTAGCCGCTTAAACAGCACCCATGTATTACCCTACAGTTTCCCGTGGGTCAGCAGCCTGGGACCTCTGCAAGGCTGCCATCAAGGCATCAGCCAGGACTGGAAAGGTTCTACTTCCAGACTTGTATGGTGGTTAGTACAATTCGGTTCCCATGACCCATTGGCTCAGGCCTTCCCCAGCTGAGCCTTCAGATGAGAGCCCAAGCTGGACTTGTCTTGTTTTGTAGCCTGGCAGAGAACCCGGTGAAGTTGTTTCTAGACTCCTGACCCACAGGGACTGTGAGATATGAATGTGCATTCTAAACTGTTAGGTTTGTGCTAATATTGTTATTCAGCAATAAATAACACAATATCCATAAATTCTCCCCCAAGTTTATGAAGATGTAATGTAAGTAAAAGCCATATGTTGCTCTGCAAAATGACTTCAGAACAGGCCCCCTTGCAGATTCCTGGAGCCAGATTACTGCCCTGGAGCCCCGCCACTTAGAGCAGCTATTGGAGCCTTAAACTCCTGCAGCTCCACCTGTGACAGTAGTGCACAGAGCCCGACTGCTGACACATGTGCCGTCAGTACGACATTCATCATCGGATGCCAGCGCTCTGCCAACGGCCAGCGTGATGCCCCTGAGAATCCCACGGTCAGTGCAGCCCCGGCAGCAGGCAGAAGGACGTCTGTAGCACACAGTGCCTTTTCCACCCCTTGGGAATGAATGCCCTTGCTGAAGTTTATAACAGTAATCAGAATATTACCTTAGGTGTGAGTTAGATCCTATAGTCTCATTTAGTCCTTCATTCAGTAAAGATATATTTGTCCCTACCATGTGCCAAGAGCCAGTCTAGCCCCTGGGGGTACAGCAGTGAAGAAGACAGGTAAGCTCTCTGCTCTCATGAGGCTGCATGTTTACGTAACTTCCTTTCACTCTAAGAAATAGGCAAAATAGCCATTTAAAATTTTTTATAGTTAAAGCAAGACAATGACAGAAAACAGTGTATAACAAATATGTAATTTAATAAATGATTATAAGGCAAATGCCCTTGTAAGAACCAAACATGGAAAGAAAGAGAACCTTGCCAGTAGCTACACCAGGAACCCTCCAGGGGCCCCTCTTACTGCCTCACCCTCAGAGCAACCACTGTCCTGATTTTTACGGTAATCCCTTCTCTACCCCCTTTCGAGTTTTAGCGCCAGTGTTTGTTCCTAAATATTATAGTATAACTTTGCCTGTTTTTGTTTTTATTAAGTATGTCTTTTGGGTCTTCTTTAATGTAAAGATATTCCCCCCAACCATCTCCCCACCTTTGGAGATTGTTTCTTGTGGAAATTGGATCCTTTGTCCTGTAGCTTTCTCGACTGGCATTTTGCCGATTGCATTCCTGTGGTAGGGATCAGTGTTTCGCTCAGTCTTCCGTATTTCCTGCCACTGTGCAGTTGATCATAGAGGCTTAATGAGTTGCAGTTTTGAGGGTTTTTTTCGGGGGGGGGGTTGCGGGGGGGCAGATAACTATTCATAGGTGGTGTCACATTTCTCACCCAGAAGCAGGTCACATCCCTTCTCTGTTGTTAGTTAGCAGCCACTTCTGTTCAATGCTGAGATCTTTATCCATTAGGGGTTGAAAATTGATGATATCCCCATCGATTAGATCTTCTTTGTCTTTCTGCTGGGCTACGTCTGTACATAGACATGTCTACCATCTGATAACCCAGTGGTTCAGCTTTTGTAGGATGAATGCTGGAGTTTTTCCCTTTACTTACAATTTTCAAAACAAAGAGTTAGTTCCTTAGCATCTTTCAAAAATGACTAGGATTCTTTTTTTTTTTTTTTTTTGCATGTTTTAAAGACTATTTTTTTAGAGCAATTTCAGGTTTACTAAAAAAATTGAGAGTAAGGTACAGAGATTTCCCATATACCTCCATCCCCACACATGCATAGCCTCCCCCTTAATCAACATCATTCACCAGAATGGTTCATTTTCTTTCTTTTTTAACCAAAAAGGAACCTAAATTGGCAGATGATATTCACCCAAAGTTCTAGTTATCTTAGGGTTCATTCTTGGTGTTGTATATGCTATGGGTTTGGAACACTGATTCTAAAGTTTGTATGGAGAGACATATTTTAATGATGCATAAAGTTTAAAAATCTGTGTTTAAGTGAACGCGCACAGCTCAAACCTACCCAGTTCACGAGTCAACTGTATTTTGTATCCATGTGGGGAATCCACCTACTCGGAGGACCAGCTAAAGTTAGAGGCAGATTTTCTACTTCGCAGGCAGTTAGTTATTCAAGGGTCAGCTGTGTATCTGCATATATCATATATTTTCTTGGTTCTGTTTCTCTGGAGAACCCTGACTAATATAGCAGGCGCTACAATCACCATGTTATAGATAACTTTAGAGAGGTCTGAGAACTTCCCCAAGACGCAGAGGGGAAGCAGGAAGAGTGTCACACGCAGGCCTGTGTGACCCAGCTTTGCTCTCCCACCACTGACCGCTGCTGGGAAGGGTTACAGGAGCGAGGTGTGGCGTCTTGAAGCTCAGTGGTCACCAGAGTCATCTCTCTGGAAATACTAACTCAGGAAAAAGTTTTCCAGGGGCAAGAGATGAAATAAAAAGCCATTTTTTCAGGGACTACTGTTACCTTCATGTTTTTTCTTTTATTTCAAGTTTATCAAATCTAGATCTAGAGGTTTGACTTGAATGAGATGCGATACCAGAGAGAAATCACCAAACACTGTCTGGTTCACTTTAGAGCCTTTGTTTGTAGAGGCTTCTATAGTGGTCACCGGCTCATGGAAAGAGCTGCCATTTTTTAAAGTACTTTTTAAAATATATATATATATTTTTTTATTGATTTTTTAGAGAAAGAGGAAGGGGAGAGAGAGAGAGAGAGAGAGAGAGAGATGTGTGAGAGAAACATCAATCCGTTGCCTCCCCAATGGAGGACCGAACCTGAAACCTGGGTATGTGCCCTGAGCTAGAGTCAAACGGGTGACCTTTCAGTGCAGGGGACAATGCTCACCCAGCTGAGCCACAGCCGCCAGGGCGAGGGTTGCCATTCTGATGTGCTAGGTGCTTTGTCTGCCTTCCCTATGACCTACACCAAGCCCTGCCAACAATACTTCCTGTCGTAGCTGCCTCAACAGGCAAAGCCAGGGAGCCCTCCCGCATCTTGTGAGCAGGCCTTTGGCCATATAAGGTCTCCAGGCCTGCCTGCTTACCTGCCTCAGGCTGGGAGTGGCTTACCCCACCCCTTACCTGCCAGGAGTTAGGCTTAGTCACAAGACCCCACCTACTCCTGGGGGCTGGGAAATGGCAGGGAAGCAGGCGGATCTTGGGCGAGCTCTAGCAGACTCTGCCACACCCTCATTTTCAAGATGAAGAAGTTGCACTGCAGAGAGAAGTCATCACCTCCGCACCCTAGGTCGTTAGGCTTCTGTGCCATTTTCCGCACCCTCACCCCACCCACAATGCTTCCCCAAGTGAAATCTACTGTGGTTCCTTCAAAACAGCTCAGATACAGAATAATCTGCCTGTGCTGCAGGGGATGCCAGTCACCTCCCCCTCCCCGCACAAGGAATCCCGCTATTGCTCATACAATACAGCAGAGCAGACACCTGCTAACTTGGCATTCTTTGCATCAGTGCCACAAATCCCTACCAGGCCTTGATGAAGGTCTGATCATGTATTTTTAAAAAATCTACCCCGCTGTGATGACTGTATCCCCTCCATCTGTCCCATGCTGGGTGAAATCGGCTACAGCTGCAAGCTACACCTGCTAGAGCCAGCCCGTGCCTTGGGGGTGGGGGCAATTGAGCAGGAGGATGCTAAAACCTGGCAACCACTTGCAAAAATCTTCTGATCCTTTTGTAGCCACAACGAAAATAAAAACAAAGGAAATGAAATGCAGGGGTGGGTGAAAACAAAGACTTATTTTCAATGAAAAAATGTCTTTTTTGTTGTTGTTGCTAATCATAACCTGAGGATATTTTTTCCATTGATTTTCAAAGAGAGTGGAAGAAAGGAAGGGAGGGGAAGAGACAGAGAGACAGCGAGAGAGAAACACCAATGTGAAGGAGGCAAATTGATTGGTTGCCTCCCGCTCGTGCCCCAACCTGAGCCCTGGATGGAACCTGCAACCCAGGTACGTGCCCTTGACCGGGAATCAAACCGGAGACCCTTCAGTGCACCGGCTGACACCCTAACCACTGTACCACACCGGCCAGAGCAAAAAAATACCATTTTGTACTTGCCTTGTAGAGAGGGTTACCCACCCTCCACCCAACCCAAATGGAAACAGCCTACTTTTGTGTGGGTGAAGCTCAGGTTCTGGCTGCAAGTGATCTGCTGTGGGGGGGAGCTGGAACTCAGCGCCCGAGGCTCCCGGTTTCCCTCCTCCCCTTCCCCTCCTTCCCCCTCTTCATTTTTTTTAGTAAAAGGAAGCATCCAGGACCACATTCCAGAGCCTTCTACCTTCCTCATCTTCCTTGGTTCTTCCCCAGCTGATCTCATCCTTTGAACCTAGCACAGCAGTGACCTGGGGCTGGGCTGTGACCCAGCCCCTTAACTGCTGTGTCCCTGTGGACACGGTGTTTCACTTCTCTAAGCCTTACTTTCCTCATCCAGAAAATGGGATAAAAATGCCACCTAAATCATAGCATTGTTGGGGGTATTAAAGGAGTCCCCTCAGCAAAGTACTTGGAGCTTAACACAGTGCTGGACACGGGCAAGCTCTTCGAGGTGGGAGGTGCTGTTATTACTGTGAAGCAGCAGCAGCAACCGTAGCAGTGGAAGTGTCGTGCTGGCTTCTGGGACAGGGGGAATTTTCAGTTACTAGGTGACATGGTAGAAGGAAGAGACTAGCAGACGGCTGAGGCCCGGCCTAAGCCGCCAGTCACTGAACATACGCTTCCTCCTCTGCGGCACACGGGCTGAAGGGTATACAGACAGCAGGGCTTTTGAAGTTGGACAGACATCGGTGCGACTTGGCCGCTCTGTCATTTGGAGCTTTGTGATATGGGGCCATCACTCAGCTTCTTTGACCTCCCAAGTTCATGTCCTGAGAGTCTCTCTCCAGTGGAGCATCACTTTACAGCCATGGAGACCAAACAAGACAGCGAGCTGACATAGTGGCACGAGGAACGATTCGCTTTAAAAACAACTAACTTGACTTTCTTGGTTTTGAACGTGACTCACTGTTATTTTACTTAAACAAAAATAAGAAAATACAAATAAGCAAAAAAAAAAAAGTTACCCATAATCCCTGCCAACATCTTGGTGTTTATCCAAGAAAACTGTCTTGGTTGCAAGGTTGATGAGATGGGAAAACGGGCCACCTAGTGAGAATGGCTTTGGACATGGAAGCAGCCACCATCTGGGGTCAGTTGTGTGGCCATTGCCTTGTTGGAAGCAGAGGGCTCCAGCAGATGACAGGCTCAGCCCCCTGCTATGATCTATTATACGGGCAGGGCCATCAGCTGTCGCCCTGGAGGAAAGTCATCTCGCTCCTTACCCACAATGTGGGGGGTCAATGTGAGCATGCAGGTTAATTGTAAAGACACTTTATCAAAAGGGAAGCAGGACATCAACTCAAATCTAGTGTGTCCGGTCTATCGGTGTGTCCCCCCTCCCTGCCTGCCTCCCTGCCTTCTTCTGTTCAGCTCTTGCCCCTGTGCCAGTTCTGAGCTCCATGCAGCTCAGGGCTCACAGTCTAATGAACAAAGTAGACAAAGAGGCAGTGACGTCACTGTGATGAGCAATAGGACAGAGGGGAGCTCCAGGTGTGAGTCTCTTTTTATTGCTGAGGATCCCAGAGGGTAATGTGGTTGCCTGAGGTCAATTGTGAACCCCTGAAGAGCCAAAACCAGGACCCATGTCTAGCTCCAGGTCTGGGACGTTTCCCACTGGTAACCCCTTGCCTACCTCACGCCAGGCTGTTGTGATGATGAGCTGTCAATTATAAGCACAGCCACGCAGTGTTCTGTCCCAGACGCCTTGTATCGCTGGACCTGGAAACAGGGTAGGTGTCCTCCTGCTTCTCACGGCTCCTTCTGGATCATTGCCCCCCCCCTTCTTCCCCTGAAACCTCTAGTTTTGGAGCTCATACCATAGACGGCATCACCTGCTGCCATTTCTTGGTGCAGTCACCTACGGACCCCTCATTCTTTGAAGATTTAGCGCCTCCCTCATTGCCACTCTCCCCAGCACAACTTCTGTCATTCTTGGCGATTTCAGTGCAACATGGATATCCCCCCTAATACTTTGACCACTTGTCTTTCTTTCTCTTATTTATTCCTTTTAAGCTCCAGGAAACCCATAATCTACTTTCTGTCTCCATAGATTTGCCTTCTCTAGACATATAAATGAAATCACACACTATGTGGCCTTCCGTGCCTGATTCTCTCACTTATCAGAATGTTTTCAAGGTTCATCAGTGTTATAGCATGAATTGCTACTTCAATTCTTTTCATGGTGGAATAATATTCCATTACATGGATACAGTGCATTTTGTTTATCCATTTGCCCATTGATGGACGTTTGGGTTGTTTCCACTCTTTGGCTGTGGTGAATGCTGCCGCTGTGAAACTCACATACAAATCTTTGTGGGGATGTATGTCTTAATTTCTCCTGGGTAGAAACCTGGGAATGGAATTGCGAGGTCATACAGAACATTTATATTTAACATTTTAAGAAACTAATTTTTTTCCTAAAGTAGCTTCACCATTTTATGTTCCCACCAGCAGTAAATGAGGGTTCCAGCTTCTCTCCATCCTCACCAACACTTGGTAACGTCTGTCCTTATTAGAGCCGGGCCTCAATGGGCGTGAAGGGGTACCTATTGTCTGGACTTCATTTCCCTGGTGGCTGATGGTGTTGAGCATCTTTAATGTGCTTCTTATCTGACCCTCACTCTCTTATAGCCTCTGTGCTTATAATCCTGTCTTCCACCTTAAACCAGTCACACACTTTCACAGTCAAACCCTGGACCTTATCATTCCCTCCATCGCAATCCCCATTTTGAACATTCCACTCTTAACCATCACCATTTTTCCAACAATTTTTCAACATCATCGGGGTCCAGCTGTATTGCTCTGGACACCCTCTCACTGTCTCTCAGGCCTCTATCGTGTCTTCATCTTTGCTCTTCACCTTGGATCCCGTGGGCTCTCGTTATAGTCACTCCCCCGAACCTCCCTCTCTGTTCATTGTGTTTCCCTGGTAAAACCACAACTCCAGTTGCATCCAATGCTACATCAATTATAAACTTTACCCACACATCGTACATGGCTTGAGGAAAAACACACACACACAATCAGGCCTTTCTTTAAGTTCAGGACCACAGACCTCGTGGTGTGCTGGGCGGTGCCCTGCCACCGTCTTCCCCGCCCTGTGTACCCACACTCCCACTCCCCAGGTGACTACTGAATACCGGGTCTCACTCTGGGCTGATACACCTGCTTCCTATTCCACTGAGAAAATAGAAGCAATTACGAGACACGACCAGCCACTGGCAGCCTATCTAGACACCCACGAGCATCTGTTCCTACTCTCATGCCTTCCTGTTCTACGGATAGAAAGTCCTTGCTGCTATCTAAGGCCAACTCCCTACTCATGACTACAACCCACCCCTTCTTATCTATTCCTGGAAATTACTCCAGGAAGCATCCTCTCTCCCACCGCAGCGCCTTGCCAACATGCTGGAATCACGTCTGTCTTAATTAAGCCCTCTTTTGACTCCACACCCCTTACAACTACTCCCCTTGTCCACTTCTGCTCCCAGTAGCAGCAAAGTTCCCTGACAGACTTGCCTTCTGTACTTTTTTTGTCCTCAAGTCTTCTCCTCCAAGTCTCTCCTGAACACGCTCCAATCAGGATTTCACCCTTCCATCCAGCAAGCAGCCCCCGTGGAAGCTGCAGCACCCGTCAGTGCTGCTAAATCCTGTAGTTAATTCTCTGGCCATCATTTGACTTGACCTGTAGCAGCATTTGACAAAATTAGTCCCTGTTCGTGCCTATCACTGGGACTCACACCCTGTCTCCTTATGAGCTCCTATAGTAGTATTTTCCTCTTAGCTACCCCTCAACATTTCCTCTGGGCTCATCTGCCCCATCACCCTAGTTGCCTTTTTCTGTTCCTTTCACAGACCAGGACCTCCCCAGTCTCAGAGCTTTTGCTTTCTCTGTCTGGGGGGAAAAAATCTTCCCTTGGCTCTCAAATAACTGCCTCCTTCTCAGGACTCACTTTAAACATGACCTACTCTGACTACTCAAAGCAGTCCTCCTCCTAACTTAATCTATCAACCCATTTTCCCTTCAAACACATATCATCTGGAATGGCCTTATGTAGTATTTATTTGTTGATTTGTTTACTGTCTGTCTCCTCTTATTAGTATATGAGTCCCGAGATGATCAAAACCTTATCAGTCTTTGTCACTAGTCTATCCTCAACCCTAGGGGTTCAATACTTGTTTGTGGGGGGATGAATAAATGGATTAATGGGCCCCTATAATGCCCACCCAGATTAGGGATCTTTACACCAATTATGTCATGTACTTGAAACAATTATTTGGACACACAGGTTCAGGTAGAAGATAGGAGACAGGACAGGTAGAAGATAGATTAGATTAGAAGCAGAGCTTGGAATAGACAATGTCTGTCTTCTTTGTTCATGTAACCGAGGCCTTGAAAATACTACTATTCTCTAAGCTGAAATGGGAAGCCATGAATTCTAGAAGACTTGGTGGGGAAGGCCTCTCTCTGCCTTTGGATACATGGTGCCCAGCCGAGCTATATGACAAGGAAGGTGAAATCACTTTCAGCAGCTGCCACCAAACTTGAAAAGGGTTGATTGATATGACAAAGTCTTTCCACAAAGAACATAAATCAAAGAAGATGACTGACAGTGGAGTAAACATTTTAGAACTACAGTAATTAGGAATATATTAGCAATTAAAATAAACTTATTATCATTAGCAAAATTGGCAGTTACTTGCAGTTTCCCCAGGGGCCTCATTTCAAGTTTCTCCTTGTAGATTATATATTAAGGCAGGATTAATGCTTTTGGAGATGCAGTTTTAATTTGTCTCAATTATTCCTCACAGAGCCTGGTATACGGAAGGCACTTGATAAATATTTGCTGAGGGAAAAAGGATGGATGGAAGGAAAGAAGGAAGGAAGGGAGGAAACAAGGAATGAATTGAAATTCCAGAGGTGCTGGTAAACATGGGAGCTTGTTTACCTGCCATATAGTTGCAATGAGGAAACTTGGCTGAAGGAAAATTAATGGAAGTAGAAAGGAATTGTAACCACAGTATTAGTTACTCATCATAAAAATACTACATTTTGAAATACTAATGAAGATAATAAGAACCAAATAGCTTTATAGGTCAATGTACCTGGAATTTATCCAGCACAAAAAAAGTAGGAAGACTGTTTTGCTGTCACTGGAATTTCAAAACACCCTCTTTGAGATTTATTTCTCCCACTTATATGCACAAGAACATGGTAGCAGTTTCCTCAGGAAGCACCACACATCTTGTTATATTTCCAGGAGCCAAAGAAATGAGTCTATTTTAAATAATAATTTGCATAAACAGACACACACCATGACTCTTTAAACTGTATCATTCGGTTTGAGTGGAATGAACCTAACTTTACCTGGAGCTGTCCTATTGTATGATTGATTTCCCAGTTTCCCTTCCTGTCAGTGGACTGCAGCAATCACAGCTCATTTGTACGCCTGTCCTTCATGGCCCGCGGCTGCTGAGAAACGCAGTGACTGTGATGTTGGCTGGAGGAAGGACACAGCATAACCAGCCCAGCCTGGTCCATGACAAATTATTAAGTAGGATTCCTGGTTTCCCTGACTTATTACCCAAGGCTCTTCTCTGTTTCACCAGAGAGGTGAGACAATCTGTCAACACCATGCTCCTGGAAGGAGCTCTTATCCTAGATTTTGGTGAAAAGGTCCCAGAGACAAGGAAGTGTCTAATGACCAGAAGAAAGGGGCACCCTTCCAGGGCGGCCTGCTAGATCTCCTTAAACCAGGGGTGGGGAATGTCTGGCCCGAGGGCTGTTGGTCTGGTCCTGCCAAGGCAACCACAGGTTGGACTCAAAATTCCATAAATCTAGGAGCTTTTCTCATAGCTAATTTTTAAGTTGATAATTTTGTATGGCCTGAAAATGATGTTATAAATATCCGAAAGGCCCTTGGCAGAAAAAAGGATTCCCCCCATGCCTTAAACAATGAACACCTTTGTGATGATCCTACTGGAGTCATGAATGTGGTCCTTTCATCCATGACAGCAAAGCTCTTGGGGAGATTGGCTCACCCACTCATTCATTCATTCATTCATTCATTCAACAAATAGTTAACTAGGTACCTAATGAGTGTCAGAAATTGTGCTGAGAGCTAGGATTCAGAGGTGAAAAACAAACTCCCTCCTTGCTCTATGTAGTTCTCAGTCTTGAAAATGACACAGTATAGAAGGCAGGTTTGGGCACAAAATCCTGGATCCACTATCCAGTCCTATAATCTCACTGGGCCATGGTTCCCTTATCTGTAACATGCAGACGATAACATTGCCTACCTCCAAGGGTTGCTGTGAGAATTAGCACCTTCAAGCACTTGGGCAGTGTTGAGCACAATGACAGTTCCATTGTTTAACTTGTGTATGAACCAATAGAAGATCCCAGTTTCATAGACATGAAGTTTAGCAGGAAAAATTCAAGGCCCCTGTGACTACTAGAGAGTTTAAGAGTGAGGTTGAGGGCTCAAGAATGAGTTTGTCTGAAGGTGAGGATAGAAGCTCAGAGTCAATATATCAGACACCTGGGTTGCAATTTCTCTCGAGAACTTTCTAGAGTCCTGGACTGTCTCCCTCTTTTGACCCAGACACTGAGATCTTTTATACTGGACCTGACTTCATGCCTCTGTCATCTTAGAAACTATCTTCCTGCCTGGCATACCTCCTAGTACCATCTTCCTGCCAGAAGCTAGATCCTTTTTAGCCTCAATGAACTCCTAGTTGTCAAAATGCACAAGTTCACGGATAGGCATATTTGCTTAACTAGTCTGCTGCTCACAGCCTGCCATCTCCTCCAGGAATGATAGACCCTAGCACATAGACCTGCCGGTGGCTCGGCCATAGATGATTGCTTGTATTGTTACATTCATGTGGAAATAGGTAAGTTTTAGCTCTGGAGAGTGGAGTCACCTGTGATGCCACGTAATAATAAATTTGTGGATTTGAACCAGATCTCCAAAGCCAGAGTTCAGACTCTTCACCCCACACCATCCTACTTCCAAAAAATAGCGAACTGACAAGAGCCAGACTTCTGGGTAGGAGCAGTGGATACCACCTAAATTTATATTTTGAGTGCCTTTGGGAATCTCCTTAGAACTCCACAGTGGAGACATAGCTACTGAACCCCCACCACTCCATTTCCATTCCTTTGGCCTGGCATCTAAAGCCTCGATTACCCTGATCAATGGCCTTACTGTCCAAACCCATCCCCTCCCCGCCATGCAGTCTCCCCTGATCAGTCCCTACTTCTCTTGCCCAGATTTGGCTTTCCTGCCTCTCTCAGTCCATGCTTTTTTCTCCATCCTACAAACCCTAATAACTGCCCACAATAAACCATGAACCGGAGTCTGCTCAATGAGTACGCTTCTTTGCACTCAACACTGTTCTGTAATCTTCTCTGAAGATGCAAACATAATGCACATATCGAGACAAGACTATGACTGGGATGGGAGGAGGTTTTTGTTTGCATCTTTTACCTTTTTTACCTAATCTATTGCCTTTTTTTTTTTTTTTTTTTTTTTTGCAAATGGGGTAGAATGAATACTTTTGTAATAAATGCATTAAAAATAAAACAACTCTTGGGAGGTGTAGACATTAAAGCGCTACCAGCAGAACATCTGAGGAACGAATGAGCTTAAGGATGCCCTTCCTAGCCCAGAGCTGGGGGGGAGCGTCCGGGCACTTTGGGGGGGCTGGGTCGCTGCAGGGAGCAGGGAGCCCCTGGGAGACAGGCCTCCAGGCTCCAGGAGGACCGGGGCGCGTCGGGAAGCCCACGGAGGGGTGGTGGGTGGCGTGTGTAGAAACGGGTGCAGGGCGGCGGCTTCAGGAGGTGACAGCTAACCTTCACCCTGAGCCCGCGGATTTTGAAACGGTGTCTCCCAGTCACTGGAACGATCTCATTAAAGCGTCACGGGGATCCCTGAGCTTATTACTATCACTCATCCACAGAGGGGGAAACTGAGGCTCAGGAAGTTTAAGGTCTCACCGCCAGGGGACGGAGCGGGGCCAAACCCAGCTGGCCGGGCCCGGGAGGCGTTAAATCAAAGACAAAAAGAAAACAAAGGTAGCTGGCAGGCGGTGGCCCGCCCAGCGCCCGGGCCGAGAGGAGCCCGGGAGGGGCCGAGCCCGCGCTCCCGGCGTTCCCGCGGGGATCTGGGGGCGGGCGGCGGTCAGCCCGGGGGGGCCGGAGGAGGGCGGGGCCTGGGGGCAGCCCCGTCGCCTCCCCCGAGCCCCCCGCCGCGGGCTCTCACCCCCCGCCCCCCGCGCGCAGGAAACGCGCCGCCGCCGGGCCCCGCGCGGCCCCCGTAGAGTCCCGTTGCCATGGTTCCCGGGGACGCGGGGACGCGCCGCGACGTGCCCGGGAAGCGCGAGGGGAGCCGGGGGCCCTGAGTCGGGTCTCCCGGGCCCACGAACCGCAGAGGCGCCATGGGCCGCAGTAAGCGCCCCCTCCTCCCACCTTCTGCCCTCGCTCGCCCCCTTCCCGCCGTCGTCCCGGGTCCGTGGGACCCTCGCGCTAGCCCGGGACCACCGCCCCCGGTCCCGCCCGCGGCCCAGCCCGGCTCGGCCGAGCCCGCCCCTCGCCCCGGGCCCACCCGGCCCTGCCCGGTCCCCCTCCCACCCGCCTGGCAGCCGGGCTTTGGAGAGGCTCGGGGTCCCCCTCCGTGAAATGGGGTGGGCGGGGGTGGGGCGGAAGGGGGCAGTGGAAGTGCACGGGTCGGACACCCCGGGCCGGCCCACGCGTGTCCGGCTTGCTGCGTGGACGGGGCGAGCCCCCGCCCCAGGGCCGCAGCCTCGCGCCCCGGGCAGGGCGGCGCGCCCGGCGGTCCCCGAGCCCAGCCCGGGCCCCCGCCCCCCCTGCTGCGCTGAGCCCCGACCTCGCTCCCGGGGCCTAAGCCGCGCCTCCCCCACAGCAGAAGGCAGCAGGGTCGTCTGGGGGTGTGGAAGGTGCTGTGGAAGCGCCCCCCCCCGACACCCGGGAGTGCGAGGGGCGGGGCTGGCCGCCCTCTCTCCGAGGTTGGGCCGTTTGCATGGGATGAACCATTCCGACACCAGCGCCGGCTCTGTGGAGTTTGGTACAGTCCAGTCTAATCGGTCACTTACTGTAAAAGGGCCATAATGACTATTTCAAAGTCAAGAGGCTGTGCTGGGTGATGGGGTTTCTGCCCGCGAAGGGCTGACATCCTGGCAGGGCCGAGGCGGGTGGTTTGTCGGCGGGAGCGCCGGGCTCCAGCCCCGGTACCGACCCTTCCCCGCCCCGGTACCGACCCTTCCCCGCCCCGGTACCGACCCTTCCCCGCCCCGGTACTGACCCTTCCCCGCCCCGGTACCGACCCTTCCCCGCCCCGGTACCGACCCTTCCCCGCCCCGGTACCGACCCTTCCCCGCCCCGGTACCGACCCTTCCCTGCCCCGGTACTGACCCTTCCCCGCCCCGGTACTGACCCTTCCCCCCTGCGCCTTCATAAAACAAGGGGAATTAGTCACGCAGCCCTAAAAAATTAAATGAAAACTTTGTTCCCGTCCTGTGACCCACTCACTTTACTCCCGGATATTACCAATGAAAAAGGAAAACTTTGTCCACACAAAAACTTGCGTGTGTATATTTATAGCAACTGCTTTCCTAGTAGCTAAAAAAAGGGAAACAAGTCCTGTTCGGGAAGTTTGCTAGGGACTAGCGAGCTGGGCTTGCTGTGTGCTGGGCATGGGCGCCTCCAGGTATTCCTGGCCCCCCCCCCCCCCATCAGAGCACCTGGACAGTGCTTTGGTTTGCCCGGGTGTTCCTGTCAGCGCAAAGCCTGTGTCCAACAGGCCTCAGGGTATTTTTGTATTCCCCTTTTCCCAGTATGTTATTTAGTTTTGTTAGACAGGATCGGAGGAATCAATGCTGTATCTTCTTTTTAGGGCATTGCAGAGAGGCCTTCCCTTTGGGGATCAAGCCTCTCTTTTTAGTCAATGGGTTATCAGATAAAATACAGGACAAACACTGTATATATATGTATAATGTGTGTGTGTACATATATCTATATATCTATATATATAGATTTTTTTTTTTTCTAAATCTGGCAGCCTTAGTTTCAGGTCTAGAAAAGGGAGAAGGCCTGGAAACTGGGCAGTAAATTGCGAATTTTCAACGAGGTGATGTCCTTATCCTGCAGGCCATCAACCCTTGTGTTTTGATTGTCCACATCAAGTAGTATCGGTGTTGGCTGCTCATCTGTATTGTCCTTGGAGATGTCATGATCTGTTAACCATCTGCTTAGCATTCCGTGGGTAAGCCCCCCACTGGCTGTCACTTCTACTTTGCCCTCATCATAACATCTACCCCCCAGTACCTGTGTCCTCATGGCCACTCGGGCAGCAGATGATCTGACTTCAAAGTCCTGTCTCAGCATCTGCCTTTAGTACCACTTCTGGCATTAACTTTTCCAGGGTGGGTTCTCCAGGAAGCAGACTTTAGATGGAAATTGGTGTACAGGAGGTTTATTAGGGAGTGTTGTTGGAGTAGCTAGGGAAGAAAGCAAGATTGGGTGGAGAGGAAAGTTGGACTGTGAAGCATCTCAACAAAGGCCCTACCTAACCAACCTGGAGACTTGGAAGGAACTCTGAACTTGGAATGGACCTTCAGATTTTCCCAAGCTGGGGTGAGAGGGCTGGGCCTTCAGAGCCCCATGGCAACCAGTCATGGGAGATGAGCTTTCCTGGGAAGGGGCATGACCTTGGTTGAGGTGTCCTCCTCGGAAGTGACTTCTGAAGGTGGGCAGCTGAGGATAGTCTGCCTGCAGAGCTCCCAGCAGTAGGAATGACTCCTTCAGATCTGCAGGGGGAACAGTGCAGCACATCACAGCAGCCACGGCAGCCTGGGCTGCCCTTTCCTACTTTGTTTAGCAAATATCTGCTCCCTTTTCAAGATTCAGCTCAGGCTTCTCCTTGATTCCTCTTTTGACCCCCCTCTTGTCACTCAGTCGCACTGATCGCTCCCTCCTCTGTTCTCATTGTACTGTGTACTTTTGTCATTGCCCAGTAGCATTTGCTCCGTGTTTTTTAAAAGCATGCTCTAGGCGAGTAGCCTCTAATGGTATCACTGGATTCGGTACAGGATGCTCATTATGGTAGCAGTAAGACGGGGCAGGTCAAATGAGGAATCCTGTTGTTAAAAGTTTCTTTTGAAAACTGTGAAAGAAAAAAGAGTTTAGAAGCTTCAAGGAGTAACCTGCACCTATTGGTAATTCAAGAGGTAACCTTCACCTTTTTGTAACCCCTTAATTTCTATTAAATCTCTATTTCATATACAGGGTGGGGCAAAAGTAGCTTTACAGTTGTGAATACATGAAACAGAGCTTATTCTTGTATTTATTAGTTATTGTATTATTTTTCGGTCGAATAATGGTGAACCTACCTGTGCCCCACCCCATGTGTATCTGCCAGGTCTTTCAAGATGTTTAAAAATTCTGAAAAATCTGCCACAAACATATTGTTGATTTTATTCTAATCCAGCAAGAAACAGAGGGCTGTTTGAAAACATGATATACAGTTGAAGGAATAAGCACTAAGTTGTTGGGAAGTTTTTAGAACATTGGTTCATACACTGAAAAGCTGTAGAAGTAAACACAGCGTGACAAACCCCAGTATTCCAGAAATGCCCTGCCCTTTGCTCCCAGCCCGCAAGTCATTTTATTGACACTCCCCCGAGTCATCAGTAGTCCAGTTGTAGGAGCGGAAAAGAAGCCCTGGCTGATCCGTTTAGGTTACACTTTTGGATTCCTCAGCAGAATTCTTTAGTGAGGTAAGTGCGAATCTGTGGCTAAAATGCAGTGCATTCCGTCAACCACTCATTCCTCCAGTCATGCAGATACTGGTTAGGGCCTCCTGTGGCTGAGGCGTCCCTCAGAATCCGAGTCCCCTATTTTGTTGATTGAATTTTTCCAAAATGAGAAACCGAAAGCAGCATGTTGCGTACAGTGCCTTGGCATGTCCGTCTATACCCAGCAGTAGGCATTGTAATACTACCGTGCTCGAAACGGTGATATGATGACATATTAATGCTTCTGCAGCACTTTTCAATCCCTGGAGTGATTTCTTGTAAACACGGTGCTTTATTACTTGGAGAATGGCTTTCTAAAGGTGAGCAGTGCTCCTTGCAGTTAGAGTGTTTGGTCTAAATTAGGTAGGACAGAAAACTGCGAAGTGTTTTTGCATTTAGAAGCATGAAACCCTGTAATCTCCATGCACCATGTAGCTATTCTGACAGGCTTTCTCCGGGGGACTCTGGTTTTTGCACTGCCCGTTGCCGCTGCAGGTGAGGCAGTATTGTGTAGCAGCGATTTCCCGAGCGCTGGAAAATGGTGTGCTGCACAGCAGCTTGCTCAGTGTAGGAGTTCAGCCAAGGGCCTCTGGGAAATTCGAGACCTGGACAGTTTTAGTCCTCTGTGATGCTCCATTTCTTTTCATCTGCCCTAATTGTGTGTAATTGTTGCTGTTGGGCAGACTTCCCTGTTGTGCTGAGTTAACCCTAAGACCCTCCTCTCCCTTGTGTGTGCGCCTGTGTGTAAGTTAGTTATTTACAGTACGGGAGATTCCCCTACCCCACACGCTTTTCAACTAATAGTGATTTTCATCTCATGATTCTTATGATTAGGAGATACGGATCAACATAATACCTTCCTATCTACATGCCCCCGAAAGCGAAGATTTGACAGTTGCATGAAAATGATTAAATTCACACATACACTAGCATAATAAAAGAGTTCTTTTAATTTTAAGAAAGGTGTAGCAAGAGAACATCAGAAGGGTATTTGGTACAGTAGGAACTTGGTCAATGGTTGGAGGAATCTGCAAGACTTTAGGTTTGGACAAATCAGAAAAGCCATTCAGACTATAGGGCTAGAGGAACTGTGATACCTGTAGTGTCCCTGAGATCCAGGAAGACCTCTGGGCTATGCAGATGCTGATGCAGCCACCAGGCCAGAGACCAAGATGCCTTCAGAATCCCCCTGAAAACATTCGACTCAACCAAGCCTATAGGTGACAGCTGCTGTAGAGTCCAAGTTAGGTTTGTTTCTTCAGTATGGATACCCCAGTAAGTCTTTGGGGCAACTGGGGATCCGATTTGGGAAAGAGTGTAAGTGGAGGACCATGTATGAAGTTGCAGTTGCACTGCCAAAGGAAATACATTTTCCTCCCTAGAAGAATGCCTTCAGAACAACCCAGAAGGCCACATTTAATACAAGTTTCTCACACTCCTCGGTTCTGTGCCAGCGCGTGGTGCTGGGGAGAGCTGGCTCCCTGGTCCATCCCTCCCTCCTCTTCATCCCAAGCTCTACCCAGGTTCCTCATGCCCATGTATGAAGGTGTGTCCTGTGTACACACCACACTGCCCTCATCCCCAGGGGACAGCTGCTCCTTGGACACCCTGGGTGTAGAGATGCATATCTGCTGCTGCAGTGTGTCTTCAGGAATGAATGGAGAAGGGCCCAGTGCGGGGCTTAGAGGCAGACGGGAGCAACTTGGACAGAGAATTCCATTGCTCCTCTCCCTGGGGCATGGGCTCTGGACAGGAACGTCCTTCTGGCCCCATTCATTCCAGGTTTAATGATAGCAAGGTCTCTGAAAATCCACCCTCCCTCATCCATGGATTTGTGTAGCTTACATCATATATACACCGTTAGTCATTGGGGTTTTCTCCACAGTGGTGAATGAAATAACATTGGCTGTGCCATCTCAACCCCTTAACCCATGTTGCATCCTTGCTAAGAGAATTCTTGTAGCTAGTTTACGGGTGCAGATAATACCTAGGTAAATACCCTTTGGCTTTACACAGCAGCCTAGCTGTATCCTCACCGTGGCTGTGCCCATTTATTCATTATCAGCTGATTTACTGTTGGAACCAACTTTGATGGTAGGGCATTTGGAGAATAGTTTCAATGCCCTTCTCTTCCAGGTTTGGTTTTTCAGACAGTGTTTTTCTTTTCCCAGAACAGAGCAGCCTCTTCAAGCTGGTTTACCTCCTAGCGGGGCCACCTAGAGACAGCAGAGTGCCTCGGGCAGTGGGACCCAGCGAACCTAGAGACAGCAGAGTGCCTCGGGCAGTGGGACCCAGCGAGCCAGGGCTGGCAGGGACCCTGCAGCCTTGCTCTCCTCAGTTCCTCTGGCCCTCCCCTCCCGGGCCTGGTCTGTAGTCATCTCCGCCTGTTTGTGGAGCCAGAGCTTTAGAGCAGCAGGAGCATTTCCCCTGCATGGTGTTTTAATCTCTCAGTCTCTTCCTTTCCCTTGTCTTTCTTCCAAAGAACTGACATTGTAAGGCACTCCTGTCACCAGAAGTAGCAGAGGGTTCACCTAACTGCGCACAGCTGATCAGGTTCATACATGTTTCACATTTTTTAAATAAAGGTAACTTATACTTCCAGGATGTGGCATGGCTGCTGGCAGCCGAAGGTGCTGTGAAGAGCTGTGTCTCAGCTAGAGGAGACCGCACATTTAGGACCCAAGACATCTCGAGAGGTTTTTACTAGCTCGTGTTGGCGACAGTGTAGCATAGTAGTTAGCATGTGGCCAGGTGCCAGACTCCTGCATTTAAAACGTGGCTCTAGCCCACTCAGCATGACTCAGAGGTTGAGCATCGACCTATGATCCAGGAGATCGAGGTTCTGTTCCCAGTCAGGGCACATGCCTGGGTTTTGGGCTTGACCCCCAGTGGGTGTGTGTGTGTGTGCAGAAGGCACCTGATCAATGACTCTTTTTTCATTGTTCCTTCCTCTCTC
This sequence comes from Miniopterus schreibersii, assembly GCF_964146895.1. Classification (NCBI taxonomy): domain Eukaryota; kingdom Metazoa; phylum Chordata; class Mammalia; order Chiroptera; family Miniopteridae; genus Miniopterus; species Miniopterus schreibersii. The sequence continues at coordinate 38,425,399 of NC_138117.1, read as the reverse complement.
TGAAATCAGTAAAGACATATTTAAAAATAAATAAATAAATCAATAATTAAATCAATCAATAAAAACGTGGCTCTAGCACTTCCTACAAAGACCTTGGGTGAGTTTACAAACTGCCTTTACTCATCTGACAAATGTAAATAGATGTTGTATCTACTTCTATGTTCTTACCTCCAAAGTGCCTGGCACCATGTAAATGGACAATAAATGAATCTTTATTACCTCTTGGGGTGGGCATCCAATATTTTCACATTCCTAAAATGTAAGGGTTCAAATGGATTAATAATTTTTAATAGCCCTGGAAATGCAAGGTTTCTCCATTGTCATTGCCTCCTCAATTTTAGTGTAACTTATGAAGATGACTTATGTCTTGTCCTTGGATCGAACTGTGGACCCCAGGGTCCTGTCTCCCATCCCTTGGTGCCACCATCAGACCAGCCCAGTGCTACATATCACTGGGGAGGAGACTCTTGTTACCTGTCCTCCTGTGAGCAGCTTCTTTCACTCTTCCTGGAAACAGACCACATTAAGGTTGCTTTATAAGATTGCAAATGCAAAAGCTGGGTGTTCCTCTCTCTTTTCCTCAGCTTTAGTTAAATTAACACTTACCAGTTGAGTGGATGAGTGGATGACCCTTTCCTTATTGCATGGTGGGAGATGCTTTCCTATTTCTGCCCTCTGTCAACCCCCTGCCTCTAGTAGCAAGTTGCCCTGTCTTGGTTTACTTCTTGGGTCTCACTGGTTTGGTATGACACAACCATAAGATTTCACGTCAACATTCTTGTAGTTGTCACCTGTCAACTCTGTCTCCATCCATACAGCAAAATGTGTGTAGATCCTGTGCAAAAGAGAGAAAACTACGGTCTGTCTCTTCCCTCTGACCCATGGTGGTGCCACAGAACCCCCAGCAGGGGGCAGCACTTGTCTGAGCCCTTTCCTTTTGAACATTGCTTGGGCCTGGAGAATCAGCATTTAACTGCAAAGAAAGACCCATGCATCAGTAATGTAATCACCTGATGATGAACACGAGGACAGATGCGTAGCATGTAACAAATGTCCTTTCAGTCACAGAAGATCTTATTAGGCGGAACGCTGAGCACAACGAGTGTGTGATCTTTTCCCTGGAGGAACTGTCCTTGCATCAGCAAGAAATAGAAAGGCTGGAGCATATTGACAGATGGTGCCGGGATCTAAAGATCCTCTACCTTCAAAACAATCTCATTGGGAAGATTGGTAAGTTTTCAGGACTTTGTTCTCATGGTTTCGTGAACATTTTGGTGGGAGAACTTTGGAAAGGGGAGTGAGTGTTATCCTTAGAGGAATACAGCAGCTAAGGAAGAATTACACAGGGAAGCGGACACAGCCATCTCTCAGAGGCTGTGTGTGGAACATTCCCGAACCTGTCCAGGGGTGGTCAGTCTCCTCGCCCCAAGGGACCTCGTCAGGGGGTTGGGAGGGGCAATAAAGGCAGGAGCACGGTAGTTGACCTGTATGTATGGCTGGGTTTCTGAAAAGTCTGCAAGGGAGGAGGGGACACGATCCAACATTTGTCATGGTTTGACATCACTATGAAACCGAAAGGACTTGGTATAAATTGAGCAAGTCCTCCAGGTTACCACAGCCTGTGACAGCTGTTCAGCCAGATGAACTGCTCTAGTTTGGAAAGAAATGAGAGGTAAACATAGGAGTTGGGCGGATGAAGGTCAAAATGCCAGCACTGTAAGTGATGGGACTCTTTAGAACGTGCGGCTGACACTTGCAGCCCAGTGGGCTTCCTAATGCCCCCAGAATGAACCCTGCCCGCCTGGACCCAAGCAGGCGACAACCACAGCTCCCCTTGCCCACGTGGCCCTTGCTTGTGGCAGGAGCAGAGGAGACCCTGCACCCTCTGCCCGCGGGGAGATCCCAGAAGCCAGGAGAGAGGGTGGGACGGGCGGGTGCGGTTTCTCCCAGTTCATCCAGGGGATTAGCCAGTCCTCCCCCCCCAGGCCATAATGAGTCGGGGAGAGAAGGGAGGCCTGTGGAGTCGTTCTAAGGGGGGTCCTGCCACATGGGAGCAGGAGGAGCACCCCCAACACTCAGAAGACGGACAGTGTATTTAGTGGTTAGAGCAGGCGCTGCCCTGACGTCAGGTAGATCTGGGTTTGAGCCGCGCCTCTGCCGCTTAGAAACTGTCCGAAATGAGATGGTGAAGTTGTCTGGGTCCTGGTCTTTCCGTCTGTAAACAGAGATAGTAGCAGCCAGCAAACACGGTGGGGTAAGGACTACAGGAGGCATGTGTGGAGTCACTCCGTATCCGTATCCGTAGGTGACACCTGCTGCCATTGTCCATATTGTCACTTACCCAGGGTGCCCCAGGCTAGCCCAGTGAAGGTGGGAGCAGAAGGAGAACCAACCAGAGCTGGAGGCGAAGGGGTGCAGTCAGAGTTGAGGAGGCAGAGTGAGCGCCAACCCCTGTAGGGTCTGGCCTGGAACCCAGAGGTCAGCCTATAAGGTTATGTTTTAATTCTTCAAGGTGGTGGGCAGGGGTCCTCAACAGGGGCTTTGGCAAAGTCTGGAGACATATTTGGTTGTCACCAGTGCACGTGTGTTTGGTGGGGGTGAGGGCCTGCTAATGTCGGGCGTGTGTGGAGGCCAGGGTTCTGCTACCACCCCAGGATGGCACCCGCACTCGAGAAAGTCACCAGGCCTACATGTTAGTGTGCCGGGGGCGAGAAACCTGGGATGGGGTTGCCTCTAGTTGGGTGGATGATTCCAAATTGGCTCTAAGTTTGCAAAAACCTAGAATTTGCATCATTTTTTTTGAAGATTTATTAGAATTCTTTATATTTCTTCAGAATGTTATTTTTGGCATCTTTGACTACCAGAAATTGGAAACTCGGGCACAGTGTTCAATTAAAAGGCTGTTCTGGAAAACCACCAGCTTTCATGCACCGGGGCCATTACAGGGCCGTCCTTGGACAGTTCTAAGAGTTCCCGAGATTTCACTCCGCACAGCTGGTCCATCACAATGACTAATTAGTGCATAGCATTTCAGTCCTTCCCAGAGCTGCGAGAAGGCTTACATTTTTGCTTCCAAACTGTTCTTAAATTAAACACCCTTTTAAATTTTAATAATGGGATTTTCAGTGCTACTCCACCCATTGACACTCAGGCCCTTGCTTAGCTAGTAAAACCATTTCTCTAGGATTCAGGCTTGCCCTTGTGCCCTGGGGGTGGGAGTGTGCCTTTCCTGAGCTCTGTTCCTCACTGGAGATACAGGTGGGCTTGGGGAGTGGGGGCGGGGAAGGCTCTGTTTAGTGTTGGTCCAGCTGTGAGCTGAGGACCCTCTGGGGTCCTGTTGAAGTGGGACTCAGGCCCCACCCTGGACCTATGGACTCAGAATCTGGGGCAGGGGCTCCTAGAACCTGCATTTGTAATGACTTTCCTGTGAGCTTCAGGCCTGGGCCAAGTTGAGAGCTCAGGGCTGCTTGAACTGGGGTGGGATAGGGCTGGTTATGCGCTCGGTGACAACTTCTTCCAGGGTGGCTTGGCTAGGATGCTCAGACCTCCTTCCCACTGCCCTCAAGGCGCTACGCTTTCTTACTTATGGAGCCTTTTTCCCTGACCCTCTAGGCCCTGGTTCTTGAGTTAATGTAGGACATGCTTCCTGAACAATTTTACCTTTGTCTACCAGATGACTTTTTTGGCTTTTAGAGGGTTAACCATATAACAAATGGGGGGCAGGAAGAGGTATTTAATCGTGGGCTGGCAATTTTAACGATGTTAACTTCAGGTGTTTGTGTTCGGAATGCAGAGTAGACACTCTTGTCCATCTAAACCCTTGTCGCTTAGTGCTCTGCATCTCTGTTGACTCTCAAATGTGCAGAGTACCTAGAGTACCTTTACCAAGCATCAGTATGGCCTAGGATAATCTAACTGCTGAGAGACACTTTAGTAATTTTTTTCTAAAATTTTCATTTTGAAAAATGAATAAATTGAGGCTTAGAGAGAAAAACTAATTCTTGGGTCTATGGTAACATATATGATATTTTGTAAATTTTAAATGAAATGGGACAATAAGGGTGATGGTTATAAATCATCATATTAGATCTTTATAGTGTCCCTGGAAAATGGGCAGAGGAAGCCTTCTCTAAGCGGGGCTGTCCAAGCACACCCTTCTCAGCAGGGTTTTTACACCCGTGTCACCTGAGAAAGGACTGTTCTTTCAAGTGTAGTGAGCATAGTGATTTACCAACAAGCTCTGGAGTCAGATTTTCTGGCTCTACCACTTAACCTTGAACAAGTGGATTAATTCTTCACAATTGGGTGTTCTCATTTGTAAAAGGGAGAGATTGATAGAGTTTTTACCTCATAGGGTTATTATGAGGATTAATGACATAATGTATGCGAAATGCTTAGAAAACCACATGGCACGTAATTAGCACTCGGCAGTGTTAGCTATGGTGTTATTAGCTGTTTTCAAAGGCCCGTTCTCCACTGATTACTTGACTTACTTATGGTTGTTGCTTTGCCTATATAAGCTTTCATATTTATTAAAAACGGTGATCCTGTATCAGGGTGACTTGGGCTCCAAGTAAGGAAGGCCCAACTCAGTGTGGCTTTCCAGTAAGGAAGCCGAGCATCTCATCCAATGATCCGTCTAGAGATAGGGCAGGCTTCATCTCTTGGCCGTTGATTCCTTCTCTCTGCTCCACCAGCTGTAGTGGCTTCATCCTGTAGCTGGTCCCCTCCTGCTTGCAAGATGACTGTGAGTGTCAATAGGGGAGAGTACTCCCTTCTTTTTTAACATTCAGCAGAAAAAGTGAAAGGAAATCCCTAAGCATGGACTGTAGATCTTCCCCTTTCATCTGGTCGGGAGCACTGGGCCTGTGTGTCCTCTCCCACATCGCATGGTTGCCAGGAGACGGTCATGGGCTGGTTCACTTGCACCTGAGATCCTGAGCTGTCACTAGCAAGGGACGTGGGATTGCCATGCACTGGCCCAGCTTGGTTAAGCCTAACCCTGGAGTCGGGGCTGGGAAGAGACGTGAGCAGAACTGGCTTGTGTTAGAAAGGATGGGGGGAGAAGTGGATGTTGCACAGCCAGCCAACAAAGTGTGAAGCACAGGGGTAGATCTGAAAAACCAGCATGGTTGGATAGCCACAGTAATTTTTAGATTCTCTTTATCATCTTCACAGTAGATTATGTAAAAATGTCTTTCATCTGGAAGGTTAATTACATTATTTTTATATTTCAGAAAATGTGAGCAAACTCAAGAAACTTGAATATTTGAATTTAGCTTTAAACAACATTGAAAAAATTGAAAATCTGGAAGGTAAGAATTTTCTTCTTATTTTGCGAATTAAAATTGAGATTTAAAAATTTCTTTAAACAGTATTGCTTAAATAATGTATTCTTCCATTTTGTGGGCTCTCCTGTTAGCTTTCTTGATGGTGTCCTTTGGAGCACAATTATTCTTTTTAAATAATAGCTTTATTGAGGCATAATTGATATACAGAAACCTGCACATATTTATTGCATATAATTTGATGAGTCTGGACATATGCACACACCTGTGAAACCATGACCACAATCAGAGGTAACAGACATACCCATCACCTCTGTCTTCTCTGATCTCCCCTCAAACTTCTTTTGAATATATTTCGGTTGCACTAGATTGATCCTCTGTGCCTTTTAGCCTGCGTTCCTTATCTAAACCTCCTTGTCTTGTTCTGCATTCTGGAAGCTTTCCTGTTTTACTCTGCAGGCTTCTGTCTTGCATTGTTATTTTTTTCTAAGTGTCTGGTAACACTTGGTGTCTGTTCATAATCACAGAGGATTTGGCTAACTCGGTGGCTGCAGGTGTGAGGTTGGGATTCCACGTCCAGCTCCGTGCTGGCTGGCCGGGCTGCTGTGGGCTCTGCGGGCGGGCAGGCCTGATGGCTGGCAGGCGGCCTTCAGGGAGCAGGAGCGGAGCCGCCCCACTCCCATCTGCCAAGAGCGAAAATTAGGGGGATTTTACTTAGGTTATGGTTGATTTTAGCTTATTCACCTCCTAGTGTAGAAATTGATATTTCAGGTACTATCAAAGTTATCAACAAAGACACACATAGTCTTCATGCATTTAAAATTTTCACCCTCAAAACCTAGAATATCATCACTACCCAGGCCCAAGCCCATGCCCATATCAGGGCTGGGACTGGAATGGTTCTTCCCTCACTGGTGTTTTTCTGCGGAGGAAATGGATTCATTGTTTTCTCCCAGCTACCACTCTATAGCCCTGTCACGACGTCTCGTGTAAGCAAATGGCATAACTAAATTTACTCAGTGCCCATGTTTTGTGGCAGTAGAATATCAATCTAAGAAGTCAGAGGACTCATTAAAACTCACTCTCACTTGTCCACAGCTTGTTATTTTTAGGAGAGGTTCTGAAAGGACATGGAAAATTATATTTTTGCTGTGTGTTTTGGTCATCTACCACTAGAGGGCAGCATTGCCACTATTGTCTTTCGGGGCTTTGGGAACCACAGCCCACCTCAGGCCTGTTACCTGGATGCTTCTTCCTTTGGTGGCCCCCTCCCAGCTCTAAAACGGATGCACTGGCCAGGGTGGTTTCAGGATGTGTATGGGGAGATGGGCACGGTCTTATCTGCTGGCAAACGTGCACCTTTTGTTTAATTTTAAAGATGAGAGAGGAGGAAGGTGGATATACACCCTTGGCCCACCTACTTGAGTAAATCTCAATATAATTTTAAACATAAGTTGTATTTTTGTTTGTTTTGCTGGATGGCAAAAAATAGCAAGTATCTCTTTCCTTTTTTCCTGTTGTGGAATCATTGGGATAGAATAAAGTACCTTCTTTTTCCATCCCTCCTCCTCACCCACCCTAACCTGGGAGAGGTGGGGTTCCTGAGAGTGTGAGCTCGCCCCCTTGGGAGTCAGTATTGTTGATTTTGGTGACCTTCAGACCCCATGAGTCACTGAGCTGGATCAGCGCAGAACAGGACAGGAAGGGTGGGACCCAGTTGAAGGAGGGAGCACCTACCTCTGAAGAGGAGGCTTTCTGAAGCCTGGCTTGTTCAGCAAGAATTATTCTGTAAGATGGCAAATGTGGTTGGATTTCTAATGTGTAGGCTGAGTAAAAGAAAAATTAAGAATTCACCATGCTGAAAAATATGATGAACATTTGGACGGTCCTTCATCTACATTATAGCAAAATCCAAAAATATATGAATTTTTGAACTTGTTGGAGTCTTTCAAATGCCAGCCCGCTCTTACACGAAAGAAAAACATAATTGAAATGGCTCCCAGAATCTGTCAGAGTAAACTAGGAAATACCCGGCAACCTGTATCTTAAGTTAGGTTGCTCCAAATATATCTTTCACATTTCACAAAATCCATCTAACATTTTTTCCCCAATGTAGAACAAACATACAGACGTAGAGACATAAACTTAATTATATTTATATACACATGTAGCTTCATATTCATTCTTCATACAGTGACTGAGTCCACAGCTTTATAATTTAATGACTGAATTACCAAGTATATTGACGCGTTTTAACTAATCCTTATTGTTTGGTGCTTGATGTGTTTTTAATTATGTTTGCTACTGTGAACAGAAGTGTTCTGAACAGCTTTGTACAAATTACCTGCTTTCAGTTGATGTAGCCAAATGAAATTCTGGATCCGGGGGGAAACATTTAAAAGCCTATTTATGTATTGTCAAATTGAATGCTGAAAAATTGTTGTCTTATAGGCTTAACAATATCTTTCAAAAATTTGTTCTATTGTTGCTAGTTTAATAGAAATAGCTGTTTTGTTGTCCTTTTTCACATATATGATTGTTTTTGAAGATGTGAAGTTATGAATTTTCTTCACCTGTGCAGTAGAATCTAGAATATACAAAAGTTTTTACTTGTTCTTGTGTATTTTGTATATTCATTTTTTAATGATTAATATGTTTACTGTAGTAATACAATCCATAGTTTAAAAGTCGAAGTGTGCTCTATACTTTTGTTGGAAAATAGCAGTCTTTTATTTCCCCCTCAGACCTCTGAGTCCTGCTCCTGGAGGTGACCACTCTCAAGTCCCCTCTGTTGTGCTCCATGTTTCCAAACGGTGCTCGTGCTGTGCTTTACCTGATGTTCCTCCAGGTTCCCATTTTGGGCATCGTAGGTTGACTTCCTGACATGGAAGATGCAGACCGTTCTCTCACACCGCCCCCGGGTTCTCTGCTCCCTTCTGCCCACCCTGCTTATATTTTTATATCACATGATGGGATACCATAGTGAGATATGGGCTGTGGACCCACTCATGGCGACTGGTGTTTTGAATGAACATGAACCATCTCACACTGTCTTCACAACTGCTGAACTGGGTACCAATACTCTTCTGATTCTGAAGATGAGAAAGCTGAGGCCTGTAACTTCCCCAAGGTCACACAGCAAGGCTGTGACAGTGATGGGATTTGGTAAGAGTGCAGTTAACCAGCAGACTTACACTGTGGCAACTGTTACTCCTGTTACCTGTGATTGCACACATTTTATTACCAGTGTGACTTATTTCTTTGTTTTCATTTCTGTCACCAGGATGTGAGGGGCTGACAAAACTTGACTTGACTGTAAATTTCATCGGAGAGCTGAGCAGCATTCAAACCCTTCAGTGCAACATCCACCTGAAGGAGCTCTTCCTCATGGGGAACCCGTGTGCTGACTTTGACGGCTACCGGCAGTATGTGGTGGCCACTCTCCGACAATTAAAGGTCTGGTTGCTGCAGTGATGCAGAAATCTCAGAAAAAGTGAAAACAAGCAGCTATAATAATTCCTGATTCATTCACAGCACTGTCAGGAAATGTGTGGCTTCAGAGAATGAAATATTCCAGAAAATCAAAAACCAATTCTTTGACTTACTGAGCCTTTAGAATTGTTTTAATTGCTTTCCTAAATCTCTGAAAAGTAAATTGCCTACTTTCCCCCTTTCTCATTCAGAATACACAGAACTTAATTTAATAATTTCTTGATGAATTCAAATCATTGTTATGAAGAACATTCATCATTACCAATAGTTTGGGGTTTCTGAGGTGGCTACAGTTATATATATCTTTGTATTTCTTAGTCTGAAACTGCTGTGTTCTTAAAACTTTTATAATTATTATTTTGTTATTGCTTTCTATTAACTTGTTCTCTATGTTAGCGGTTCTCAAACTTGGGTAGGTTCTGGAATACTTGGATGGCGTTTGCTGGCTGAACCCTCAGGGTTCTGACTGAGTGGGTCTCATGTGACACCTGAGACTGCATTTCTGACAGCTGTCAGGTGTCGCTGGCAGGGCTGGTCCAGCACCTCGTTTGAGAGCCCCTACCCTCTGTGTTCTTCTTACGCTATACCTGCCCTCACCTGGGGTCTTTGGGGCTAGGAAAGAGCATGTGGTTTCTGCCTGCGCGTGTGAAAGAAGTCGTGTTAATTTCTGTGCAGTTCCAAGGGTTCCCAGCCTGCGCGGGGCCCGTGCTCCTGCGAAGAGAACGCACAGGCGCGCTCGCTCCGATGGCATTTCCTTCAGCTCTCAGAGGACGTTTGGCTTTAGACTGCTGTGCACTGTGTGGCTGAGATTCTGGGTTAGTGGGACACATTTCTCTCATGTAAAATTTCTTCAGTTAAGAGAATGAGTGACTCAGGTGCCTGAATCTAGAATGTCTGCCTGGGATAAACTGTGTATGGGCTCAAATAGGTCCCAGGCTGATCATCAGGTACAGTGACTCCCAGAAAACAAACTGATGGGAACCAGAGTATCCCAGGGATGGGCCCTGTAGCGTCACGCAGGAGCCACTTCCCTGGGAGGTGCGGGGCACCCAGCTGAGCCCGCGTCCCTGCGGCAGGTTCCTGTGGCAGTTGGTGAGCCATCAGGCAGGCACCTGAAACCTAGGCCAGGCTGTTCCAGGTCCTTCGGGTGAAACATTCCTGATCCCCTTGGGCCCCCGCAGGGGGTGATCAGTGCACTGGGGGACGAGGGGGGCAGGCTCGGAGAGCTGGTGCTCCTTGTCTAAGCGGACACGCCGGGCGCGTGGCTCAGGTGGCACTGGAGTCTGCCAGTGAGGATGGTTTGCCTTATGTCTCCACTGGCTATGAGGGGTGCGCCTCATTTTTAATGTAGAACAGGAGAATAATTCCTGCCTTAAAAGAGCTCTGCGAGGCTTTCAATACATTTTAGTTTCTCTTTCTCTTTGCTGCAGCATGTGTGCAATGATCATGAATACACATGGACACTCTACCTCTGTGTCTCAACAATCCTAAATAAAGACCAAGAAATATTTTAATGAACAACTTAAAACTTAGTCTCTAGGGCCCTGGCCGGTGTGGTGCAGCAGTTAGAGCATCGGCCTGTGCACTGAAGGGTCACAGGTTCCATTGCTGGTCCAGGGCACGTACCTGGGTTGCGGGTCTGATCCCCAGCCCTAGTCAGGGCACATGCGGGAGGCAACCAATCGATGTGTCTCTCTCACATCGATGTTTCTCTCTCTCTCTCTCTCTCTCCCCATCCCACTCTCTCTAAAAATCAGTGAAAAAATATTCTCAGGTGAGGAATAACAGAAAACAAAAACAAAAAAGAACTTAATCCCTGGGTTCATTAGCCTATCTAAACTCAGGTGTGATTTTGGCTTGAAGGAAACGGGCCAGTTTCTAAGACTTCCTAACAGAAGTTGTCAAGTAAATTGAGATCCAGTAAGAAGACCCCTGGGACAGGTGCTGACAGACATGTGGCACGGTCCCAAATTTGTTATCAGCTTTCAATATGAGCTTTTCTGTTTACTGTCTGTGTGGTGATGGGGATTCATTTATCATAATATTTTAGAAACAAGAGGTCTAGATTAAATCAATATTTAGTTAACCCGAAGTAAAGGAAATATACACATGCATAATTACACACACACATTATTAAGTACATCCTTAAACCCTTGTGGTCCAGATACGAGTGAGAGAACAGCACCTTGCTTCCAAATGTTTATTAAAATTCCAATGGAAGAAATTATATATATTCAGAATTTTCCAAATTGTTTAGATCTTAACTCTAGCTTAAATTAGGTTAAATTTTTTTTTAAAGTTAAGTACTTAGACACAATTACTTATCCCTTTAAAGATTAGGTTTGAGTAAATTGGATTTTATCATTGCCGCCTCGTCTTTCACTGTGAAAAGAAACAGCTTTGGGAAGCCCGTCACTGTGTGGAGTATGCGTGACCCCTCTCAGGTCCCCATGTGAAGCTCTACTTCAGAAGCGTGTTTCAGAAATAAACATTAAGGAACACCTGGAAACTAGTATATTTTCTCATGAAAGGCAACAAAAGTCATGTGACTGATCATCTTTTTCTATCTTGCTTTGGCTGCCAGGAAGCTCAGAGCCAAATCTGCAGCCCACCTATAGTAGCCACGAGTCCTGTGACCAAAAGCATACTTTAAATTATTTGTTTCCAAATCTCAACAATTTAATTTTGATTTACAATGTAACCAATCCTGATAATTTTTTCAATTTTATATTTTTTCAATCCGTGTGTTTTTTCCTTTTGTATTCGTTCCCTACTGCTGTGGTAATGAATTACCACAAACATATGGCTTAAACAACACAGATTTATACTTACGTTTCTAGATGACAGACATCTAACACTGAGGCGTTGTCAGGACTGTGTTCTTTTGCAGGCTGGAGGGGAAAGTTTGTTCCTTGGATAGTTCAGAGTCTGGATGGTGCCTGCGTTTTTGAGACCATGGATCCTTTCTCCGTCTGCCAAGCCAGCAGTGTAGATCTCTCCCTAACTCTGACCCTGACACGTCTGCTGTCCTTCACTTAAAGGACCCTTGTGGTTGCCTTGGGCCCACCCAGCTAATCTGGATAATCTCCCCATCTTAAAGGCCTTCATTTAATCACATCTGCAAAGTCCCTTTGGCCGAGTAAAGTAATGTTTACCGGATGAGAACACGTCTATTCTTGGGAGGAGGGGGGCAATTTGCTGCCTACTACACACCTTTCTAAGTACCTCCCCTCTTTCTGTAGAATGAGGCTGGGTAAATAAATAGGTGTCTTTAAACCAGTAGCTTTGACATTGCAGGTTTTAGGTTGGGGGTTTTATTTGAATATTTCAACTTGGAAAATCACTATAGAAATGCCAGTGGAAACAGTGACCGTACAATTACTCGTACTCTCTGCGTCTTGGCAGAGGTAGAACGCGGGCTCATCTGTATTAAGGCTCCGTTTTGGGTAACGGATGGCCCTTCTTGTAGAGCGCATTCGAGAAGGGTCGTGGTTATACTTTAGAGCTATGGTTTGACTCAGGGCATCGAAAAGCTTGACATAGTGAGTAGTTATAGAATTAATATATTTTGAGAGCTTGTCATTAGTGATCGGTTTTAACAAAAGACCTACTTATTATGACCAATGGGGACAGTTTATAAACTGTGTTGATTGTATGAAATCAACACTGACTTAGATCAAAGGTTGTGATGTTTCCCGTATCACCATGGTGTGTTACTTATTATTTCTAAGTTTAAAATACTCCAATCAAAGTCAGCTTGGGGATGGCTGGAACTGCAGCCCTGGAATAATTTCCCTCTGCCGGCTGTGTTTTATTCAAGTGGTTGGATGGAAAAGAAATAGAGCGTTCGGAAAGGATCCAGGCATTGCAGAACTTTCCAGTGGTTGAAGGACAAATCAGAGAGCAAGAGCGAGCTTACTGCCTCAAAAGAGCCAAAGACAAGAAAGAGGCTCAGAGGAAACTTCAAGAAGAGCATGAACACAAAGAGAAGGAAAGCCACCCAGGCTTGGATGGGCGCTGGGACGCAGACATCGGCCCGACTCCGTATGTAAATTATTAGAATTTATTTTCCTGTTGAAAGCAGCCAACCATGTTCTTTTCCCAAGGTGTTCACAGCATCACCTACATTCCAGACAGTTAACTTGAAGAATATATTATTATATTGATCACTCTGGCAGAGAACATTGTACTTGGAAGGCTCTTGTACTGTCTCCAAGAACCAACAAATATGCTTATAAGAAAAGGCCAGTAACTGGCTATCAGCGCCAGAGAGGGACCAAGAGCCCAGGTGTAAGAGCATCACGTTCCCAGGAAATGTTTGCCTTGTCTCCCCACTCCTCCTCCCAGGCCCACATATCTGAAGTCAGGAGGGAGCCCAGTGAGATGGGGTACATGTCCCTCTCCCCATGCACAGCCCCGTTATGAGCTGGGAGAGGGGAGAAGGCTTTGGAGAGGGAGGGGAAAGGCTCAGTTTGGATGTAAGTCTGGAGTTTTGTTTAAATTGTAGACCTTTTAACACCTGAAAGTGATCGTTAGCTGAGATGAGACTGTCCTTGAAAGGGAGCTGGGATGTGCTCAGGAGTGGGAAGAGAGTTCTGAGCAGCAGATTAGAAGGAAGTGGTTGAAAAGGAAAGTTTTTGTTCATTTCCTAATGAGTTCAACCTATTTCACCAACCAGCTACATGCATTTATATGCATTTTGCCTTTGGAGACTTTTGCTATTTAGCTGACATTTCTATAGTTTTTTTAAAGTACAATTATTTTTGTTTTTTAAATTAGATTGCAGAAGGTAAAAGTAAACTAGTCACTTTCTTTTAAATGAGAATGGAACCAATTATTTCCATTACAATTAGCTAGACTATTATAGCATATTAGATCTCCTAAATAGATTGTTTTTATACCATAAAGAACTATAGCTATATGGCAAATCTTTTATTTTTAGAAATTTATATTATGTAGCTTATTAAGCTATCTAGTTGGATTTTATAATAAAGAATCCAAGAGGAATTTTACTCTATGTTCTGTTTATACTATTTAAATTTCATGCTCTAGTATTTTTGGTCCATCCCTTCAAAATCACCTTATTTGAAGGTCAATGAAATGAGTCTTTTGTGACATCTCATTTCAGTGAAACATTTAATAAGTACTTACTATTACTTGGTACTAAGAGCTTCCTGTGGATTTTTTTCATTTAATTTCATTTGGCAACAGAGTGTATATTCTAGGGCTAGGTGAGGGGAGAGAGGCTATTCCCATGTTTCCTGTTTGAATGGTGTGTTTCCTCTCTGCTGACTACAATCTCCTAAAGGTAGTGTCTTTACCAGTTGCCTGTCTTTACCAGGGTTATATCTCTGGTGCCTGGCACATAGAAGGTGCTCAATAAATATTTCTTCATTCCATGTTGAACAAATGTTGAATATCTCACAAAATATCCATCTGACACCATATAGAGACATCTTTCAATTTGCTGACAGTTCACAAAACATGAACAGAAAGGAGAACACAGCACTGTTACCATATAAAGCTACAAACTCAGAAGATACCTGTGAGAACAGACTAGGCAGAGGCCACACCACAGACCTCGTATGTCCCACTAGAGCATTTTGGAGCTAGAGAACCTGAAAATGATATGATCGAATTTTCCTGTTAGAAGATGCTCTGGGAGCAGTGTGGAGGATCGGGTTGAGGGGTACAGACTGGAGATGGGGTGACTGCTAAGGCTCAGTAGTCCCTGAATTTTTCCAATCATCAGAACCTTCTGCAAAATGTTATAAAACACAGATTCCTGGGTCTCACCCCAAATCTACTGGGAGCCCAGGAATCAGTACTTTTTATAAAGCTCCCAGGTGCCTTGTGCGAGCCAGGTATGTGACCCCTTGAATCTGACTGTTGCAGTCTTCCTCCTGGTGATGGATGACAAGGGCCTGCCCCAATCCCGTGGCAGTAGTTCCTCCAACTTGGCTCCAATAAGCTCTGTTCTAGACAAGTTTTGTCAAGGTAAGAAGGTAACACAAGAAGAATGTATAAGATATTTAAGAAGCAGCTTTAAGGGTGGAACTCACATGTCCATTACTGGTCTTACATACTTTGTGTCTTTTTGTTCTTTCCTAGCCTGTCTTCTGTAGAGAGCGAAGACCACCAACTCCAGGCATCAGAAATACAAGAAGGGGAAACTAATAAAAAGAAATTAGACAACAGCAAAGATGACCTGGAATTCTGGAATAAGCCATCTTTGTTTACTCCCGAGTCTAGATTGGAAACTCTTAGACATATGGAAAAACAACGAAAAGACCAAGAACAGTTAAGGTATTCCATTTTTCCTGGCGTTGAGAGTAAGGTAACACTCTCTTCTGGGCTATATTTTCATGGCTGTACATTATTGTAACTCATTACCTGTGTTCAACCTTCGTTAGCCATCACTCGTAAACTCTGCTTTTTTTAAGTTCAGCTTTTGGTTGAATTCTATCAATTAACATTTATAAATATCAAATGACTTTCTTCAGAATATCATGAATTATGGCATTTTAGGTAGGGTATTGTTAGTATGACCTTAGCTTTGTAACTACTTCTTATTTATTATTTATTTATTTATTTATTTATTTATTTTAATTAATTAATTTTATTGTTGAGAGTATTACCGGTGTCCCTCGTTTTCCCCCTTGCCCACCTCCATTCCACTGATCCCCCACCCCATCCCAGTCCTTCACCTGTCTGTTGCCTGTGTCCATGGGCTCTGACTAATTTGTACTTCTAAATCCCTTCACCTTTTCCCCCATCCCCCTAAACCCCCTCCCATCTGACAACTGTCAGAATGTTCTCTGTATCTATGAGTCTGTTTCTGTTCTGCTTGCTCGCTTATTTTGATTTTTAGATTCAATTGTTGATAGATCTGTATTTATTGCCATTTTATTGTTCCTATTCTTGATATTTTTCTATTTTTCTCCTTCTTCTTAAAGTAGACCCTTGAACATCTCATGTAGTGCTGGTCTAGTGGTGATGAACTCCTTTAGGTTTTCCTTCTCTGAGAAGCTCTTTATCTCACCTTCAGTTCTAGATGATAGCTTTGCTGGGTAGAGTAATCTTGGTTGTAGGTCCTCACTTTTCATCACTTTGACTATTTCTTGCACCTCTCTCTGGCCTGCAAAGTTTCTGTTGAGAAATCATCTCACAGTCGTATGGGTGCCCCCTTGTAGGTAACTAACTGCTTTTCTCTTGCTGCTTTTAAGATTTTCTCTTTGTCTTTAACTTTGGCATTTTAATTACAACGTGTCTCTATGTGGGCCGCTTTGAGCTCATCTTGTTTGGGACTCTGTGCTTCTTGGACTTGTGTGTTTTTTTTCTTTCACCAGGTAAGGGAAGTTTTCTGTCATTTTTTCAAATAGGTTTTCAATTTCTTGCTTCCTCTCTTCCCCGTCTGTTGTCCCCATGATGCGAATGTTGGGCCGCTTGAAGTTATCCCAGAGGCTCCTTACGCTATCTGCATATTTTGGATTCTTTTTCTTTTTGCTCTTCTGATTGAGTGTTTCTTGCTTCCTTATATTCCAAATTGCTGATTTGATTCTCAGCGTCCTCTACTCTACTGTTGATTCCCTGTAAATTATTCTTTTTTTCAGTGAGTGTAGCCATCATTTCTGACTGGCCCTTTTTTATGTTGTTGATGTTCTCACTAAGTTTCTTGAAGTTCTCACTGAGGTCCTTGAAGGTCTCGTTAAGTTCCTTGAGCATCCTTATAACCACTGTTTTGAACTCTGTATCTGGTGGTTTGCTTGCTTCCATTTCATTTAGTTCTTTTTCTGGAGATTTTTCCTGTTCTTTCATTTGTGACATGCTTCTTTTTCTCTGCATTTTGGCTGTTTCCCTGTGTTTGTTTCTATGTATTAGGTAGATCTGCTATGTCTCCCAGACTTGGTAGAGTCTGGTGTAGTAAGCGCCCTGTAAGGCCCAGTGGCTCAGCCTCCCCAGTCACCAGAGATAGGCACTCCAGATGTGCCCCTTGTGAGCTGTGTGCACTCTTCTATTGCAGTTGAGCCTTGGTTGATATTGGCGTCACTGAGAGGGATTGACCCTCAAGCCAGTTGGTTGCGAGGATCAGCTGCAACTACAGCAGAAGAGCTGCTATACAGGAGACACCCTTATGGAGCAGGACTTGCTTCAGTGGGGCTTTAGTGCTCACCAAGTCTGCCCTTGAATTTGTCACTCGAAGAAGTGGTAGGGTTCTAATCCGACGTAGTCAAAGCTGACTGACCACCTGGTGTGGTGCACTGGCTCTGGAGCCTCCTGGGAGGTGCAAAGTCAGCCACTCCCTGTGCTCTGCCCATGGCCACCCAGCATGAGCTACAAAGCAATCTGCAAATGGCTGCTGCTTGTGTTGGGCTTGGAGGTGCCCAGGAGAGGCCAAGCTATGAACCAAGGTGGATTGCCACTAGTGCCTGGACTTGGGTCACTTATTGAGTGGTATGGAGCACGCTGAGGACACCTGCTGCTTGTTTGAGAGATTTTAGGAAAGTCTGAAGCTTGAGGAAAGAGAGGCCAGTTGTATGGAAAAGCCACTGGAAATGGCTTGGATGAGCCTGCAAGTAGGGAGGGCCGGAGTATCAGAGAATCACCAGGGCCAAGTGAATAGTGTGAGCCAGGTTGATAGATTCAGATGATGGTGCCCCATCTGCCGGCTCTGTGGGGGGAGGGCTTGTCAAAGGAGCAGTGGCCTTTGCCAGCACTTCTGTTTGGGAGAAAGCTGCCCCTCCAGCTCTCACCCTAATTCCAAGCAAGTTAATTCCTCCTCAAATGTCCCAGGTTCCTTTCAAACTGCTGCCCAGTGCTGGAGCTCAGAGGGAGTAAGTCTGAGTAAGTCCGTGCACGGGCCCTTTAGGAGGAGCTGCCTGGGACTCTGGCAGCCTCCATGTCCCTCAGCCACAATCTCCACTGTTTTTTATAGCCAGAAGTTGTGGGGATGTCTCTTCCTGGTTCTGGAACTCTGGGCTGGGAGCCTGGTGTTGGGCTGGGACCCCTTGCTTTTCAGGGAAACCTCCACAGCCAAGATATTGCTCCCAATTTTAAACCACCCCCTGTGGATGTGGGACCAGCAGGTTCCTCGATTCCGCCCAGTGACTCTGACCTTCCTACTGGTCTTGATGTGCTTCTTCGGTTTCCTAGTTGTAGGACTTCCCTTCAGCTAGATTTCAGGAGGTTCTGAATAATGGTTGTTCTGTATTATAGTTGTAATTTTGATGTGGTTGTGGGAAGTGGTGAGTCCCGTGTTTACCTACACCACCATCTTGTCTGGAACCAGTTTTGTAACCACTTTAAATCTGTCAAGTAGTAGTAGGGCCTGGGTTAGCAATACTAGTTATCATGGTACCAAGAAAAAGGCCACTTTGTGGGATGAATGAGTTCCTTTGCATCTTTTAATTTACAAAATAAATGATTAGAAACTAGTTTCATTGGGCACTATATTTTCCTAATACAACTCTCTTGGACATTTAACAATATGCTTTCACTTTCAAATTATTTAGATAGAACTTGTTAAGGATCTAGAATGTGTAAGCTATTATTTTCAGAGGAGCTTTTATAAGATAGGCTCTGCCTTATTCTATTTCATGTCACTGCTCAAGTCTAGTGTGTAAAATGTGTCACTATGGGATTCTAATTTTTGAGCTCAGGAATGTGATCGATTAGCTCTGAAACAGTAAGAAACCAAAAGAGTAGCAAAGCACTTGGAAATCTGCTGCTTTCATACATTTTCTTTATGAATTAAACAGGGAGGTACAAAATGAGAACTGAATTTTGTCTACACTACTTGTTTATAAAATGTGGTGATTTGTGCACTAAGAGGCCCCTCAGTGCTCTGGGACGAACACTGAATAATGTCACAAAATGTGGATTCATGTCGTGGCTCTGCTACCTACTCTGTGTGATGTTGGCATGTACCTGACTTCTCCTCATCTGTTTCCTCATCAGTTAAACAAGGACTTGGACACCTGCCTTCCCTACTCTACTGTATTGTTAAGAGAATCAGATGGGCCAATACATGCAAAAGTGCTTTGCATGCTCGAGAACTCTTTGAAATGGAAATTCCATGTGTTTATTTAATAAGGACTATTTCTGATGTATATGCACCCATATATATACATATATGTTTATATATATATGTGAATTGCATTTTATTGAGCCTGAAAGCAGGAGAAATGTTTCTTTCCCTGACAGCCTGAGAGTACGGCCTCCTTGGATGGAAGCTTAGTCCCTGTTCAGTGTGCTGTGCTCTGCCCAAGCTGTGGGTCCCTGAGATGTTTGCCTTTATGGATGCCCCTTAAGTATACTGGCTCAGAGAATAATGCAGTTCATGAGGACATTGACTTATTGGACCTGGGGTCCCCTTTAAAAAGCACAAAAATGTGAATAACTTTATATTTTAAAATAAAGTTAACTGACAAAATCAGTACTAAAAGAACAGTAGGGAACCTAATCAATAATATTGTGATAACTATGTGTGGTGCCAGGTGGGCCCTGGAAATATTGGAGGTAACACCTCATAAAATATATGGTTGTCCACTATGCCATACACCTGAATCTAATATAAGATAATATTGAAGGCAAACCTTAATTAAATTTTAAAAGTGAGCAGTAGAAATCCAAGGCGAAGAATTGCCTCTAATTTTATCATCTAAACAAATTCACCCATCTGATCTTCTAGATACACGCCTATTTTAGTTTTTATATATTTTCAGTAATGTTTTAAATACATAGAACTTACGTTCTACGTTTCTTCATGTTATCCGTGAGTCTTCCTCTTTGCTCCACTTCTTACCTTCCTGTCCTTACCCCTCCAACATGATGAGTGTTAACTGGCTTGAGCAGATCCCTCCAGAACTTTCTCTGCCCTCTACAATTGCATGAATTAGTTGTGCAAAGGTAGAATTTGGAGTCTTTTATAAAACACAAAAATGGACTTCTATGTTATATATTTCGTCTCACTAAATACATCATTAACCCTTTTCTTTCACTTTTTAGATCAGTAGGTAAAGAGCAAGCACATTTTTCATGGCTACAAAATATCTCAGCATGACTATCCCATGGCTGACCCCATCCTTCCTCCCCTGGTGGGCATGCAGGACAGTTCCAGGGGTGACTGTCCTGCAGCTGACCCAGTCCTTCCTCCCCTGGTGGGCATGCAGGACAGTTTCAGGGATGACTGTCCCACAGTTGACCCAATCCTTCCTCCCCTGGTCGACATTTGGGATAGTCCCAGGGGTGACTGTCCCACAGCTAACCCAGTCCTTCCTTCCCTCCTGGGCCTTTGGGACAGTTCCAGGGGTGACCGTCCCACAGCTGACCCAGTCCTTCCTCCCTGGTGGGCATGTGGGACAGTTCCAGGGTTTTGCCACCACAGACAGTGCTGTGATTAGACCTCTTTTACATAGGTCCTTATGTACTGGTATTTTTATTTCTATAAAATAGATTCTACTTGGCTGTTTAAAAATTGCGATTTTAACAAAAGCAAAAGCCGCATACACAAGTGGAGAATTGACAGTGATCTGGGTATATCATGCATAAAATAGACTTATTTAAATATTAATGGATATTTTATGAAAAGGGTTTTTTCTCCCTCATTAAATTATCTGGCAGATTGTCTTGCTCACATTTTTGCTATATAGACATGGATACAACCGGGCAGAAATCTGCCTCATGGTCAATTTCAGGCAGAGAGTGGACTGCCGAGCAGTCAAGTGTTGACGTAATCATAAATATCTGACTCGTTTTCCTTACATGGTTTCTCACAATTATCAATAACCGTTATGTTCTTTTTGTTTATTTTCCCCTCTCCCCTCTGCCCCTTGTCCCCCCCACCCCATCTTAAGCGAGAAGAAGAAAGTGAAACCACCCAGGACGCTGATCACTGGAGACGGGAGAGCTCTGAACGTGAATGAGCCCAAGTATGTGAGGGCGCAGGGGCTTGAAGCAGTGGCATCTTTGGAGCTGGTCATTCTGGTTACAAGCTTGCTCTGTGGAGGGTGCATCTGACCTCCTGACCTCTCTTCACAAGCTCTGTGACTCTAATAAGAATGACATTTGTGCACATTTGAAAGCAAAATATCCATTATGTTTCCAAGTGCATAATGTCATGTTTCATTTCCTCGGCATCCAGAAAATGATCTTGACGTAAGGAAATTCTAGTTATTTATGTCCCCCGAAACTTTGGCCAATTTACAATCTTATGGCTGAAAGTTGCCAATACATCATTGTTATGTGTATTAATTTTTAAAACTGCCATGAATAAGGCTGAGAATATTGATACATGTCCTATGCATCTACTTTATACCCTGGAACATATTCTCAAAGCACTCGAGAGCCAGGGGAAAAAATTGATATAAATATCACACGAAGTTAATGAGAGAGGGAAAGTATTCAAACTGGAAATCCTCAAGTATAATAACACATGGTCTACGCTTTCTGGCCATCTTAAAGTTTAAAACTAGAAAGCAGACTATGAAGGCCCTTTGGAGCTAAATAATAGTCCAAAAAGCCCATGGTCTAAATCTTGTTCACTTCACCTTATTATTCAGAATCTGTTTCATTTCATCATTTCGTTAGCTATGCCATTACCATGATGAAGGCACTGTCCTGAATAACTGCCAGGCATTACTGATTTCATCTTTATGGTGGTCCTTTGTGATGGTTGCGTTTCTTTTTCTTAGATCCAAAACCTGAGCCTGAGAGGTGAAGTGACTTGCCCAAGGTCACATAGGTGGTGTGTCCGACTTGCTCCCATTAACCCAATTCTAGTAGTGTCCATGATCAAGTTTATAATCTCCCTCCTCCCACACATACCTTCCAGTGGGCATGAATGCAGCACAAGACATTGTGCTGGGCACTGGCCATAGGCTTCTTCCTTCATGGATTGAAAGTCTAGTGGGAAGACGTCTCTCTTGAACTACAGCGGGGCTTAGGAGACCCCCAGAGCTCTCTGTGCTTCTAGTGAGACCACCACACTGACCACTTTACCTGCCCCTAAAACTAATCCTATTTAGGGGGATTCTATGGTTGCCCGTCAGCTCTGCTCCTACTACCTACCTCTATCATGCTGTGGTCACCCTTCCCAACCACCCTGGGTCGTCTGTCATCACCCAGAATGTTATTCCTACATGGCTCCGTACACCTTGTAATCCAGGTCATTCTCTTCCCCTTGCTGGACCCCTGTCCACTGCCCTCTGGAGCTTATTCTGTGTCAACAAAACTTGGACAATTGCAAAAGCTTGTTAAGCAGTCTCCCTGGTTCCTCTCTCGGCCTCCTATAATCTCTTCCACTTAGCCAAATAAAGAAGCAGGAAGGGAAGGAAGGCCATACAGTGCCCCTCTTTAGGAAAATTCCTGAAAAGTGCCATACAACACTTTCCTTCGCAGAACTAAATTACATGACGTCATCTAGCTGCAAGGGAGGCTGGAAAATGTAGCCTCTACTCCGCAGAGCCATGCTCCTAGTTAAAATCAGGGGTTCCACTCCTAGTGAGAAAGGGAGAGCAGGTATTGGGGAATGATAGCAATCTCTGCTATAGAAAGCCTCTCTGAATTTACCTTTCAAGTGATGTATGAAGGGACAGTTTATGTTGGCTGACTGGAAAATTGGGGAGTAGCAATCGAGGCAGAGGGGCCAGCACATAAAAAAGCTCCTGAGATGAGATTTAAGAAAAAAAAGTATAGGTTGTTGGAACAACTAAAGTCCCGCACAGCTGGGCTGTTGAAATCAGGAGAATGACTGCCACAAGCAGACGTAATGACAACCAGATCTGTGGCTAATATTACATTTTCCAAACAGTTTAGCTTATATTCTTTAATATTGTTGGGTTATGTGTGTTACAGAATAATGTGATAAGTAAGTGCTCAAAATAAAAGTCACCAAGTAGTTCTGAAATAGTGATTCTGAACAGTATGGAAGTTACACCTAGGACTCAGCCTCGGGGTACCGTGGACCGACCTAGGGCTTTAAAATCCTGCCTCTCTGGCTCCTATGGCCTCTTTCCCCGCTGCGCCAGCTTCTCTGAGCCTCTGTTGCTTCATCTGTAAGGTGATAAATAATGGGCAGTGTCTCAGCATTTCCCAAGGTGATGGGAAGGTCAGCAATGAAGGGAGAAGAAAAAAGATGGCAAGGAAAAAGGCGACTGCTCAGAACGTAAGGAACAGGGTGTTTGATGAGGGGAGGCCAGTACAGCTTTTACTTCTCCGTAAACATGTCCAGTGCTTTGGTTTCCTCCCAGCAAACTCCAACAGAGCGGGAAAGAAACCTTTAACCACCAGGTGTCTCTGTCTCTGCACCAATGCTCATTTTCTGTATGTAATTTATCTTACGAGTCTCACATTTAAACAATGTAAACAGGTCATTTATGAACATGTTATAGGTTCCCGTTGAAATTTTTAAATTGGCATAGACATTTTATTGCTCAGCTACCAAAATAAGTTTGTCATTGGAAATTATTATGTCATTATTATGAAGCTTACTTTTGGTAATGGATTTAGGCTGTCTGTAAGGTGTTGCTAAAGACATCATCTTCCTCTCTCTTCCCTGAATGGATGGTTCCTTAGACTTGACTTTTCTTTGAAAGACGATGAAAAGCGCAACCAGATCATCCTGGACCTGGCAGTGTACAGGTAAAGACGCCTTATCATGCGTATTCAATGGCATTTCTGTCTGCTTTCAGTCTCGGGTGCGATCTCTTGAGCTGTGAAACATTTTGAAATGAAACTTGGTTTGATATAAACCAGCACCTGCTCCTCCCCTGGCACTTCCGCTGCCCCCTCTCCCCGTCCCTGCTTTTTGACTTTTACCTGACAAACTAAATTTACTTGTATTTTAAACAATTTGTGACAAGGCAAGAACTTTGTTTTGTTTGTTTTTTCCTTTCCTCCTTTCTTATATCTCCAGCCCCTAAAACAGCGCCTGGCACCTGGTGGGAACTCCATAAGGACAAGAATGAATGAATGAATGAATGAATGAATGAATGAATGAATGAATACTGATGATGGGAGTCAATGAACATTTATACACATGAATTATAATGAAGGTCCTTCTCTTTTTTTTTTTTTTTAATACAAGTTTATTGATTCCAGAGAGAGGAAGGGAGAGATAGAAACATCAGTGATGAGAGAGAATCCTTGATCGGCTGCCCCCTGCAGGACCCCTGCTGGGAATCGAGCCCACAAGTTGGGCATGTGCCCCGACCGGGAATCAAACTGCTATCTCCTGGATCTTAGGTTGATGCTCAACCGCTGAGCCACGTTGGCCGGGCATTCTTTCTCTTTTTAAGGGCTGTTTTACATAATCAGCACTGTTTTATTTAATCTCTCATAAGTCAGTGAAGTGGGAGGGATGATTATCCTGGAATTATCCATGAGGGGGTAAATATTCAGAAAGTGAGTCTTGTCAGAGTAAACACAGTAACTGGAGAAGCCAGAACATGAACCTCCAGGCCTAGTTCCAACTTTGTTCTTTAACTCTGGTAAACCACATAACTTAAAATTTATCACTTCAACCATTTCAAGTGTACAACTCAGTGAAATTTAATAAACATACAATGTTGTACAACCATTGCCACTACCTACTTCCAGGAAATTTTGATCACCCTGAAAGGAAGCCCCATACCCATTAAGCAGTCACTCCTCGCTTCCCCTTTCCCCTGACAACCCATAATCTGCTTTCTGTCTCTGTAGATTTGTCTACTCTGGGTATTTCATATAAATTGAATCACATGTAGCCTGTGCATCTGGCTTCTTTCACTCAGTGTAATGTCTTTAAGGGCTTACTTAGGTAGCCCCTGTCAGAATTTCCTCCCTTTCCATGGCCAAATAATATTCCACTGTATGGATATACCACTTTCTGGTCAGTCACCGATCGCCGGGCATTTGGGTTGTTTCATGGCAGCCTGCCCTTGCCTGTAGTGAATCGGGCCCAGCTCCTGGCGTGACAGAGTGGCCTGTTCGCACAGAGCGGCCTGTCCCACAGGCCCATCGGTTCTGCCCCGCCCGCCTGGCCCCTGCCTTGAAGGAGCGCTCGGCTCTTCTCCGGCTGCCTCTGTGTGCTCTGCTCCAGCCCCGAAGGCACCCTTTCAGTTGTCTTTCGGTTAGACATTCCCTGTCACCTTTTTCGGGCCTTTCCATTTTTAGGCCTTATTCCTGGGGTTTAATGACTATGTGATCTTTTTTCTTTTTAGCTCTGTCAACTGCTTCACCTTCGTCTCCGAAGGAAAACTTGCCTCATCTCTGTGCTCGTACATTTTCAAAGACTAGTAATATTTCTCCTGTCTCCATAGTAAAACCCTTCCCTTCCCATGATTCTGTCTAAACTGATTACACTGAAGTTTCATGTTATCTTCATCCGCACATGGCTGCACACGGGAGGGGAAGTTCCTTCATTCATTCGTGTATGCTTCCTGCCTTCATTCAGCAGATATCTATAGAATACCTACTGGGTGCCAGGCCCTGGGAGACTGTAACTGGCCTGTTCTCAACACAGGCACTGGTCTCCTGTAGCTTCCGGCCCAGTAGGGGAGACAGAGTCAGCAGGTAGGCACATGATACGTCATCACAGAGGGAGAAGAGGGCCCCGCAGGAGAGGGACAGAGCTCAGGGACAGGAGGAATGGTGTGTGTAGCTTCCCGGCTGGAGGTATAGTCAGGGGAAGTCAGCAATGTGCGCACTGGAAATCCAAGGATGAGCAGCAGGGAGCTCTGCACAGAACGGGCGGGGGGCTGAGGCAGAGCAAAGCGGCGCGTGCAAAGACCCTGTCGCGGGGACAGGCGAACGCACCTGAGCCCCAGAGAGAATATGTCGGCCGTTCCGGAGGTAGATACTGAACGTGAAGTTCTAGGAGCCCGTGATTCTACTTTTCATTATCATGATTTTTATTAAATAAGAGAAAATGATGCTTTGTAAGCGCTAATTATGTACGAGGCACCATGCATGTGTCCTCGCAGCTATCTTTGGTGACAGGCACTGTTGGCATCCCCATTTTACAGGTGAGGAAGCCGAGGCCTAGAGAGGTTAAGGCAGGAGGCGCGGCGCCCTCCCTCACAGGCCTGTGTGACTGCAGCCTGGGCCTGGAACCCCGGGGTTACCTGCCTGCCTGCCTGAATATTTCTGGTTTTTGAATCATCACTGCATTTTTTAATGTTCACAATCAGTATTTTAAAATGTATGAATATAGTGATTTGTCTGAAGGAGCGAGGTGAAGTCTTCATCCATCATTTGTTCAGGAAGTCGAGGACACTTGCCACCTGATCCCGGGGTCACTGCCGTAGACAGAGGCTTTGCTCATTCAGCAGGCGGTGCCTTCCAGGGAGAAGCAAAGCCCTGGGGAGATGGTATCAGGGCAGCTGCAAAGTGGAGCCGGGGTGGAGAGCAGCTAAGGAAGCTGGGGCCTGGGCTGCAGCCCCCAAGTAGACTACAGTCAGCATTCCTGGCTATTCACGTCTTAGGGGCTTAAAATAAAATATTCATGAAAGAACAGGCAAGCTGTTTTTGCAAACCTCACATTCCAGGCCTCCGATATTTTTGGGTTAGGGGCAATCAATGCCAAGTGTACTTGTGGGTCTAAAAATGAAATTGCTGATATATTGAATTTTCTTTGATCTGAGGATTAAATCGAGGCTAATTTTTTAAGACCTGTTTAGCATGGAAATTTTAAGCTCTCCCATTTAAAATGGTCCCATAAGTGTGGGTTTATATTTGTAAATTCATTTGCAAACTTAATGTTTTTGAAAACTCACAAGATTAAGTATGTTTACTATGTTGAATTCTCAAGGTATATGGATACCTCTTTAATCAGTGTTGATGTGCAGCCAACTTATGTGCGAGTAATGGTCAAGGGGAAGGTAAGTGTGACGCTGTAGACTGTTAAATTTCAAGAGCCACGCCTTAGACTAAGCTAGGCTGCCTGAACATTTTTTAAAGTAATATTAAAATGGGAAAGGAGAAACCCAGTCAGAGAAATAGTTTTTAGGCACATGACTTTATGCCAGGGGAGCAGTACTCAGCAGGAGTGCTTGCTGACCACCGTGCAGCTTGATAAATTAATATCGTTAACCTGTGTCTATTGTGTTGGAACTTTTCCCAAAGCTGACTTTTATATATGTCGTAGGCTATGCTTGAACTTATATTTAAATACTGTACCTATTTTAAATTTACATTGTCAATGCTTTCATTCATAGTAACTGTAATTTCATAATTTTTGAAATAGTAGTTTTTGCTAATTCTGATCATTCATATGAGGTAGCTTGATGACTTTAAAATGGAAATATGTTGATGTTTTAGGACAGTAATTTTTGTCTACAAATTCTTCGTTATCCACGTTAACATAAATGGACCAATGAGTGTTTCATTGTTTGTGATCGATGACTGTTCTTTAGACTATTCATTAAAATAGGTGAAATAGTTCATGCATATCAAGCATAGCCCATATATTGTTTTGTTTCTAGTAAGTGTAAGCACATTTTTAAAAATTGAATGTTGAACCTTGGATTTGTAATGAAAATACCTCGTAAAGTGACTACACTCTGTGTAAGATGCACTTGCTCCCTGTGGCTCTTCCTGTTCATTTCCAGCCCTTCCAGCTTGTCCTTCCTGCAGAAGTCAAACCTGACAGCAGCTCCGCTAAAAGATCTCAGACGACAGGGCATCTGGTAGTCTGCATGCCCAAGGTAGGTGATGTCATTTGCATCAGTTTCAAGTCTGGATGTGTTAGTTCCTGCAGTACTTGACGTGCCTGGGTTAATTATAACTTCTGATCAAGGTTCTTTTGGTTGAGAAAGCCAGAAAATCTACTCCCACCAGCTCAAGCAGGAGCACAAAGACCTATGAGAACAGAGAACCAGGACTAGGACGTGGCTGGGGCCTAAGGTGACTCGTCCTGCCAGGATTTTTGTCTCTGCAGCCTTCCCTACCTCTACAGACCAGAGTGTGGGTGGAAGTTGACTTTTGTAAATCGCATGGTTCTTCGAGCGTGTATATTACTGGTGATCAGTACTTTCCTTACCTGTAGCTGAGAGGAGATGTAGTCTGCCTTGGTGTGTGTTTGAATTCCAAATATTGAGCTCTCTAGGTTTGTGACTTTAGGCAAGTTATGAACTTTCCTAGGCCTCTCTGTCCTAATTAATGCTTAAGAGAGATAATACACATAAAATTCATAGTATAGTGAGCACTCAGTAAATATTGCTAGTATTATTTTTCATATTTTTATATATGGACAAGGTCTTATTTTAACTAAAACTCTTTTTTGCCTACTTTTGCGGGGAGAGGTGGTATAGATGTACTTTTACTGTGAATCAGAGAAAAGAGACAAAGGAAGCCTCTCCTGTCACCATGGAATAAAAGTTCCTCTGATTGGTGAAGCCCATTTAGCTGAAGATTCCAAGTCCATAGCTGGACCCTGGACACCTGAACCAACCTCTGACAAAAAGATGGTAGCACTTTGTTTTGTTTCTGTTATTTTCTTTTTGGTTACTGTTATCTCAGGCCATGAGCTAGGGTGAGATAGCTTTGCCTCAGCCACTCAGGTCCAAAGGGGAAGAACAGATAAGCCAGTTACAATGGAAGAAGAGAAGAAGGCATCAGGCGTGACTGGGCACAGTGTACACTTGACTCACCAATGAGGTTTCGATGATGATTTAATATCCCTCATTTTCCTATAGCCGGTTTTGCAGGAGATTGATTATGGGTAATCAATTATGTATTTTTACTCTGAGGCAATAAAACAGCAAATACAATTTGTTGTCAAGCAAAAAAATAAACAGAACTGTAAGAATTGCATTGTCCTTGGTGACTGCAACAATTAAGGAAATGCATGCTCATTACAATATCCTATAGGGAAATCGAAGAGATAACTTAATTACCCCAGTACTTTGATATAGACATTTGTATAACACAATGATCAGTAGGTTTTTTGGGGGGTGGTTTGTTTTGTTTTTTGGAAACTTCCATTCTAACTGTAGCTGGTGCTTCCTAAAAGGAAATCAAGACACAACTTGTGTACTGTTGCAGGTGCCAGGCAACTGATCAGAAATCCTGGCTGCCACTGCTGTGAACCTCATAAATAAACACAGCATCTTATTTCCACTGTCCTTTTTGTTCTTATATCTGTAAATTTTTCATGTTAAATACACCTGAAAATTATAAAAATTACATATCCAATAATGTATGTTTTCCCATGTCTTACTCTTATTTTATGTCCCTCAAAAGTGTGTGTTTGTTTTTTTAAGTTTTTCTTTTATACTTGTTACATACTTACGGGTACCACATGCATGGTTTTAGTTCCCATTCTGAGTGAGAATATTCCCCTATAACGTTTTCTTAGAGTTTATGCTTGGCCTTCCGTATGTTTTCTTAAGTGAGGTCAGGCTGAGTTATATGTCCGTAAACAGTCTTACCATCAGCAGCCTGGGATGTTGGGCACCTGATCTCATCACAGGCCAGCTTAACAAGATTGAACTGAAATTTTGCATTCACTGAGGAGCTCACACCAACTCATTAAATTAAACTCCCATCTAGATTCTCAATTGACAAGTTACAGGAACACTCTAAGAATATGCTTCATGATTTCCTTTGGGTGTTCTTTTAGAGTAATTAACTGAGATTAAGGAAGTTGCCATGTGAACTGAAGAGCAAAATATATTTACAGCTCCAGTTGGTGAACACACTGCTCGGTTCTGCTCCATTGAGCACAGAGGTGAAGGTCACATATGAAGGTCAGTGTTATAGACCCTGATTTTAAAAACCACAGTCTCAGGCTCCCTTCCCCTTATCAGTTGGACATCTATTTCCCTGAGTACTTTCTACTCAGATATGCTTGTCCTGTGTCCACCATAAATTCACCTTTAGTCTCTGGTCGATCATTTCAAGTGAGCCTGTCGTAAGGGCTGCTAGGTTGTCCTGTCCCATTCATATGTCTACTCTTTTTTAGTACATGATTTCTCATCCCTAAAACTTCAAGAGCCTCCAAAGTTAATTCCCATGTAGTTCAGTCCCCCTTCCTTCCCCTGTTTGGCCTTACTTCCCAATTTTCTGTGTGGACTGTCTGTGATCCATTCAGACTCTCCAGGTGTGTGTTGGATCCTGTTTCCACTGGCCTCCGACAGTTCCCTGTTCTCTCTACTGCTTCACTGAATTCCCCCTCTGCATCTTACATTAGAAACCATGCTGAATCATCCCCCTTCCTAGAAACAGTACAAAATAAAAACACCCACCTCTATTTATTGCCCTGATCTGCTTTACAGCAAGACTCTTAAAACAGACATTTCTATTTGCCTGCTAGTTCTTTCTCATATCCAGGCCTCTGAAAGTCGGCATGTCTAGTCATTGAATTCCAGGACCCCCTCTGTTCTCTGTCATACCCATTCCCTGCGTGATCTCTTCTAATGGAATGACTTTAAGTAGCATCTCTAGATCTCCATCATCTGCTAATTGCCAGCTACGTATTAGGAATAGAAGACACTCTGAGGAAAATTTAGGGAGATAGGCTACATATTTTAAAAACATCCTAGTGATATCACTGCTTATTAAGATAGTGCGCAATTACTGTCCACTGATCCAGACGACTGGCTGAGAGGATCTACCATGTTTTCAGTGACTCCCCAGGGGTGAGAAGAGCAGAGTGGAATTTCAGAGGCTGCCGTGGGGGGGGCCTCCATAAACCTCCCCCACTTTGCGATATGACTCTGAAGGATCGTGACCTAGGAAGGAGGCGAATGAGAACAGCCGATCCTCAGAAGGTCCTGCAGGCTGGCTAAATGGTGCCCAAGCTGGACCTTGAACTCGAATGAAGGTAGACTTAGATGAAAGCACCCGCACATACCTCACAAAACCCAGTGAACTCCTCTCTAGGAGAGAAAACATCACCGTGGACACAAATTATAGATAGATAGAGATAGATAGAGATAGATGATGATGATGATAGATAGATGATAGATAGATAGATAGATAGATAGATAGATAGATAGATAGATAGATAGATAGATAGACAGATTGATTGATAGATTTTTTCAAATAGTACGCAGCACAGAGTTAAGCTAGGCACTCACAGAGACGTGAGTGGGACCCAGCGGAAAGCCAGGCAGTGTTTGGAGCCCGGTTGTACCCGGTTGCGCTCTCCCTCCAGAGAGGCGCCCGGTTATTGCAGGTATTAGACTGTGAGACAGACTGTGACACCCGCTTTAGGTTGCGGTCTCCGGAAGCAGAACCTGATGTCGCCCTATGAGTAAGGTGGTTGACTTGGTGCGTGAGGGGACGCTGGCCAGGAAGCAGGGAAGGGAGCGGCCCAGAGACAGACTCCTACTGAGCCGGCATCCCAGGGGAGCGATTTCTATGGGACTGGGAGGTGGCGCACCAACCCCTAGACGCTTTGGCTGATGGCTGCTCCCTGTTGTGGGGGTTCGGGGGCCGGTGGAACGCCCCAGCACTCCTGAACTGTGCTGGCACAGACCGAGCAGGACAGTGTGAACAGAGGATGTTTCCAGCTGAGACTTTCTCTAGCGGGGTTGTAGAAGGATCTTTTCTTTTCTTACCAAACATCACTGTCACCCCCGATGCTCGTCCTAACTTGATCAGATGTTTCCAGTTTGAGCTGTGCTGGGAGCCTTGCTGGGACCTGTCCAATGAGATTGCTCTTGA
This sequence comes from Miniopterus schreibersii, assembly GCF_964146895.1. Classification (NCBI taxonomy): domain Eukaryota; kingdom Metazoa; phylum Chordata; class Mammalia; order Chiroptera; family Miniopteridae; genus Miniopterus; species Miniopterus schreibersii. The sequence goes on along the minus strand of NC_138117.1, from coordinate 38,393,972 downwards.
CAAGCACAAAAGACTTCGAAGGAAGCATTCTTAGGCTCCTCCTACTTTTGTTTCAGAGTCTCTAACTGTCTTATGTAACTGTCAAGATTGATTTCACATATAAAGATCAGTAATTGAGCCTTTTAAAAATTTCCTCAGACAACTTGGGTGTCTTTGGAATCAAAGCTAGTATTTTTATGTTTCTTATTTCTTTTTGATCAGTTTTCAAAATTTAAATTTTCTTTGCTGCCATGTGTGTATTTATTTGAGATAGAATATACTTCAGAAATGTTTGACTTATGTAGGATTTTTTATCTGTTCAAAGATTTTTATCTGTTCAAAGATTTTCATCTATTCAAAGATCTTTTAAAAAAAAAATCTTCATTGATTTCAGAGAGAAGAGGGGAGAGGGAGAGAGAGAGAAACACCAATGATGAGAGAATCATTGATCAGCTGCCTCCTGCACGCCCCCGACTGGGGATCGAGCTCAGCATGTGCCCTGACGGGGGGTCAAACCTCGATCTCCTGGATCCTAGGTTGATGCTCAACAGCTGAGCCATGCCGATGGGCTATTCAAAGATTTTATGTATATAAATGGAGCCTCTAATGTCAGAGGAAAATAAAAATGTCTTATTGACTCTAAAGTTTTATATTAATAATATTCCTGTATGGGAATCTGAACTTTGTATATTCAAATGTTCAATACCAGAATTATGAATAATTAACTGATCAATATAAACACCAGAGATACATTAGAAGGTGGACAATTACAAGTGGCCCCGTGCCTCTGGACTGCTGCAAGGACCGTTAGAAAGTAGCCGTCTATTTCAGCAGCAGGGCTGGGCCTCATTGCTGAGGGCTGCGCACCCAGTAACTGGCTTTCTCCCCCACCCTCCAAATCAGATCACTCCCTTATGTCAAGGCAGGCTGGTATCTAATGGACTTAGGAAGCTTGGAAGTTTTGTGAAGACAATAGTGTGGAGACATTTTTAGAAACTATCTCTGAGGCTCAGTGAAGATGTTAAACATGCGCACAGAAGCAAGATGGTGATGCACCGTAAATAAATCTGTGGAGGTTATTAATACCAGACGGGGGACTATTTAGCATGTTTGGGTTGTTACAACATGCAAGTAGGTGCTAGAACTCAGAAATAGAACACTGTTCTGAAAAATTATGAAAAACTTTAGACAATGAATGAATTATTAATCAATTAAAATATTTGTTCAATTCATCAAAGATTTATTAAGAACTCAGCATGAAGAAAGCACTCTGAGAGTTACTGTGAAGAGAGCAATAAATGACATGGGTCTTCTTGGGCCTGCTTTGTCTTTCCCTGTTGACTCCACTGAGCTTCGTCCACACAGACCCAGACCTGCCCTTGCCCAGCTTCTAAGTCCCAGTTTCAAACAGGCTCAGACTCCTGTTAAGTAGCTACTCTTCCCTTCTGCTTAAACTTGAAATTATGCTATTGTCTCAGAAACAAGTGTCATAGTTGTAACTGCTGGCGTCTTCTTACTGCAAAGGACTCCAGCACCTGTTGTGCCAAGTCCAAGTCCATGTCCCTTAAAATGAAGTCTCCCAATATCTGACCCCTGCGTGGTTCTTCAGCCTTATTTCCAGCTGTTATCTGCCTAATATCTGGTGATAGTTTATGTAGTCATTTGGCTTCCTGTGTTTGTTCCTGCTTTTTTCTCTCCCTGAAATGTTCTCTGTCCCCTGCATAACTTCCATCTTCTGGCAAATTCCTACCAATTCTTTAAAGTTCGTATGAAACCTCGCACCCTACATTAAGCCTTCTCTGATCCTTGTTTGCCATGCCATCCAGGATGTATCCCTCCCTTGGGCTTCTGTAATAGTCTACCCGTATACCTACCAATTGCACTTTATTCAGTGTATTTTAATTGCTTATGTCTTTATCCCTCATGTGATAAACTGATACTTTTTAATCTATCATACCATATCTACCAGGTATGCCTATGCTTGGCACAGAATAGATGCTCAGTAAGTAGTTCTTGGAGCAGGATTAATGGAGCTAATAGTTGCAACTATGATACAAAGAGAAAGAGAAATTTACTGATTTTCATGAATACTGTTGTTTAAGAAGCTAAGATAGATTTGCAGGAAACAGTTAAAAGGTTGATTGTTTTGTATTTTTTTATTAACAAATACTTCTGATTATATTCCATTTTCTTTGCCCAGTTGCTCTCTTACTTTGCCACTAGCAAGTCTTCACCTGAAATGGAGTGATGGTTGCCTGTCATTCAACTTCACAAACGTCGCCCTGAAGTTCAACCGTTTGAAATCACTGCTTTGTGGGTCAAGAATAGTCAGATATTGGCAATTTCCGTGGTTCAACCTAAATATAAGGATGAAAAGCCATGTCTCTCTCCCTCACATGTGTTTGCTGTCTTTTCACACAGCTCACATAGCTGGGTTTCTTGTATTGGTCACTTTTATAGTTGGGAAAGCAGCCACGTACATTTTGCTAAAGTGAGTAGAGATTGCCCCTTGCAGCGTGCTGCCCCAGGGAGTCATGAGACCCCCTCCCAGGTACTGTTTAAGCAAAGGCCTGATGTCATCGGTCAGGACTGCGCCTTCTGTAGGAAAGGGGACTCCATTCCTACCTCCACGCTCACCCCAGTCAACTGCATGACGCTGTAAGAGTTAAAGGAACGTTTAACATCATGAAAACATTAATCTGTACCTTTGTGCCTGTCCCACAATCGAGTTTTCAAGTCCGTAGTTGCTTACATTTCCCTCTATGGATTCAGGAAACCATTAGTCCCATGTTACCTAATTCATTACACATATCTTGGCTCTTACAGCGTTTCCATTAGTCATCCCTGAACATGCGTAGCACAAATGAACAAGACGCTTGATGTTAATGAGCAGCGTTTCCTGGAGGGGGAGCAGCCCTGTGACACGCGTACAGCAGGAAACCACGGTCAGGGCTTCAGTGCCCGAGCCCTCTGAGCCTGTGGTCCTCTGCTTGGGAGAATGGTCTCCTACCAGAAGAGTTTTACCTGCTGTTTATATGAATGTTGGTGTTAGCATTTTTTGTACTGCTGATTTCTCAGTCCCTTCTAACTTTTAAGCTTAAAAGAACCTTTGAAACTAACTGAGCTGAAAATAGCTTTTAAAAATAAGAAACACATTTAGATTCTGGTGCACAGCAAATTCTCTGTGAAGAAAAGTTCCAAATTTGTGATTCTATTTGCATTTCCATAAGTACAGAGAATCTTTGTCTGAGCTTATTATGTGGCAAATAACAGTGTTAGAAATGGGTGTTTTAAGACTAATTATGCATATGCTCCCATTCTTGTTGGTGCATTTACAATGCGAAGCAATACAGAACTTGTACTTTGGCCTCAAGAGCTCTTTTTTCTTAAAGTTGATATATTTTTTTCTATAATATCTACTTTTATTACATAGCTTTATAATTTACTTAATCTTACCAACTTTAAGAAGAAATTCAATTTATATATATTTTTTAATTACTTTGTATTGAATTTATTAGGGTGACACTGGTTAGCAAAATTATACAGATTTCAGGTGCACAATTGTACAACACATCATCTGTACACTGTATTGTGTTCACCGCCCCAAGTCCAGTCTCCGTGCATTGCCATTTATCCCCCCTTTACCCCCTCCATCTCCCCAACCCCTCTTCCCCCAGCAATCACCACACTGTTGTCCACGTCTATGAATTTTTCCTTTTTTTTCCGTTTTGCTTTATCCCTCCACCCCCCCACCCCCCACCCCACACCTCCAACAGCTGTCAGCCTGCTCTCTATGAGTCTGTCTTTATTTTGCTTTTTAGTTTATTTTATTAGATTCCACATATGAGTGAAATCATATGGTACTTGTCTTTCTCTACCTGGCTTATTTCACTTAGCACAGTGCTTTCCAGGTCCATCCATCCTGTGGCAAAGGGTAAGATTTCCTTCTTTTTTATAGCCGAGTAGTTTTCCATGGTGTAAATGTCCCACAGCTATTTTATCCGCTCATCTACTGATGGGCACTTGGGCTGCTTCCAGATCTTGGCTATTGGAAGTAATGCTGCAATACATTTTCACTAACATTGGCCTCATTAATATAATTAAAATATTTATAACCTACCATGGTAACATCTAAAAATATAACATTGCTGGCTAGCAAGAAATTCATGGAAAACAATAAAATCATGGCAGGAAATATACTTTGGAACATCACAAGCAAACACTTTAGAATTAGCCTCCTCTCAAATAAACTGCATTGAGTGATAATAAAAACCTCTCTTGGATGAGGTTTTCCACGAGCCACTGGCTTTAACTGTTCTGTAAACATTGCATTGGTGGCCTTGGTTGCTGAATCTTCTGTAGTATTCTTCTACAAGCCTTTGTTATGCAGACTGTCCCTCTTTTTTTTCTTCTTTTTTTTGGTAAATATATCTTTATTGATTTCAGAGAGAGGAAGGGAGAGAGAGAGAGAGAAACATCAATGATGAGAGAGTCATTGATCGGGTGCCTCCTGCATGCCCCCAACTGAGGATCGAGCCCCCAACTGGGCATGTGCCCTGACCGGGAATCGAACCCGGATCTCCTGGATCCTAGGTCGACGCTCAACCGCTGAGCCACGCCTGGCTGGGCTGTCCCTCTTGTAAAACATTTCTGAGCAAATTCCTCAGACTTCAAGTTCCGTGTCTTTAGCATGTACAGTGCTCACACTTCTTTTCCTCTGGAGTCACAGCAAGAGTATGGCCATCGCATAAAGCATTGGTGACGCTTAAAGGCATTTCCCCAGTAGGCTGCTCAATACATATATTGAAAAGGTGGTGTAAGCAGATCTTTTTTCTGCATTGCACCTAGGCCTTCCCATGAGGCCTATGGGGAGGGAAAAGCAAGCTCATGTCCACGTTCTTCTGTGTAAGGGAGCAGAAACAAGCTGTACAGACACTGACTGAGGTGGGGTTTTTTAACCCTCACCCGAGGATATTTTTTTCCATTGCTTTTCAGAGAGAGTAAGAGAGAGAGAGAAACATCGATGTGAGAGAGACATGCCTATTGGTTGCCTCCTACACATACCCCGACTGGGACAGGGATCAAGCCTGCAACCTAGGTCTGTGCCCTTGGCCAGAATTGAACCCCGCACCCTTCAATCCGAGGGCCGATGCTCTAACCATGGAGCCAAACTGGCTAGGGCTACACAGCCTGAATTTTTACAAAATACGATAGAAAAATATACAACTGTACTTGCTAAAAAAAACCCTGAGCACTCACCTCCCTGAGTTTGATGCTATAGGCCCCCAGACCAGGACTCATTCATTCATTTGTTCATTCATCATTCATTTCATGAGGCATACAGGTGCTGAACGTGGGCTAGGCTGTCTGGGGTTCTGAACTGTAGAACATGCAACCAAGAATCACTGGTCAAATGGGAAATATTAAATTGACTAAGTGTCCAGCACTTCCGTGGGAAGGTCTAGTAGAGATTGGATGGGAGAATCTCTGTAGAATTGAGACTAAATGGGGCTCCAAACTTCCTTCCCAAACACGGGCAGGGAGTCCTGCATGCTTGCCTGAGCCAGCAGGTGGGAGCAGGGGCGGTGACTGGGCCTTCAGAGTCCAAGCCTAGTCTTTCTCCTTCCTGGTTGCATGGATCTGACCACTGCTGGGCAACACATCAAGTCTCAGGCAGAACAGAGAAGGGCGGCAGGTGCCACCTGTCAGAGGAGTGACCCTGCCCACTACTGAGATGTGGCCCGTAAGCGAAGCGTTCCCCCGCCAAAGAGAAGTTGCTGATATGGGTGGAGGGAGGAATGGACACCAACTCTGGATCTCTCTCTCCCTGGAAAAGAAAGGGCAGAGTACCCCACCGTGGTCAGTGGAGGCGAGGAGTTTTCAAATTCCATCCCTCCGCCTACAAGCCATCCCTGTCTCATGGGAATATGGGAGGTGGGGGGGTAAGTAAATAAGGTATGTAAACTGCCTGGCTCACATAGGTAGCATGCGCCCAGCATGTCGGGGTCTAACAAGTACCCCCACGTTCCCTCTGCCCACAGCCTCCCATCTGTGAGCTTCCTAAGGGCAGGCGCTGGGTCTGATAAGCTTTCCTGTATGTTTGTTGAATTGACTCGGTCAGTTTTAGTTATTAAGGCATCACATGCTCAGCACTGAGCTTATTTAGCTTAAAAGAAGCAGTTAAATTACAGAACTTTTCAGAACAAGAAGGATGCTTTGAGATCACATCCAATTCCTTCAATTCACAGAGGAAGAGTCCAGAGCCCAGTGAGCTGGGAAGGCAGGGGTTCGAGCTCTGAGCTCAGAGTGCTTTAGACTGCAGCACATTTGCAGGGAGCTCCTCAAAGGCAGCGTATCAGTCCCATCTGTGACCCCAACAGTTCCCAAAGTGTGTGGCATGCTGCTGGCGCTCAAAAAATTCATTAGTGAATGGACTCATTCACCACATCCCCCCACTTGCCCTTTGGCAAGTGAAATATAGCTTGTGGTGAACAGATGAAACTTGTGATATAACATTTCAGGCCATATATAGAGACTTACAGTTAGATTCTGTCAGGGACTAAGGAGTGAAAATTAAAGCACTTTAGCATCTTAAAATATATATACATATATATATATATATACACAATATTTTTAAAGGCACATCAAAGCATAATATACCGCTTAGTGTGGGTTGTATTTTTATTTCAGGTGGGAGAAGTAATCACATATGGCCCGAGAGCATCCAAGTCTGCGGCAAGTACCTTGGACAGCAGCCGGGAGCGGACAGACCAAAGGTACCACCTCCCAGGCCGTCTTTGGCTCTGTCATGTCCTCTTCACTGTCATTGCAGCAAGGCACACCTCCCAAAGAGATGCAATTATTTAAAGTTTTAAAGTGATTCATACCATGAGTGTTAATTCCCCAAACTTAGACTCTTGATTTGCAAGGCTCTTGAGCCCTGAAAACAAATCTGTGTACATCTAGGTCCTGCTTTCTTGTGGTAATGAGCGTGGTGGTGTCGACACAGCAGCTGACGGCATTTCCTGAGCCCTCGCTGTGTGTCAGGCGCTTTGCCCGTGTCAACACGTTTAACCCACAAGAGCTGTATCCTCAGTGCACAGATGGGGCAAATGAGGGGGAGCGGTGTAGAATGTTCGAAAGTTGTGAGACCATGTCATGTTGGGACAAGCGCTGAGCCTGGGTGCCTTTGATGAGCCACATGTCACCTCATGGGTTCCAAATCTCTCAAGGCTGCCTGAGCCAAGAGGCTCCATCATGTCTCCTCTTCACCCTCCTGATCATAGGCCACCTTCTGGCCTTTGCTTAAGCTTCTTTCCCACCAGGACCCACCCTCTTGAGAGACTATCCATCCCATTCTGAGTGTTTCCTGGTGCTAGCAAGCCTCTGATTCCTAACTGAAGATGCTGGCTCCGCCCCTGAGGGCCCTCGGGACAAAGCCCACCCCCATAAGCAGCGATGTCCCTTAAAGAATTTTGGACAAAGCTCTCATTATTCCTCAAACCTTCCTTAGAATGACCATCCCAATTCTTTCAACTTTTCTTCTACTTGTCATGATTTCCAGACTCTTACCATCCAGATGGCAAAATCTATTTTGAACCAATGCAAACTATCTTTGTGATACAAATATATATGCTGGAATTATCATTACAAAAATACCTGGACAGGAGCTATATTTATGTCTTGCATAACACAAGCAGTTGGGCGTTTGTATATTCAAAGACAGCTAATGGAGTTTTGTAGGGATTTTCAAACACGGGCTTGTTCCCACAGGTATGGAATGGAATTCCTACTGAAAAGTGGGGAGCTGTTTTCAGCCTTTGAAATCCACTCATATTTCCCAGCTTAGTGGTTTCCATTTCAGATACACCTGAAAGTTACAGAGATTCAAGGGTATTACGACTATCACGAATATTTACGGTCATAATTAACCTCCAGCAGCATCAGCCAGGTAAAGATCTGAATCTACTTTGTGAGGGATTGTGGATGGGAAGCCCAGTCACTGCAAGCAGTTTGGAGCTGGTTTTCAGACCCCAGAAAAACCGTCATCACTGCGATGACACTGGGTGACCAGAGGTGTCTTTGCACCATTCTTTCAGTGGCGCCTCCTATGCTATTTTTGCAGAGCCATTTTTTTCATCTTTATTAATAAGAAACGAGCACCTCGTGACCATCCATGGCTTGTGGTGCTCCTGAGTCACGGGCAGACTGCATCATCCACGTGACTTTGGCCTCTGGCGCGCAAGCCCATCAGCCAAACAGCCGCCATAAAGGTGGCACGTGGATGGGCGGGCAGGTGGGAGTTGGCGGGATGGAAGGGCAGCCGGTGCGCCAGGTCCACGGACGGCTCCAGACCCTCTCCAGCCAGAGCCGTCCTTGCCTCGTGCTGGGGAGCTGCGTGGGTGGAAACGGAAGAGCAGATGGAGCAGGGTCTCCTTCGTCCAGACGGGATGGGCTGGTGTTTGGGGGAAGGTCATGATTGTGTGAACTCTTGTGGTCCCGGACCCTGCCTGCGATGAAGGAAGACACACAACTCCCTCACCAGTGGGCGTGCTGAGTGTTGCGTGCCTACCCTGTGCTGTGCGCTGCTATGCATTACCTTCTCTCCGATATTCAGAGCAACGACGGTAAATCCTGTTATTCCCAACGTACTGAGGTTCAAAGAGATTGAATAATTTGCCCAAGATCACAAAGTTGCTAAGCAAGTGGCGCAACCAGGGTTGTAAAACTTGGTCCATTCTTGGGCTTGTCTTCTTACTCTATTCGTGGTATCTTTTTTTCTTTTTCTTTTAAATATACTTTCTTTTCAGGAGCAGTTTTAAGCTTACAGCAAAACTGTGTGGAAAGCACAGAGATTTCCCATGTGGCCATGGCCCACTCATGCAGAGCCCGCCCGATATCAACGGCCCCCATCACCTCGATTGTTTTCTTATTGCTGAGTTTTATGAGTTCTTTGTATTTGGGGGATAATAGTCGTATAAGATGTCTTTACAAATATTTTCTCCCAATCTATGGCTTGGCTTGTCACTTCCCTGAAATTATCTTTTACAGAGCAGAAGTTTTTCATTTTAATGAAGTCCAGCTTGTCAATTATTTCTCTCATGGCCCTTGCCTTTGGTGTTGTATCTAAAATATCACCATTCCCAAGGTTTTCTCCTATGTTATCTTCTAGGAGTTTTATAGTTTTGCATTTTATCTTTAGGTAAGTGATCAGTTTTGAG